>NC_133114.1:23210540-24424973 GCF_022965805.1 Primulina eburnea
GATCATGGACAAAAATATTTTTATCAAAATATTTTTTCAAGGACCGAAAATTTTAACAAAAAAAAAAAAATATATTTTTCTAGCACATTTTTAAACACAAGAACATGGGACGTTTCAGTTTTTTTCTTAATTGCAATACCACTTTCACCAAGTACCAATTTTTCTTCATGTCAAACTGATTTAACTCATCCTCATTAACTTGAATTCAACTTTAATATAATAAAGCTTCATCGATTTTCTTAGGTCCTAATTGTGAAAAAAAAGCATCATGCAAGAATTCATTAATAATTTGTTTTCTAGTTTTGAGAGGTGCATAAGGTTACCAATCACCAGCGTAGGTGGACGAGCCTTACTCCATTTGTAACTGGGTCCAAGTGGATTATTGATAGTATTGAGTGGAGTAGAATCAGTTAGATTCCCTTCACTTTGGTTCCCCTCAGCTAGGTTCTCAATGATTTGACTATCATCAGCTTGGATAACATCAGTCTGTTTCACGTCAGCTTGATTTACATCAGTCTGGATTATCAGTTCTTCATTCCTTTGCAGAGCTGAATGATTTGAGATTTCTAGTTCAGGTGACCAATGAATCTTTTTATATACATTGATTTCTTCTTCCCTTTCATCTATCATATCAATAACTCTCATCTGATTGTTCAAATCAGCTAGATTATTTTTATCATCTATCAAATCAGTTTCATCAAAAACCACATGAACAATTTCTTCAACATTTAAAATTTTCTTATTAAATAGGCAACAAGCTTTACTGACTGCCGAATAGAAAGAAATATTACGACATCAGATTTAACATCAAAAACAAAAGATGAGTCTTTTCATTATTATGAATGTCACCTTTACAGCCAAATGCATGAAAATATGATATGTTGGCATATTTTCATTCCGTATTTCATATGGATTTTTACCAACTTTTTTTTGGGTCATAGATCTGTTCTATGTATGATATTTTGTATTGATTACTTCTGCCCAAAATCTATGTGACACATCAGAATTGGCAAGCATTGTCCATGCAGCTTCCTTCATAGTAATGTTCCTTCTTTCAGCAACTCCATTTTGTTTAGGTTTTCTTGTTAGAGCATTCATGATGAATTGTGTGATCTGATAAGTACTCATCCAGATATTTGTTAGTGAACTCAGTACTTCGATCACTCCTAATCCTGATTACCGAGGTTGATTTCTCATTTTGAACACCCTTCAGAAATATAATCAATTCGCTACTAATATGATTTTTACCACTAAGAAATATCACCCAAGTAAATCGAGATAAATCATAAACAATCATAAGTGTAATCTCATTCATCATAAACTGATTACAGGTATTGACCCAAACAAGTTCATATGCAACAGTTCTAAGCATTTAATATTCATTTTGCTGCCTTTATTCTTAAAACTCGATCGAATCTGCTTACCTAACTGACATGTTGAGCACACATGATGTTTAACAAATTCAATGCTAGGAATCCCATTATCTAAGTTCAATTCACTCAGATTATTAATGGGTCTGAAATTGAGATGGTTAATTCTTTTATGTCATAGCTACTATTTATCATTATTAATAACAGCAAAAAAGTTTGGTGAGACTAAATAATTACTATTCCAATCAATTTTGTAAATGATACCATTTCTAATTCTGGTTAACAATGTTTATTATTAGCATCCTTGATTAAGAAATTATTTTTACGAAATTCAACTAAATTGTCATTATCACATAGTTGACTAATACATATCAAATTATAGCACATATTTTTCGATTATCATATTTTCATGGGTAATATTACCCTTACCAACGGTCATACCCTTATTATTGTCTCCAAAGTTGGTCATGGGTCCTTCACAGGTGACCAGGTTTGATAACAGTTTTGTTTGACTAGTCATGTGCCTTTAACATCCACTGTCAAGGTACCAAACTTATTTTTTTAGCTCTTCTCATTCATTGTTCTGCATACATAAATTAAATCAACTGGTACCCAATCCTATTTGTCCAAACAGGATTTATCCCATGGGAACCTACACTCGGATCAGTTTGACAACCTGACCTCGCTGTTTGTTCAGGAAAGGTTGTGCATAAACATGTGTGTACAATGCTTGGGACAGTCGACTATGAAATGTTATACTTTTCCACAAATTAAACATTTTGTGTCCTCACTGATGAACTATTTCTTGAGATGATTGTCTCTGCTTGAGTTTTGAAAGTTTCCCTGATCTTTCTTAAGAACTTCCCAAATTTTTTTACAAACAGTGACATTGTATCACTGCTCAATTTCTTAGTTGACTTCTCTTTTGAGGGACTTTGCTCAGTAGTTGGAGTAGCCAGAGATTTTGTCAGATTGATTAAAGATTCACCATAAGTTTTTGTTTCCAATTTGAATTCATAAGTTTGGAGATCTACAAACAGATCATGAAGTTCAATCTTATTAAGGTCATTTGATTCTCGCATAAACATTGTTTTGACATCTCATTCTCGTGGGAGTGCTCTCATAATTTTGATGCTATTTTTCTGTTTCCATATTTCTTCCCAAGAGCATCCATTTCAATAATGATACTGCTTACTCGAAGTACTACATGGATTCTCCATCCTTCATCTTGATACTATAAAAAAAATTATTGCCACTGACAGTTTATTCTCCTTTTTTTGATCATTACCTTCGCATTATTTTATCAGTTTTCCCAAATATCTTTAGCAGTGTGACACATTTTGATCTTCCTGGAGGTATTCTTGTCCAAAGTTTTGTATAATATGTTCTTAGCCAAATTTTCTAGATTTGTCTTCTTCTTGTCCTCACTATTCCATTTCATCCTTGGTTTTTCAATCATTTGAGGAGAACCATTAGAAATGGCAATAATAGTGTTTGCTTTCATGATCCTCATTGGTTTGTTTGTGATGACATACCACATATCATCATATTGATTAGCAAGATGAGCTTGCATCTTGATTTTCCAGTCTTCAAAATCTTCTTTAGAGAACATTGAGATCTTTCTGAATGATGTCATTAAGAATATGTGTTCAGAGACAAGAATAAATGGCTCGGAAACCACTTATTAGGATCGAAAATAAATTTAGAAAAGGGATGAATAATTTATCTAAAAAATATTTTGGACGTCTTATGAACACCGAAATTTTTTTCTTGTTAGTGGGTTTAAGTAAGTTAATCATTGTGAATGGTGTGGAAGTAGGCTTACTGAAAATGATTAAACAAATGACTTATCAGTAAAATCAAGTGTGATTTACTTAATAGTAGAAAGGTAGATAGACTGAAAAATAAATAAGCACAAGGTTGTTTCTGAATATTATGAGAATTCTAAACTCTTACATCACATTTTCTACCTCACGGAAGGTTTGAACTAAAAGACTTTGGTAATTAAAAGTAATTGAAATCACCCATTTCAGTAGGACTTAACAATGTCTAACTGAAACTCTTAGTAAAACTTTTATCTAAACACTTTGAGCAGTCAGACTTGTTATCCTCAATTACAAAGATTTCATAGGGAAATTCTTAGTACAAATTTTGATCCTCAAAATTATCAGATAATGATTTATCAGCTCTTGCTGGCTATTTCAGTTCAGCTCATGATCCAAAGATAGATTGTGTAACTATATCACCTTCAGAACTTGTTCAACTAGTCTATTTATAACTTAATCTGCAACGTAAATTTTTCAAAATATATTTGTTTTCAAATGCAGATGTCATTTTTGTCATGCCATCGTCCATTCTGACATGTTCTGATAGTGCGCCAAAACTTGACATTCTATTAAGGTTCAATGACTGTTAGTATGAAAAGCTTTATCCGCTATTTCAGCTGGGCACTGATCCTCAATCGCTAATTCTTCAGGTAATGTATGGATTTAGATTGAATCGATTCGGCAATCAATATCCTTCTTATATTTTATCAGTATGACTTTGTAATTAGTTAGGCTTTTTAAGAAACTTCTTCTAATGAAAAATCAGTTGTCCTCCTTGAATTCAGTTCGATTAGTTTCTGAAACTTGTTCAATCACTAAATTTTAAAATGTTCCATCATATATCTTCAGAAGTGATAACTTGATTCATCAATTATTTGTTTACACAAAAAACATAGGATCTTGTCATTATATATCTTACATCATCTCATTAGCAAGCCAAACGGTGTCTTATAGTAAGTGAATAATTCTTTATCAAGTCATTGAAGTCCTATATAAACACTGGTCAAACTCAACAATTTATCTTTAAATTTATTTATTTATCAATTTTATTTCTTAATAATTAATATTTTTAAGAAATTGAGTTGAGCTAAAAATATAGATTAATATTTACTCATAAAACTCCATATAATATAAAAATATCTTCTCGAAATAGTTAAGATCAAAATGCAAGACAATTTACAAAATAATCAAGTGGTTTTCGTAAGTTTAAAAACAGCATAGCATTTGTTTTTGAAAACAAATGTTTCTTTAAAGTGTAATATTTGTTTATTTATTGGATATGATTTTGTGACGACGTCAAAGATTCGTTGGGCTTCATCGAAGAAAAATCTACAGTTATCAAATCGTTCAATGCTTACGAATGGAGAAATGCTGATGGTGGACACCTAAGATGTGTGAAATATTTAATTTAATTACGGGTGTGATCAATGACAGAATCAGTAATATGATTCCACTCGAACTAGAATTTTAAAACTCTAAAATCCTTTAATATTTTATATTGATTTACCCGGATTAATATCGGATTTATTCAAAATTATACAAAAAATGACATATAAATTTTTTAAAAAATTTAGGACCACCCGGGCAAGGAGTGTGGCTCCGCAACTTGGTGTGATTTTTGTTAAAAATAGTTATTATGATAATAAATAATTAGTGTGATTATTTATTGAAATATCAAAGTTTATTTTCGTTAAGAAAGATAATTTATTGTTGAGTAGGTATCTTGTGAGACGATCTCACGAATCTTTATCTGTGAAACGTGTCAACTCTACCGATATGTCTCACAAAATATGACTCGTAAGATTGCCTTTATTGTTTGAGCAGGTTATTATTCCTAGGCTAATTGCACCGGGCATCCAATTAAGAGTCTAAAAAGTCGTAAAACTCCCTAAAAAATATCGATACCTCTTTCAAAATATTTTTAAAATCAAGCACATTCAGCTCTCGTGTTAAAAAAAAAAAAAAAAAAACGAGCACATTTACGCATATTTCTTTTAAAAGAGATGGTCTCAAATACAACTAACTTTGCATAGAAGTTTTTTTTTTATTTATTATTATTTGAAATTTCGTAGGGGGTGATGCAATTTATATACGCTTATTTGTTTTAAAAGAATGGTATTTTGTAATCTATTGTAAAAGATCGTGGCTATATCAAAAGACCAAATATTGTTATCAGCCTGTTATGAAGTATTAATATATAAATAAAGACAAAACTTGTGTGAGACGGTCTCACGGATCGTATTTTGTGAGACAGATCTCTTATTTATGTCATCCATGAAAAAATTATTACTTTTTATGTTGAGAGTATTACTTTTTATTGTTAATATCGGTAGGTTGACCAGTTTCACATATAAAGATTCGTGAGACCGTCTTACAAGAGACCCTACTCATAAATTAATATACAATTTGTATTTGAATAATTGTTTTTAATGAAAAATTATTTATTTTCATTTGATTGTAAGCCACATAAATTTTCAGAAGGATAAAATTAAAGAATAATTTTCGAAAATATGATGAAGAACTTGAATTTAGGATTAAAAAATGGTTCACCTTTTGATCTCACCCTGTAGACTTTCCTTACTTTAGCGGTTGATAGTTAAATTCTAATGTTATTTATACTTTACTTCATATTGTATAAAAATTATTCACAAAATGGATTGCAAATAAATGCGGAAAAAAATACCGAATTTTCAATATATGAGATATTGTTCCAAAAAATAACTAATTTACCAAATTTTCGGTATAATAACGATACCGAATTTTTTGGTATGATAAAATTGTAACGCCTCAAATTCGACGACTGTACTCAATGTACAAAGACGAGTTTTTCCAGTATGCTTATGTCATCACTCACATACACCTTATGAAACTTTCCAGGGGGTAATCCAACCCAGAATTGCGTAAAGTCAATCACGCTTTACTTTAAGCTACCGAAAAGAAATTGTACATTCTTGATATGAAAAGTACATATCCAATCTTTTAAGACCTTCTCAAATGCACAGTCTCATACCTGAATATTTTTGAAATCCCTCTCCTTCCAGTGTAAGATCGATTCATTCATATTTCCTCCGCCTAAAGCCTGCCAGGAGCCGTTCGTTGTCCGTGCAACCTCATGGCACCGGCGATCATCCCCCGCCCTCTTCGGCCCCGGGCTTCACAGAAACTATAAAATTTAGAATTTTTGGTATATACTAGAATTCCAAAATACCGAAATAATATATAAAAATTTAAAAATGTATAATATTTTTAAACAATAAATTTAAAAATTTGTAAAAATATAAAGTTATTTGTGTATAAAACGATATATACCGATATTGTACCGAAATCTCGGTATACGACGTACACAATTTCGGTAATCGTATAATCAATACGCTATTTATATCTACAGTAATTTTCGATACGATATCGGTATAAAATGTTCTCATATAATAATTTTAAACCTTAATTCTGGAACAAAACCCAGTACGAAAAAGACGTATTTATCTATCCATCTATCTCATACCCATGTTGAGACATACATGTGTGTATGATTGTTTGTTTGTAGGTAGTTTCCAATCAAGAGAAGATAGGAGTAAGGGTAAGCTGTTAAGTCACATGGGAATGGGGAGCAGGCAAGTCTTGGCTAAGTTTCTGACAATTTGGACTGTGGTCCAATTTTTAAACCAAAGGGGGACCTGTCCTATATCCCTTGTTTGAATGAAACAAGGTAAAAATGAATTCAGTTTTGGAACTAAAGGGGATAAAAAAATATCTATCTTTTCAATGAAATAGTTATTTCGATCTTATGATTGGTAATTCAAAATTAATATTGGTGTAAATATAATGAATTTAGTTTTCATCATCAAATGTTATGTCGTACGAATTCTAACTACATTTTAGGCTATGTGTATTATTTTTTTTTTTTGTGAATATCAGTAGGGTTGATCTGTCTCACAAATAAACATTCGTGACACCGTCTCAAAAGAGAACTACAGTTACAAATATCGGACATATATGTCAAGCTCACAAATTATAATATGCATACACACACGAATATATATACACGTGTCCTCAATTGATCCATTCACCAAAATGGGGAAATTGTGGTGTGCCATTTGCTCTGGAATTTAGTAGATGAATCCAATTCACGACAAATTTTGAAGGGTGAATTAATTATTGTGTAAAAAAATGTATAAAATTCGATTTTTTTTTTTCTCGCTCGAGTTTTCCGTAGGAAGGGCACAATGGAATTAGCTAGAGTTGCTGCATCATTTAATTTTGGGAGGAATGGATTAGCGTGCACTTCGCATACAAAATCCGTCAACTTTTAACGTCTGATGTAATGGTAGGGATGTAAATGATAAAAAATTTGTGTCAGACGGTCTCACGAGTCGTATTTTATGAGACATATATCTTATTTGAGTCATGCATGAAAAAATATTACTTTTTATTGTGAATATCAGTCAGGTTGACCCGTCTCACAGATAAAGATTCGTGAGTCCGTCTCACAAGAGATTTACTCATGTAAATGAGACGCAAAGTAAAATTGAGGGATTTAACAAACCTCTAGGGACGAAATTGGGAAGAAGGAAAAGCTGTTAAATTTAAAATTCCGTCTAACGAGGAGACCATCGATCATGTGATCATAGGATGATTTTTGTGATTTTAATTAAGTTAAATCAAATTTTTACTTAATTATACCATCAAAATCTACAAAAGACCAACTGATCATACGATGTTTTCGAAGAAAATATCGTACGTATTTAAGTAATTAATATTTTATGCACAATAATTCCAACTTATTTTGTAAGAATCATAACTAATATTTTAATTTTTTTTATAACAAAATTTCATGAATCATATATAATTGGAGAAGTTGGTGAAAAATCCTCAATCAAAACATTTCTTTGGCTTTACTACCTCAAAATTGTGGTACTATGTCATACAAAATGTGGTACACTTCATGTGGAAATGTGATACTAAAAAAATACCTAGGGACTGAATACAAAAAAAAACGACAGCTAGGACTAAACAAAAATTTCCCGTTTACCATGTGACATGTGATGATATGATTGGACATAAAATTATTTGTAATAATTGTAATAAAATTGCATTGTATTGCATCGGTTCTGTAGACGCCTTCCGACAAACGGCTCTTCAGAAAATGTGTGCCAATCATACATCGAATTTCTCACAAGTTAGACTAATCAGTGATAATTGGAAATATATGAATATAAGTAATAAATTACTAGTCTACGTTATCATTATTTGATTAATTATTTATATTATAATTTTATATTCAAGAAATCTAATCACGTACCAACTGTTTAATTAACACGTAATTACCTATTTATTCTAAACATAAACAGTATTACATGAGAAATAGGCTTGGATCATGATATCTATATCAACATCATATGTTGATCATTAAAGATCGATAATTTCGTCACATCACGTGGAGAGAAACTCTCGAATAAAAGTTAATGATAATTTGATAATGAACGTATCAACTTGTTTAGTCGAGTAGGGTTTTCAAACTTCGGATAAAACCGAAAAAATCGAAAATCCAAACCGAAAAAACCGAACACCGAACCGAACCGAAACGAAACCGAATTTTGTAATTCGGATATAAATGTTAAAACCGAAGTTTATTTGGTTCGGTTTTGGATTATATATGTCAAAACCGAAAAAACCGAAATTTCATTAAATTAATAATTTTTTTATATTTTTATTTATATTATATATTTTGATATGATATTTAATGAATGAAAACTATTTTAACAATTTTTAGTATATTTATATTATTAGTTTAAATAATTATACCAAAACCGAAATAACCGACCGAAATAACCGAACCGTTTGGTAGAAAACCAAACCGAACCGAACCGAAGAAAAATGGTTCGGATTCGGATTATATATTTCTAAAAGCGAAATATAAATCGAAAACCGAACCGAACCGACCGATGAACACCCCTATTAAGTCGAGTAAAGTCGAGTCAAGGCTCCTACTTTTAAGGGGGCTAGATTTTTTTATATATACAACAGTGCTTCAAACACAATCAAATCTGTAACATTTATAATTTTCTTACAATATATGATGAAAACATTTTTTTTTATGTGAGTAAAAGTGACATTGCTAACTAGTCAAAGCATGAAATTCTAATTGTCAAATGATTTAACATTTTGATTAAAAAAATTACTAAAGTGTTAAGAAAATGAACATGCACACTTAGTCTCGATCCTACAAATATATTACACGCTAGGAATGAAAGAAAACCATCAAAATATCGAACATGGTAAGATTTGGAAATTTTGGACAGCTACTGCAGTGCACCTATGCTCAGTTATGGGCGCCCTCGCGCTACCTGGTCACCGGGGATAGTGCACCCATGCTAAAAGCTTTAAAACTTGTGATCTGGCGAAATACAGACTTTTCCTAGATAAATATGATCAAACACGCATAGGAAATTGAAGTGATCCGAGTGGATTGGGTGAGCTGGGTCGGGGCAATCCACTGAATGGTATAAGAGTTTTGTTTGAGAAAATGAGCAAGGGATATATCTTGATGATTATGGCTTCAACCGTAACATGCAAGCAAGGAAATGAACTCGTGAATGGGCGCCGTAGGGGTGTCCAACGTAACCACTCCGATACTTAAGTTAGCAGGTGAAGATGAAGGATAAAGTATGTATATGTGAGGATATATGTGAATGACAAGAGTTCTATCATCAAAATATGTCCATCCCCTAAATGTAAAACGTACCTACTATTTATAGGAGATGGTTACCTTGCTTTCAGTGCCCCCTACTAATTAGGGTAAGATGGTTACTCATACCCTACTTCTGACAACTTGTTCTAACACG
The DNA here is from genome assembly GCF_022965805.1 of Primulina eburnea. Lineage (NCBI taxonomy): Eukaryota > Viridiplantae > Streptophyta > Magnoliopsida > Lamiales > Gesneriaceae > Primulina > Primulina eburnea. The sequence goes on from NC_133114.1 coordinate 23,220,579, forward strand.
CCAACCCATGTAGTTCTGACCATAATGATTATCAGGCACAAGGTAGCCCATACTGGTGCACTCGAGTGAAATTTTATTTTCGAGGTAGCACGGGTAGAACGCCTCCCGGGAGCTTGTATGAAAGCCTGGGCTTCTGATAATCCGAGGAGAAAATGTCCTGGACATTCACCTGACCGGTTTCGGGAGAACTCCTCCTGCAAAATTACCCTAATTCAAGATGTCCCCCGATCATCCGATTCATCTTTAGATCAACTATCAAGATCCTTCACCTTCGTTTATATAAAACGATGAACTCCTTTCATTTGTCACTTTTATAATTTCTGAATTTCTCCCCAACTTTCCTTCAGCTCTCCGACGTCTGGCGCTCCTACGTTCCGGTGATTTACAATCAACAACTTCTTTTTTCAATCAATCTTCGTAAGTTCTTCCCCCTTTATTTTCCAAAAATTTCTAATTCTACCTCTTCCACATCAGGAGCAAATTCGCAAGGCTCGTCTAGTTACGAGTCTACCGCGATGCGTTCCGAATCTCCCCCTTCTCCTCCCTCACAATGCTTTCCCAAACAATATTCTTTAAAACCTAAAACCCTGAAACAAAAAATTCATCTTCTGGCCCTTCTCGAGCACTGAGAAAGGGCAAGGGTAAGGGCAAAGCCCAGGTTTCGGGCCCTCCCACTTCTGAGACTCCGGGAGCTCCTTGATTTGCTTCAATGTACAACACCTTGCACTCGGGAGCTTCACGAGCAACTCCAAGGAGAGCTATCCCGGGTCCGATCTGCTCACAAGGAAGAAGTGGCCGAACTCCTCAGTGCTTCAGACGCGGCCAACCAGCAATTGGCATGGAATAATACTGATCTGGAAAACGCCCGGGATGACATTGAAGAAGGCCTTTCTTGGGAGGAAACTTTACAGGGGCATCTCTCTATCTTGGAGTCAAGGAATATTTCCTTGTCCGAGATCTAGAGAGACAATTGTACCGGGCAGAGGCTCCTAAGAAATCCCTGAGTTTCGTCGAGCTCAATCAAGATAAACGGCGAGCCTCCTTCCTCCAGTCTTCCGAATTCAAGAAGGCAGTTGAAGATCGGGCCTACTCTTTCTTCCGGACCGGTTTTGACAAGTGCCAGGAGCAATTTGAAGAGGCAGAGCTGATTTCAGAAGACAGAGAATACTTTCCCGATTTTGAACGGGCCATAGCATCCCTTCCCAAGGATGCCGAAGAGGGGGAGGTCCCAAAAGAAGGGGAGCAGCCGGGCTCAAGTCCGATAGACGTAGAGTAGGATTGTAAAAAAATTCCTTTTATTTCCTGATTTATAATCTCTCCCTTCGGGTTTTCTTTAACAAAATAATCTACTTTTCAACTGTCTTACTTGTCATTGATAAACTGAGAATATTTGTACAATATCATGCCTTAGAAATAATTGAATTCTTCCCATTCGTAAAACTTTTGGATGTTGAATCTCCGAATTTTTCCAATTGTTGGGAAACAACTGGTATTTTCAATAAGTGATCGGGATACTGAGCCTTGAGCTAAGGTATGAGTCCCTGTACTTAGAAAATGAATGAGTTGCTGAACCTCGAGCCAAGGTACAGATCCATAGGCTAAATGAATAACAAGGGTAAGGAGCCCTGGGCCAGGGTACGGATTCCGAAACTATTGAGTGGTCAAGGTATGGAGCCCCGAGCTAGGGTACGGAGCCCTCGGCTTAATGAATAACCAGGGTACGGATCCCTTGGCCAAGGTACAGATCCCGGGAATTTTTAGTGGTCGAGGTGCGAAGCCCCGAGCCAGGGTACAGATCCCTGAGTTTAATGATAAAATAGAGTACGGAGCCCTAGGCCAGGATACGGATCCCTGGAAATTTGAGTGGTCGAGGTGTGAGAGCCCCAAGCCAGGGTACGGAGCCCTGGGCTTAATGAATAACAAGGGTACGGAGCCCTGGGCTAGGTTACGAATCTCGTGACTTTTGAGTGGTCGAGGTGCGGAGCCCCGAGCTAGATATGGAGCCCTTGACTTAATGAATAACAAGGGTACGGAGCCCTAGTCCAGGGTACAGATCCCGGGACTTTTGAGTGGTTGAGGCGCGAAGCCCTGAGACAGGGTACAGAGCTCTGGGCTTAATGAATAAACAGGGTAAATATCCGGGGGCCAAGGTTTGGATCCCGAGACTTTTGAGTGGTCGAGGTGCGGAACACCGAGCCAGGGTACAGAGCCTTGGGCTTAATGAATAACCAGGGTACGAAGCCCTGGGCCGGGGAATGGATCCCGGGATTTTTGAGTGGTCGAGTTGCGGAGCCCCGAGTCAGGGTACGGAGCCCTGGGCTTATGAATAACCAGGGTACGGAGCCATGGGCCAGGGTACGGATCCCAGGGCTTTTGAGTGGTTGAGGCGCGGAGCCCCGAGCAAAGATACAGAACCATGTGCTTAATATATAATTAGGGTGTAGAGCCCTGGACCAGGGTATTGATCCCTGGGCTTTTGATTAACCGGAGCATTATACCTCCCAGATTTAGATATAATTTTTAATGCACTTTCTGAAAGAACTTCATTATCGCTTTAAACAATAAGTACATTTTAAGCATAATACTTTTTCAAGTGAAAAATATTCCAAGGTCTTTTGAGAGAGCGTCCCTGAGCATCCTCTAGATAAAAAGCTTCCGAGCTGACTTTCCGGATTATTTTAAAGGGTCCTTCCCATCGAGCCTCTAATTTACCAACATCTCCAGCTGGATTGAATTTTTTCATTACCATATCGCCTATCTGAAAGTCTCGGATCCAAGTTGTACGATTTCATGACCCGTCCTCGATAAGCTTCTATTCGAATCATAGCACGCTCTTTCTTTTCTTCCACTAGATCTAATTCCATTGCCCGACTATGATCATTGTAATCCGGTAAGATTCTACCCGAGCAGAAGTTTTCTAAATTTCAACAGGAAGAGCTGCTTCAGAACCATATACCAGATTGAAAGGAGTTTCTTGAGTAGGTGCTCGGGGTGTAGTCCTGTATGCCTAGAGAACACTAGGTAGCTCATCCACCCAGTCTTTTTTCCTTTGCCTTGCAGCCGAGTTTTCAAGGCTGGCACAATATTTCTGTTTATTACCTCTATCTGCCCGTTTGCTTGAGGGTAAGCAACAAATGTGAAAGACTGAGTCATCTTCATTTCTTGACACCAGGACGTGATCTCTTTTCCTTGAAATTGCTTTCCATTATCTGAAATTAATCTCCTAAGCACTCCAAATCTGCATATAATGTTCTTCCACAGAAACTTCAACACTTCCTTTTCAGTGATTCTAGCCAGAGGTTCAGCCTCAACCTATTTGGAGAAATAATCCACTACAACCTAGAGGAATTTTTTTTGAGCTCGAGCAACTAGGAAAGGTCCCACATATCCATGCCTCATTGGTCGAAGGGACAGGATACTCAAATAGGTTTCATAAGAGAGGCCGGGCTATGCTGAAAATTGGAATGATGTTTACACCCTTCACAAGCCCAGACACTCGAAAAGAGTCTTGGCTTATACCAGGCCACCAGAATCGAGCAAGCATTGCTTTTCGGGCAAACGTTGTTCCTCTGAGATGCTCCCCACAACATCCTTCATGTATGTCTTGGAGGACATACTCCACTTCTCCGATAGACAAGCACTTTAACAAAGGTCACTGGTATGTCTCCTGTATAAGATGTTATTCAAAAGAACAAACCTGGGAGCTTGTTTTTTTATCTTTTGAGCCCAAGCTCGATCTTCAGATAATTCATTATGTGCAATGAATTTGATCAGATGTGTCATCAAGCATCCTCTGGAGCTGGCAGCACTTCCTCATCAATAGAAAGAATCATCCGATTAATATACAATACTTCTCGAGTATTGACTTCTGATAAGGAGGCGGACATTTTAGCGAAAGCATCTGCTTCCCCATTCTTATCTCGGGGGGTCTGTTCGATACTCCAATCCACAATATATTCTGCCTGGGCTTTAATGAGCTTTAGATATTTAATCATTCTGTCATCCTTAGCCTCATAAACGTCCTTTATTTGGTGAGTGACTAGTTGTTAATCGGAATATAAAATAATCTGGGAAGCTCCTATTTCCTGGGCAGCACGCATACCAACGAGAATAGTCTCATATTCTTCTTCGTTGTTGGTCACCCAGGAGTCAATTCTCAAATCCAACTTTGGCACCCACATATTTTGGGTCCATAACGGATTAGTCCTTTTAGGCCAAATAGATTTCCCATTGTGTGTGTCAAAAAATGTGTGTGTTTGTGCTGAAATCTTATTAGTATTGTGTGGTGTGTGCTTAAAAAAAACTTTGACCCTCATATAGTTTTTTACGCCTCGACCCATGTCAAACCAGCTCAACCTGGAATGAGAGTCATATCCAATTTTGTGCAGTCTGTTTGTGAGCCAACCTGATTTAGAGTTCTCAGTGTTCTACATATCCAAGCCCCACGATGTATTCCTTCATTGTTTTGATGCATAGACTTGCTGTTGATGCACAGACTTACTGTTCTGAATTTCAGGTTCTATGTGTTCAATTATTGTGTTGGATCTTACAAAATATATGGATTTATTTTGTCTTTTTCTAAATACAACTGAGTACTTGTTTCAGAATAAATGCAATCATTATTACTGAAATCTAAGCCAGTTTTGTCACCAACATGATTTTTTACTTCTAGCATTTTTCCAAGTGAAACAGAAGACTGCATCCAAGTGTTGACAAGATTTTCATCCTCTGATTTTTAATCATTATTACTTGGAATTTAGATCACATGTTTTCATTCTCAATCATAAAAATATTCACTTTGGTTTTTAGTTTGTCTAGCTCATCAGGATGTATATAGCTCGATATACTAGAATTATCTGTCTGATACTTGTTTATAATTTTAACTTTCTCAAATATTTTTGAATGTCTTTTATACTCCATTATTATCTCGTTCTGTGCAGTGATCAAATCATCTCTTGTAAATTAATATGAGGTAAAGTCAAATACCTCATCATTGTTGGTTTCCATACTATCATCATCCAGTAGGCATTGGATTGATTCTTCTCACTTTCATTGGATGCGTCATTTGAACTGGAGGTTTCACATTCTGATTAATCTCACTTGTTTTTTCTCTTTTCTGCCACCAAAACCATTTGGTCTCTTATTTTTTTTGAAAGATATCTTTCCATCTTTGGTTGTTGTTTTCTCATATGACTTTTCTTCATCTTTTTTCAGTCTGGTTCAGCTAGCAACGAAGTTTTATATCCTGCCACAGTTAAAGCACTCTTGATCAACTGAGGTTGATTTCTTTTTCTAATTGTTTTTCTGATTGAAATTCAGAAAAAAAATTTATTCTTCATCCTGAATTTCCAAAATTTTTGAAAAAGAGAGACATCACGTCATTGCTCAATTGTTCTATAGATTTTAATGGAGAATATTTGGCTACAACAAGGGCTTTTGTTGTTTGTGGAACAAATAGCACTTTCTCATTCCTCTTTCCCAACTCGAACTCATAAGCATTCAGATCACAAATAGATCGTGCATCTCGAGCTTATTCATATTTTTTTTTTATTCTCGCATGGCTATGGTCTTGAAATCTCATTCTCTTGGAAGGGACTCTCATTAATTTCAGTTCAACTTCCCAGTTGATGTAATCCTTCCCAAGAGCAGCCAGCTCAATCACAATGCTATTGAATCTCTCATCAAACTTGTTCATAGTTTTTCCAGCATTCATCTTAATGTTATCAAATTTCTGAATGGATACCATCGATTTTTTTTGTTCTGATAATTAATATATGGGTTAGCATTTCTCATATTTTTTGGCTGTAGAACAAGTATTAATCTTACTAAAAAAAAAATTCCGAGATTTTTGTTTTGACCACGTTATCCAAATTAGAAATTTTCTTATCCTTGGCAATCCACTCCATTATTGGTTTCTCAATCATTTGTGGAGCTCTGTCTGATATAGATACTGAAGTATTTGCCTTTATGATCTTTATGGGTCTCTCAGTTATCACATACCACATGTCATCATCTTGGATTACAAATGTGCATGCACCAAATTTTTCAGTCATCATATTCCTCTTCAGAAAAGATAGGGATTTTGTTAAAAGTTTCCATCAATGTTCATAAAAGTTAAAGATCGAAATACCAGCTCTGATACCACTTATTAGGATCGAAATGAGTTTAGAGAGGAACGAATAAACTCTTAAAATAATATTATCAAATTTTGAAAATTGTGTTAACAACTTAAAATAATTTTCCAATTAACTAAGAGATTCGGGCAACTAAAAATAATTAAATTGCATAAAAAACTCAAGACACAAAGAGCACTAAGTTAAAAGAGTTGATAGCTTGTTTATGGAAGTTCGAAGATAAAGCTTCTACTTCTCTTCTTCTTTTGTTTCCAAAATGATTCCACTAGAAAATTTGATTGTACAACCCTTGTACAAAAATCAACTTCAACTCGGATCCACAATTTATTGAGCTGAAACTTTTAGTAACTATACAAAGACTTCAATATGTTCAGAATAAGTTTTATGATAGTTATAAGATTCTCATTAAACAAATCAGCTTAAGCATATACATGATAAGTGAGAATAAAATGAGACCACGAGGTGAACCTAATTCGATCTGATAGGCTTTAAGCATTAGCAAATCAGAATGATAATGTAGAACTTTTGAAAGTTGCTAATAGAAATTCATAAATTTTCTAGGTGTTCAGAGATTCAAAGCTTCAGTTATCTTCAACATTTCCGATGCATTCTCTATTTATAGATAATAGCTCCAACGTTGATAAATTTTAACGGTTCTCACATATGTACTAGACGCTCGAAAATTCAGCAAAGAATTCCATGGGTCCTTTTCATCTTTCCAGATATAGTTCTGAGCAAATAAATTAATTTGAACACTAGCTAGTATAGTAACCAACATATCTTTAATTATATTACTGAGATAAAAATATATATAATTTCTTATCATATTCAAATTTAAATTCTGAGAGGACTAACTGTTGCACACGAGGAATGTTTTCATTTCAGCCCGATGATCATCTTGGCCGGCCTTAAATGACTTATCCTTGAGCGATATAGTAGATCAGATCAACGCAATTCTATTTGTTAAACTCATCACTCAAAATTAATTCAGTTTAATTCAGTTATAAAAATTTCTTAACTGATTGGTTTTCTTTACAATATTAGTTATGTTCCATGTCCATCAGTTTAGTCTTATCAAATTTGTTTAGTTTGTAATCACCAAAACTTAAGTCCAAATTTTATCTTAACAAATGCCAACATAAAAAACCCATAAAGAGCTGTAGTTGTAGAGGTGCTCTGACTCAAAATCCAAAACATGCAATCATGGTTCGCCGGAACGGTCGCGGCGCGGATGGAACGCCCGTTCGGGAACGGGAAGGGGAACGGGAACAGTCACTGACGTTCCAAAGTTCCATGGCAAATCGGTGATTTCTTTGTAGCGCCGTTTTTTGACGTTATAGCAGTGCTTTAACAGTGGAACATAACGGTAACGGTCAGAACAGAACGTGAAAGTGCTAACTAGATGTACCATCTTCAGCAAAGCTCGCCTGAATCCACCGATCAGAAGGTTGTCTTTGTGTTTTTACTCCAGGTCCTTTAATCATCAACTGTATTTAATGAACAACGTCGTTTCTTGGAAAGTTTATCAGAATTCTGTAGTGTCAGTGATCATGATTTGCTGAAACGGTATCGGAACGGCCGTTCCGTAACGGGAATGAGGCCCACCTTGACGAAGTTCCGGGGTGTGAACGTTGATGCTTTGGGGCGTCGTTACGTAGATAAAAAATGTCATGTTATCGGTGGAACGACACGGATCGACGAAACGGCATGGAACGGAACCGTAAAAAAAAAAAGAATATAGGAGCAAAGTATTTTGGAATACTTGAATACACAAACAAACAAATGTAAGGCTTGTTGTAAAGAATATTTAACTGTGAATCTTAAGTTTACTTCCCGCTCCATCCATCAAAAAAAGAAGAGTTACACTGAGATTTAACTATTTATATTGAGAAATTTTCATCAGAATGTGTACAATAAAACAATTATATTGATTGTAAAATATTGATTTTAGTTGATGTATTTTAGTTGATGTTAAATAATATGTAATTCTAAAGTAACCTTTGAAGAAATTTGATTGCAATTTGGGTTAACATATGTACCTCCAATTGAAATCTTTTCAAAAGATTAATTGATTATAACTCAAAACTTTCTTAATAGTATATTTTAATTTTGAGAGGGTTGTGAAAATTTCAATATATAACAAAGATATGCTTTGTGATTCAATAAGACGTGAATAAAATTTAAAAAATATATTTACTATATTGTTTTAATCAAATAATCTATTTAAATGATACTTATTTTGATTTACCTATTTTTAAATATTTTTCTAAAATTTTCAATTTATATTAATTTTTAAAAAATATTCGCTTTTGTTTCGCGAAATATCATGAAAACTGGAACGCTGACCTCCGCGACGGTCTTCGCGACCGCGATTGTGAACCATGCCTGTAATTGGTCATCACTTTGCCATAGTTCAACAAAATTCCCTTGACATTTTCCTTCAAAAATTTACATGCACATGTTGCCCTGAGCAGGGGGAGGTAGCTGTTCTTGTACCCGGACTTTAGCCCGGGCGGTCCAATTTTTTTAAAAAAATTTATATGTAAATTTTTGTATAATTTTGGATAAATTTGATATTAGTCCGGATAGATCAATTTAAAATATTAAAAGATGTTAGAGTTTAAAATTCTAGCCCGGGTAACGCCAGATTCCTGGCTCCGCCACTGGCCCTGAGCTTCTAATTTTCGAAGAAAGCTTTTAAATTTTTTTAACATCTCTACATAAGGGTTTTCTTGGAAATTAGGGGTCATAACTCGGCTAGAGGCCAAGCTCGAGCCATCTCTTACACGAGCGAGTGCAGCACCTGCACTAAATTCCTTGGAAAACCCAAATATGAGCCTCTTCACCGCTCCTGCACTCCCTTTGTGTCACACCCCTCAGCCAAGCAGCACATGCATGCCTTTCCTTCTGAACACACGCACCCGCGCAGGCAAATTTTCACGCACACAGCACTGCACCATGGATTCGACTCACGCAGCCTGCGCGCACCACACTCCCACATGTTCACAGAGTACCGCACGCACATCGGATGTTTATACACGCATACCTCGATACTGTATATATATATATATATATATATGCATATACCAAACAACTAGTCAAGAGGCTAAAATCCTGGAAAACAGTGATGTAAATCCATAGTAAATTCATAAATCATGGTAAACTTTTTAAATAAAACATGATCCATTCTAAAACGTAATATATTCTTATTATATGTCAAACGAACAAGTAAAACTTTTCTTGTTTTTGAATATAATTGATTCAAATATGACCGCTGTGATTGGAAGATACCCCGCTCGACGAAACAAAAAAAATACCAGGCCCTCTTGCTAACCCTAACCCTTCTCTTCTTATCCTTGAATTTTTCTCGCTTGGGGGGGTGGGGGGGTGTGTGGGGGTTTCTATTTATTTTCCAGTGTTTTAAAAGTCTTAACCCAACAATCAAAAGTGCTACTATTTTATTTTATTTTTATTTAAAAGTTGCTGAAATTTTGACTTAAGGTGCTAAAAGTTTACCAAAATATTTAGCAGTTCTAATTAATTTTTTTAAAAGATTTAACCCATGAAATAAGAAATTCAAGCTTTTTCTTTAAGAAATTGTCTCATAATTTTTTTTTAAAAAAATGTCTTCAAGAAATAAGAAATTCAACGAGTCGATTTTTCTTCAACAAATTGTCTCGTAAAATTAAAAAATTAAACTTTTACCATACTCAAATATTTTATCTGGGGTCCTATCTCACTTGAAAAATCATGATTATATCGAAAATACAGTTAAAATAGTTAATATTTAGTATTTAAATAAAATAATGCGGTTTAGATGGTCGTTTATGATTTTCAGACGTTATAAGAACATATTTATTCTACCATAGTGACTTCATTTTCCTTAACCATGACATTTAGATATGGAAATAAAAAGTTTTGTTCATCATCTTATCCAGTATGATCTCACACTAACTATGTAATGCCCGGAATTTGCTACGTTATTAATCTGAAATGATCTGTTAATTCATGGAGGTGATTATGAAAGGATTAATCGGGACACGGTTTGGAATTAGCATGAAAAGATGTATGTGCGAGGATGAACTCTCGCGCATATGCGCGACCCCGCCGGACGCATATGCGCGAAATGTCTAGAGAACCTCACGCATATGCGCGACATAAATCTGCGCATATGCGCGAGAGTACCCGAGAGTGGGGCAAAATGATCAAGGACCTCGCGCATATGCGCCGAATGAGGGCGCGCATATGCGCGAGGTGCTGTGCAGAGGACGCGCCGAGACATATAGTCTCGCGCATATGCGCCGAGTGATGTCGCGCATATGCGCGAGACGTGTTTTACAAAGAAGTATACCACGTTTCTCTATCATGCATTTGATATATATATATATGTATATATTCAGTTTCGAAGGAAACAAAAGGGAAAAGAGAAAAACGAGGCCAACTTTATGATTTTGATTTTAGAACTCGATTTACAAGAAATCTGCCCGTCTGATTTTGAATCCGACTTCAGTACTGTGTTCCTAACGACGCAGGCTACAACTGGACGTAAGTTTTACTGAGTTCTATCATCATTTGAAAATATGATGTTGTAGGAATTTGATATAATTCATATATGATGTTTTTGACATGTTAGACATCATATAATCGAAGTCTGATTGGAAAACGGATTGATTATGAAATTGTTATGATTTTTCAGAATATATCGATTGATATTGGACAGATTTGTATTATGAGTTGACTACTGGCGGTATCGGATATGAGTTATGATTTGTAATTGATGTCTGTTGATATGGTATTGACGGGGATACTAAGATTGTGCAGTTATACCGTTGATTTGAATTAAATCCGGATTAATCAGATTCAGTGTTGAATTGAGAATGGAATATTGATATTATGATTCTCGATATGTCATTTCAGATTACAGAGACAGTCTTGAGTTCAGGATTGATATTGCTTCAGATCGTGACTCCAAACGAAAGGTATAAGTCAATGTGGTATATTGGGAGATTGACTTGAGTCGGTTTGGACTTGAGTTTCCCTAAATCACATACTATTTGTTATTATTTGCATTGACTTGATTTGATATGCTTGTTCTATGGATTTATAGAGAGCATGTGTTAGACGAGTCTCGATGAGTGATCTTGTGACTGAAGTGCCTGATAGTGGCGGGATCGCCATGGGCACATTGCATGATGTCACAAGATAGGATATTGGCGATAAGGCCACAGTCCATGACGGTTAGGTCAGGACACTGGATGTTTGGTTATATCGACGTGGATAGAATTGGAGTCTCTTCTATTACTGTTAGTCGATATATGAATACCAACATCTGGAAACCGGGATCCCTAGACTAAGATTGAGTCTAGTCTGAGTCGTGGAGTCACGAGCATTGTCGATAGTTTTATATGGATTATGTTTTAGAATTTGGTACATATTGCTGTTACATGTTCATGCTTTTATGTTTATCATATGATTGCATGTTCCATTGATTTATACTGGGATATCTTTCTCACCGGTATTATCCGGCTATTGTCTTGTTTGTATGTGTACATGACAACAGGTGGGACAGGATCAGGGTCCAGGAGATGAGGAGAGATCGTGATAGAGTGGAGACTTCGGACTTTGATGTATATTGGGTTTTGACACTGGATAATTAGATGTTGAACCTTTGTTTTTACTGGTTTGTAGAGTGTACAGGACTTTAACTTTATTTTATATTGAGTTGTATATTAGTTTGATCTCACTACATTCCGCATTAAAAAAAAAAATTTATGACCCTAATTACTGATTAGTAAATAGATCCTGATGACGATTAAGAATTGATTAGCGTCCGGGTCCCCACAAACTAGTGATTTAGGTAATCGAATTTCATAATTATAATTTTTTTTATTTATTAAAATTTTATATTGAGAATTCTTAAAGGAAATTTTTGTTTGAGAACTTTCATTATGTTTTGTTCTGGACTATGCCCAACAAATGATAATTTTTTTTAAAAAAAATCTTTCTTTTTTTTTTATATATTGTATAATACAATTAATAGCTACTTAAAGAAATGAATAATCTCATGTTTTTTTTAAGATACAGTTTATGAATTGGTTACTTATTAGTCAGTTTGATTAATTTCATTAAGATGTTGGAGTATGTCTCTTGTGAGACGATCTCACGAATCTTTATCTGTGAGACAGGTCAACCCTACCGATATTCACAATAAAAAGTAATACTCTTAGCATAAAAAGTAATACTTTTTCATGGATGACTAAAATAAGAGATTTTTCTTACAAAATACGAACCGTGAGATCGTGTCACATAAGTTTTTGTCAAGATATTGATTTGTACAAGTGAAACATATTGATACTCACGGGAAATTTAGGGTCCGATTCCAGCAAGTGTCACTAGTCCAGACGCAGGTTTTGAAATTACCCTGAGCTTGAAATCACAAATAAGATCGTAAGGAGGGGGCCAGGAGGGTGTCCTGGCGTAGCCCCTCCGACGCTCAAGTCAGAGACTGAGGATATATGGAGGGAGCAGTTAAGGGTGCTGCTGAAAACAATAAATTGAATTTTCTCAACTGAACACTCACACCTGGTATTTATAGGAGAATACCTGGGCCCTTTGTGGGCCTGTCTTCCATTTGGGCTAGGGCCCTTGGTGGGCCTGTCTTCCTTTTGGGCTAGGGATGGGCCAGGGTTAGTGGGCCTATCCATGGGGTATCACGAGTCTCCCTCTCTCGAGTCGAACTGAATCGTAGGTTCGAAGTTCGATTAGTTGTGTTGTCCTCGGGTTACTGGGTGTGAGTTGTGCATTATCTTCCCGTCGTTCGTCAGTCCCCAAAAATTTGGAAACAAATGAAATCGTAATCCTTGCACCGCTTCATCATCACCTCGCTATCACCCGTGTCAGCACCTCGCCCAAGCACAACCCCCCTTCGCTCAGCCGCCCGCCACCCTTTGCGTACGCCCTCGTCCCGAGCTCGCCCAAGCTACCGCTCCACCTCGCGCGCCCGGTCTCGCCCCGAGCTCGCCCTAACCTCGCCCAAGCTACCGCTCCACCCCGCGCGCCTGGCCTCGCCCCGAGCTCGCCCTTGCCTAGGAAAGCCTCCGCTTCACCCCAGCTCGCCCCGGCGCACCTCCTACTCGCCCAAGCGCCCCGCTCGCACACATCGCGCCCTGCCCGCTCTCGACGCCGTGCTCGCCCAGCACCGCGCGCAGACCCTCGCCCGGCGCCACGCTCGCCCAAGCTCGCCCCAAGCGCGACGCTCGCCCAAGCTTCACCCCAGCTCGCCCGGCGCACCTTTTACTCGCCCAAGCGCCACGCTCGCCCACATCGCGCCCTGCCCTCTCTCGGCGCCGCGCTCGCCCAACACCGCGCGCAGACCCTCGCCCAACGCCACGCTCGCCCAAGCTCGCCCCAAGCGCTACGCTCGCCCACACCGCGCCCTACCCGCTCTCGGCGCCGCGCTCTCCCAGCACCATGCGCAGACGCTCGCTCGGTGCCACGCTCGCCCAGCACCGCGCGCCACGCTCGCCCCTGCCTCCTCGCAAGCCCCTCGCCACGCTCGCCTGCCAGCGCCTCACCCCTGCCCAGCCGCTCGCCTCCTCGCCTAGCCGCGTGCCACGCTATCACCCTCGCCCAAGCCATCACCCTCGCCAATCCTTGTCCAGGTCGATCCCCGTAATTTTCGCAGCGGCAACATTGTTCGTTAACAACAAACAAAATAAATTTTTCTAACACAGTATGCCTCGGTCGCCCCCATCTTCAAGGTCCTCTACTAAGCTTTTGAAGGGAAATAGTTTCCAGTTCCCGGCGCCATTGACTCATCTGCTAAAATAGTCCTTAGCACGAAAAATAAAGCTTCAACCTCTTCACCTTCTAACTCATCTGCTAGGTGGTGCCTTAGCAGAAAAATAAAAATCAACACGTTCACCTTCTAACTCCTCTGCTAGGTGATACCTTAGCAGGAAAATAAAATTTTTCTCCTCCACTCTGCTCCTCTACTAGGCGATGCCTCAGTAGGAAAATAAAATTTAATTCTCCTCCTCCACTCTACTCCTCTGCTAGGAGATGCCTTAGCATGAAAATAAATATCTTCTCCTCCACTCTGCTCCTCTGCTAGGCGATACCCCTCTAACTCCTCTGCCAGGTGATACCTTAGCAGGAAAATAAAATTCAACACCTCCACCCTCTAACTCCTCTGCTAGGTGACACCTTAGCAGAAAAATAAAAATTCAATACCTCCACCCTCTAACTCCTCTGCTAGGTGACACCTTAGCAGAAAAATAAAAATTCAATACCTCCACCCTCTAACTCCTCTGCTAGGTGATACCTTAGCAGGAAAATAAAAATTCAACGTCCTCACCCTCTAACACCTCTGCTAGGTGACACCTTAGCAGGAAAATAAAAATTCGACACATCCACCCTCTAACTCCTCTGCTAGGCGATACCCCTCTAACTCCTCTGCCAGGTGATACCTTAGCAGAAAAATAAAATTCAACACCTCCACCCTCTAACTCCTCTGTTAGGTGACATCTTAGCAGGAAAATAAAAATTCTATACCTCCACCCTCTAACTCCTCTGCTAGGTGACACCTTAGCAGAATATTAAAAATTCAAGGCCTCCACCCTCTAACTCCTCTGCTAGGTGACACCGTAGCAGGAAAATAAAAATTCAATGCCTCCCACCCTCTGACTCCTCTGCTAGGTGACACCTTAGCAGGAAAATAAAAATTCGACACATCCACCCTCTAACTCCTCTGCTAGGTGACATCTTAGCAGGAAAATAAAAATTCAACACCTCCACCCTCTAACTCCTCTGCTAGGCGATACCCCTCTAACTCCTTTGCCAGGTGACACCTTAGCAAGAAAATAAAATTCAACACCTCCACCCTCTAACTCCTCTGCCAGGTGATACCTTAGCAGGAAAATAAGAATTCAACACATCCACCCCCTAAGTCCTCTGCTAGGTGATACCTTAGCAGGAAAACAAAAATTCAACATCCCCACCCTCTGACTCCTCTGCTAGGTGTTACATTAGCAGGAAAATAAAAATTCAACACCTCCACCCTCTAACTACTCTGCTAGGTGATACCTTAGCAGGAAAATAATAATTCAACACATCCACCCCCTAACTCCTCTGCCAGGTGATACCTTAGCAGGAAAATACAAATTCAACGTCCTCACCCTCTAACTCCTCCGCTAGGTGACACCTTAGCAGTAAAAATAAAAATTTGACACCTCCACCCTCTAACTCCTCTACTATGTGATACCTTAGCAGGAAAATAAATATTCAACACCTCCACCCTCTAACTCCTCTGCTAGGTGATACCTCAGCAGGAAAATAAAAATTCAACGCCTCCACCCTCTAACTCCTCTGCTAGGTGACACCTCAGCAGGAAAATTAAATTCGACACTTCCACCCCCTAACTCCTCTGCTAGGTAATACCTTAGCAGGAAAATAAAAAGTCAACACCTTCACCCTATAGCTCCCCTGCTAGGTGATACCTTAGTAGGAAAATTTAAATTTTCTCCGACCAAACTCTGCTCTTTTACAAGGCGATGCCTTCGCAGAAAAATTTAATTCATTTCATCATCACAATACAACAATATCCACGAATTTATTATAAGAACTTGGCTTTATTAAATTTCAACTGATAACATAAGACAAATTCAGAAACGAAATACATCAAAATTCAAGTCAAGATTAATATTCTCTAAGGCGGTAAGCGTTCCCAAGCCTCTTTAGAGCCTTGCCCGGAGCATTCTCCAACTTTCATCTCTGCTCCTCTTGTACCTTCACGGGACAAAGTTGCTCACTTCTTCCTTTCCTAATCATGTTAAGCTCCACACGCGCTCTTTATTCCCTCCTCCCTCACTACCCCTTCATAACACCGACGTGCGACTTTTGGTCCCTGCACAAGACTCCAACTTTTTTTCCCACAGGAAACTTAAGCTTCTGATGACAAGTGGAAGCTACGGCTCTAAAATCCTTCAGGACTGGCCGTCCTATAATTCCAATATACGCTAACGGAGTATCCACCACGGTGAATGCTATCATTTTTGTTACCCGCCGAGGATAAGTCCCCAAGGATAGGGGAAGAACAATCTGACCTAAAGGCAGGATGTCGTGTTCTACAAACCCATACAGCGGGGTGGAGACCGGCTCAAAGTCAAATCCTTCCACTTTCATTTGATCCAACGTGGTCTTGAACAAGACGTTCATGGAGCTTCCATTATCAATAAATATCCTCGTCACATCATAATTGACAATAGTGGCCGTCACCACCAAGGCATCATTATGTGGAGTCACAACGCCTCGGAGGTCTTCCGGCCCAAGCTGATGACGGGGTCTTGTGGTAAGTCTGCACCCCTATATATCTCAAAGTTCTCCAACTTTCTCCCATGTGCCTTCCGAGCTCGCCCAGAGTCTCCATCAGTAGCACCCCCCGAGATCATATTAATCATTCCTCTCGTAGGGTGGTTATCCTCATTCATTCCCTTCCTCGGTTCGACGGGTTCCTGAGGAACATCTTGACCTCGACCTTCCCCTCTCTGCTCCCGACCATCTGATTTATCCATGGAGGACCTTGACCACGCCTAGGGGACGGGCGAGACCTCGGTGGACTCCCGGATGCGGATCCTTCTCGTCTGTCCCTAGAAAGCAATCTAGCACTGCCCTTAGCCCTTCGCGACTTCTCCCACCTCTCCTCGGGCTCCCTCACCTCCATCACCTCGTCACGACTCTTATCCAGAGGAACATGTGATGAGAATTGTCCTATGTCCCTAGCTTTATTCTCCTCCCTTTCCCCTGCGCCCCTCTTCCTTCCTCCTGTCTCTGCTCCCTCAACTCTTCCTCCCCTGGGCCGCTGCTCCATCCTCTTGTGCCGCTGGGCATCCTCTAGATTTACATATTTTTCTGCCCGAGCTAACAAATCATTATAGCTCGACGGAGGTTTCTTGACCAGCGATTTGAAAAATTCTCCTCCCCTCAGTCCTTGGGTAAAGGCACTTATCATGATGTTAGAGGTAGCCGCTTGTATTTCCAGCACTGCACTATTGAAGCGATGGACAAATTCTCGCAAAGTTTCATTCTTTTGCTGCTTCATCACGAACAAGCTCAAATAATTTTTTTGGTGACTCTTGCTGCTAGCAAATCGGTGCAAGAAGGCAGCTGAGAAGCCCTCAAAAGAACGTATAGAGTTGGGCTGTAAGGTGTTAAACCACTGCTGGGCTGACCTCACCAACGTGCCCAGAAACACCCTGCACCTGACTCCATCTGAATATTGGTGCAATAGAGCTGCATTCTCAAATCTCCCCAAGTGTTCTTCAGGGTCAGTATGTCCGTCATATTCTCCAACGTTTGACTGTCGGAAATTTGGAAGAAGTCTTTCTTCCAAGACGTCCAATGAAAAAGGACTTCCTCTCTTGGGTACCGGCGCTCGGCTTCCTACCTGCTGCCTCAACATCCGTATCTCCTTCCACATCTCCCCTATCTCACTAACTTCCCCACTTTGGAGGGGATGCGTCTCTTCAACCCGGCTCTGGTGGCCCTCCACATTCTCCTCTTGTTCCTGGCGAGCAGCCCGCTCTTCTGCAAACATAGACTCTTGATTCCTCTTCATTGCCTCATCCACTGTCCGGGTGATAAATTGGCCAAACTGTTCCAGGGTCAAGTTCCCCACATTCTCATTGGGACGGATTTGCTCGACCCTTGTCTGCTAAAGGGGCTGCTCGGTTCTTGTCTCTGGACGAGGTTGTTCCTGTCTTGTCTCAAGACGCGGTTGTTCATGTCTTGTCTCAACATGAGACTGTTCGGGTCCTCTCTGAGGACGCGATGATGCTGAGGTAGCTCTTCTACTTCCTTTCCTGCCCACCATCTCTACGTCTCAACTCAAGTTTTCCCACAGACGGCGCCAAGTGATACTCACGGGAAATTTAGGGTCCGATTCCAGCAAGTGTCACTAGTCCAGACGCAGGTTTTGAAATTACCCTGAGCCTGAAATCACAAATAAGATCGTTAGGAGGGGGCCAGGAGGGTGTCCTAACGTAGCCCCTCAGACGCTCAAGTCAGAGTCTGAGGATATATGGGGGGAGCAGCTAAGGGTGCTGCTGAAAACAATAAATTGAATTTTCTCAACTGAACACTCACATCTGATATTTATAGGAGAATACCTGGATCATTTGTGGGCCTGTCTTCCATTTGGGCTAGGGCCCTTGGTGGGCCTGTCTTCCCTTTGGGCTAGGGATGGGCCAGGGGTAGTGGGCCTGAAAGGATCGGGTAAACGAATAAAGAGTGTTTAGAAGGGGGGTTGAATAAACACTCCTCAAATTTAAATATTCTTCGACAATATGAGTTCAGTTTTGTTACAAACCGATACTAGGTATCCCGTCGGTCAATGACAATCAGTTAAACTGAATGAAACAGTTGCGGAAAATAAACTGACTGAAAGATAGAGTATCTAACTGAAAAGTACCGACTGAAGTAAAGATAACACAATTTGTTTTTGGATGTTCGGAGACTTGAATAACTCCTACGTCACCCCTTATATCACGAAGATAGGATATCCACTAAAATGCTTTGATCAAATACAAGATACTGTACTGACCCACTTCAGTGTGGACTTATCACTTTGCCACAACTGGAACTCTTAGTATATAACACTTTTACAGATGGTAACTGATCTTAGCACAACTTAGAAAAACTATCAAAGATTACAAAGTGCTATTTAAGCTCGAGAATGTAGCCTAGAATGCTACTGATATGACTAGTAAACGTGAACTTTTTGCTTCTGAATGTGAGTAGATATTTTAGCAACGTAACAGCAAGTAGAATGTAATAGCTGAAATCAGTCGTGTTGTCTTCAGCTGCTACCTTCGATTATTTATAGGCTTCTCTCTCAACGGTAACATTAAAGGATATTTGAATATTCTAACCGTTGATTTTCACGTCGATACACTCTGACAGTCGTACACTGCTCATTCTGAAATGCGGCGTTCCACTACCAGTTGCAGGTAGTTGTACTATTTGTCGGCTGTCGTTTTCAACTGATGACGTGTACAGCTGAGAGATCATCTGGTAAAGAGTCAGTTGACGAGAATGACTGAAGAGATGTTCAGATGAAAGAGCAGCTTGATAGAGAAAACATCTGTTCGGTTATATTTTAGTTGCGTCGATCAGTTAGCTGGATTCAATTGCTTAGTTCAGTTGGTTTATCTTTTGTCAAACACCGGAATTAAGTTTCCAACAGGGCCTATCCATGGGGTATCACATATATATCGCATATATATTAATTTACAAATGCATTCTTAAATTTGTAAGTGTATAATATCTATAATAGATAGAATTTCATTTTTTTTTGTTAGATATAATCGATGACGCCATGACATTTTTTTATTAGTAGAAGAGATAAACGAAATAAAAAGAAATAGGATTAACTGTGAGTCAGACTCAATATATTGGCAAATATTTTAGTGAAAATAATAAAATATAAAGAAAAAAATTATTATTTGACAGATGTGAAACAAGAAAATCAAAATAACAATAATGTTAAAGAATTTGATTAATCTATGAGATGACGTGGATGATATGAAAAAAAAAAAAAAAACCAAGAGACCATTATGTTTACCGTGAGAATATGAATTAAAGAGTTAGTTTGTCTTTAAATATTTAATGATCATGTCATTGGGAAAAAAATTTATACAAATACAAGGGAATTTTTAATTGAAAAGGATCCATATAAAGATAGAACATAGAGGTATATAAAAAGTAATTATTTTTAAAGTTCGACTCAATCTCCGAAATCAATATGTTTTTTTCTCAAAAAGTTAAATAATTAAGAAATCAAATCCTACTTAATTAGTACAACCTAAAACGTGTGTCTATATATATATATATATATATATATATATATATATATATAGAGGGATGATACCCTGCACCCTTGGGTGCAGGGTATCCGTGGGCGACAGCTGAGCTGTCGCCCACGTGTGCATTTTTTTTTTAAAAAAAATTGTAACCGGAATTAGCGACGGTTTTGTTAGAAACCGTCGCTAAATGACAATATTAAAAAATTGTAACCGGACATAGCGACGGTTTTTAACAAACCGTCGCTAAATGTCTAATTTTCAACCGGACATAGCGACGGTTTGTTACAAACCGTCGCTAAATGTCTACTTTCTAAAAAAAATAACCGGACATAGCGACGGTTTTAAATAAACCGTCGCTAAATGTCTACTTTTTAAAAAAAACGGACATAGCGACGGTTTATTACAAACCGTCGCTAAATGTCTAATTTTTTAGACAAAACCCGTCCAACCTAGCGCCCCACACAGAAAAGTAAACTATATCACCCAAATCTCGTGCGCCTCAAAACCTAGCGCCCACAACACACAATTAATTTTTTTTCCAGATCTCGTGCGCGTCAAATCCCAAGGTAACTCGATGTTGTTCGAAAATTTCTCACTTTCGGTAGAATTTGTGCGTGAATGCTCCTAACTTTCTCACTTTTTCGGTAGAATTTCAATATCTAAGCAAAATTAATTTTGTTCATTTCATATTGTAGAATGGAAGAAAACGGCGGCGATGAACTGTCGTACATTCCCCAAGTTGGAGACAATCAAAAGCCAGAAATAGGTATGAAATTCGAATCTTTAGAGGAGGCGTTTTCGTTCTGCAACCAATACGCACGAGAATCTGGTTTTAGTGCGAGAATGAGCAATAGCAAAAAAAGTAACAAAACAAATGAAGTTATCTGGAAAAAATTTGTATGCTTTAAAGAAGGACATACAGATGCAATAAGATGGAGTAAACAATCAAAAAGTGATGAACCAGTAAAGGAAAGAGCTCGTGGTGAGATTAGAACTGGATGTAAGTTAAAGATTTCAGTTGTGAAGGAACAAACTGGTGTAGGTTGGGTTGTTAGTACCTTCGTAGAAAGTCATAATCATCCACTATCAACTCCTTCAAAGGTGTATTTGTTACGCTCACATCGTACTGTTTCTGCAGCAAAGAAAGCACTAACTCAACAGTTTGCTGAAGCGAATGTACCTACTTGTCAACAAATGCGATTGTTTGAAATAGAGTCTGGAGGGCCTGAACATGTAGGTTGCACGGAAAGAGATATAAGAAACTACGAGAAAACGCTTAGGGATGAGCACAAGGGTATTGATGCCGAAACATTGATTGATTTCTTTCTGTCTGAGAAAGACAAGAGTTCAACTTTCTTTTTTAATTACGAGACAGATTCAGAAAATAGATTTATTCGTTGTTTTTGGGCGGATCCTGTGTCACGGAGGGCATACACTGCATTTGGTGATGTAGTGGTGTTTGATACAACATATAACACCAACAAATATGAGATGATTTTTGCACCATTTGTAGGAGTTAATCATCATCATCAAACCATTGTTTTCGGTTGTGGATTTTTGAGTGATGAGAAAACTGATTCCTTTGTTTGGTTGCTTAATAAGTTTCTAGAAGCCATGCATAAAGGAGCACCAAACTTGATCATAACTGACCAGGATCCTGCTATGACGAAAGCCATTGGTGAAGTTTTCCCTAAAACAATTCATCGATATTGTTTGTGGCACATTCTAAACAAATTCCCAGATAACTTGGGGAATGTACGACAGTTCATCGCCGCCGTTTTCTTCCATTCTACAATATGAAATGAACAAAATTAATTTTGCTTAGATATTGAAATTCTACCGAAAAAGTGAGAAAGTTAGGAGCATTCACGCACAAATTCTACCGAAAGTGAGAAATTTTCGAACAACATCGAGTTACCTTGGGATTTGACGCGCACGAGATCTGGAAAAAAAATTAATTGTGTGTTGTGGGCGCTAGGTTTTGAGGCGCACGAGATTTGGGTGAAATAGTTTACTTTTCTGTGTGGGGCGCTAGGTTGGACGGGTTTTGTCTAAAAAATTAGACATTTAGCGACGGTTTGTAATAAACCGTCGCTATGTCCGTTTTTTTTTTAAAAAAAGTAGACATTTAGCGACGGTTTGTATGTCCGGTTGAAAATTAGACATTTAGCGACGGTTTGTTAAAAACCGTCGCTATGTCCGGTTACAATTTTTTAATATTGTCATTTAGCGACGGTTTCTAACAAAACCGTCGCTAATTCCGGTTACAATTTTTTTAAAAAAAAATGCACACGTGGGCGACAGCTGACGGATACCCTGCACCCAAGGGTGCAGGGTATCATCCCTCATATATATATATATATATATATATATTTTCATCTGTACGAAGCACGAACGCTCCATCTTCTATCTTCGTAAGCACGGACACTCCACGTGTCTCATTTCCTCCCTTCACACCCCTTATCCTTCCGCCAATCCAAGTCTCTTCTCTTTTCATTCTCTTCTACTTCCTCCTTCTTTTACCCTTCTATTTTCATTTCTCCATTTCTTTGTATATCGCAATTTCTCTTTTCGTCATCAAACAAATTTTGATATCGTTGCTTACCGTAGAACGAAGTTTAGAAGATCGACAATTTATTTCAGAATGACATATAATCGAGGTCTAGAAGATCCAAGTGTCCTCTATTTACAAGCGACATATATGTCATCAACAATTTATTCATTAACCGTTGATGATATTGTCAAAGTGAAGTCAGACAATTTGATTTGGAAGTTATACACTGATAATTATATACACAATCATGTACTTGCATATTTAAATCATATGTGTTTATGTGGAGTTTAGAATATGACTCACAAGTTTTTTATAATCATTTGATTACTGCTCTTGTTGAACGTTGGCGACGTGAGACACACACGTTTCATTTTACATGTGGTGAAGCAACAATTACGTTACAAGATGTTTAATAATTTGGGGTATAACAATTGATGGTGAAGCAGTCACTGAAATAAATGTGTCACATAAATTTGAGGAATGACAACACATCAGTTTGGATTTGTTGAGATTTGTGTCATCATCAAAACATTTGAAAGGTAGTCATTTGTCTATGACTGCACTACAGGATCATTGCATGTCTAACTTTGTTAATGATGATACTTCAGAAGTAGATGTGATATATACCCGTTGTGTAGCGTTAATGATTATTAAAGGAATAATGTTCCTTGACTATCAAGGAGGGTCTGCTAGACTAATATTTTTGCAACTGCAATGGAATATTGATAACGTGAAGTCTTATAATTGGGGTAGTTCAGTGTTAGCATTCCTATACTGTGAGTTATGTAACGCGTCACGTATAGAAAAGACTACAATGGCTGGACCTTTATATATCTTGCAGTTATAATTAATGTAATGTGATTATTTAACAAAATATTTTTGTTAATTTTGTTGATCTAGTTTTATTATTATAAGCAGATATGGGCATGGGGCATAATTAAATCTGTTAACCCCGACCGAGATGGGTTAACATTAGTTGTATCTCCCATTGATCCATATGCTATTATTCCAGTTTCTCCATATGATGCACGGTAATATTTAAAAATTATTGTGGTAATATCAAATATAACTCTTATAATTTTTTGATATGTAATTGTTTTTGTTAAATTGTAGGTGGAAAATTGGTTTGATTACACACAATCGTCAACACATACTGTAAGAATTATAAGGGATTCTCTAGATTGTCTGAATTATAACGAGGTCCTACAGAATTTTAATATTTAATAGTGATTAAATGAAGATTTTTTTTTATTAAATGAATTTTTAATTTGAACATTTCTATTTTTTACAGTTTAATTGCATTGTTTACCAGAAGAATGACATAGATGTAAAGATGATTATTGATTCATACGAAAACAAAATAATGTGATGTGTTTATCCCCTTATTTGCTTTGACATCGTGGAGATGCATTGTTCTAATCGGGTGATGAGACAATTCCGAAGACGACAATAAATTCCCGTGTCTGCCGTCGACAATGATGATATGCATAATATCACGAGAATAGATTATTGAAATACCAATTGGAGAGATTATCATAAAATTCAATTGAGTTGTAGAATAGTAGGTCGAGGTATGTTGCTAAAAAGGTACGACATGGAAGATCGATGCAAATTGACGAAGACTACTTCCAATGGTATAATCGAATAACTGTACGCACCATATAACCTACAGTTAATATCGTTGGATTTCAACCATACATGTACAATGCTTTTGCCGGACAATTTAATGTCAAACAAAATTTCAGTACGCCTTCTCCTTTTTCGCATCAATCATCATTCGGGAGGGGAAGTGATATGGTTAGGTAAGCAAGTGGGTTTGCAAGAACCTCTACTACTATTCCATCAACTTATTTGAATATTACAGGAACCTCTACTACTCAACCTGGTTTTTTCAGTGATTCAGGGATTGCTGACTTTTGTTCCTTTGGTCAGCAGGATTTTCAAACTCCATCTTGGTCGAACATACAGAGTTTTACAAATTTGCTTAATGTTGGTCCTCACCATCTTGTGCATGGCATTCGAACATAGAGGAATGTTATTTCACCTATCACTATTCCACGTTACTCGAATGAGGAAAATCCTGAAGATGTAGGATTGCGTAGAGGGACGAGAAGACGCAATCCACCTGATTGTGGAACAAGGAGCCAATAGCGGTGAAAATAGCATGGGAACATGTGATGCCAAAAATCGTCCATTTACCACATGAACAATCACTCGTTGATAACTTGAGCACCTGCATATGTTGGCCATGACTTGGTCTTCCTATAGTTGCAACCAAAGCATCATGCTCACCTACATCGTATTTGGCAACACAATGTTCACTAGATTTTCTCGCCCATTTCTCATACTTCCGACATGCATAATCTGACCACAGTTGATTTTCCTGAACCATACGACCATCTCTTGTCACACGTTCAATGAAATATTGTACGCACATCAGAAGTGTCAAGTGTACTATGGTAGATATGAAGTCTACGAGCACCATTCAACATACTATTTAAACACTCCGACATATTGGTTGTCATCACTCCATGACGCCAACCACCGTCATGAGCCAAACTCCATTTTTCTTTCGCAATTCCAGCCAAATATCGGTGCGCCAAAATATTTTTTTCTTGATTGCCTCCATTATTGCTTCAAACTTACAAATTTGATTTTGTGTGCCTGCCGCCGAGCATAAATCTTTCAAATGCACATCTTTGAATTTAGCTTTAAAGTTTGAACACACGTGTCTCAAACAAAAACGATACACACCATAAGGAGGTTGAAAATATGGCAGATCTTCAGTTGCTCGTACGATTCCCTTATGCCTATCAGAAATAAGACACACACCATTTTCACCACGAACAACACGTCTTCCTAGGTTCTCCAAGAACCATTTTCAAGAATATGATGTTTCTTCATCCACAATAGAAAATGATAGCGGTAGAACCTGATTTTTCGCATCCAGAGTGACACTGATCAACATTTTTTTGCTTGTATTTGGTATAAAAGTGTGTACTATCGACATTAATTATTTTTCGACAATGCCGAAACCCATCAACACATGGAAACATAGTTCAGTGTCTTACTCATTCCAGTGTTGGCTCTCAGATGCTTAAACTCCACAGCTGCTCTCGGATTATATTTGGACATAGCACACAAATATTTTGGAAGTAATTGAACGAAGCTCTCCCATGTACCATAAGCAATTTCCATAGCATTTTTCAAACTTCGACATGCCCTCGTATACGAGATTTAATATCCATATTTATCTTTCACCATTTCGACGATATACTTAATCTTGTGCGAAGGATCACAACGAACAACTCCCAATAGCGTATGTGCCACCACATCAATGTTAAAATTCTTATGGTCTATAACAACAAGGGTATATATACATGTGTGAGGCCCGCCATATTTTGTTATTTTCCAATAACCAGTTTTGGCTTTCAAAGAAGCGTGAAGTCCCCATCGACAAATGACTGTAGAAAAATTATTTCTGCAACGTAATTTCCACAAACTATGTGTGCTATCCATGACACGGTACTCACGCCTAACCAATCTAATTGAATAATCCTTCACAAATGCAATAAGATCATTCTTATCTTTAAATAACATACTAATGGATAATCACCTCTACTTGGATTGTAATAGCTTGTCTGCATTCCAGAAGATACATCGACAGAATCAGGACATTCTTCCCCAAAAAAATTATTGAAAAATGATGGCATTTCAGAAATGTTTGAAAGAAATGGTACGGTTTGCCTCTGTAATGTGTCGCGAGGTGGTTGCCGAGATGATGTCCCCTCATCAGGATTTGTAAAAGTATTCAATTCATCATCATCATTCATTTCTTTTTCTTCAGACTCACAATATGACATATCGGGTTCTGAATCACACCTACAAATATCATCATTAGTGGCCAGATTCGGACAACGAGAACTTGTATCTAATGTTGGATTCGGCCAATATGGAGTAGGATTTTATTCCTATGATACGTTGATATATTGATCCCAAGACCCACTTACATCATCGAAATTTATATTACCGAGTCCTTTAGTAACCTGTGGAACATAAGATTCTAGATCCTAGAAACCACCATATGTAGAAGTACCGGGTTGATTATTTAAACCTGAATCGGATGCATGTGGAACGTAGGATTCATGATCATCAAATCCAACATGATGTTCAATTGAATTTTCTTCCACGTATAAATGCAACATATGCATATTTTCACATTGTGTTATAAACTGTAAAGCATCATCATCAACGAGATTGAATTGAATTTCATACCAAGATGATCTATCCATAAATGAATATTTTGTTGACAACTTCAGAAAAAAATTTGTCGGATCGATTTCTAACATATTATGCACAACTTCAACCAACTCCAACAAATTATAGATTATAATACTCGTATCGGTCTAACATATGAAATGATATATTCAACCGATCCATTATCGATAACTACATGACCACCAAAATATAAGAGTACATCGATGTTAGACATTTTACTGATGAAATTTGAGAGAAAATTTAAGTAGATTCAAAGAGGAAATTGATAACTTATTCGTCGAACTTCACAACAATTATATAGACGAAAAATATTGAAGAATATTTAGATTTCAATTATTGAACTTACGTGAACATTCAGAAATTCAGAATTCACGTGAAAGATTCAAGAAATGAACAGATAGAAAAGAAGTGAAAAAAGAAAAAAAGACAAAATAAAGTACGGGAGAAAAAATATAATATACAGAGTCCGTGCTTTGTAAGCAGGGAATCTCACACACGTGGAGCGTCCACGTTTACGCAGCACGGACACTCCAACGTGGAGTATGTCTGTGCTTCGTAAGCACGGATTGCAGTAAATTTGAAAAAAAAATTAAAATTAATTTTGAAATATATTTTAAAAATTACATTATTTATATATATAAAAAAAGAACCCCAAAAAGTTTAAAATCTTATTTATCACGTGGAACTTGTTTATTAGTGGAACAACTTTTAAAACAAGAAATGATGACAAAATCTAGTTTTTATTCGTATGTGACTTTTGTTATGGTAGGTATTCAGCAAAATAATTTGTGACATGTGCTTTATTAATTTTATGTAAAAATGATTTTTATTTTGATAATAATTTATAGTTTTATGTGATTATTACAGATAGGATCGGTTGTAGTGTTTAGAAGGTGATTGATAAACACTAGACACAATTTACTTTTTTTAGAATTACTTTAGTTGGGTTGACAACTGCATTATATATTTTTGATTGATAATGCTAGTTGACTAATAAATGAGTGCGGAAAAAGAAGTCAAACTGACACATTAGAACAGACCAAATAATGGCTTGGCTATATAAACCTGAAGGTAAATTGAAATTTGAAAGTACACAAATTTGTTTCTGGATGTTCAGAGAACTCAAAATCCTATACCACCTCTTTTAGAAGGCTTTGGATAATGCAAGTAATTTGCAAAATCCAAGTTCAATTTGAACTTAATCACTGCCAAATTCAAATTTCTAGTACACTTCAAGTGCAATTTAAATGCATTAATAAAGTATAATATAATATTGATATATCCTAACACCTAATGATCCTAAATGATCAGATATAATTCTTTATAAAGTGTGCTCAACTTATTGAGTAGTGGAATAAAAGGATTTCATTACACATGATACTTGCTTTGTCAATGCTATTAATCATTGAGTGTCCCCTCGCTTATGATATGAACAATTCTTGTTTTTGAATTCCCAAATCGTATGGTGGACTCTCGAAAAAATATGAAAGAGCTACATCATCTAATGATATCGATCCATGAAAGGTAGGGGTGAGACACCTTTTCGTAATTGTATATCTATGTCATCAAACATAACGTAACATTATATTTCTCGAATAAAAGTTAATAACAAGGTGTAATTGTGAATCAAAATCCATTTAAATTTTTTTTGGGACATGTTGGAATGTCCGGATTGAACATGAATGGAACATGGTGCAACGGGACAAGCAAAGGATGGACAACAATGTTTCAAAGGAGAAATCATGCACGATGGATGTTAAGTTCTGCCCACTCATCGATGGTTTTGAAGCCAATACACAACAAAGTTTCAAATCAATTTGCTTTATGAGCTGTTCATTACAGCATTTATTCACGAGACATATATACTATTTCACGCTTCCTATATCATAACTTGCATGAAAATCAAGTCCTTTATCAGTACATTTTCCATGTGCCACAGCACGTACGGTCAGAATCTAATTTGGGATACTTTTTTGGAACTCACGGGAAATAAAACGAATGCTTTATCGAAGAATGGGCTAAAGGTTCAGGTGTATGGTTTAATCAAAATAACACAACTTCTATCAGTATATATAATGTGTCATCTTATCATTCACGCATATTTTTTGTGTAACATGGGAAAAACCGTTTGCCCTACGAGTCCGGTTTCAAATAATATAATTATTCAACTAATGATCAGTTAATTGAATGCACACGGGAAAAACTGTTTGTCCTAATAGTATTAACAACGTGCACATGTACGTCACGGATAATCTTGAACTTTCAACAGCTCGCAGCTGTGCAGCGTGCAGCAATGTGCAACGCGGAAAGAGAATTTGTTGTTGGAGATTTAATGAAATAAATCTCTAAATCATGTGATTAAATCCATATATCACAACACGCCAAGAATTCATGTCGAATTATCAAAAAATATGAATAAGAGTAAACACGTACAAGAATCCATTGATTGATCTAGCGTCAGTGTTATGGATCTTCTAAGACAACAGAGAATCGACCACCTTATTCTTGCCTTTGATGGGAGAAGGAGAGAGATCTAGAATATGTACGCCGTATATATTCTGTGTTGTATCTCTGTGCCTTGGGGACCATAACCTTATATAATCTTAGCAGTCTTCAACCCATCATAGAAGACCTAATTGGGCTGAGTTTCTACAAAGAAGGTGGACCATACCAATTTATTCAATACTTTTGAATCCCATAATTAATTAGATCACTTTATTGGGTCCTTTTCTAGATAGCTTGTTCATGTACAATTAATTAAATTATGTGAGCACACAAAAATAATTCCAACAATCTCTCACTCGGGTCACATAAGTTATCCGGATATTGTACATGCAAAAACTGAATTGAGCTCTTGCTATCTAAACAAAAATATTCCTTAAAAATCTGGTTTATCAATTATACTAATATTGAACCAAAGCAGTCATCTCTACATTTAAAATCACTAGACCCATCAATGGTCCCAATATTAGTATAATCAATAACATAGATCAAGTATGGATGTGTAGCATGAAAATACATAAATGTGATCCTAGAATAAAAAATGCATTTCGAACTGGTCCTCCTAATGACTCAAAGAGTCCAATAACAAACGCATCCGCAATTATAGAGTTTGCAATAACATGCTCAATTGACATACGATCACTCTGAATTATTTCCTTCCGACTAGAAAATTCATGTCAATATTTTTTGACTTTGACAAGTTTAAGTTGTTTTTTAAATATAATATAGCGGCTTTATTATCACAATTGATCCTCAATTGTTTTTTATACGAATGATCATTACCGGTGATAAAATTCTGCAACTTTATTCGGAGTCCAAATATCCAACTATTTCCAAATGTCAGATTTGCGATGTGTGAGCATAAAACCCTTAGTTCACTTAATGTACCACATAACCCGATTAATAATCCAATGTCGGGTTTCATAAATATCTGCCCAACATTCTAATGATGTTCACAATATCTAAACAATGTTCTCTATAAATCCCAATGAGATTACCACGTGATAAAATTTATACCATCATATATGTGGACATAAACATCAATATATTATTCTCAATGTTGATTTTACAATTTACTCACTCCCACTAAAGTCAACATACGAAATTAATTTGCATTTAATTTCAAAATTTCATGCATGCATAATGTCAATGTCATTTAAAATATTGATGTTCAATTATCAAGCTTATCAATCAAGGAACTCATACCAAACATATTCGAATTTCGAAAAATTGAAAAGACCACATGGATAAAGGAAAAAACTTGATTTGTCCAAACATGAAACTAAAATCAAATTTCGTTTTTGAAAATTCAAATACCAGAAAATAAAATAAAAAACTCAGTTCCTAAATAAAACTTTTAAAAAAACATCAATAATTTTATTGTCATTTTCCATAAGATGTATCTTTTATCATCAGTTGGAAACTGGTTCCTTAGACAACCCTTTCTTTGCATGCCAATTGGCGTATTTGGGACAATCCTTCTTCACATGCCCATCAGTCCTTTTGCAAAAGAAACAAGTGATTACTTTATCTTGTTTCTGTTGCTCTATATACTGTGAAGTCCCAGAGTTTCCTTCCTTATTGCTTCATTTCCTTTTCTTGTTGATGCAATTAACTTGATAGTTAGATGCCAAGTGAGCACTTTCAATCATATCTTGTTTCAATCTCTCCTCCTCCTGAACGCAATGCGCAATAAGCTCATTCAAAGTCCACTTTTCCTTCTGGGTATTATAACTTATTTTGAATTGATTAAATTGCACAGGCAGAGAGTTCAAGACTAAATGCACGACTATATCTTCCGACAATTCCAACTTGAATGCTTTTAGTCAAGTCGCAAGATTTGACATTTCCATTATGTACTCCCTTATTTTCCCTTTCTCTTTGTACCGCATTGAGACAAGTTTCGTCAGAATAGTACTTGTCTCGACATTTTCGTTTGCAGCGAAACAATTTGCTATATGAGTAAGGAACTTTTTGGCATCATTTTCTTCAGGAATTGTACCCCTTATAGTATCTGGAATTGAATGTTTCATAATCATCAGACTCATGCGATTTGATCGCTCCCACTTTTTCAAAGAACCTTTTGATCAGCAGTTCCTGAACTGGTCAAAAGTGTGGGACGATCTTCCCTTAGCGCATAGTCCAAATCCATGCAGCCGAGCACTATCATAACATACTATTTCCATTTCTTGTAGTTTGAGCCATTAAGTAGTGGAATGTTGTTCAGATTGGTAGATATAGAAGATGTTATAACAAAATAAAATATTAAAAACTCACAATAAAATATAGTTCATGTATATATTTGAATTAAATAAATCACAAAATATAAGCATGCTGGTGGTGGGCCCATAAAAAAAAAAATACTAGCACAACATTGATATTTAGTCTTTGAAGAAAAATAATAATTTGTAAATAGTACACTCAACCATCATGGCTATTAAATATTAATAATAAATACGGCCAACAATATGCCTTTCTTTGGACCGACAATTGCATGCATGGATAAATTCAAAAGCATCACATATTTAGTACCACATATTGTGCTAAAAATTGGTCAGAAAATGACCTTCTTTTGGGCCGATCATTTTCTGCATAAATATAACACAATTTAATATCATATAATGTGTCTACAATCTCGCAAGAAAATAATCTTCCTTTGGGCCGATTAATTTCTGCATAGTTTTGACATGCTTTAAGACCACATAATTATGTGCTTATAATCTGACAAAAAAATAACCTTCCTTTGGGCCGATTATTTTCTACATAGATATAAATGCACTTGAAGTAGATATGTTGAATCTAAAAGCTGGCCAGAAAATAATCTTCCTTTGGGCCGGTTATTTTCCGCATAGATCTAGATGCACTTAAAAATCCTCTATTGTGTTTGGAATTGGGCCAAAAAATAGTCTTCCTTTGGACCGACTATTTTTCGCATAAATTGAAACACAATTTATTTTTGAACTTTAACAATATCTACATATCTCAAAAAATCACTTTATTAACATGTAATTTAAATTTAACCAAATTTGAGATACAAGATATCAACTTAAGTAAAATTTTCACAAGAAAATTTAATTTACTTTAATTTGGCCAAATAAAACATAGAGACCAAATTTGCAAAAAAAAAAAATATTTTCACCTCATAATTATTAATCCACAAATATTTTATCAAAATAAAAAAATATGATAAAATAATGAATAATTCCATATGAATTTTATTTCATGCAATTATATTTTGAAATGGTCTAATTTAATTTCACAAATCAGAATTGCGGAAGTCAAATTTTAATAAATGGTCAAAATTCTGGATTTCAAAATCCGGATAACCAAACAAGGCCTTCAAGTCAACCAAAAAATTTCTAAATTCAAAAAAAACCCTAACCCTAAACACATAAACGCCGCCGCCGCCTCCTCTTGCAAAACCAGTCGTCGACGACCATGAACCAGGGTCGATATTTTCTACGGTCTACCACCACCCTGAAATCTCCGACCAACAATCAGCCATAAATCGATCAAAATTTCCAAAAATCAAACGAAAATCACGCGGCGAGTATTCACGATTTCAGGCCTTTATGGTGGTTTCCGGTCAATAGATGGTGTTTATAGGGGTGCCGGAAGATGGAAAACAAAACGCCTAAAATATCGCTGCCGAAAAGTTGACGGAGAACGTCCAATTCGCCCAGAATCTGGAGGCCAGAATCCAATTCAAAAATTCGAATTTTTCGGTTTTCAATTTTTTTTAAAATTCAAAAATTAATCTGAATTTTAGATGTAAAATTCAAAAAAATAGATTGAAAAAACTTGAATTTATTCAGATCCAAATTCCGAATTTTTTTTTTAAAAAAATCAAATCAGAATCTAAAATATTTATGGATTAGCAAATTGCCTCAGATCTGGGAATAAAACATACTTTTTTTTTCGATCCATCAATTAACAAAGTTCTCATAATTCAACATGAACGTGGCTCTGATTCCACTTGTTGGAGATTTATTGAAATAAATCTCTAAATCATGTGATTAAATCCATATATCACAACACGCCAAGAATTCATGTCGAATTATCAAAAAATATGAATAATAGTAAATAAGTACCAGAATCCATTGATTGATCTAGCGTCAGGGTTATGGATCTTCCAAGGCAACAGAGAATCGACCACCTTATTCTTGCCTTTGATGTGAGAAGGAGAATGATCTAAAATATGTGCGCCGTATATATTCTGTGTTGTATCTCTGTGCCTTGGGACCGTAAACTTACATGGACATCGTATAGTTCTAAATCCAACAATAGGATGTTTCCTGATTGATTTACCTGTAAGAGCTCATAGTAGCATCGCTCATGATTCATCGTATGATCACTCATCGGGTATGATGGGCATCTCCATGTCCCAACCAATAAAACATGACTAATAACATAACAAATGTAAGACTTGACATCGAGCAACCTTTATCTTTATTATAGGCGATTGAATCAACTAAGAAAGAGTTTAAAAATATACAATAACTTTTAAAAGATTCATGATCGCATGACTTTTACAACCTGAATATATTGTAGTATATTCAAGATCATTATCTATATATCTTGCATGAGTATAAAAATAAATTAAATCTCAAAGTGTATTCAAACGTAAAATATTCTTAAAATAAATATTGTTTAAGAGTCAGTAAACCACAAACCACAAGTTGGCTTGCTTGGAAACCTTCTCTAACAATCTCTCACTAGCCCTATATTCATCTACCCGTAGATTTTAAACCCATTGCTTCATGATGTTTTTCAAGCAATAGTCTTGGCAGGAGCTTCGTAAGTGGATCAACAACCTTATCTGCAGAGCCGACTCTCTCAACCAATATGTCTCCTCTTCCTACAATCTCTTGAATGATGTGCAGCTTACTCACTATATGGTTGGATCGCTCATGTGACCTTGCCTCCTTTTCTTGTGCAACGACTTCAGCGTTGTCGTAGTACATTGGGACTATATAAACTCCATTTGGAATGACGCCCAATTCTTGGAAAAAACTTCTCCTCCAAACCATCTCTTTTGTTGCAGCTGATGTATCAATGTATTTGGCCTTATTGGTAGAATCCAATGTAGTGTCTTTCTTGGAACTCTTCCAAAAGACAACACTAATATTGAGCATGAATACAAATCCAGACGTTGATTTCGAATCATCCATATATGATTGAAAACTAGCTAGAATCAGTGTAGCCTTCCAATTTTAATTCTACGCCCCTATAGACCAAGAAAAAATTCTTAGTCTTCTCAAGTACTTAAGAATATCCTTCATGACTTTCCAATGCAATGGACCGAGGTTCGACTGATATCTTCTTGCAACACCCAGTGCAAAGGCTATATTAGGTCGAATAGATATTATATCATATATAATACTACCAATGGCTAATGCGTAGAAAATGTCTGTCATATTTTCTATCTCCTCATAAATCTTAGGGCACATAGATTTGGAGAGATTCACACCATGATAAATTAGTATATATCCTCTCTTTGACTTCTCCATAGAGAATATTCTCAATATGATATAGATTAAGTGGATTTGATGAGTCTTAGCATCCTCTTTGATCTATCCCTGTAGATCAGTATTCCTAATAAATATGATGTTTCACACATGTCCTTCATAGAGAATTTAATAGCTAGCCATATTTTAGTTGATTGTAATAATCCTATATAATTCTCAATGAGTAGTATATCATCAACATAAACTAATATGAATGCCACAACATTCCACTAACTTTCTTGTACACAAAATGGACTTGAACATTGCGACTGGAGAAAAGATTTTCTCATCGCCAATTCCTCGCCTTTGAGTATATCGTTTTTGCCAACAGTCTAGCTTTAAATTTCACTACTATCCCATCCATCCCAAGCTTCTTTTTGTAAATCCAATTGCATTCTTTTGGAACAATTCTCTCGGGGTAGATTTATTAAGGACCAAACTTGGTTCGAATACATGGAGACCATCTCAGACTGCATGGCTTTTAGCCATTTTGGTGAATCGGCATCAAATATTGCTTCTTTGAAGTTCCTGGGATCACAGCTAGGTTTAGGCTCATTTTGGTCGTCTTGAAGAAGCGGACTCATCCTCATAGATGGTCTTGATATTTTTTTAGATCTCATAGGAGCGTGTATCTCTTGGATTGGATGTTGGGATGTGAGTGCTACAATCTCAAGTGTGGTGCTTCTCAAACCTCATCGAGTTTTATAAGGCCTTTTGTATACTATATAAACTACTTCTCTAAGAAGGTGGCACTCCTAGAAACAAACATTTTTGTTTCCTTAGTGGGATCATAGAAATTATATCCCACAGAAATTTTTGGATATCCACAAAGTACCACAAAATGGAGGAGGGTTGTTCCTTGACTCATCATATAAGAACTCGTCATGTATGACTGGACATATCCATGTCCCTACTAATGAAACACGGCATGTAATATCATAAATCCTAGTTTCGAGCTCGAGTGACCTTTAACCTTATTTAAGTAGTTGAATCAACAAGGGACACTTTTAGAATGTACACTAACTTTTAATTGAGTTTCATGAACGTCCTGACTTGTACGACCTCATTGTACCATAATATATTCAAAGTCTTTATTTATACAGCTTACATTGGTATACAAATAAAGTAAATTTCAGAAAGTATTAGATCGTAATATATTATTAAAATAAATTTTGTGCATCACATAATAGTCAATAATGCTCAAACCATGAGTTGACTTGTTGAAAAGCTACTCTAAAAATACTCACTAGCAAAGTTCTAGAAATACGAAGCGCGTCAAAACATGGAGGTCAAGCTTAAGTGTAAAAAAGCGTTTTCAAGTTTTGCAATAATTTTACTTAATTCAAGTCAAAAATAAATAAAATGATACACTAATCATAAATTTAAGATTAAATTAAAAAAATTTCAAATTATAGAGAACACAAATATATTAAAATTTCTATAATTATTATTGTTTACAAATCTAAAAAATAATCTCGTTATCAATTAGCATGTCATACTTATATTTATGATTTTTATATTTATTATTTTAAAAAAATAATTTGAAAACATAAATGAAATCTTGTACCTAAAATACGGTTTCTTAATCGAACTTTAAGGAACTAAAGCTTAAGAGAGATTTTTAGAATACTGCTCACTGGGAATAAGCCAATATCAACTGAGTTGGGTGTCTAAGATATCAATCACAAAAAGGAAAAAATACTCTCTGAAAAATAAAAACTAAATAATGTATAAAATTATTTTCTAGACTCAGTCTCCCAAGAAAACATTGAAGAGAGGTGTAAGCCTTAGTAGAGCAAATATAAAAAAACGTTTAGGTATTATGTATCCTAATATTGAAGTAAAGCAGACATATTAATTAATAATATCGTTATTAATAACGTACGGGAGGCCAAAATCAACTTGGATGATATTATTAAGGATGATGTACATTATCTAAATATAGACGAAGATATAATAGGAGATAAAACACAATGATATAAGAGGATCTATCTAGCCGATCGCACTTAGATTGAATTTTTGAGGCAATTCAACAGACATATCCCGAATTGTTTTCAAAACAATTCTCTTACAAAATCAGAGTCTAACTGATGAGAGCATAATGAATATCATATATACCATGAAAGCTTTTCAATTTGTTAAAATATCAAATTACATGGCCACTATCATAGTGTACTTTTTGTCATAAAGGACGATGATGTGGTACAACAATTTACTATATCTGTAACTGCTATCGGATTCAAAAAAAGTCATTGGATAGAAGCCTATAAATAGATCGGTTGGGTGGACATTCAGGGAAGAAAATCCACGACCTACAATCAAGCATTATCTAGGGATGTAAATGAGCCGAACTGTTCGCGAGTTTTTCGGATCTCGGCTCGTTAAAAAGCTCGTTCGGGCTCGTTCGTTAAGCTTATCGAGCCGAGCCCGAGCCTTATTTTGGGCTCGACAATTTTGTCGAGCCGAGCTTGAGATTAATGATGTTCGGCTCGTTAGCTCGTGAACATGTTCGATAATAGGTTCGTGAGCTCAAAATTGAGCTCGGCTCGTTATGCTGGCTCATGAGCTCGAGCTCGAGCTCGGCTCGTTTAAGTGGTTCACGAGAGTTGCTGGTATAAAAAAAAAGGGATATCAGCGACAGTTTTTACTAAACCGTCGCTATATAGCGACGGTTTTAATTAAACCCGTCGCATAATAAATTCAGCGACGGTTTCTTAAAACCCGTCGCTATTATAGCGACGGTTTACATAAAACTGTCGCTATAATAGCGACTGTTATGAGTAAACCGTCGCCGATTAATATCAGCGATGGTTTTAGCAAACCGTCGCTCATAGCAACTGGGGTTTAGGGTTTAGGCTTTAGGGTTTAGGGTTTAGAGTTTTAGCAAACTGTTTAGAAATTGTCGCGTTTAGAGTCGTTTGTAACATTTGCACTTAGTCATCTTGAGTGTTTATTAAATGGATATATCTGTTGTCCTTACAATCGAAAAAAATGTCAGAACAAACCATATTTAGACGAAATTACAAACCATTTTTGTTTTCTAATAAAAAGTACAAAATTGTGGATGTCAATCGAAAAAAAAGTCTTGGATACTACGAACCCTTTGTGTTTCCTACGCAAGCCTCGCAAGTTGTGTATTTGACTTATCCAACAATGAAGAGAGCAGAATCAGATTGGATGCATGTGAGTACTCTACGTAGGCGAGCTTATGTCACTGATGTTGAGCCAAATACTGAGCATAATCAAATTGATGCGAACGATGCATTTCAAAACAACGAAAGTGGACCTCATGACATCTCAACTCAATTTCTTTTATCGTCTCAAAATCTAGTCAATGTTAATGTTATGTACGACAACGAAATTGATTTGAACTGAAAGTGAAATATAAGAGGTTCAATATTCGAGCGACGATGTTCGTGACATTTATTGAATTGTACTTTGGAAAAAATATATATTTCATTAATTATAAATGTTAATGTTTTACAATTATTGAATTTATTTTAGCGAGCACGACATGGCAGAGATCCAACGTCATAGGAGCTATACGTTCACACACATCGACATGCAGATGGATCTTTCGTTGACACGCGATTCGCCTGCTCCACGTAAGTTTATTAAATTTCGTTATTCTCATCAACGTTACATTAAGAAAATTCAATTTGATTCATTTTAAATCAACATCACAGGAGGAGATGTAGCGCTACATGGCTGATTCATTTTGTATGAAACACTTGTATTATTATTTGCAGATTAATAATATGATTACATTTCTCAAATTTTGTTAATTTTTTTTCGATTATACAGCACAATATATTTTTATTTCAGATTTAAATAATTATAAAATTTAAAAAAAAAACATTTAGCGGCGGTTTTTTGTTCAAACCGTCGCGACATTAGCGACATGTTTTATAAAACCCGTCGCTAATGGCGACAGGTTTGACATACTGTCGCTATAATAGCGACGGTCTAAAATAACCGTCGTTTTTTGGCGACGATGTCTGTAACTAGCGCTATTTGCGACAGTTGTAGAAAAACGTCGCCGATCAGATCGGCGACGGTTATGCATAACCGTCGCTGTTGGCGACGGTTTAAGAAAAACGTCGTCGATCCAGATCGGCGACGTTTTTGTAAATACCCGTCGCTATTAGCGACGTTTGTGTCAATACCCGTCGCTATTAGCGACGCTTTTAATCAAAACCCGTCGCTATTAGCGAACCCGAGACAGTCTCATTAAACAAGATAAAAGAGCCATTAACGAGCCGAGCCCGAGCTTCATAAATTCCGAACGAGCCGAGCCCGAGCTTCAAACCCGAGGCTCGTAACGAGCTCGAGCCGAGCCCGAGCCAGCTACTGCTCGGCTCGGCTCGGCTCATTTACATCCTTAGCATTATCTATCTTTAGTATTTTGCGATCAAAAATTTCAAAGCCCAACTGATCAAGAGTTTATTTCAGCACATGCTTAATTATTCATATTCGATAATTGATGATCATTTTGTGCTAAGTGTATTTTGTTTTGAAATACCTATAACTGATAGTAAGTGTCTTATTGATCTGATTTATTGAGTTGTAAGATAGCTACCAGTTTCGGTATGTCTGTGATAAGCTCTATTGAAGTGAGTTATTGCAAGTTGTAATTGCTAAAGTCTTTTGGTGAAATCATTTCTGAAAATAAAGAAGTGGAGACGTATGAGTATTTAAGTCTCCGAATCCCATAAAAATTGTTTTGTTCATTTACTTATTTTTTTGGCCTAACTATTCTTGAGCCTTATTATTTATTGTTCAAATCGATTCAGTGAGCCTTTTTCGCATAGTTTCCTAACTATTGGCTTACTGAATTCTAACTGAAAAGAATTATAATTTAATGTTGTTAAATCAACCGAATTAATTATGAGATTTTATTGGGATTTTTTATTCAACCTCCCCTAATCAATATCACGATCCTAATATGTGGTATCAGGTAAAGTTCATTCTTATCTCTGAACATCGAACATATAATGTCCTCTTTCATTAAGATCCCAATATTTTCCAAAGAAGACTTTGATGAAAAGAATATTATAATGCAGGTTCATTTATCCGCACAATATGATCATATGTGGTACGTCATGACAGACAGACCAATGAAGATTTTGAAGACAAATACAGTTGTTGCTATTTCCGAAGGTGCACCGCAGATGGTTGAAAAACCAAGGATGAAATGGACAATTGACGATATGAAGAAAGCCAACTTGGATACTGTGGCTAAATTCATATTGAACAAAAAACTAGATAAGAACACATTCAGCAAAATTAAAATGTTCTCAACTGCAAAGAATATCTGGGAGAAGTTAATTCAGCTCTACGAGATCAATGACCAAACAAAAGAGAACAAATTGTATGTTTTCACGCAGAAGTCTAATAGCATAAATATGAGTTCAGGTGAATCTATGTCAGATTTTGATGAAAGAGTCGGCAGTATAATAATCGAATTGGTTGCTCTGGTAAAGAGTAAAGGAACAGAGATAGACTTGAAGGTGATGAGAGAACTCCTAAGGGAATGATATGTCAAAATAATGGTCATGAGAGAATCTAAAGACCTAAACAAGCTTAAACTGCATGATCTGATCGTAGATCTTAAGGCATATGCGATGGAATTTGAATCCAAAACTGATGGAGAGTACACATAAAAAGACACCAAAGCACTAGCTGCTGTAAAAATAGATCCATCGGTTCCCAAAGAAAA
Source organism: Primulina eburnea (assembly GCF_022965805.1). Taxonomy (NCBI): domain Eukaryota; kingdom Viridiplantae; phylum Streptophyta; class Magnoliopsida; order Lamiales; family Gesneriaceae; genus Primulina; species Primulina eburnea. The sequence continues at coordinate 23,261,132 of NC_133114.1, forward strand.
ATATGTCAAAAAAAAAGTAGTAATGACATAATGTCATTAATGAAGAAATTTTGGAAGTTTCTAGGGAAAAATTAGGTCAAATTTTAGAGTCCCAGCAGAATAAATAATTACAAGAAATAGTCCATTGATGAGGACAATGCATGTTTCAACTACGAAAGAACTGGCCATTTCGTAGCCAGTGGTCAATTGATAAGGACGAGATATCCCATGACAAGAAGAAAAGACACAAGGGTGGATGAGGAAGTAAGAGTAAGTAGGTGGATTATGAATTTGATTCATCTTAATCATAGAGTGGTTGAAACATCTATTGATTTTTTTTAAAACTAAATCTCGAATATAAACATTTTATGCATGTATGTGATAACAACTGAAAATTTACACATTTTGAAATAAGAGTACTCCACCATCAATAAAAACGCTGTAGTAAAAAGATACGACAAAACGTCAAACATGCAAAACTCCTGCCAACCATCAACATATAAAAATGACAGAGTATGAAAATATCCAAAATCTCTTCCAACTCGTAAACATTATGTGCGGAAAAGTAAGGTCCTCGGGTTAGCGTGCGCACATCCAGGCTCGCCTACTCAGACTTTGGCATCTCCAGTCTCCTCATCGATATACTCACATGAATCATTCACATCTAGTGAGTCTAAAGACTCGACACACCAACATAACACGCAACAGTGAAGAGTACCGTAGTAAAAATAAATTTCATGATCTTAAAAAAACTTGAGCTTAAACATGTCGTAATAAAGCATAACGTGTCAGAACATGTATCAACATATCATCATATATGTGTCCATTTTCTTTAATTGAATTTTATTCATTAGGTTTCACTTTCGTATCAGCTCTATTCGATGGATCCATCTATGTATAACTGTGGTACCCGGCGGCGGGGACATCAGTGACAATATTATCCATCCACTGAGCATTGGCCTTACATGTCATTGTATTCTTATTAGTCACAACAAACCCTCATCCTTCAAAACATATCATCATATTCATTGTTTATAAAATCATGCATATACGTAAATTTTCTTAAAATCAAACATGCAACGTATTTTTCATAATTATATAAAAATTCATGTTCATTATATCGTATACATTTAAAAACGTGCAATTTTGTGGTCAGGGAGCTGCCATGGCTACTAACTCGACCCGGATGCAAAATGATCATTTTGCCCTTAGAAACCCTAATTGACCATTTTACCCCTGGCCTCAAAATTTCGACCCGAAGCCAACCAAACTCCATAAAACACCTAAAAACATAATTATTAACATTTACTAGAGGTAATCTCAAGCTCGTTTCGTAACTTACATGATTTGTTTTAAAACATGGACCGAGGTCCCGGTTTTAACTCGAATCAACCCGAAACTTAATCCTAAATCACTTGTTCCAGACCCATTAAGACTTACGAACCACGCCTAAAAGTTGCTGGAAATTTCCAGCGCACACAAGTTGTAGTTGCACCAACCAGCATTTTATCGATCCTAGCATAAAAACCGACGTGTCCAGCCCTCAACCCAAAAACCTAGTACTAAGACTGAGCCAAGGACCCACCCCACCTCTTGGACCATTCAACCCGCGCCTACAGCCCCATGAAATTAGTTGTACGCCTTTTCCCTGAAAACACCAAAACCGACTCCAGTTGCCCTCGATTTCCTCTTAGCCCGAGACCAGCCATGTAAGGACCTCTCGCAGACCTCGGTTTGGATCCTACAGTACCGCACTATGGCCTGGTTAAGTCCCCCTTGGCCGTGCCTCCCCTTTCCTTCCACTATACCAACCAAAAACCCTAGCCGCTCAAGAACAACGGTCGGCCCTCACTCAAATCGTGAACCATTCGAGATTCAAACCTGTTGACGCATATTTCCTTGACATGAACATCCCCCTAGGACCCTCACTCACCATTCCCTTGCACCAAGGTAACAAAAACATGAGTTATGAAACAAACCATGCATATTTCATGTCAAAACGTTGTGAAAAGAATAATATATGATAAATCAAATAATTTCTCATGCAAACACACACAAAAAAAAACATATACATAGCATGAATGATGATAAAAATAGATACATGGCATGCTTTAATGTTTATACGCTCAAAAACCTAAAGACCCTTGAAAAGAACGTGCACTGGAGGGGCGGGGGATGATTTTCTTTAAAGCCTTGAGAGGATTTTCGAGAGGGCTGCTGGTTTTTCGAAAAAAAATGAGCAGCTGAATGAGGGAGGTAGCAGCCACCTTGAATAGATTGGGTTTAGGGTTGAAAATTAGATTTAGGTTAAGATAATAACACACTAATGGGCCCTTAATAAAAATTTAAAGAGATTAAAAGGGTTTTAGGCTCATCAAGCAATAAAATAAACCCATCGAGCCCAATAACACTCTTGAAAAATATTTTGTTTTGGTACGTTTTAGAAAATATTGTCCGAACCCTCAAAAAGTCCCCCGACTCGCTAATTTTTTGCGCACCGGTTTAAAATATGACTCGACGAGTAAAAATACTCAACCAAGACCCATTTTCGAAAATCACACTTAAATACACCTTATATTAAATAAATAAAATTAACTATTTAATAAAAAAAATTTCTAAATATCATCGATATTCGTTCTTCGTTCGAGCGCGAAATATAAGTTAAAACCCTAATACATGAAACTTTAGTTAAATCATGAAATGACATACGTAATAATGCAATAATCACGCCTTTAAAACTTTAAAATAATTAAACACTGATTTTTGTAAAAACCCTAGATTGCATGAGTCAGTTTACGTAGTTCGAATTTCCTAGACCTTACAGTGGTAGCAGTAGCAGTAATGAATAATAGTTTCAGTACCTCATGACCAATACTAAGCTGGAATCAACAAGTGAAAAGATGTTTGATTTTAACTCAACTTATTTCACACGAGATGATCTTGTCACAACACTTCATGAAATGGTCAATGAGTATACAATTTTTTCTCAATCATTCTAGCAAGTCAAAGCTAAGCATTCAAGGTTGGCTGAAATGGTACATATCCTAACTAGTAACAGTCACGCGAAGTGTCAAGTATTAAGGCAAAATTTGCAAAGATAAAAACTGAGAATGAACAAGTACATATTGATCATTAGCGTTTGATTTTTGAGAACAATAAATTAGTCGAGATGATCAAACTTTGGAACGATTATTTAGTTAGTCCCGAGATAAAGCAGGAGCTACATAAGCCATCAGGACACATGAGGTCTCAGCTTCAGTAGCAATGATTGAAACCTAGTTGACATTAATACTCAAGTGTGCGTAAACAAAGGCAAAACAAAACTCATTAATTTCGTTAGATCTAGCACAATATATGAACATCGGGGGCATATCTTTCAAGTTGAGAAGAATGTGGAACAGATGAACTGAATGAAATTTTTTTATAGGGTTACACGAGAGAGTTTTCATGCTAAGATCAACTGGTATGGTCGCAGATTTAGTTCAATAAGTCACAATTCTATGAAGGATAAACTCTACTAATGCCATAACAGTAAGCCTGTCTAGAAAAGATACATGCTGAACAATGCATTCAGGAAGGTGAAACAACACTTGGTAATAATACACAAAGAACACCACACACACATGTTTCTACACAATAATTTGTGAACAACCAGAGTGGTTGGTCAATCATACTGATCCAACTTTGGTTCTAAATAGACTAACCTAGTTAGAACTCAAATAAGATTGGGTACTGATTGATCATATCTATGTCAGAAGGTCAAAAATAAAAAAAAACTGAAGGATTCAGTCTAATACTTGGACAATGGATAAACGAAGCATGTGACTGGACAAGCCCAACTTCTAACAGAACTGATTATAAGTGAAGGACCCAAGATTAATTTTGGTGTCAATGCGAAGTTTAAAGTCATGGGTAAAGGTAACAATACTTAAATGCTGTGATTAATGATGTGTTACTTGTTGAAAATTTGTTCTATAATTTAATCAGTTTCAATCATATTTGTAATAATGGTTGCTTAGTTGAATTTCATAAGAGTAACAGCTTAATTAAGTATGATAATAATAGAACTTTACTGATTGGAATTATAAATTACAATACATATAAAATTGGTTGAAATAATGATTATCTAGCTTTGCCGAGTTGTTTTGTAGTTGTTAATCATGATAATAATTTATTATGGCATAAGAGGCTTCATCATTTGAGCTTTAAATCAATTGTTAATCTATGTAAGAAAAATATTTGGCAATTGGTCTGCCAAAAATCGAGTTTGTGGAAAATAAGTTTTGTTTAACTTGTCAGTTTAGTAAGCAAATCAAATATAATTTATAAAATAAAAGGAGTAAGCTAACCTCTCTATGCTTATAACTATCGCGGATAAATATTTTTAGACCCATATCATGCTAAGTTTTGGGGGAATGAAATACACATTTGTTATTATCGATGATTTTTTGATTCATTTGGGTAATTTTCTTGATTGTTAAGGATCATGCTAATTCTCAACTGATAAAGTTCTTAGCACGAATTAAAAATGAAAAATCTTGTGGGATAAATCAGATTCAAAGTTATTATGGCATTGAGTTTACAAATAAAATTCTTGAATACTATCTATATGATCAGGGAATCCAGCATGAGTTCTCAGCAACGAGAACACACTCAGGAAAATGGTGTTGTTGATGGAAGGAATAGAAACTTGAAAGAAACTACTTGAACGATGCTTGCTGATTCCAAAAATTCTCAACGATTTTGAGCAGAAGTAATAAAAATTGAATGTTACACATAGAACCGAACAATGAATAATAAGAAAGCTGGTACAACGCCTTATAAAATCTAGAATAATAAGAAACTCAATGTAACTTATTTCCATGTGTTTGTTGTAAATGTTATAATCAAAAGAATGGTAAGAACCATTTATCTTTTTTCTAGGCCAAATCGGAGTTGATATATTTCTTGGTTACTCGGCCATTAGTAAGGCATTTATTTTGTTTAATAAAAAGACCTTGAATGTTGAGAAAACTATTAATCTCGTGAACTAAATAATGATCAACTTAACCTTGTTGAGTTCAGTAATCAGATTAGATAAATTTATTTAGAAGATGAAAGTGAAGAATAAATCAATATGAACAAGAGGAATCATCAATCACCTGAGACAGAGATGCAAGATCATACAACTATACATGTTACTGAGGAATAAGAAGAATATATTGATAACCAAGCTTATCCAAACCAAACTAAGATGAACCAGACTGATAATATCCAAGCTGATGGAAACCTGACTGAAGAGAACCAAACTAAATAATCAGAAAAATGCTGACAACAATCCTCCCACAGGAACAAGCTACAAATGGAGCAAAACTCATCTAATATCACCGGTGATCATTAACCCTTCATCACAACTTAAATCTAGACAATAGTTAATTAATGATTTATTGCAAGCTACTTTTATTTCGCAATTTAAAACCTAAGAAAATAGACAAATCACTTGGATAACAGTTGGATAAAAACGATGCATGAACAATTGAATCAGTTTGATAGAAATAAATTTTGGTATTTATTTCCTGGACTTACCCATTAGTCAGTAATAGGAACTTAATGGGTATTTAGAAACAAACTGAATGAAGATTGAATTGTAATTAGGAGTAAAACAAGATTAGTCATACAAAGATTTAGATAAAAAGAATAAATAGAATTTGATGAAACCTAAATAGTGATTATATTAGAGGAAACCATAATGTTTCTTTCTTATGCTGGTTATAGGAATTTTTTAAATATTTCAAATTGATGTAAAGAGTGCTTTATTAAATGGCCTACAAGAAGAAGAATTTTACGTGAAACACCTTCACAGCCTTCAGCTTTTGTTAATCATACCTTAAAAAATCATATGTTTAGAATTTTTTTATGAATTAAATCAAGCACCACGTGTCTGAAATGATACTTTATTGCATTTTTTTCTTGATTATAACTTTACAATTGGTTATTGATGGATCGGTTCGGACACCTACGTTGGTGCTTCAAACACAATATTCTCAATGAGCTGCAATAGCGCGTGTTCTAATAATATAAACACTGATGAATTAAACCGAGTTTGGTTATAAACTAAGCGAAAAATACTTGAAATTATCCTTCGTTAAGAAAGCTAATAAGTTTAAAGCTTTTAACTTGTGTAAACTGATTAACTGATATAAGGAGGATCAGTTCTTGCATATATCAGTTCAGTTATGGTGAGAACTAAACTGATAACAACTCGAACTGATCAAATCAGTTTAAAAACAATAGTTAAATAGTTAATAACGAAATATATGTTTATGGATGTTCGGAAACTTCAACTGCTCCTACGTCACCCCTTCTACCTCCTCGAGTAGGATACACTAGAAGACTTTGCTTTATACAATACCTTGTACAAACCCACTCAGCTTAGTAGTTACTCTACTGCCTAACTGAACTCCTAGTTTAGACTAAAGGCAACATCTTCCAACAAACACTTGTTTAACGTCTGTGTGTTAAAGACTTCATAAAAAAGTTTTACGTCTTTGTGCAAGACTCACTCAACTGATCTTTTAAGCTCTACTCTCTGACATATGTGTGTGAACTGAACAATAAATATACCGAGAAGGTGTTCTCATACACTGAGGGAAAAGAGATTCTATACTGAGCTGATAACACATTGAAGTGTTCCCTCACAACTGGGCCGATCACTTCTTGTAAGCTGATAAGGCTTTTAGCGTGCCATTTTTCTTCACTCACTCTTGTTGTTGTGTCGTCTTCACTGGTCTTCATCTTCTATTTATAGGCGTGAAGTTTGATCGTACAATGATACTCAATTATTGTATCTGTTGCATTTTGAATATGTTCCACAAAATATGTTTGTACTTTCCGTCAGCCATTCTGGAACGTTTTGGATTTAAACATTGATGCAACGTCTATTATTGTCCTTTGACTGGACAATTTCTTTTGTACCTATGTGCACAGTTGGATTCCATTGAATAAGCTTGTCGTGTTCTGCAACTGATTGGTTCTAACTGATGCCTTGAACTGGTCATATGAACTGATCTTCAGTTGGGCTGGTGAAATCAGTTGACTGGTCAGTTGAACTGATTTCACTCTTTCAGTTGAACTGATCGGCTGGGCTCTTCAACAGCTGGCCAAGATTCTGAAAGTCTTCTTCTCAACAACCTATCAGTTGGAAAATCAGTTGAACTGGTTTACGATTCATCAGTTGAACTGGTTCAGTTCGATTAATCAGTTGTTACTTTCAGTTTACATTTTTCGATAGTTTCAGTTACATTCAGCTAACTGCACACTTAAGTAATTTCATTAGCATCAAAATAACAAGTTTTGTTAATATCAAAATCTAGCAAGATTGAGAACATGAAATTTTCCAACAATCTCCCCCTTTTTTATGATCACAAAACTTCAACAATTAAAGCGATTTAAAAATGTAAGTTTTTAAAATTTAACTAATTCTCCCCCTTTGTGAAAATCAAAAACATTTAAAAAAAATCAGTTTGAAGGATAAGAAAGCTCCCCCTCAAGAACAGAAATTAAAAACAAGTTTAAAACAATTTTCAGTTCGAGGGATAATTTTAAAGAAAACCCCCCCTCAAGAACTGAATTAAAAACGAGTTTAAAACGAATTTAAAACATTTTTCATTTCGTGGGATAATTTTAAAGAAAACTCCCCTTCAAGAACTGAATTTAAAACTCCCCCTAAAAAATATAATCATTTACGTGATTTTAACAATGAGTTTTAGTATCATTCAACATTCAACCAGTTTAGGCAACACATATGAAAATAGCAGGGTTCTCTGAGAGAGAGCCCTGGTGACAGTTATATAGTAACTAACTGGATAAATGATGTTTATTTAATCAAATATGCATTCTTTTTATACATTTAAGTGAAACAAATTGTAAAGGAAACTGCTATTATAATAGCAAATTTTAAACAACATCAAATATCAGTCAGTTTATACATGCTAGAACTGGATATACCAACAACTGGTCGCCTTGAATGCTTTGAATGATGCATCGTTCTTGAGTCCCTTTTGTCATAAGAGCAGCTAATTGCCTTGGACTTGACTTCTTTTCTGGCTAACTAGTCGATCTGACTCAAACTGAACTCAACTGATGCTGAACCACATTGATCATCTATTTTGATCTGATATGGCAATTAAGCGGCGGTACTTCTGATGGTTAAGCTCCACTTAAATCATCAGTTTCAGATGGTAGTTGGGTTTCGTCTGTTGATCAGTTAAACTGGTAGGCCGGAAACTGAATAGTCCACCGATCAGTTTAGTTGTTCTGCTGTCAGTTGAACTCAGAACCCTACAAGCTGCTAAAACATGAAAGTTACTGAGTCGAGAGAAGTGGCTACTATGTTAGTTGGAAAACTAAAAACATTCTCTCTTCCCATGAGAAACTTATAAAATATTTAAGGGAATTTTGAAATCCATTTTAAATAATATTTTGAAACATATTTTAAAATATTAGCTTTTAAAAATGTCCTTCTTAGATCAGCTAGTTCTGACACCAATTGATGGATCGGTTCGGGCACATGCAAGGGTGCTTCAAACATAATATTCTGAATGAGCTGCAATAGCTCGTGTTCTAAGAATGTAAACACCGATGAATTAAATCGAATTTGGTTATAAACCAAGCGGAAGATACTTTAAATAATCCTTTAATGCCCCAGATTCGACGACTGTCCTCACTGTATCAAGACGAGTCTTTCCAGCGTGCTTATGTCCTCACTCACACGCATCCTAGGAAACTTCCCAAGAGGTCACCCATCCCAAAATTTTCTCAAGTCAAGCACGCTTAACTTTGGAGTTCTTATATGATGAGCTACCGAAAAGAAGATGGACCTTCGTGATATGAGTAGTACCAATCAAATCTTTTAAGCCCTCTTCAAATGTACAGTCCATTACATTGAACAGTCTCGGAATCCCTCTCATTCCCGTGTGGGTCGGTTCATTAATGTTTCCTCCACCTAGAAGCCTGCAAAGAGCCGCTCATTGTCCGTGCAACTGATGGCATCGGCGATCACCCCCCGCCCTCTTGGGGCCCGGGCCTCACATGCCCACCAGCTTCCGCTTGGTTCGTCTCCGAACCACACCGTACTAAGAGAGGTCGGCTCTGATACCACTTGTAACGCCCCAGATTCGACGACTGTCCTCACTGTATCAAGACGAGTTTTTCCAGAGTGTTTATGTCCTCACTCACACGCACCCTAGGAAACTTCCCAGGAGGTCACCCATCCCAAAATTGCCCCAAGTCAAGCACGCTTAACTTTGGAGTTCTTATGTGATGAGCTACCAAAAATAAGATGCACCTTCGTGATATGAGTAGTACCCATCAAATTTTTTAAGCCCTCTTCAACTGTACAGTCCATTACATTGAACAGTTTCGGAATCCCTCTCATTCCCGTGTGGGTCGGTTCATTCATGTTCCCTCCACCTAGAAGCCTGCCAGAAGCCGCTCATTGTCCGTGCAACTGATGGCACCGGCGATCACCCTCCGCCATCTTGGGCCCTGGGCCTCACAAATCCTTTGTTAAGTAAGCTAACCAGTTTAAAACTTTTAACTTGTGTAAACTAATCAACTGATAAAGCGGATCGGTTCTTGCATATATCAGTTCATTTATGGTGAGAACTGAACTGATAACAGGTCAAACTGATCAAATCAGTTTGAAAACAATAGTGAAACAGTTAATAACACAAGATATGTTTATGGATGTTCGGAGACTTCAACTGCTCCTATGTCACACCTTCTACCTCCTCGGGTAGGATACACTAGAAGACTTAGCTTTATATAACACTTTGTACAAACCAACTCAGCTTAGGACTCACTCTACTGCCTAACTGAACTACTAGTTTAGACTGAGACAACACGTTCCAGCCAACACTTGTTTAACGTCTATATGTTAAAGACTACATCAGGTCTCCTTCAAAGTCTAGTAAACACTCTGGATCTCACAGAGAGCATCACAAGAAATAGTTCTTAGTTCAGTCTTGGTTTCAATATTAGTTTATCAAAAGTTACTTTTGCTTTTCTTCTATCTCTTTTGGTTATTATATGAATTCAGTTTTTATGACATCTCGTGAATATTTGCCATCGCCAAAAATAGAAATTATTAGATCAATTTTTTTTAATTTAACAAAAGTATGTTGATTTAACATGAACATTTATAAGAGCCTATATGAATTGAATTCATAAAAGAAAAAAGAATATTCATGCGTAAATGTTTTTCCAAGCCAAACTAATGCATAACTGATCTTCAATCGTGATAGAGTGTCAAAATTCAACGGATTCACAAGGACTACCTATTGACATCTTAGATTTAATAGTCAGACAATTCAACGGATAGACCATGAGTATTTTCAGAACAATTATCGTACAAAACCAGAGCTAGCTGACAGATCATAATGAATATCCTTCGTACCATAACGTATTTCAATCCATTAAAATGTAAAATTACATGCACATTATCAAAGCATAACTTTTGTAATAAAGGATGATGACATAGCACAAAGTTTTGGAAACTTAAATTTGGAGTTTGACAAATTGAGCGTGACAAGGATGAACAACTGATCAAGAAGAATGAGTGTAACTGAATTGAAACAAATCGTGAACTGACAGTTGCCCAAACTGAATATTAATGTGTATTTAAGGCAACTGAATCAAGCCAACTGAACTTTGTAGTCAACTGGATGATCAGTTGAAAACTAATCAGTTAAACTTCAATAAGTTGATATTAATCAGTTAATCTTATCGGCTTTGTCAACTGATAAATCAGTTTGACACTTCATCAGTTAAAGAACGTAGCTATCAACCGACAATTGTACAAGAGCGGACTACAATGCATGGTGGGAACTCTGCATAACAGAAAAGCTACAGTGTACGATTGTCAGAAGAATGTTGACGTGGATATACAACAGATATAAAGTTTCAAATGGATTTATTGTTACCGTTAAGCAAGTCTATAAATATCCGAGAAGATCAGCTGATCAAATATCTTGAATCCACGATCGAGAGAAATCAAGCAGTCAGCTATCAAGAAAAAACTTAGTGTTCTAAAGCTCTCAAAAGCTCACGCTTAATAATATATATTCATAACATTCAAGGCTATACTTCGAGCTTAAAATCTCAAACTTAGTATTGTATTATTCGATCTTGCAGAGATCAGTTGTGCTAAGTAGTTACATATTAGTTGAGTACTGATAGTTGTATTGGAACTAAGAGTTTCAGTTTTGGCATTGTTAAGTCCAAAAACTGAAGTGGGTTTGTACAAATCATTGTATAGATCAAAGTCTTTTAGTAAATATCTTATCTTCGAGATAGAAGAAGTGACGTAGGAGTGTTTGAAATCTCCAAATATCCATAAATCTTGTGTCTCTTTATTTCAGTTTTTATTATATCTGCAGCACTTTCATCGGTTAACTGATTGACATTGACAAACAAAATTCCAGAATTCAGTTTGCCACCAAACTGATTCATTATTGGAAGAGTTTGTGAAAATGGTCAAGTGTTTATTCAACCCCACCCCCCTTCTAAACACTTTTTCACTCCCAATTAATCCTAACAAGTGGTATCAGAGCAGTTGAATCTTGTTCCTGAATATTCCTACCTATAAAACTGATTATCATATCTTCCTTCAACAAAATTTCAATGTTCTCCAGAGAAGAATTTGAGGATTGGAAGATTATGATTCAGGCTCATCTAGCTGCACAAGATGATGATATGTGGTACATTATCACTGATGGGCCAATGAAAATACTGAAAGAAAACACTGTTGTTGCCATAACTGATGGTGCACCCCATCGCAATTGAAAATCCCAGAGAAAAATGGACTGCAGAGGATAAGAGAAAAGCTTTTTTGGACAATGTGGCTAAAAATATCTTGTACAAAACGCTGGATAAAATTACTATAAGCAAGATGAATATGTGCAAGAGTGCAAAAAAATATGGGAGAAGTTAGTTCATCTCTGCAAAGGCAATGACCAAACCAAGAAAATAAATTTTTAGTTGTTGTTCAGAAGTTCGATAATATTAAGGTGAAGACTGGAGAATCTATGAACGAATATGATGAGAGAATCAGCAACATGATAAATGAACTGAATGCACTTGAAAAAGTGTATTCAAACAAAGAAGTACTGAAAGTGGTCCAAGGTCTTCCCAAGGAGTGGTATGTTAAGAATATGGCCATCAAAGGACCTGAATAGGTCAAACTACATGATTTATTTGCTTATCTAAAAGCATATGAGTTCGAGTAGCAAATAAGAGAAGGAGAACCTTCTACATCAGTAGCTACAAATGCTCTTAGTGATGTAAAACTGGAACCAACTGGTTCAGTTGAGAAAACTGCTGATTAGTTAAGTAATGACGCAATGTCATTATTTGTGAAAAAATTTGGAAGATTCATGAGAAGAAATCAAGGTTCTTTCCAAAGACAATATCAAAAGAATAACACCAAAGAAGAACCAAATTCTTGCTACAACTGTGGCAAAACTGGACATTTTATTTGTAATGCAAGAGAATTATAGAATTGATAAACCAAGATTATTAATCTTCGTTAACGTTAGACTCGGAAGATATGAGAATGCATAATATGCAATGAAGGAAGAAAAGACATGAGAAATTTGGGTTTTGCAAGACCGCACCCACGCCCAGAACAGGAGTGCACCCGCGGTCATGCAATTGTGGATTTTTGTAAGAAAGGCCGAAGCCATACCGCACCCGCGGTGCAACAAAGACCGCACCCGCGGTGAATGTCCAGTAGGGTACCTAATTTTGACATTTCGATACCGCACCCGCGGTAAGAACAAGACCGCACCCGCGGTGGTGTTACCGCACCCGCGGTCGAAGATTTTAGAATAATGATAAAGCTGCCGAAGCATGAGCGCACCCACGCTGCTAAACACACCGCACCCGCGGTCATGCGTGTAGCTTGAAAAATGATGCCACGTTTCATGAAGTGCATGCAGTATATATACAGATGGATGGCACGTAATTCCTCAGAAAATTCAGGAAAAGAGACGAGGCTTTGAGAGAGTTTTTCCTTACGCCTTTTGATTTGCGATTGTGAAAGATTCGTCCATCAGAATTCAAATCCGACTACAGTTCTGAGTTCCTCTTGACTTGAGCTACACAAGGACGTAAGTTTGTTACGTTTTGAGATGTTTTGAAAATATGATGTTGCTAGAATCGAATATGATTCAGATATGATGTTTCTGCTACCGTAGATATTGTATAATTGAAGTCAGATTTCAGAATAGACTGTTTAAGCAATTATTATGATTTTTGAAAGATATTGACTGAGATTTTGATATCAGAATTGTATATTACTGATTTTGAATATACCGATATTAAGATTATGAGTTCTATTTAGTACCGATTGTGAGTTCTGGTATGATATATGTGATGTTGAGACTGACGGGGTTATTCAGATTGTATTTTTATGCCGTCGAAACATCAGTTGATTTAGATTGATCAGATTCAGATATGATTTCGATTATATTGTGATGTCGATTATATGAATCATATTGTACCTTGTTCAGACATTGATCAGATTATGTACTGATTGGATTATTGATCAGAACAGATTGTGTATCGAGTTATTCACTGATACAGTGTATTCGATATTGTCATTGCCAGATCAGGTATGGACAGATTGGAATACCAGACTTCGTCTTCGTCAGACCAGGAAGACAAAGGTATAATTCATGTGATATTCGGGAAGATACAACTCAAATAAGATCCTATTTGAGTTTCCCAACCAAATCACATACTAGAATTATCGTGTTTATTTTATGATATGATTATGCTTTGTTTACAGATTGTTATTCATTGCATTTAAGATAGGAAGTCTTGACAGAACAGTCAAACTTCTAGACGTTCGGTGGTATCACAGCGTAGGGGAAGATCAGTCTCCTATTGTAGATGTGGATATAGATCAGACCGAATTCTAGGAATAAGACGTACCGTCACCCCGATTGGTAGGGTAGATGATAGATCGTCTTATTCACACCGGGATCCCTCGAGTCATAGTTGAGTCGAGTCTAGACATGATTTGACTAGAACTGCATGCGTTTATGGATGTGGTTTCATAGACTATGAAACCCATTTTTATTGCTTTCAGTCATGATAGCATGTTTTTATGATTTGATTTGAGTAGCATGTTTATCTGATTTGAGTTGCATGCTTATTTTGAGTTGATTTCACAGATCATGAAATCTATTGTTTTTAAGTTTATTCATGATAGAATACTTCATGATTTAATTTATGTATATGCATGTTTACCATGTTTTATACTGAGATTTATTCTCACCGGAGTTATCCGGCTGTTGTCTTGTTTTGTATGTGTGCATGACAACAGATGGGACAAGATCGGGGTCAGAAGATGATGAGAGAAGACGAGTTTAGCGTGGTGATTCCGGACTTGGATATAAATAGGTTTTATTACTGGAACTTTAGTAGTTGAACCTTAGATTAATTGAAAGACTGTTGTATATTATTGTACTTTTATACAGATATGTATATTATTTAGATGTCATTACCTTCCGCACTTGTATTTTAAAAGAAAAATTTTTAGACCCTGTTTTATCTGAATTGATAATTAAATCCCAAAGAAGATTAAGAAGAAGATCAGCGTCTGGGTCCCCACATTATTGCTAACTGTCATAATCCAAAGAAAGATAGTCGATGCTCAGCTGAAAAAGGAAAAAAAATCATTTGAGCACAGGAGAAGAGCCAATGATGATTAGAAATCATTTAAAAGAAACATGAAATTCTTCTAGCCGAGGAAAGTAAATTCAAATGGGTAGAAATTGACAGCGATGAATCAGAATATGAGAGCTCTAGCAGCTCCAGCGATGAAGAAGAAGTGAAATGTCTGATGGCTACTGACACAGAACTGGAATCAACCAGTTAACAAGTATTAGATTTCAGTTCAACTAACTTTACACGAGACGAAATTATTTCTACATTACATGACATGGTCAATGAATATCACAAGTTTGCTCAATCATTTTATAAAGCCATAGCAAAGCAAATTAATAACAAAGACAATAAAACTGAAACTGATGAATCAGTTGAAATGTTGAGTCTTAAACAGGAGATTGCTGAGCTGAATGCCGAAAGAAGCGAGAATCAATCTATGATTCAGCAGTTAACGCTTGAGATTTCAAAGCAAACTAATCTTATTCAGGTATGGAATAAATCATCAGTTGCCTTAGTCGAAATGCGGGATATTCAAAAATCAGTTACTGATAAAACTAGTTTAGGGTTTAGCAAACAAGATGAAAATTTTACCTGTGATACAAAGCCAGAACTGAAAGTGCGCAAAGGGAAATATATTCACTTTGTCAAATCAGTTGTGGTACAAGAACAACCTGAGTCAAGTAGACCAGTTGAGCAGCCTATTGAAAATAAGAACAAGGTTAAAAGGTATGGAATTGGTTATAGCCCTAAGAGTTCAACTGATTCACGAAACTGGACACATAGAAGGTTCGGTTATAAATACCGGAACTCTCCTAATGGCTATTCCAATTACTATAACTATAAACCAGTTCAGAAAAGATATAGACTAAACAACCAGTTGAACAAGGCTAAAGCACATAATGTTTCATCTGCAAACAACACACCAAGCACACAAGCCAGGAAAAATCATTTGGAACTCAGCAACTGGAAAGTCAGTTAGACTGATCCAAGTCTGGGTTCCTAAAGGACTAATCAGTTTAGGACCCAAATATATATGGGTACCAAATTTATTCATTTTGTGTGATTGTAGGTGACAGGTACTTCAGCTAAAAAATCAATTTCGTATCTGGACAGTGGTTGCTCATGACATATGATAGGGAATGCCAATTTGTTATTCCAACTGATCAAATAAACTGGTCCAAACATTAGTTTTGGAGACAACTCCAAAGATAGAATTATGGGTAAGGATAAGCTTATCCATGGTTTATCATTAAAGATATTTTACTAGTTGAGAACTTGAAGTATAACTTGATTAGCATTAGTCAGTTATGCGACAACAATTTATCAGTTTAGTTCAACAGACACACTTGTAAAGTTAGAAACTCAATTGATTAGATCATCTTAATTGGCAATCGTCGTGAGAATACCCAGAAAGTAAGTTGGACTGATAAACCTAATGCACCAGTTTGTTTTATAGCTTCAAAATATTCTAAAAACTGGTTGTGGCATAAAAGGTTGAACCACTTAAATTTTAAGTCTATTGTTTATATGAGTAACCATGATCTTGTAACTGGTCTGCCTAAGATCGAGTTTTCAAAAGATAAAATTTGTTCAGCATGTCAGTTTGGTAAGCAAGTAAGATCTTCATTTAAAAACAAGTGTAGTAAATCCTCCTCCAGAGGCTTAGAATTGCTACATATAGATCTTTTTGGTCCAATACCAGTAATGAGTTTAGGGGAATGAAATACACCTTGGTAATTGTTGATAAATTTTCAAGATTTACTTGGGTTATCTTTTTAAAATCAAAAAGATCAAACTGCTGCACAATTGATTAAACTATTCAAAAGATTATTAAATGAATCAGTTGGTATTGACATAATAAGGTATGATCGAGGGACTAAATTCATCAATCAAAATCTTACACAATTTTTAGAAAATACTGGGATCAAGCATGAGCTTTCAACGTCAAGAACTCCTCAGCAAAATGGTGTATCTGAGAAAAGAAATCGAACCCTTAAAGAAGCTGCTAGAACAATGATTGCTGATTCTGGTATTTCTTAGTGGTTTTGGGCAGAAGCAATAAACACTGCATGTTACACTCAAAACAAATCAATGATCAACAAAAGTCATTTAAAATACCATATGAGATCTGGCATGAACATAAAATTGTGGTATCTTACTTCAGAATATTCGGGTGCAGATGTTTTATTCACGATAATGGTAAAAATCATTTGATGCAAAGTCTGCCAAAAGAATATTTTTGAGTCATTCATCAGTTAGTAAAGCTTATAGAGTATTTCACGAATGAACTTTAAATGTAGAAGAGTCAATTCATATTGTATTTGATGAATCTGCACTAACAGATAATCCAACTGATCCAGTTGAGCTAGTCGATCGCTTTACATACATCAGCTTGGAGGATGATAGTGAAGAAGAAGCTCATATCAATCAAAATATCCTTCAAACACATAAACCAGAGATATTGGATCAATCAGTTGAACAAGAAATTGTTCCTTATCATCAGTTGGTAGAGCAAAATGATGAGATTCAAATACCAACTGAAGCAGCAACAACTGAAACAGAAGAAAGCTTTCAGCTACCAACTGAACCAGTTGCTGAAATCGATCCAGCCAATGCTGAATACAGATGAAAGAAATCACACCCACCAAAATTGGTAATATGTAATCCATCTGATCCGGTAAGAACTCAGAATCAAATTTTTAATTTATTTATTCATTCAAAATTTGTTTACCAACTAGAACTAAAGAAAACTGATGAATCTCTTGCAAATCCTAACTGGATAAATGCTATGCAAGAAGAGCTACATCTGTTTACCCATAATAATGTGTGGAACTTAATTTCAAAACCGATTTCTAAAACCGTTATATGTACAAAGTGGGTTTACAGAAACAAACGGAACGAAGAAGGTTCAGTTGTGCGCAACAAAGCGAGGCTTGTAGGACAAGGATATAGGCAAGAAGAAGTGATAGATTACGATGAGACATATGCCCAGTTGCACGACTGGAAGCAATCAGAATATTCCTTGCTATGCCTCATTCAAAAACTTTAAAGTCTACCAAATGGATGTCAAGAGTGAATTCCTAAATGGTCAGTTGCAGGAAGAAGTATATGTTGAATAGCCACCAGGTTTTGCTAATCACTCTCTTCTTGATCATGTTTATCATTTGAACAAAGCTCTCTATGGTCTCAAACAAGCTCCAAGAGCTTGGTATGAAACACTTTAAAAATTTCTAACTGATCATGACTTTACTGTTGGATCAGTTGACAAGACTCTGTTCAAATTTTCAAAAATTGATCATATTTTACTTGTGCAAATATATGTTGATGACATTATTTTTTGGGTCAACTAACCCCAAATTATGGGAGAAATTCCCCAAGTTAATGCATGAAAAATTTGATATTAGTATGATGGGTGAACTGACGTTCTTTCTCGGTCTACAAGTGAAGCAACTGGAAACTGGTACTTCTATCAGTCAAACCAAATACACAATGGAACTGCTCAAGAAATTTGGCATGGAGACATTTTCAGCTCAAGTAATTCCATGAGTTTATCGATTAAATTAGATAAAGATGAAGGGGGAATATCAGTTGAGATGGCACTCTACAGGGGTTTAATAGGTTCTTTTTTACACCTAACTGCAAGTCGTCCTGATATTGTATTTGTTATTTGCATGTGTGCTAGATTTCAGGCAGATCCTAAGCAGTCGCATTTTTTAGCTACCAAACATATATTGAAATATCTTAAAGACACACAAAATGTGGGCTTATGGTATGCTAAGGACTCATCTTTCAATTTAGTAGGACATTTAGATGCAGATTATGCTGGATGTAAACTAGATAGTAAAAGCACCAGTGGATCATGTCAATTTCTAGGAGGCATACTGATTTCATGGTTCATCAAGAAGCAAACATCCATAGCAACTGCCACAATTGAAGCAGAATATATAGCTGCTGGAAGTTGTTGTGCACAACTGCTCTGGATTCAGTAACAACTGAAATACTATTGAATCATTGTAGAATAATCACCAAGCTTATTTGATAATACAAGCACAATTGCGATTACATATAATCCAATTCTTCACTCTAGGACCAAGCACATTGATGTCATACATCACTTCATTAGAGATCATGCTCTAAATAAGGCAATCAGGCTGGAATACATTTCAATTGAACAACAAGCAGGTGACATATTCACAAAGCCATTACCCGAGACTAAGTTTTCTTACTTTCGAAATATTCTTGGTTTAATTGATTTGTCTGAATATTAGTTGCTTTCTTATATCAGTTTGAAAAATCAGTTAGTAGATTGTTTAACTGTCACTGATTATTTTTTAAGATTAGTATCAGTTAGTATGCATAAATAATAAAAAGTAGACAAACATTAACTGAAATGAACTTTTCATTGATTGAAACGATTAACTATTACATTGGTTATTTCTAATTCTAGTGCTTCCAACCAAAAGTTCATCCAGGCGAACAATTTTCTGGTGGCAGACTTCGTAAAATCATCTGAAAGAGCAATCTCTTTCAGAACCTTCTGCTCTTTGAGTAGTATGAGATACTTCATCTCTGAAAATTTCTGATGCTTGAGCAACACCAAGTCGATTCATATATTAAGCTTCAGTTGCCACTCGTCTTCTAGTGACCTTCATTTCTTCCTCTCAAGAGGACTGCAGCTCCTGGATTTTTGACCAGGTTGACAAGGTCTTCTAACTTAAGCTTTCACGCAGCTTCAATGGACTGCTTAAATTTCTCAGCCATATCTGGTTGTCGAGAATTACCTGCGTCGTCCATTTGCTGATTATGATAATTTTTGCTATTTACTGAGATACCCAAATGATATTGTGACTAATCTCTTTATATGAATCTAGCCAGCCATTATGCGTTCCAAGAATCAATCCCGATAGTACGCTTGAAGATGTTGAATGTTGCTCTTCATCCAACCAATGAAAGCTTGGAAACAAGGCTCGAAGGGTTCGGATTGCATCACAATCAAGTAGAGGATGACCGAGGCTACATGGACGTGCACACGGACCTGTACACGGGGTCCGTGTCCCTTACATTCGAGAACGAGAAATAACGTGCCTACACAGACCCGTTTCCGGACCTCTACACGGGGTCCTTGTCACATACGATTTCGTGCAGATTTTTCCTTTCTAGAGTTTTAATTATTTTGGAGACTAGATTTTTTATATCTTTTGTTTATTAAAACATGTTTGGACGAAATTTTGAACACTAATTCAGATTATTATTGATATTTTATCAAAGTTAGAGTTTTTCTCTAAACATTCAAAGCTTCGCTTTGTTATTCAATAATCAAACTTATCAAGATTCGTCTTGTGGCGTTTGTCGATCGTGCTTGTGCGGATTGTCTTAGACTTGTTCTTTGAAGGTTCGTTGAGTTTTTCGATTGTTTATTCCGTGATTATTTGTTGCTAGACTTTTCATAGTTTAGAGGTGAAAATCACAACACATAAACTTGATTCAAAAGATCGGGACAACAACGATTCTTTGTTCGTTATTGAATTGAGGGCGCGATTTGATTTTAATCGTGTTTTCTATTCGTTTGTACGAAGATTCACATCATCTCTTCATTCTTATTTATAGATTAACTTTGCAGCCATCTGAAGAGACGCATTTTTCATATTCCGACGATTCATCTTCAAAGGATAAGAATCATTTTACTTTTATGTAATTTAATTAGAAGGAAATCTTTGACTTAATTTTAATCTAATTACGTCAGTTGGTCCTAATTATTGTTCAGTTAGTCAATTGATTTTTATTCAACTGATCTTCAGTTAGTCAATTGTTCTTTAATCAAACTGATCATCAGTTAGTATGAAAAACGTAAACAGAAAGGAATTGGAAATAGCAATTTTATTGATAATATCTCTCAATTGTTACACGAATAATTTCTCTCTCAATGGAATCTAGCCAAAGAGACATCCAATCAGACAATTCATTGCAGGCAATACTTCCAAATATTTCTGATACAATAATCTTTTCCAGCACCATCTGCTCCTTCCTAAGCATCAAATAGTAGAGACCTTCGTTGGTTACAAGATCCGAAGTGTGGATAACATCCAGCCGCCTCTTGTATTCGATCTAATTTTCCTTCTGTTTATCAGTAGCAACTAATCTGTTTTGCTATGGTCTGAAGGTCATGAATCTTAGTCCAGGTGGACATGACCTTATCGAAGACAAAATCTTCAATGACCTTCTTCCATGTCTCCGCTCCTGCAAGTCTTGGATTCGGATTGTTGGAACTGCTGGATCTATCCATATTTTCTTAACTGTTAATATCTAATGAAGTTGAATTTATTTATAGACAGATTCCAACTGAAGAAACAGCAGAAGACAAAGAGACATCAGTCAACAGAATGCATTTAATTTATTCAGACTGAGCTTCTCTTACTTTTATTCACTTATAAGCACTTAATTTAGGGGATGTCGATTCTAAAAAGTTAACTGATAAGACAATAATCAGTTGATCTTCGACTGAACTGATTCAGTTTTCAACTGATCACTCAGTTATTGACTTAATTGATCTTATCATATAAGTTAACTGATTAATTGATAAGCATTCCATATTAAGTTATGTGACAGTTAAAATTACACCTTTAGTTTATGTCATTCATTGAATAGTAATTTGAAACGTGACCTCACGTAGTCCATTAGACTTCTGTTTACGTTTTCACCGCACAAACACACGTTTTTATTCAATTTATCTTGGACTGACACGTGTCCAAAAATTTGAACAGTCACAAACATAAGTAATTGTTCCGCTACATTTCAGTTTCTTCACGAGCACTTCTTTTTCATGGCAAATCAAATTTACAAAGCCTTTATTTTTCACAGATACTCAAATCTAAAATGGCAAGCCAAGTTCCAACATACATGCTCAATTCTGTGGCAATCGATTTTGACTTCATCCTCTCTGTTAAGGACGAAGCCGTTCACAATGTCTTTCTCAAGCTGGAAACTTCCGGACGGAAGAAATTTCTTGGGTCGTCTACTCAAGAAACTTACTCTAAAGAAACTCAGTATTTCTACAGCAACGGCTTCCTCTCAGCTGAAGGGAAGATTACAGCTACTGTCAACGGAAAGTTGCTGACTCTTGATGAAGAATCTTTCAGCTCCATCTTCCAACTGTCAACTGATGGCCTCTCTCATTATCCTGAAGTGAAATTCACTGATGTAGAAGATATGCTCATGCTTTTATCTGCTGATGGGAGAAAGATAAAAGTATCAGATCCCAAGAAAGAGCTTAAGTATGAATATCATATGCTGGCCGATATCGTGGCAAAAGGCATTTTAGCCAAAGAAGGTTTCTTTGCTGCCCTCACACTAGATAAATTCCAGATAATGGCTGCTCTGGTGAATGGACGGAAGCTAAACTTGTCAACCATACTGTTCAGCATTTTGAAGAACTTGGTTCAATCTTCCAAACAGTCCAAAGGATATGCTGTGCCGATCAGTTTTCTACTGAAGACCAAAGGCTTGGTGGATGATTCTTCTGAGAAATCATCCAAATACAAAGTGTTCAATGATAAAAATGTTCAGCCTCCCAAGACCAAGTTGTACATATCTCCTGATTAGTTTGTCCAGATCAAGAAGGAGATTGGGATGCTAGCAGCTCCCATATCATTCAAGAAGCCCAAAAACTTGGCTAAGAAAAAGACAATCAAGAGGAAACTGATTGCCAGTGAGTCTGAATCAGAGAAAACTCCTTCTCCGAAGATTATGAAGAAGCTAAGGACTCAAAGAACCAAACCCGCCACTGTTTTGGAAACAATCCATGCTGACATATTGAGGGAAACTAGAGCTCAACAGCTAATCAGCGCAATATCAATCTCGGTAGTTCCAGTTGATTCATCAACTGAACAGCAGTCTCCACCTCCAACTGCTCACTCCGAGAAGACTATCACCAAATCTGGTGATAAAAAGAAAATTGTTGGAGAAAAAGCACCACTGATCACCATCACTAGCCCAATGACTCTACCTTTTATCAGACCAAAGGGCGTGGATCTGAGAACATGGATGCAACTGTTTCAGGGCTGAGTATTTCTAATTCCCTATCTGACCCGAAAGGTAAGGGCAAGATGATTGAAGAGCCCAGACCAACCAACTATGTTCAGACTCATATCGACCTAATTTGGAAAGAGGTGAATGAATTTTCTGAATCGAAGTTGAAGACTTACAATGAATGGGTCAGATACAGAGCTTAAGTGGTTGCCAAGCTACAGCAGAAGAAATCAATTTTGAATAAATTTGTTGCATTGGAAACCATAGTTATGAAAATTGTCAAAGCTGCAACAGTTGTTCAGGCACTGGAGAGGTGGATGTATTTCTTTGATCTGATGCGAGCCAAGAAGCTAGCTCAAATAATAGCTCAGCTACGCAATAATTATGATCCCACCAATCCAACTGCCTTCAATGACAAAGCAGTTTACGATCAGTTGGAAACAGATCTATTATCACTGCTGACGAAGATCAAAGATTCGGAAATGGGTCAAGAGCTGACTATTCCTACAACTTCCCAAAGTCCATCCTCAGAAGAGTAGGCTGGACCTTTATCTCAACAGCAAGAGCCGTCCAAAGAAGCAGTTCTCAATCAACTGAACAAGAAAGTGCTCCTTCTTCAAAGGATGCTCAGCCGTTAACTTCTGCTCTTCAATCCTCTCCTAAAGGTTCTCAACTCTACACTGAAGCTGAGTTATCACTGGCCAATATCGACGAAGTTATACAATCAGTCGCCAGTGATATCAAGTTGAATGTTGAAGAACCTAGCCTAACTGAACAACCAACCTCAGAGGCTATTTTGCAAGAAACTGAAGAACCAGTTCAGTCGCCTGCCACGACTGAACAGGTAGACCTAGCTGAAGCTGAATGTCTCAATTGCACTTGATTCCAACTGAAGCAGTGCCAACTGAGGTATCAGCTGACCAACCAACTGAAGATCCTTCAAGCTCAACTGATGTTCCGACGAATACTCCTCCTCCATAACTCCAATAAGAAGAAGTCACAAAAATGGTTGTCGTTGTGATTGAATCAGGCATTGGTGATTTTTCAATGAAGAAGAAAAGGAGCAAGAGTGAGAATTCTCTGAAGCTATATATCCTGATATAACAATGACAACTGATTCAATGGTAGAAAACATTCAGTCCAACATTCTCCATTTAGTATCTTCTATTTCCGACATCAAGTCAACTCAACTCCTACATAACTTGAAGGTTGGTTCTATGAAGGAGACCACAATGAAGAACATGAACCAGGTCACAAAGGACATCACTTCTTTATTTCTCCAGCTATATGAATTAAAGAGAGAACGAGTGACGGTTCAAGCACATTTCCAGACTCAAGACATGTTCAAGAATTGCATTGAATTCTTGGAAACTGTTGTAACAAAGAGAATGGATTAAATGCAAGAAGAAATAATGACTGTCATATCTAATGTCACCTCGGAAGTTCGTGCTTTATCATGCAAGGTTGGTGAGTTTGACAAAAAAGGGGAAGAGGTAGAAGATCAACAGAAGCTATCCAAAAAAAACCGAGTCAATTGACTGATCAAGGACCAGCAGTTAAACTACAAGCTGTTGATGAAGTCCAAATTAGTTAAGAAGACAGTCTTCATATTCAGTTGAGAAAATTTGGCACTAGAAGATTCTGTTATTCTTTCATTCTTTGTACGAATCTGTACATTGACAAGGTTGTTAATAAAAGATTACTTTATCTATGAAGAGTTCAGTTTGATCAGTTCATATATTCTAAGTTTTGTCAAACACCTAAAAGGAGAAATTGTTGGAAACTTAATTTCGGAGTTTGAAAAACTGTTCGTGAAAAGGATGAACAACTGATCAAGAAGACTGAGTGTAACTGAACTGAAACATATCGTAAACTGACAGTTTTCCGAACTGAAGATTAGTGTGTATTTAAGGTAACTGAATCAAGCTAACTAAACTTTGTAGTCAACTGGATGATAAGTTGGAAACTGATCAGTTAAACTACAATCAGTTGAAATTAATCAATTAATCCTATCGGCTTTGTCAACAGATAAATGAGTTTGACACGTCATCAGTTAAGGAACGTAGCTATCAACGGAAAACTGTACAAGAGCATACTGCAATGCACGGTGGGAACTCTGCATATCAGAAAAGGTACAATGTACGATTGTCAGAAGAATGTTGACGTAGCTATACAACGGATATAAAGTTTCAAATGGATTTATTGTTACCATTGGAAGCAAGTCTATAAATAGCCAAGAAGATCGGTTGATCAAATATCTTGAATCCACAATCAAGATAAATCAAGCAATCATCTATCAAGCAAAAATTCAGTGTTCTAAAGCTCTCAAAAACTCACGCTTAATATATATATATAGCATTCAAGGCTATACTTCGAACTTAAAAACACAAACTTATTACTGTATTATTCGATCTTGTAGAGAACATTTGTGCTAAGTAGTTACATATCAGTTGAGTACTGATAGTTGTATTGGAACTAAAAGTTTCAATTTTGGCATTGTTAAGTCCAAAGCCTGAAGTGGGTTTGTACAAATCATTGTATAGATCAAAGTCTTATAGTAAATATCATATCTTCGAGATAGAAGGAGTGACATATAGTGTTTGAAATCTCCAAACATCCATAAATCTTGTGTCTCTTTATTTCAGATTTTATTCTATCTGTCAATCAGTTTATTTTCTCACTTTCATCAGTTAACTGATTGATATTGACAAGCAAGATTCCAGAATTCGGTTTGTCATCAAACTGATTCATTATTCGAAGAGTTTGTGAAAATTGTCAATTGTTTATTCAACCTCCCCCCTCGTAAACACTTTTTCACTCCCAACCGATCCTAACACAAAGGTTATTATATCTGGAATGACTATCAGATTCAAAAAGTCAACTGTTGGATGGAAGCCTATAAATAGATCAGTCAGATGAACTTTCAGATATGACAATCCACGACCTACAATAAAGCATTATCTATATTGATTATTTTGCAATAAAAAAATTTTAGAGCCCAATTGATCAAGTTATTTTAGCACACACTTAATTATTCATATTCGATCATTGGGGATTATTTTGTGCTTTTTGAAATACATGTAACTGACAGTAAGATTCTTACTGATTAGATTGATTGAGTAGTGAGATAGCTAGAAGTTTCAGTAGGCCATTGATAAGCCCTACTGAAGTGAGTTATTGCAAGTTGTTGTAATCGCCAAAGTTTTCCAGTGAAATATTTTTTGAAAAGAAAAAAGCAAGACGCGAGAGTGTTTAATTCTCAGAAAACCCATAAAAAATTGTTTTGTGCATGTACTTCAATTTTGCTAGTCTAACTGTTCTTGAGCCTTATTGTTTTTGTTAAAACTGATTGAGTGAGTCTTTTTCCGCACAGTGGTATAACCGTTGGTTTGTTGAAGTCTAATTGACAAAAAATCACAGTTCTGCATTGTTAACCCTGCTGAATTTCTTTTTAGATTTAGTAAGATTATTTATTCACCCCTGATCGATCTCTCGATCCCAACTGACAAGCTGTGAACCGTTCCTATCGGTTCACCTTTTTTTTTTTGTTTAGAAATTGATTATTTTTTTACATTCCTTGAAAAAATATTTCTTATATAAATCTTATTTTAGTTATATATATATAAATATATATATATATATGTGTGTGTGTGTGTGTGTGTTTAATTGGATTTTAAAATTTGTTAAAAACATTATTTTATTAGCATTAAAGCATATTTTGATTTATTTTTTTGTCTACAAAATATAGATATATATGTTTTTTAGATTTTAAATTTTGATAAATATTTATATTTATATAAACATTTAACATCTTTAGAATTTTAAATATAAAAGTCACTCTAATTAACGAAAATAGTGATACTCAAAAAGTCATTCTAATTAAATAAATAACTTGATAAAAAAAAATTACTCCTTAAATTCTTGATTTAGATTTTAGTAATTTGAGAAAAATGATATTTTTGGTTTATCAAAAATCGAACCATGATACAAAGAGTGTTATTATAAGTATTTTAAACTTAATAATATATATATATATATATATATATATATATATATATATATATATATATATATATATATATAATAAATGTCACTTTTATGAAGAATGTATCTTGTGAGATAGTCTCTCCAAACTTTAACTATAAGATGAGTTGATCTGATCCATAATTATCATGAAAACTTAATTTTGATATACAATGATATTTTTTCATGAGTCGAGTAATATTGAAAATTTATCTCATAAAATTAATTTGTCAGATAATTTCATAATTTTTTTTGCCTTTTCTATCAAAATAGGTGAAATTCTCGAAAGTGTATACACCTTTAATACGTGTCATCAATTATTTCACAAGAAAGGTAGCCATGTACACATAATACACAGTATTATCTACGGCGAGCAGTGAGGAAGAGTCTCTTTTTCAGATCCCAAATAAGAAAATATAATATTTTAACAAAATAAATATAATAAGGGATAAAAATAAATAATTAATATTTTTATATAAAAAATAATTAATATTATCAAAATGTTTGAAGAGCCGTGGCTTTTTGTACAGCTTTGAGGTGTTGTTTTTATGCATAAACTTCAAAATAGATTTGGGTCCCACACACTCCTACTTTGCAGACATTCTGCCAGATTTTCAAACTCATCTTTTTGAAATTAATTCAACCATTAAATATGCTTCAATAAATATGAAATAAACATTATATTATAATAATCACTAATAGATTATCTGTCATTAAATCCTGTTGATTTTTTTTTTTTTCGCAATATAGATGTCAATGATTATTAATTTTTTTTAAGATTTTTTGTATTTTCTAAAGTGAAATTCAATATTATTTTTTTACATGTGTGTGAAGATATATTTTCTAAACAAAAAAATTATGAATATCATATTCGATTGAGTAAATAATTATTTTAAACGAATCCAACAATTACAATATTGAAAAAAAAAATCATATTACCCTGTTAAAAAATATTTGGGTAGTCTATAGAGATTCGAGTGATCGACTAAAACTCAATATTTCAGAGAACAAACTTTTTAGGTTTATATCCGCATCGCAGAGCAAATTCAATGAAGTTAGGAGGTGTTCAACAAAAATACTCTGATGTTTAAGTTAGTAATTGTTCTATGAAATCTCGTACCGTATGATTAAAATATTTGTCTAATTATTAAAGAAATAGGTCTTTTGTGAAACGGTCTTACAAATCTTTACCGGTGAGACAAGTCAACCCTATCGATATTCACAATAAAAAATAGACAAAAACTTGTGTGAGACGGTCTCACGAGTCGTATTTGTGAGACAGATCTCTTATTTGGATCACGCATAAAGAAGTATTACTTTTTATTGTAAGAATATTACTTTTTATTGTGAATATGGGTAGGGTTGACCCGTCTCACAGATTATGATCCGTGAGACGGTCTCACATGAGACTCTTTTTAAAAAGTAATACTCTTATCGTAAAAAGTAATAATTTTTCACTGATGACCCAAATAAGAGATCCATCTCACAAAATACGATCCGTGAAACCGTCTCACACAAATTTTTGCCTTTTCAAAGACCATACATTGAAAATGTGATAACATTGTTTATTTATTGATTTTTGGAGAGTTTTACAGTCTTTAACATTTATACAATATAGTTTAATTTATGGATAATGATAAATATATCAATAAATAATTAAATCTCAAAAGCCTAATTTAGTGAGATAAATAGTTGAATCGGGTCATATGCTCTAACACGTGTGAGAGTGACCTTGTAGACAGGACTCAAACTGCTAAAACACAAAATCGGAGGGTTCAAAGTGCATAATATCATATGTCTTACACGTGAGAGGGCACCAAAAGTTGGTGAAAAAAGGAAACCACTAATTCAGATGTATTTATCAAACTAATTATGGTTGCATTATTAAAACCCTTGTGAAAAAAATAAAATCGGTTTATATATTATATCATTTCAAATAATATCTACCAATTTAATATTATAAAGTTTAAATAATATTTTTAAAATTTTTATATATATTATTAAGGATTGGAGTATAAACTAAAAAGTAAATGTAACTCCATGGTCCGTCACTTTTAAATACCCTTATTAAATAATTATTTTATGTAATGATAGTCAACGAGAAAATTCCAAGATATCAAAATTTTATAATACCCAATAATATGATTTAGATTACAGTATGCCTCTTGTGAGACGCTCTCACGAATCTTTATCTATGAAACGAGTTAACTCTACCAATATTCACAATAAGAAGTAATACTCTTAACATAAAAATTAATAATTTTTCATGAATGACTAAATAAGAGATCCGGCTCACAAAATATGACTCGTGAGACTTTTTCACACAAGTTTTTACCTTTAAGATTAATATTTAGATCTAACTCAACCTTAAAAACTAGTTCAAAGAGAATTTTCAGGTCTACATAGTTGCTCCCAAAGAACTCAACCCCAAAAAGCAGTTGAAATGAGAAAATTTGTCCAAGATTATATATACAACTCTGAAGACCGTAATCCAATCGATGTGCGATATCTTAGATACATAAATTGATTTAATTTTTTGTTTGTGTTCGTTTTTATTTTTTAAAAAAAAAAACGACTTTATAAACAAAATTCACCAACTTAAAATAGAGGATGACCTCAAGTTTATAAAAAGGTATGAAGAAAGACAATAAAATGATTGAAGCCTTTTTACAATTGCAAAAAGCAAGTCAAATAGTATATAGGGCTGGCTTACTCTTACTCTTACTCCTACTCCCCAGGCCGGTATAAAAGAGAATCAAAAAGCGCAGCAAATCCCAAACATGGCTTTAGAAGCCCTTTCTTCCAATGAATTCTTGAATTTCATTATGTACGACTCAATAATTGGTGTTTGCAATGATGACGCCTCCGCAACCGCAGCACTACTAACCCAACAAGAAATCGGTGGCCATCGGAGCAGCGGCTTCCAGCCAGTGGCCCCGCCGGAAGCTCCATCCGAGAGGCCTGCGGCGGTTCAGGGGCGGAAGAAGCGGCGGAGGAGGCCCAGGGTTTGCAAGAATAAGGAGGAAGCTGAGACACAGAGAATGACGCACATTGCTGTGGAGAGGAACAGACGGAAGCAGATGAATGAGCATTTGGCTGTGCTGAGATCCCTCATGCCTGAATCTTATGTGCAAAGGGTATGTTTTTTCTTTTTCTTTCTCTTTGTTTCTCCTTTGATTTTGTGTTCCCATTCACAATTTTTGTTTTTGTTTTTTTTTGAAATTTTTAAAGGGGTTCTTAATTATATGTCATGAATCATTCTTGGTCTTTTTTTTTTCATAAAAATATTTTTTTTTTCGATTTTCATGAAACCAAATTACTAAATTTCTGAGTTTGTAATTTCTTGCATAATTGGGCATCCGGCCGATATAATGAAAGTTAATTTAAATTTTTTTGGTGAAAAATTATTTTTTAGAAAAAAAGAAATTCTAGGCACAATTATGTGCAAGAATGTAGAGTTTTTGTAAGCAATTAAACAAATTCATGCATAAAATATTTCAATGTAATTTTCTAGAGGGAGATTGAAAAAAAAAATATATAGTTGGATTTCTTTTTTTTTTTTTTTTGATTACTATATATAGTTGGATTTCAAACTAGTAAGAATGTAGAGATGAATAAAATATAATATAAATTTTATATAATTTTTTAAAATTAAAATCCAACTTCGTAAACCTTAGAAAGTACAATTAGAGCCAAAGTTTAATTTATTTAATTTCTCCAACTATTTAGCAAATATGTATTGTTGTAAAATAGTTAATATTCTTATACTCCAGTCTCGTATATTAATTTCACATGTTCTGTTCTTTTGGACGTACGTTGTTGTTATAATTCTCTGAGGTACAAGCCAAACATATATTGACAAAGTAGTAATAGTAATTAGAAATCAACCTGACTAGAATCTCCTATACTTTTATTATATTAATCTCATTTATTTTGTCATTTATTAGCTTAAGAATCATTGCACACTCCAATATAAAAATGTTAGAATAGAAAGAAAAATAACATGAGAATAATTAATGAAACTGACATTTCTAGAGCAATTTTATATATGTACCATAAATTTCAAGAAAATAGTAATTAGAAATATTAGATTTCGATGATCCAAAACAGATGTGATCCAAAATGTGCATGTTTCGTGAAATCTTTTTAATCCCAACATAAATGGTTGATTATTTGGTGTAGGGTGACCAGGCATCCATAGTCGGCGGCGCCATAGAGTTCGTGAAGGAGCTGGAACACACACTACAGTCTCTGGAAGCCAAGAAACACAAGATCATCGAGCAGCAGAAGGCCGAAATATCCCCGGAAAAGCTCGAAACCGATCCCCAAAACCCGTTTTACAGCACCCCGTTTGCCCAATTCTTCACGTACCCGCAGTTCAGCTGCAGTACCGGCGGCAGTGTGTCGAGCTCCACCAGCCAACTGAGCAGTAAATACACCTCCCAGAGCAAGGCAGCCATCGCCGACATCGAGGTGACCTTGATCGAGACGCACGCCAACATTCGTATCCTCTCCCGGAAGAGGGTCCGCCAGCTCTCCAAGATTGTCGCCGCGTTTCATTCCGTGTGTTTCACCATTCTTCACCTCAATGTCACCACGCTGGACTCGTTTGTACTCTACTCTATCAGTGCAAAGGTACGTACAATCCCATTATGCATACGTCGACATACATATATACATACATACATACATACATATAACTCTGTGTGTGTTTGTGGGGCGGGGGGGTGGTTTGGTATATATACTGTGGGGGTGGTAACAAAACAGAAACTGTAGAAAAATGACAAGAGCATGCAAAAGAATCTACTTTTACACATGCTACACGTACTTTTACATCAGATACTGTGTACAGATTTGACTAAATTATTAGTATAAATAAGGGTTATTTTTTAATAATAAAATATAATTTTATCGATAAAATCGATTTGTTTTGGATCATTCATACATACTATTTTGTTTCGTATATAATAGGTCAAATAATTTGTTCTGAATTCAAAAAGATGGATTTTTGGTTCATTCATGCATTTTCATTTCGTACATAGGAGGTCGCGCAAAAGCAAGTCAAATAATTCGCATTCTTGTGACATTTTCTAGTGTATTCGTATGGTCATACAAATTCCCTCCCAAAATATAGAAACGAATCCCTCGTCACATCTACAAAATAAGAACTTTGAGTCGAGCTAAACTATTTGGCAAAAATTTGTGTAAGACACTCTCACGGGTCTCTTATTTAGGTCATCAATGAAAAAATATTACTTTTTATGTTAAGAGTATTACTTTTTATTGTGAATATCGGTAGGATTTACCCGTCTCAGAGATAAAGATTCGTGATACCGTCTCATAAGAGACCTACTCAAACTATTCATTCCGTCGGTTCCAAATATATAGTTCAGTTTCTTTTATCAATTGAAATTCCAATAATTTGTATCCAACTAAAAAATTTATTAAATCAAAGTAAAATGAGAAATTTCATTGTAAAATTTACTTTTTCACTAACTTTCTTTTTAGGAATTTTGTTTGATAATTTACTAAATTTAATTTGTAGGTGGAAGAAGGTTGCCAACTGAATTCGGCAGATGACATAGCTGGCGCAGTTCACCACATGCTTAGAATAATCGAAGAGGAAGCCATCCTATGTTGTTAATTAATCCTACGCACCTACCCTATAATATCATGTTATTATATTTTTATTTCTTAGTAAAAATTATCAAACCTTTTCTAATTATTTTTTTTCTTTCTGTCTATTTTATTCCATGTTTATTAATATTAATAATGCATGCGCATCCTTGGGATTTATGGAATGGAGATGTCACTTTTGTTCAAAAATAATTGGAACTTTTTTAGAGTTCTATGGTGATTATTATCAAATGATTTTGTTTTTGAATATAAATCGAGGGTTATTTCTATTCTCAGGAGCTGTAGTTGGGTAAAATTAATTATTGGAATAGCGATTAGAATTTTTGTATTAAAAGATTCGAGTCGTACTACTATCATATGCGATTTGATATTCGGCGAAAACAACTACGTGTAAAATGATAATCTATGGTTGGTTCGATGTTATATTCAAGGAAACTAAAGGCGATTACTATTTTTTTAATAAGAAAAGATTTCTCTATATTTTAAAATTCCAGATTTTCTCTCTTGGCCTTCTATTTAGGTAGAAACTTGAATGCAGAAACTTGTGTAAGACGGTCTAATGAGTCGTATTTTGTGAGACAGATATCTTATTTGGATCATCTATGAAAAAGTATTACTTTTTTATGCTAAGAGTATTGCTTTTTATTGTGAATATCGATAGGATTAACCTGTCTTACAGATAAAGATTTGTGAGACCGTATCACAAGAGATCTACTTGAATTAAAATAAGAATATCAAAATGTTGGCTTAACTAACTTACCTCGTCCTCATTAATGTAGGAATAAATGAATGGTGTGGCGTCGGATCCCATGAGGATTCATTGCAACGAACCAGGATAATGAAGTACAAAATATTTTAGAATATAAATAAATAAATAAATAATTAGTGATGATATATAAAATAACACAAGAAATTTAATTACAAGTTAGTTTCTATTGAAGAAACAGACTATGAAAAAGGAGTTGAATCTAAAACCTTTTTTTAAAAAAAAAAGATATGATTAATTACTAAAACTTCTGAAATAGGAAGTAAAATAAATTTGGTTCTAATTATAAATGTATGTAAGTTTTTTTCTAAAAGTAACAACTTTATTGCTTATAATATGCTCATATTCGGTTTTAAAAATTAGTTTATTTATCATTATAACTTCTTTTTTTTTATCGGTAAATGTAAATTTCATAGATCAAAATAGTTCGAACATATACAAATACTCCGAACATATCCAAATTGTACGATCAATAACGGAAGTTTTCCTGTTACCGTACATTTTTCTCAATGACGAAATAAATTTTCTATCTCGTTATAAATTTATGTGATGGAATCCTCTTCTCGTACAATATTCATAAAGTCCTTAATCATAGTTTCAAGATCGCATTCGTTTACAAAACATATAGTTGATGGTAATCGTACAAATTAAATATATCAAAGTATAGCAATTCAAGTACACGTTTCGATCGTTCTCTAGTAATTGTTGCTGGCTAAAAAACTCTCCCTCGGAAAATTAATTGATCTTGTTAATTGATTTATGCATGAATCACACAATCAAACCTGGTTCTTATTAAGTTTTCTTAGGAGGTGAATTTAATTTGATAGGGAACAAAAAGCATCTTCTGAAATATTTGTTAAATCTCCTTTAAGAAATGCACATATATACTATGTCTAATAAGGAGCTAATAAGAACAAAACCAGCCTATTGCATGATGTGTAGTCTTTTTCATTATTGAAACAAACAACGAAATATGATTTATACATGTTCCTAGCTAGCTAATTCTCTCTGTGGTCCATTTCTTTATAGACCTTTTATATATATATATATATATATATATATATATATATATATATATATATATATATATATATATATATAGCAAACCTCTTATAATTATTTTTAGTACTCGATTAAGATTTCGAATAATGTCTATGATTAAGCGAGACGATCTGTATGTTACCGCAAGTTTCTTGCGAGCGACTTGACTAGAGCTCGATTGATATCTAAGAAATTTCAAGCTTGATGTAGATCGATTGAGGTCAAGTTATTAAAAATTTACTAAAGTATGTAAATTTTATTGTGGCATGTCAAGCCAGAGTAAGGTGCAACTCAAGATTGACTATCTTATAAATTTGAACCCCTAGCTAGCTAGATTCACTAGGCCGATGAATGTCGATTTTCGACTCTTAAGCATGAAGAGATTGATCGACGACGAGAGAGTTCGCTCTATCGTGGGGTCGACCGGAAGCGGCCTAGCTCGACTACTGCAAATTAGTCTAGGACTAATATATATAACTTGCAAAATCACAAAAAATGAGAAAATTGTTATCATAATCTCTCAAGATATGCATGCATGGATGTATACGCATATATTTATTGGTAAAATCAACGAGCGCCACAGAATGAAGAGGTCGTGTTGGGATTCAGCATACGCACAACTCTGAATCGCCCACCCTAAAATTAGCTAGCTGTCATGAAATATATATACATACATATATATACACACACACTTGAAATTAAGTCTTTGTGTGATATTTATATAAAAACGAGTAGAAAAAGAAAAAAAAAACAATTCCCATTTGTATGTTTAGGTACAGAAATCTGCACAAGAATTTGTAGGATCGATGCAAATTGCTTTCAGCCTTTTGTTTCTTAGTGTAAAATAAATCTGCAGCCTCATTAAGGATTGTGTCATTTTGTGGAACTTTGATAGGGACTAGAAATGCCAATCCAACTGCGGTGGGGTTAATCTGGATGCACGTATCTCTTCCACTTTTCTTTTCTTTTCTTTTCTTTTTTTTTAAACCTAGAAAAAATATTCTAAATTTTATTTTTTTTCTTATTAAAATCACATTTTTAGACAACCTGATTTAGTCGTAAATGCAAAATATTCATCAAGAAAAATTTAGTAATGCATCGGCTTGATAACCTAGCAGACACCTAGGAGACCGGAGCTTCACGCAATTCTTACCGAGGGTGTAGGTTACATCCCGGGGTAAATCCTATACAAGAAAGCCCTCAATTTTGACTGTAAGTTATCGTCAATGGCAGAAACAGAATTATTAATATATAAATTTTAAATTACAGAATCCTTTAATTTTTTTTTTAAATTTTAGTCATATGAGTTAATATTAAATTAATCGAAAATTATCACAAACCTATTTATTACATGATATATTTTTTTTACGCACGCACTCACCCTATATTCCTCCTTCTTAACTAACGTTAATCTTTATAATATTTAATCGCTATTAGTCAATCATAAAAGAAACAAAACCAAATGAAAGAGATATACATATACATTATATTGATGATAACCTGGAGAATCGGGTGCGAGATTAGTGGGCGATTACATTGAGTCGGATTGATGAACTGGAGATGGTTGATCGGGCATCTGGACCTGTACTCTCAAGGGAGAAAGAACGTTAAGAGGCGCCGGAAGATTCTTCGACGTGACCACTCCGACGCTTAAGTCAGCGGAACGATTTTTAGAGAATCTTGTAGTAAATGTTATAAGCAATATGTAAGTGAGTGAATGAATGAATCTTTAAAGTTTGAGCAAACCTGATATTTATATCAAGGAAGTTAATGATGAACTTGTTATCAGTGTCCACTTACTAATTATGGCAAGATGGTTGCTCATGCCCACTTCCTGGCAACTTTTTTGACATGCCAAATCCATGTGATTCTTACAGTAATGATGACCAAAATAAGGTATCACATACTTTCGCACTCGAGTACGGTGCTACTATCGAGATAACCCGGGTAGAAAACCATTATTCGGGAACTTGTCTGGAAGCCCGGGCTTCTGGTAGCTCGAGGTATATACCCGACTACTAATAGCCTGTGTAGATGATGTCTCAGACATATATTTACCCGGTTATCTATCAGATTGGCTCAAAACTTCTCGTAACCTGATCCATGACCTGGGATCATCTGATATCCATGACGTGGGCCTCCCCGGGGTATCACCACTCCCTCTCCAAATAGTCGGACTAGAGTCATACTCGTTGTCCTGATTAGTCATACTTAGACTCCACCAAAAAGATAATTAATTCTTGCTAAAAAAACGTCAGGGCCTCATGTCTTCCGAACTTAAGATAAAGTGCCGAAGCCTCATGCTTCCTGGGCTTGGAAGATTTTTGTCGTTTCATATTATCGGGTTGGTAGGGCTGATGTCATGATGAAGGATGCCCTAGAATATAAATAGCCCAAAGCGCTTCGAATTTTGATAAGGTGAATAGTCTGATACGCTTCGAATTCCGAGCATGTTCTTTCTTTTTGTAGATATAATCCATTCTGAAAAAATATCCTGAACTTAAATAAGAATTCAAAAATACTTCAAGTCCTGAATAATAATTGGGTTTCTTTTTTCCATCGACTGTTAAATTCTCAGAAATTTTTCTAAGTGTTGGATAATAACAAGGATTGGATAGAACATCGTGGCCTCATACCTCCCAGTTAAAATACGAATCCCTAGTCTTATCGGATAACCACGGTATTGAGCCCTGAGCTAGTGTACGAGTCACTGGACTTATAGGATAACTAGGGTACTGAGCCCTAGGCCAGGATATGGGTCCTTGGACTTATCAGATAACCAGGGTATGAGTCTTGGGTCAAGGTATGCGTCCCTGGACTTATAGAATAACCAGGGTACTGAGCCCTGGGTCGGGGTATGGGTCACTGGGAGCTTAGTGGACGATTACACCGGGTCGGGTTGATGAGCTGGAGATGGTTTCCTGGGCACCTGGAACTACACTCTCAAGGGAGAAAGAACATTAAGGGGCGCCAGAAAATTCTCCGACATGACCACTCCGACGCTCAAGTAAGTGAAATGTTTTTTTAGAGAATCCTGTAGTAAATGTTATAGGCAATATGTAAGTGAATGAATGAATCTTTAAATTTGAGCAAACCTGATATTTATAGCAAGGAAATCAATGATGACCTTGTTATCAGTGCTCACTTACTAATTACGGCAAAATGGTTGCTCGTGCCTTATTTTCTGGCAAATTTTCTAACACGCCAAATCCATGTGATTCTGACAGTAATTATTACAAAAATAAGGTATCACATACTAAAGCACTCGAGTGTGGTACTACTATCGAGGTAACCCGGGTAGAAAGCCATTATCCGGGAACTTGTCTGGAAGCCCGTGCTTCTGGTAGCTTGAAGTATATGCCCGGCTGCTAATAGCCCGGAGAGATAATGTCTCAGACATATATTTACCCGGTTATCTGTCAGATTGGCCAAAAACTTCTCATAATCTGATCCATTACTCGGGATCATCTGATACCCATGACACGGGCCTCCCCGGGGGTATCACCATATATAATATACCAACCCCCTATAACAAAATTTTTTAAAACAATTACTATAAAAATATGTACACGCGAATTATCACATACTTGGGTTGATAATATAAATGGTTTTCTACTCAACCAAACTGAATTTTCTAGTTAAATTGGTTCTACTGATATTTTGGTTTAGCCGAAACTTTGTTCATCCCTAATGTTGCTAATTTTTTTTAAAAAGGTGAGCCACCCAGGCTTTATGAATATGGCTTCGCCTAAAAGTTGTATATCGTATCGTACGAAAAATTATATAACGTATATCGTACCAAAAATTACGATATAAGCAAATTTTATAATAATACTATACATATAAATAGCATACCGCTTATACAAAAATTGTATGGTATACCGAGATTTCGGTACGGTATCGGTATATAGCATTTTATACTTAAAAACCATTATATTTTTAAAATTCTAAAATTTTATTGTTTTAAAATATTATATATTTTTTCAGTTTCCGGTATATACCGAAATTTTCAAATTTATTTTATTACTGTAACCAAAAATTCGGCATCGTTACCATATCGTACAGAAATATTTGGTACACCAAAAATTCGATATTTTTTCCTAGCCTTAGCTCCCGCCACTTGTCATCATCCTTGTGCTTACTAGTGAGGTACTTTTATGTGAAAATAGTGATAATATAAATTTTCTCACTTCAATACATTAATCCGATTCAGTAATTCAAACTTTCAACGCAAAAATTTTGTACATTTTGGTACAAATTATATGGGCGAAGATAAACGAAATTTTCAAGATCCATTCTTATTTTTTTAATATATATAAAAAAAGGTCTAAAGTTCAAAGAAAATTTAATTAGTATCATCATTGTCCAGTCAAGCAACTCAAAACCACTGATTTTACTACAGTTTGGAAGTTAACTCAAATAACGTATGTTCGAATTTTGACCAAATCGAAGGATTTGGGGTCGTGACATGGACAATTTACTTACCATGAAACTTGCAATGTTTGGTGATTCAGGCACTAAAATGGAAAAATCCATACAATTTCCCTATTTGTGCTCTAAATTAATGCCATTGTCTTAGGCACAAGAAGGTTGTTCAATTTTGGTACAAATGATTGTAAATGTATTGTTGTATTTCGATTTATAATTACGATTTACCAAATATATATTCGCTCGTCTAATGCATTATTCTATGTTACATCTGGAGTATTTCTCTCTATGATGTGATCAAATGTTAACCATTGGATCATCAATATATATTTCAGTTTTCACTCGATTATTCTATGTTACACCTGGAGTATTTAACTCTCTGATGTGGTCAAATGTTAATCGTTGGATCATCAATATATATTTCAATTTCCACAAATACGAGTGACTCATATTATAGCATATAGGGGTGTCAATCGGGTGGGTTGGGTCGGGTTTCGGGTCAACCCGCGAATTTTTTTTTTATTTTTTTTTTCAACCCGAACCCGAAGCAACCTGAAAACCCCCAACCCGAACACGAACCCGTATAACCCGACTCAACCCGTCTAACACACCTAACCCGAATTTCATTAATTTTTTTAAATTTTTTTAATTCAAAAAATAAAAAATAATAATAATATTTTAATTTAAACAGATCATAACAAAAATTTTTTGATTTAAATTTGAAAGTTTAATCATAGAAAATTAAAAGTATATTTACTAAATCAAATAAAAAATTGTTAAAAAATAAAAATATGTAAAATAAATATTAAATGATGAAAATTTATCATATAAATATACAATAAATTTTGTTCAAACATACAATATATAAAAATATAGGTAATATTTTCAAAAAAAAAGTTCGCGGGTCAACCTGCGACCCAACCCGAAACCCGCCTAACATGGCACTAACACGAATCCACCCAACCCTAACCCAACCCGAACCTGATTTTTTTTATGTTGGATCGTGTCGGGTTGACGGATCGTATCGCATTTTGACACTCCTAATAGCATAAATAATGTAATATGGGAGAAATATTTTCGATATACTAATCCCTTATATATTCATTATATATTCTACCTCATGCATTGCGTAGTTGAGAGTATATTTCTTCATAAATAATAAAAATTTATGTAAATAAATATATTTTAAATATATTTATTTTTACTTAATTTGATTGAATTGTTTTTTTTTATTTTTTAATACATTCTATTTCATTTTATTTTATGTTTTCTAGTATTTGTTTTTTAGGTCATCTCCAATCTATATCCTCTATTTTTCATCATCTATCCTCCAAAATAGAGATTCATGATCTCTATTTTCAAAAACATTATCCAACACATATCCTCTAAATATTACCAAATACTCTATTTCTTTAATTTATTTCATTTTCAACCCATTCTTTTAAATATTACCAAATACTTTCTTTTTAAATTTATTTCATTTTCGAATACACACATATATAATTAATTAATTACATAATATATTATTTAACTAAACTTAATTAATTTGCTAAACATCACACAACTACATGTGTATTCGACTCGATATATTTTAAACAATACATTTATTTTTTCATCAAATTGCAAACAAAAGACAACATTCTTCATACAGACATAAAATAGATATCAAGACAAACATAAAAGACACATATGATTTAAAGAACAACACACAAATTGATTATTTGATAACTATTATAAATAGTAAATTATAATTAATTCATTAAAAAAATAAACAACGTTCAATCAACAAGATCGGCCCACTTTGGTCGACCCAAGCTTTATCTTGGTTTGGTATCTTGCTTGGTCGACCAAAGCATACCATAGCATGGTATGCTATGGTTGACCAAAGCACAACCAAAGTATGGTGCTTCGGTTGGTCGACCAAAGCACGACCAAATCTGCTTTGGTCGACCCAAGTGTGGGTGCGTGAGTCGACCAAATTTGTGTGTGGGTCGATCCTTTTAATTCAAACCAAAATCAAAAGGACTATATTGTAATTTTTAAAATATCTATTTTCAATTTCCATAATGAGGATTCCTCAATTATGGAGGACGGTTGGAGATGTCCCAAAGTATTGGACTTTTTGTGGTTTGATGAGTATAATTTTGTAATACATGTACATAATATTAATAAATGGTATATATGTAACAGAATTATATATTTAATTTGGCATAACCATCATTTATTTGTCTATAAATTTATCCACTATTCAATATTATTTACTTATAACTTACGTTTGCGGCAAGAAGCCAATTTCTTTATTTCTTTTTTTTCGAAGGAAACTACACTTTTTATTGGAGCTTATGTGATGCAAAATTGAAACACAGGAACACACGTGAGATGATTTTGCATGTTAATTTTGTGAACAAATATTTTATTTGAATAATTCATGAAAAAATATTACTTTTTACGTCACAAACATTACTTTTTATTGTAAATATAAGTAAAGTTGAATCACATCACAAATAAAAATTCTTAGAACCACCTCTCAATAAACCTACTCAATTTGAAATGTGACTAAGAAAATATGAATTCACCATGTTGGCACGGGTAGTAGACGTTTGTACCTTAATTTCGAAATTGTTACATAGTTCTTATATATATATATATATATATATATATATATATAATTCCTCAACTGGTCCGATTCATCGGGTTTCTAGCATGATTATGGTTTGTCTGATCATACGAATTGTAGTAAAAAAAAATTGTTTAAAAGAATTCCAAATTCGGAAAAACCATACAACGTTCAAACAAATAAGACAAGGTATGGTAAACTATTGGCATTGGGTGCTTTTCAAAAATATACACACAAATTAACCCAATATATATATACACACACACACACTAATAAAAAACACTCATCCGGCGATTATATAAATAACAAAAGAATCTCTCAAAAAAATTAACAAAAGAATCAATCCATATGATATTCAAACTTTTATTCTAGACAAGATATGAAAATGGAGGTAATTTCATCCACAGAACCAGGATTTTTTTCACTCTAAACCTTAAAGGGCGACGAAAGCATATTTCTGTGAGTAAATGGCGATCACCTCACTGACTCGGTAATGTTTGCCACTTGCACACTATAAAATAAGTCAAAAGACAAGCAAAACCTGTTAAGAAGCCGAAACCACCGGAAAAGAAACTTTCAAAGTAAAACATGTCGAGGATGAAGAAAGAGTTGTGGACTCAGTAATAAACTGGAATCTAAAATTCATACCAATCAAAATGAGTCGAGCAGGACATATGCAAACAAGTCGACTAAATGGTATTGCATCTAGTATGTCGAAGATCGAAAAAATACAATTTTCTTACTTCTTTTTGCCTCCATTTACATACAAAAATCATCTCAAGCGCTTGCCTCCGAACTAAAACTTTTCAAGTTCTTCACTGGATGTTTCTGTGCTTTCGGATGCATTAGCATCCTTTTCACTGAATTTCAAACGAATTGGTCTCCCCAATAGCTCCTGCATGAATGGTTTTGATGAAAAAAAGTTGTCAATACAAAAATTATAGTGTAAAAATAATCGGTACTTCTTGCTCC
Organism: Primulina eburnea; assembly: GCF_022965805.1. Lineage (NCBI taxonomy): Eukaryota > Viridiplantae > Streptophyta > Magnoliopsida > Lamiales > Gesneriaceae > Primulina > Primulina eburnea. The sequence goes on from NC_133114.1 coordinate 23,303,332, forward strand.
ATCTGCTGGAACGACTATTTTCTTTTCAGCAATTAGTCACTTATCTGAATTCGCTGATGGTATTAAGAAATAGCATGATACAAATTATTCATTGTTCTTTTTAGTGTAAACATAAATGAAATAAATTCAACTTCATCTTAAACCTCAAACCATTAAAAGCTGCATCCATAAAGGGCAAAGCTGGTATTTGGATACATCTATATAATCCATAATCGAAATGTGGAGGCACAAGATGGATGATGGCTAGGTATTTTGACTCTCCTACATTTTAAATTCCCCATACGTTTTTATAATCTTTTGCATTTACTTGCACATAAATATGATTCAGTTCCTTCAATTTAAAGCTTAGCTTTATTCCTCAACGCGTAACTTCTACCTCAGCCACCTTTGTTAATCTATGTCTAGTTTGTGCGGAAACTCCATTTTTGCAGAATATTCATGGAGCAAAAAGCCTGAAATACATAGATAGAGTAAGTGTCCATCAAACCAATTGTTGGTTATGAAATTTTGACATCTTTCTATAAGGCATTCTTCTTTATTTAATCAATGATACATTTCTTCTGACAATATTTTATCATGATAATCATGCATGTGTGTTATAGGAAAAGAGTTTCTTATAGGAATGAAGTTCCTTGAACACCAAATCATTCATTGAAAGATCTTCCTAACATGTATGATACTCTTTTCCTAAAGCTTTCTGTAAGGCATTCCAGTTTGTATCCTTGAACACCACAACAAACGTAATTCCTTGATAATTTCATAATTAATCTTTAAGAATAAGAAAAATGTGCGAGAAAAACTCGACTTTTGGAAAAAATTAGTTCAATATTCAAAAAGTTAGTACAAGGTAAACCTATATATGACCTCAGGGCTTCAACTTAGACTTAATGGGCTTAAAACAAGCCTGCACTATCTCTTTAAATGAGCCTACAAGCACATATTTAAAATACATAAATCCTTTTAAATAAGCCTACAAGCATATATTTAAAGTATATAATATAAATAAATAAAAGAATGAAAGTGCATCATTAAAATATTATATACAAATTGCAACCCAATCATGACAACCAAAGTTTTTACTAACCCAATTACATTTAAAGGAGTGCCATTAGCTTACATCAAATCATGTAGTTCTTTGTGCGTAGTACTAGTTCATGGCTAATGCTAGCTCCACTCGGGATGATAAGAACTACATCTTTATCTCAAACCACTCCTTATTCTCATTCACATGTGGTCCTCCATCAAAATCCCTTCTCTCAGGAAGATTTATTCTCAAATCAGCATTCACAACAAATAGAAAGATCAACCACATTTATAGTAGCACTTACATTATACTTACCTAGAAGATCTAAACTGTATGCACATTCATTCATCTCCTCACAGTTGCAGCTTTGACCTTCCTTGCATCAGAAAACACTCCTTCCTCGTGTGCAACAACACCCAATTTCCTGGTTCATATACCCCCTTATTACGACCTTATTTGCCTGATTCATGTACCGCTGAGTTAAATTCTCAATCTGATAAGGAACTTGCTCATATAATTTTCTCACAAACTAAACTTTTCTTTTTACCATCAAAACCAGTGTCTTCATTTTTTGGCATTGAGCAAATCTGTAAAAACCAGACATGGCCTCAAATGGGAGTGTTCTGTAGCTAAACGAGCACTCCTTTAAACATCACATGTACTCCTCCCAATTCTTCAAATTCCATTGAATTACGGCATACAATAAAATTGTCAAGCTTCAGATTACCACCTCCTTCTGACCATCTATCTCTGGATGGCATGTGGTTAAAAATAGAAGTTCGGTACCAAGTTTAATCCTAAAATGTCTTCAAAAATAAGAGAAAAAGCTGATGTTTATATTGCCCCTTCTAAATGTAGCTTATGTCGATAAATCCCACCATTTGTTATTTTATCACAAAAACAACGTACAATATTTGGATTTTTAGGATCCAAAAGTGTTGCATAATTCCAAGAAATATCCTTTCGATTTGGTGGAACTATTGTATTTGATAAGTTAAATTAAACAACTGAAAAAGCAATAACAATTACCTATTAAAAAAAACAAATCAGTTAATTTTGTTTTACAGAAATTCATAAGATTAGGGTTTTACCAATTTTGGGCGGCAAAGAGGATTGGAGGGAAAGTGGGAACACGGTTGGGACGGTGGAACAGAGGCGGGGTGGCAAGCCAAGCGAGGAAGTGAGAGGCGAAGGCTGGTGGTGAGAACTGAGAAGCGAGACAGCCGGCCGGAGGGTTTAAGGGGTTAACATTTTTTTTAAATTTTTAAGCAAACTTAAAATCGCACTTATTTTAGTCTGCCAAAGCTTTAAAAAAAGGTCTGTGATGCTTCTATGAAGCACACAAAAGCGTTCGCTTTACAGACTTTCTGCGCTTCGGAGTTCCATGAAGCGCAGGCCTTGCGCCTAAGAGGCCGAGGCTAGCGCTTTTGACAGCAATGATAAGATCAACAACAAACCATACATATTGGATCTTCCAAGTGAGTATAATATAAGTGCTAATTTTAATATTTATCTCCCTTGTATGTAGACCGTGATTTAAGGACAAATCCTTTTAGGTTGTGTTTGGTTTGATGGATAAAATTGGATTATTTCTGTTCGGTGCAAATTTGTATATTGATTATTTATCTCTAATCAATCAAATCATTTAATTAAAAATTACAACATTTTCTTTCATATCTTTATTTTATTTATATTTATTTATTATTGAAACTGACAAAATCGTATTTTTTCATCTTAGCCCAAATTGAATCAATCAAACCGAACAAACATACTATCATTAATTAAATATTATTTCACATCCTACTCAATACTTTAATAATAACATTATTTATCCTATCCGGTTCCATCAACCCCATTAAACGCAACCTTAAGGGAAGAGAGAATGACAGAGGACCAGATATGCATGATGAACAACAAGCATATTGAAGAGATAATGATGCAATTACTATCATCCCGAGTGGACCCATCATAAAGATACAAGCTGGGAAGTTGTCAACCCATCAATAAGTTTCTTACCACACAATGGTCAAGGAACTACCCAGTTTGATGCAATCAAAGAGCCTTTGAATGTTTAGTCTACTTCAAGTGCAAGAGCAAACCAGTTGAATTGTTTCAAGTCTTTAAAGGTAATTGGGTTACTAAAAATTTAGTTATCATGATTGAGTTGATTGTAATATTTAGTTTATTAGATGTATTTTTCAGGCTGGCATCTAAACCAACTCGATGTGAAGACTGCCTCTGGTGATTTTGAAGAAGAAGTCTATATGGAGCCTCCTCTTGGCTTTACCGTCAGTTTGGGTCAAAGATGAGTAGGCTGAAAATATCTCTACATGGATTAAAACAATCTCGAGAGATTCTCAAAGTTCGTTAAAAGATGGGGATACAATCAGACCATACTTTGTTCACAAAGAAATTGTTCACGGATAGGATCTCGGTATTGATTTATGTACATTGATGACATAATATTAACAGGAGATGATATCGAGGAGATGAATATTGAAGAAAAGCTAGGCCGAAGAATTTGAAATCAAAGATTTGAGACATTTGAAGTTCTTACTTGAGATGGAAATAGCGAGATCTAAGAAAGGAGTTGTGGTGTCTCATCAAGTACATTCTGGATCTCCTAGAGGAAACTGGGATGAGCGGATTCAAGCCTTCAGATATTCCAACAGAGGTAAATGGTAACTAGGATAAATAAATATGATGCTCCCATGGATAAAGGAAGGTATCAATGATTAGTTGGGAGATTGATCTATTTAACTCATACACGACCAGGCAATGCTTTGGTTGTGAGCATCAAACAGAAGATCAACCACATGATATTGCACTTTCGTATGGGGCAACTTGGTAAACTAGAGGAGTAAGAAAAAAGTGTAGTTGCTAGAAGTAGTGCTGAAGCGGATGATTTAACGAAGAAAGTGATGTATCCAATGACGTTATATTGTGATAATAAAGTTGGTATTTACCGTTTTGCATAATCCGGCTCTACATGATAAACCCAAGCACATTAAAATTGACAAGCACTTCGTAAAGGAGAAACTTGAGTAAGGAGCCATTTGTACTCCATTTGTTCCAACTACGTTGCGCAGGTTATCCTAACCAAGGGTGGCTTCCAAGACTACTATTTAAAGATCAAGTTAGCGAGTCAGGGATGATAGATATGTTCGCACCAACTTGAGGAGGATTGTTTATAATTTTATCCCTACTAAAATAAAATTTGTCTAGATATAGATTTGATTTAATTTGAGTTATGATATGATTAAATTATGTCTTCTTTGTCTGTTTAAATGTATGCATTAGACTGAATAATAATGAAATAAGAGTGAGAAAACTTCTGTCTTTTATCTCTTGTTCGATAAATTCTATAATATATATGTATAATATATTTAGACAATCCATCTGTGTGCTTTATATTAGTAGAACCCAGAAAGATGCAAACTGTAAATATACTTTTAAAATAATATATAGTAAGCTATACTATTTAACAAATTTTATATCATTCTTCTTATTTATTTATATATCAGCGTAAAAAAAATACGAGCATATCATACAATGTTTGACAATAAGAAAGTCCTTTAAGAAGAATGTGTTGACCAATTAATTTGATTTTTTAATAAAAACAATAAAACTTGAACTACTTTGTTTATTTTTTGTTACTAATGTAATAATTAAAAATTAAAGATGTCAAAATATAGTATATATATAATTGTCTAACGGGTTATATGGGTGCAACCAGTTAAACTTCGGGAATAAGTCAGATGTCCTACAATGTTTGACAATGAGAAAGTACTTCAAGAAGAATGTGCTGACCAATTAATTTGATTGAGTTGATTTTTTAATAAAAAATAAAACTTGAACTACTTTATTTATTTTTGTTACAAATGTAATAATTAAAAATTAAATATGTCAAAATATAGTGTATATATAATTGTCTAACAGTTTATATGGATACAACCCGTTAAACTTCATGTATAGGTCGGGTCAGGTAAGAGTTTAAGTTTCAACAGGGGGTCGGATCTTGACGACTCGAACCCTTACAATCCATAGATAAGAGGTGCTATGGTTCACCAGAATCACAAAGACGCGTGTTTAACAACTCTAAGAAAGTTTTAAAATCAAAGTTCGCCAAAAACAAATAAGCAATTACCTGATGCGGAATAAAAAAGAACAAAAGTACTAAAATTAATGGGGAAACACAAGGCTCCCAGTAACAAAAATGAAAGCTGACTAAAAATGAGGAAAATTATGATAGTATCTTGACAATTGCTTAGTGAAGCAAGAACCTCAATTTATTCATACCTCGACCGGTTGTCCATAAACAAGACAAGAATCGTGAAACCTTGACCCAATTGCCTATAATAAGGTAAGAACGAAGGTATGAAAACAAACCTCAACCCATGGTTGATGAAAGTAGGAACCTCGGTACTAAAGGATGAATGGCATAAAGAATGATTCTTGATAAGTTTCTAGGGTGAAATATGATTCATTCTAGTACTTGGGTGTACTGAACCCTAGCACCCCTGCCCCCTCGATTTCAGTAAAGGTCTATGGCAAGATTTTCCCAGCAATCATTGTATCGCATGTCATGCTTAATCCTTGAATCGTTTTGACCGTATTTAGAATATGATTTTGCATGTGCTATTCACAAAGATTCAATCTACTGCCACTCAAATGGAGGCAAAATATATTCGGATGGTGAAAACTGGACTGGTTAACCTACCTACTATGGCACGAACGGGTAAAGAATCAACAGATGCAGTTTTAAAAGAGACGACACACAAAATAACACACAAGTAATTCTCGAGGTATTGTGTTGAATTTTATTTATCGCACGAATTTTGAAAGCAACAGTTTAACCCAGGACGCTAAACCAAAAAGTTTTTTTGATTTCCAATGCTTAATAGTTAAGGTTTTGGGGGAACCCCAACAGCATCCATCATATGGTGCAAACTAGCGAAGGACTACATCGGTGGGTCCATTAAATTGGCTCAAAAATTGATACAAGCATCATATAATAAAATGAAAAGTAGAAAGTAATAAGAAATAAATGAAAGAGGGAAAGAGCATTTAGCACCTCGGTGAAAATATATAAAAAAAAAAAAAAAACATAACCCCTTCTGTGAAATTAAGGATCTTTTAAACCCTATGCTTTTAAAAATCGGGCATAAAATACCCTTCAAACGGGAAAATAGTACCTGAATTTTTTTAAACATTGGTTTGTAAAAGACTTTAATTCAATGTAGAGAGTTTTATGTTTTTCTAATATTTTCAGGGGTGATAATTGCAATTTACCCAAGAAAGAGCAAAAGTATTAAAGATAGTTGGTCACCTTTCCATCTAACACAGAGATTGCAGATTCCGCTTCCTCCTTTGTGGAAAATGAAACAAACCCGTATCCAGCTGATCTTCCTGAAGGATTATCAAACACAACTCTAACCGACAAGGGATTGCAGCTGGTGGAAATGAATTCTCGTAGACTGTTGGATCTCACTTTCCATGCAAGATTTGAAACATAAAGTTTATGGACTGTCTCTCTAGATGGACGTGCAGAAGGGGTTGGAGAAGGTCTCTTGAATCTCTTAGCAAACTGCACTCGAATGATCCTACTGGATACTTCCTGCCCATAAAATTATTTTAAATAGTGTGATCAGACGTTCAAGAGGAGATAGGGAGTGAGAAGAAATATTGTTTTTCTTATTTGTAGGAGTCATGAACTCTCTGAAATTTCAGTAATAAGTACGAATGAAATGTGTCGACTTTCAATTGGGTAAACAGTTAAAAATTAATAAAAACAAGAATGATTCAGGTTAATGGGAACTTTGAAATTTGAAATTTGAAATTCGAGATACCATTAACGTGACTGATATTAAAAATACTCATTAACAGAACTAACTAGTTCAACAAATAACACAACATGCTACATAACATATGAATTAATGGTTTTATACAGTTTAAAATTTTATACAGTTTAAAATTCAGAGCCCGTGTTCATCAAAAGGAGGGCATTGCTCCCCGTTCGGGCACAACAATTAACACTTAATAATGGTTCAACATAACTAAAAGGCCATGTACAAACTACAAACAGTATTTTGTCAACATTAGTGCTTTTCAATTTTAGACCGTAACTGATGGTTTAAGAATTGCATTAATATGAAAGAAAATAATTCAATATGACATATTCCTAAGTATAAAAATCCTGGACAAACAAAAATGGTTCACCAAAGGTCCAAAATGATAGAATTATGAGTTACAGAGGCAAATTATATCCCGGTGAAAATTTTATTTGCTTTTTAAGGGTGACTAAAGAATCACATATTGAACTCCTTTAGCACTTTGAATTAGGAACTTTCTTCTAGCTTAAAATTTTTTAAGCCTCACAAATTTCTCCTAGTTTTGTTATTGGTTGATATGTGAAAAATGAAATCTTAAACATAAAATTCATGGTTTACGCCAAAAGGAGAGGTTGTAAAGGAGTATTCTAAAGATAATAGCACGTGAACAATGATAAAGTTCTTCCTGCTTCTCGCTTATATAATAATATATTAAAGTAATTGTATAAGCAAATTATTTCTCTGACTCTATGACAAAGTACAAAGATGGGTACAGTCCCTATAACGCCTTGTTATCTTTCTAGCTGTTGAACAAAAGTTTTGCATCTACGCATTATCAGATGAATAATAAATCAAGAAGCAGGACCTGCTGATAACCTGAGTCCTAATGCTTCATTCTAAAAGTAAAAAGGAAACAAAGAAACAAGGATGGGGCTAAGTAGAATCCTACTCAATGATGAATTTTATTCCGCGTTCAATTAAAATCCACCATACACAACCAAGGAGTAAGGTCAAAGGTGTGACAAATGAAGCCATGATCAAAGAGTGTTCTAGTGGACCAAGGTAGAGGAATAAGAAGAAAGAAGAGGACCATTAGGACACCTGAGGCAAGGAAGATAATTGTTTCACTTCTGCAAAAGGTTGGTCAAAGAACTATTCAAAATAGAAATACCCGTTCTAGGATATATTGAAAGGAACCAATACCATAAAAGGATGGATATTTTTTATCAATGTCCCAAAAAATGAATGCTTTCCCACTATAGGAAGTAAGTTTCCAAAACTACAAAACTTATTAGGCATCAAATGCTCAATGATAACCTAACATGTGTTATAAGAGAAAGAATAGAGGTTAATTCTGATAGGTGGCTACTATATATATTTGGACTTCAGATTCTTTTTGTGACAACACAATCTAATTCTTGTCCTGCATACGTAGCAGCCACAATCAACAAGCTTTCTTGTGCCTACACTCTCCTAAGTCTCAACAATTTTTATGATCTAGAGATAAGACAAATTGCACCGGCTTCAATTGATGGAGAAAGGGATAAAAAATTCCCTGGTAGGAATAATATTGTTCGCCTTCACACCATGAGGAATATCTTCAATTGTGATTTATTTCTTCTAAATTAAAAATGAGAAATTTATATAACGAGATGCCATAATCTGTTATGTAAATAGGATCGAGCTATGGGACAGTTGAGGGGACGGTCATTTCGATCAGTGGTGATCCCTTGTGAGGTGTTTTTCGACCTTGCTTCCCTATGATTCTCGATGGAAGTGATGGGCTCTTTAGGAGAGCCCGACAACATCTACCCAGCAATCTCTTGCAGAAGAGCACGTATATAATAGAGGGTACGCCGAATTTATATCAGTATTGATAATCAAAAGAAATTAGTAGGTTGTTGAATATTGAAGTGGTTAATGTCAACAAATTATAACATTTCAATTATGTATCCAAACAATATATCATGATGCATACATAGCCTATAAAAGATAACCAAATAATAGAATCGAGCTAGAAGAACGCTTCGGTAATTTTAAGTTCCAAAAATGAACGTACATAAGAGTCGAATTTCTCGATTGCAGCTTGTGCCTCATCCCCAGAAGACATTGTCACAAATGCAAATCCTCTGTTCTTTCCATCTTTCTGCTTTATAATCTATACTCTCATACAAGAAATTAAAAACCCATGAGCCAAAAATACACCGGGCAGGCCCTGAAAATTCATATACAGTAAAACTCATAACCATATCTTACCTCAACGTCCGCAACAGAACCACATTCACCAAACAAATTCTTTATATCAACAACGGAGAAAGACCAGGGCAAATTCAGCACAAACAGCTTTCTTCTGCTATCGGATTTTTCAACCTTTTCTTCGATAGTCTCGCTTTCTACAGAGGACTGTAATCTAAAGCCATTTCTTTTGGCGGGAAGAAGATGGAGGTTATGGAGAGGGAACTTTAGGGAAACTGTGGGAACAAAAGGGGTTGCGTGGAATCTTACAGAAGATAGGGATTCCCAATGTGGAAGTAATTTCGGAGAAGTTGAAGGGTACGAGGAGACGACGGAGAATGGCGACTCCATTGCCGGCATAGCCATAGCTCGGAGGAATTGAGGCGTCGAAGAAATGCCCATAATTTTTTTCCACTTATCCACAAAAAAAAATCTACATGTATATATTTCAAATATATACAAACTTGACTATGTTTTACCAAATTTTTTTTAGTAGTTTTTGAGGTTATTGATTTTGAGCGTATGTATTATTTTTAACTCAAACTAAAGAAAAGTAAACATTTAAATTTCAGAATAATAATAAATATAAAATTTTTATTTGAAACTTTTTTACCGAGATTCCAAAGAAACATAAATTCATAAAAATCACTCATAAATGACTTAAACGTCATTTTTCGGCTAAGAAGACTGAAATACTACAACATGAATTTTTTATTTCTTGGTTACTCGAACATTGTGTTTATCATTTCCTGGTTTATCTTTTACCTTATGTTCTAATCAAAGACTCTTATATTACATTATATTCCAAAAATTTAAATAAATTTTTATGTTAATCTAGTTTCAAATTAGAAATAAATATATTTAAAATGTGTGTATTGAATATTTGAATGTTGAATATTTGAATGTTGAAAATAAGAGTTGTAAATATTGAAAATTAGTGTATGATGATGTAGGTAATGATGTATTTTATTTTTGGATTATTTGTAAAGATTTCCTATAAATAGATCTCTCATTTGTGAAGAAAATCACAATTGAGTAGAGAGAAAAATATTATAAAGTATGTAGTTTGGTAAATTTTGAGAGTTTGAGATTTTTACTTTTTACCATAAATTTTTACTTTTTCACAACACGTTATCAGCACGAAGCTCTAAAAGTCCTCCATCCTTTTTCAAGCTCCAAACAGAAAAAAAAGGTAACAAAAGTAATAATATTTATTTTACTGTTATTTATTTATTGTGTATATATTTAATATAATATAATGTTATTATTAATAATAAAAATAAATTTTTCAAAAACTTGTTATAAATCCTGGGAGGATGTTAAGACGACATCCCACACTCTCGGTAAGGGATACGACAAGTATAAAAGCCTGTAAGGTTTTTAAACAAAATAAATTATAACACTTCATTATAATAACGTGATATGATATACATAATTCTTTAAACATGTCTAATATTATATATATCATATTATTACCATAAAATTATACAAATACATACATTATTTTTTTGTACACCAACGGTCATAAACGGTAACAAAACGGCTAGTTTTTGCCTTATAAATATGATCTCACGAACTCTTTCAATCACTCCAACTTTCTCTTCTTCTCTAACAATTATTTTTCATTAAAATTTTCGAAGAAAAAAGAAGATGGCTTTCTCAAAGTTATTTTAAATTATTTTGGTTATCATACTCACGAGTCTTGTATTTATCGGAGAATATCCTCCTCGTGTGTTTTCTTTATTTTTACAAATGCTTGTACTTGTTGTTTATCCATTACTTTGTATTGCAATATTCATTAACTAATAAAATGCATCGTAATTTTTTTTAGTACCACCATGTCAAATTTAACAAAGCTCGAATTTGTTGCGCTCGACATCACTAGGAAAAATTATATGCCATGGACTCTCGATTTAGAAATGCATCTTGAGTCATTGGGTCTAAGTGAGACAATAAAAGAAAATGACATATCGACATCACAAGAAAAGGCAAAAAGCCGTTATATTTTTGCGTCGACATCTCGACGAGGGATTGAAATGTGAATATTTATTTGAAAAAGATCTCATGGCTTTGTGGAAAGGATTGAAAGAAAGATTTGAACATATAAGGGAAGTTATACTTCCGACCGCCCGTGATGAATGAAATATGTTAAGATTCCAAGATTTTAAGAAAGTCAGTGATTACAATTCAGCGATGTATCGAATAATCTCGCAGCTAAAATTTTGTGGACATGAGGTCACAGAATCGGAAATGCTTGAAAAAGCATTTTTCACGTTTCATGCATCAAATGTTACTCTACAGCAACAATACAGAGTACGTGGATTTGCGAGATATTCTGAACTCATCGCCTGTCTTCTTGTGGCGGAATAGAACAACGAGCTATTAATGAGAAATTATCAGTCCCGACCCACTGGATCAACAGCATTTCCAGAAGTAAATGCTGTAAATAAAAATGAATTTAAACCTGGAAACCAAAATCAATTTCAAAGACAAGGTTTTGGTCGAGGTCGAGGACGTGGACGTGGACGTGGAATTGGCCGTGATCGTGGTCGAGGCCGTGGTTTTGAAAACAATAGAGATAGTTATTTTTATAACTCATCTCAAAAGAGCGTCCCAAACCATCCACAGAAAAGGCATCATGAAAATACAAGTGTTAATGAGAATCACTCAAAAAGATATGAAAGTTCTTGTTTCAGATGTGGTACTCCAGGACATTGGTCCCGTATTTGTCGAGCCCCTGAGCATCTTTCCAAACTTTATAAAGAATCATTAAAAGGGAAAGAAAATGAGACCAACTTCATTGAACGCAGTGACCGTTTGAGTGATTCAACTCATTTTGATGCTGGTGATTTTATGAATGATTTTTCTGGAAATGATCAATATGTTGGTGGGATAGAAATGAACAATATTGATGCTGCATATTTTCTCAATGATTTTCTGAAAATGAACAATATAATGGTAGAATATAAATGTACAATAATTTATTTTTCATGTATTCATATAATAATGTTTTATTGTACAATTATGATATGTGTTATATTTATATATGTATTGTCAGTAATTGCATATTTTTTTGAAGTTCAAATATGGAAAATGCTATGAGCAAAGCTGAAGTTTGCATACCCGATAGTGGTACAATGCACACTATCCTCCGAGATAAAAGATATTTCTTGGAACTAAAACCAACAAAAACAACGGTGAATACAATATCAGGTCCTGTAGACTTGATTAAAGGATGTGGTAAAGCACAATTTTTGTTACCTAATGGTACAAATTTTTTTATCAATGATGCTTTATATTCACCACAATCGAAAAGAAATTTGTTGATTTTAATGATATATATTCACATGGGTTTGATACTCAAACAATGAATGAAGGGAATGAGAAATATATGTGTCTTATCACATATAAATCAGGAAAGAAATATGTGATTGAAAAACTACCAATGCTCCCTACTGGATTGCATTATACACATATAAGTCCCATTGATTCAAACATGCTAGTTGATAATTCTTCAATATTAACAAATTGGCATGACCGATTGGGATATCCTGGTTCAACAATGATGCGAAGAATCATAGAAAATACACATGGTCGTCCACTGAAAGACCAGAAGATCTTTCAGAATAATAAGTTTCAATGTAAAGCATGTTCTCTTGGAAAACTTATTATAAGACCATCACCAGTCAAAATCCAAACTGAATCACCAATGTTTCTTGAACGTATTCAGGGTGATATTTGTGGACCAATCCATCCATCATGTGGACCATTTAGATACTTTATGGTATTGATTGATGCCTCCAGCATATGGTCACATGTATGTTTATTGTCAACTCGAAATGTTGCATTTGCAAGATTACTTGCTCAAATAATAAAATTGAGGAATCAATTTCCCGATTATACAATCAAGAAAATTAGACTTGATAATGCTGGTGAATTTACTTCCCAGACTTTCAATGATTATTGTATGTCTATGGGAATCATTGTTGAGCATCCTGTTGCTCATGTACATACACAGAATGGATGGGCTGAATCATTGATTAAACGTCTGCAAATGATTGCTAAACCAATGATTATGAAAACAAAGCTCCCTATTTCTATATGGGGACATGCAATTTTACATGTTGCTTCATTAATTCGCATCAGACCAAGTGCATATCATAAATACTCCTCATTGCAGCTTGCATTTGGTAAAAAACCAGACATTTCTCATTTGAGAATTTTTGGATGTATGGTGTATGTGCCTATTGCACCACCGCAACGAAATAAAATGGGACCTCAAAGAAAGGTTGGAATTTATATCGGTTATGATAGTCCATCAATCATTCGATATCTTGAACCTCAGACAGGCGACGTGTTCACAAAACTTTTTGCTGATTGTCATTTTAATGAGGAAATCTTCCACATGTTAGGGGGAGAATAGAAACATACCGAAAAAGAAATTACATGGTATGTATCATCATTGTTACATCTGGATCCAAGAACACAACAATGTGAAAAAGATGTACAGCAAATTGTGCACTTGCAAAGAATAGCAAATCAAATACCAGATGCATTTACAGATGCAAAAGGGGTAACTAAATCATATATACATGCTGTAAATGCTCCTGCTCTAATTGAAATTCCAAAGAAACAAATTGAACAAAGTCATGATGTCGTAAAACGCCTGAAGCGTGGAAGGCCAGTCGGTTCCAAGGATAAAAATCCTCGAAAAAGAAAATTCATAGAGAAACACGATGATCACAAAATAGATAATGATGTTCCTGAAGAAACACATGATGATCACAAAATAGAGAATGGTGTTCCTGAAGAAACACATGATGATGAAAATGTTCTGTGAGAACCACAAACTGACGAGAATCATGAAATTTCTATCAATTATATTAATACTGGAAAAATATGGAACCGAAAAGATATAGAAGAAATCGATAATATATTTTCTTATAATGTGGCAATCGACATCATAAATGATAATGAAGATCATGAACCAAAATCTTTTGGGGAATGTAAAAATCGGCAGGATTGGATAAAATGGAAAGAAGCCATCCAGGTTGAATTGGATTCGCTAAATAAACGTAATGTTTTTGGACCTATAGTCCTTACACCTGAAGGTGTAAAACCTGTTGGATACAAATAGGTTTTTATTCGAAAGCGAAATGAGAAAAATGAAATAGTAAGATATAAAGCTCGACTTGTTGCACAAGGTTTTTCTCAAAGGCCTGGAATTGATTATGAAGAAACGTATTCTCCCATGATGGATGCGATTACGTTTCGGTATTTGATTAGCTTGGCGGTATCTGAAAATTTAGAAATGCGTCTTATGGATGTTGTTATAGTTTACTTATATGGATCACTTGATAGTAATATATATATATATATATATATATATATATATATATATATATATGAAAATCCCTGAAGGATTTAAGATGCCTGAAGCACAAAGTTCAAAACCCAGAGAATGTTATTCTGTAAAATTACAAAGATCATTATATGGGTTAAAGTAATCCGGTCGAATGTGGTATAATCGACTAAGTGATCACTTGATGAAAAAAAGATATGTAAATAATTCAATATGCCCTTGTGTTTTCATTAAGAAAACAAATCCGGATGCGTAATTATTGCTGTATATGTTGATGATTTAAACATCATTGGAACGAATAAGGAAATTCAAGAAGTTGTGTCATACTTGAAGGAAAAATTTGAAATGAAGGATCATGGAAAAACCAAGTATTGTCTGAGTTTACAAATTGAACAAAAAGAATGTGGAATGTTTGTTCACCAGACAAATTATACAGAAAAGATCCTTAAACGTTTTAATATGGATAAATCAAATCGTTCAAGTACTCCAATGGTTGTTAGATCATTAAACATAGAAAAGGATCCATTCCGACCATGTGAAGAAAATGAAGATATTCTTGGTCCAGAAGTACCATATCTAAGTGCTATCGGTGCCCTTATGTATCTTACAAATTGTACAAGGCCAGATATATCTTTTGCCGTAAATTTGTTGGCAAGATTTAGCACATATCCAACAAAGAGACACTGGAACGGAATTAAACATGTATTCCGTTATCTACGAGGAACGACAGCCTTGGGACTTTTGTATTCAAAAGATGCTAATCCAAGTATAATTGGTTATGCCGATGCTGGATACTTATCTGATCCACACAAGACACGTTCCCAAACTGGATATGTTTTTACTCGTGGAGGCACTGCAATTTCTTGGCGTTCACAGAAACAAACGCTCGTAACAACTTCATCAAATCATGCCGAGATTATTGCACTACATGAAGCAAGTCGTGAATGTGTGTGGTTAAAATCAATGACCCAACATATTCAAATCTCATGCGGATTATCATTCGACGAGAAGCCTGTGATACTATATGAAGATAATGCTGCATGTGTTGCTCAAATGAAAGAGGGATACATAAAAAGCGACAGAACTAAACATATTCCTCCTAAATTCTTCGCATTCACCAAGGAGCTAGAGAAGAATAAATGTATTGATGTTCGTCACATTCAATCAAGTGAAAACTCATCAGATCTCTTCACAAAGGCACTTCCTACGACAATATTCAGAAAGCACATATATAATATTGGGATGCGCAATCTACGAAATTTGTGAAGAATTGTTCATGCCAACATCAGGGGGAGTTTACGTGACTGCACTCTTTTTCCCTTACTATGGTTTTTATCCCAATGGGTTTTTCCTAGTAAGGTTTTTAACGAGACAGTATAAAAACACGTAATGAAGACAATCATTATGATCATCATCACAAGGGGGAGTGTTGAAAAATATATTTAAAATGTGTGTATTGAATATTTGAATGTTGAAAATAAGAGTTGTAAATATTGAAAATTAGTGTGTGATGATGTAAGTAATGATGTATTTTATTTTTGGATTATTTGTAAAGATTTCCTATAAATAGATATCTCATTTGTGAAGAAAATCACAATGGAGTAGAGAGAAAAATATTATAAAGTGTGTAGTTTGGTAAATTTTGAGAGTTTGAGATTTTTATTTTTTACCATAAATTTTTATTTTTTCACAACAATGTTAAAATTATACGAATTATAATAAAAAAAAATTAAGAGTAAACCGGCCCATAATGAGGAGAGCTAAGTCCGACTCCGAGCCAGCAAAAAGTCCATCTTTATTGATTTGATCCAACAAATGAACAAATTATTATTAGTATGAAATATGTACATCATTAGCAAAGGAAGAATAAGAGCAGCAATATAAATGTTTTAAGTTAAAGGACAAAATATTTGTTTATAGAAGTTCGAAAGCTGCACATTTCCTTCTTCCAAAAATCATTAAAAACATCAGTAGACAACATCTAATACACTAAGACAAGTTACAATCTATGGACTCGATGAAATGCTCAAACCACACAGTAAGACGATTTATATAAAACAGATATAAGTGCAACGTCCATATCACATAAGAGGACGATTTACACAAGCTCCAACTCAACGTGCATATCACAGAGTATGACGATTTACAAGCGAGCATAATACAACACAAGAATGTGAGGTTTTACAAATAATTTTGGGCTTGTTTACAAAATATTCACTCTCATAACATTCTAAGCGTTTAATGATCGGATCGACACCGTGGATTGGGAACATGGTTTTTAATGAATAGATATTTGAACTTTGAAACCAGTTCACTAAGGCACTGATCTTTGTCTTCTGATATGTTTGTTACTTTAGTATTCGCTATGATTTTGATTCGGCTACATTCTATTTCTGTTTGTCTCTTCAAATTTAAATCTAACTGGATTTCATCTCTAAGTTTTCTTAAACTCTAGAATTTTTTAATATTTTAAATTGATATACTCGGGCTAATATCATATTATTTCAAAATTTACATATACAATTTTTTTAAAAAAAATTGGACCACCCAGCTCTAGTGGCACTGGCTCCGCCCGCGCTTGTACTTACATTATACCGTGATTTTTATTATTATTATTCAATAGAATGAATATTATTTATAGAAAAAATGTCAGTTTTAGTAATGTGTGTATTGAGGTGTGATATTTTTAGTCGTGTATCTTTTATTGAATATATTAAAATCTCGTAGGCCTTTAACTTATGATCAATTTTAGTTTTTTCCTCAGAATCATATGATTTGACTACTGATAGCATTGTTAACTTTTTGTAATTTTAACAATGTAATTATAAAAATTTAACATTGACATTTTTCATTTAGTTGCATGATTTAAGAGGACTGATTAAAATTGATTATCGACATATAGTTACAAACAATAATTGATTTATTAAATATATATGACTGAAACTTATATAATGAGACATTTTGTCTTATTTAATTATTAAAAACATGAGTACAACACGCCCCACCCCCCACCCCCCCCCCCCCCCCCCCCCCCCCCCACATAAAATATATACAATGGATTTTAGTTTTCAACACTAATTCAAAGAATACGATATATACATTGATTTTTTAATGTTATTAAATTTATATTCACCGAATCGAAAAAATAGTCTTTAAAATAAAAAAAAAACTTAATTTATCATTAATGAATATCTCCCTAAATGAATAAAATTTAATGATCTAAACATTATGAATTTATAGATAATGTACTGCATTTTACATTGCTTTAATAAATGCTAGCGTGAGAAATCAATCGTAACAAGAATTTTTATAAACCAAACCAACTTCATGTGAAGCCTCCTGATATTTCTTTTCAAATTTTTAGTTAAATTTATATTACTCATTTTTAAAAACGAAATATATTTTTCTTCGGAACGATTATATGATCAAACTAATTTTGAAGAAAAATAGAAAATTTAATATATTATTTTTAACGATACATCGATACAATACATCAATTAACTGATAATATTGGATATCTGAAATATATGTATTGCATGGCTAATGTCGTTGATGTTTAAACTGTTGTACGATTTAAAATTTTGGGTGTACAAACTTTTAATAATATGACAATAAATCATCATAAACTTAGTTTTAAAATAAAAGAAAATGGTACCTTCATTGAAACTTTTGTGCAAGTACATTTCAAGCTTTGTCCAAAAGCAATGGTCCTAATTATAATTATTGAAATTTTGTCTTCTTATATTTGATTTTATCATGATATTTTTAATATCTTTCTTGACAATTTCTTCTCTAAGAATAAAGATAGAAGTCAATTTTGATCAATTGTTTTTAATTAGGCATTTCTTTCACATAATTTTATTTATTATTTGTGGTGACAAGAAAATATTTGGTAGTGACGACTCATTCGTAGACCGAAGCAAATAAAACTATTTATTATTGAATAAATTGTTTTTATATAAAAAATAATAGATAGGCTCTTGTCTTTTTTTATTAATTAGATTAGATATTAAATTTCTAACTAGAATGAAAAAAAAAAAAAAAGCGTAGAAATGATGAAAAGGAATATTAATTAGTAACTCTTTATAATTATAAAATTAGAATCATAATTAAATTAGAAAAATACAAAATGGATTAACTGAAAAATCAATAATACCAATAAACAAAATCTCATAAGACTACAAAGATATAATATAACTGTCCGCACTACTGACAGAACTTGAACCTGAAACCTAAACTTGTTTATCTCGGACAAAGAGAGTACAAAGAAACAATTAGATCTACCTAAATTACTTAAGAAAATTACCCGCAATGAGCGGAATTCAAACCTGAGACCAACACATCTCAGAGCCACAACCTTAATCATTGTGTCAAAAGCATCGTCGGCTTCTTGTTTATTATTTTAATACGAGTAAATTAATAAATAAATATTATAAAAATTCCACAAATAGTTTATTTGATTCATGATTAAACAATATTAGTCTAGAAGGAGGTCCCCGCAAGTTGTATAATTGTTTTGGGTTGAGAATAACGTAATCCCACCTTGAAATAAGGCATTAATCACTTGATCACACTTGCCCGAGTCAATTCCCATTTTGACTTTTATCATTATATCTCACTCTTATCTCTTTATTATCATTTTGTGATTAATATCGTAAAATTTAATTACAATACTAATATAAATTCTTATATTTTAATTAATGTTTTCAATGTTTACAATATAAACTAAATTGAAACAAATATATATAAGAGAGAAATAAATAAATAATAAATTACACGAATTATTTTAAATAATTGCAAAGTTTTATCTTTTAATTTAGGAGCGGAAGTCTAAAAAAACAAAAGTATTTTACGTGAAAATTAATTATTTTATGAGGTCTCTCCCTTTAATAAATAGCAATAGATAACGAGATATTCTTCTCCAATTTTTGTAATAGTTTCCGCTAAACAAATACAAATTGGCCTAGTTGGCCCTCAATCTTTAATTTTTTTCCCCCATTTAATTTCGAAAGGCTTAATTTTTAATTCTTGGCAAGTCGATGTTGGATATGATTAAAATTGTTATAAGTACCTATAAGTAATAATTTTTTGGACTTACTTATAAATATTTATGTAACATGAAATATTACACAAAAGAAAAAACTTGTGTGAGACGGTCTCACGGGTCGTATTTGTGAGACGGATCTCTTATTTGGGTCACCATGAAAAAGTATTACTTTTTATGCTAAGAGTATTAATTTTTATTGTGAATATAGGTAGGGTTGACCCGTCTTACGGATTATGACCCGTGAGACGGTCTCACATGAGACTCATTCTTACATAAAATATTACAGAAGAATACATTTCCTAATAAAAAAACAAGAATCAGGAAAATGTCACATAGAATGATGTAAAATTAATAGACACCAAGGATTAGTCAAATGTACATTGATTGATGTGAAAATAATGTCCAAGAAATGCCATAAACATACACCCCTTGTTGTCCAGCTTCAATGAATTTTAGCTGATCAGGGTTTAAGCCCAGCTGAAATAAGGTTTTACAAATTATTGCACTAATTAATTTTTTTTTTTTTTACATTTTTTTTCACCAGAAGAAGGAGAGACATAGAAGAATTTTTTTCGAACTTCTAAACACAAATATTGCATCATTAAATTTTAGTATTTAAATTAATGCTATACTTATTCAACCATGTTGTTTGAATCTTGATGTTTAAATTGAGCATTTTTTTCAAAATATTCACTTAGTCCAGCAGATTCTTTTTGTATTTAGAAATATTTTCAAAAAGTTTCTGGTGTAAGTACTGACTAAGATATCCAACTAACTATATATTCTCATGTGTTGCGTTTTACTTGTAATGTCATATGCGACATCTGAATTTCATGTTGAGCATGTTATTCTTGAGATAGCCTTGTTCTTTGAGGATCTAGCACCGGGAGGCACAAACTTATTCTACATAGCAGCGCGTTATGGTAACCCATGATGTTTTTAGATCCAAAATCTTTTCATGTGTGGTAGCTACCAACCGATTCGATGGAGCAGTGTACTTCACACATTGGCACCACTCGAGTTTTTGAGATTCCTATTGATCCCTGATCGTCAACCCTTGCTCAAGTATGCACATATATATTTGTATACTTATAAATTAAGTACTAGGTGATTCCCTCGTGTCCTTGTTTTTATCTTGGATACCATATTTTCACGGAGCAGGTCTCATGTTGGACGGTCCAGAAGACAGAGCAGTTGCTAGTCGACACAAGTGTTCTCAGAGGAGGTTCAATATTGATATTCGATATGGTTTTATAAATAGTTTTGAACTTCTGATTTCCAGTTACTTCATTTGTACAACTCTTGTTATGAGTTTAAACTGATGAGATCTCTGATCATCTTTGATTATGGTTTCTTTATGTTTCTTGTTGCATGCCATAATATCTTAATGTAGGTGTTCTGAGTTTAGAGCACTACTAAATCTTAGAACAACTTGTCAAATATATCAGCTCAATAGAAATTAGCTGGATGAGTACTTGAGGGCAGATCAACAAGATTGTTTGAGATAGCTCAGCTACTACTAGCTAGCTAGCTAAAAGATTTTAAAAAAAAAAGCACATATTAAGTTGACCTTTTTGCAATGTTAGTTGTCTTGCGTCAGAGTATTGCTGAGACGATGATGTCTGATATTGCGGATATGATATCGAATATCATTGATAATGATGCTAGACATTACTGACATATTCGTTGCAATATAAACACTATGTTTTAGATTGAATGGAAGTGTAAAGAAAAAAAACAATTTATTAAAGTTAGACAACTGATTATTTAAAGAATCCAAAGCTAAAGCAGACAATTTAGAAGACGATTTTTCTAATTTAATCTTGATATGGAATGCATATATATTGTTATATTAAATAAAAAATGGGTGTTTTTTTAAAAAGACCATACTGTATGTATTTTTTTTTAAAAAAATTAATCATATCTTATATATTTCAATACATTAGGGATGGATATTTTACAAAAAAGAGCGAGTCTCATGTGAGACCGTCTTACGGATCATAATCTGTGAGACGAGTCAATCCTATCCATATTCACAATAAAAAGTAATACTCTTAGCATAAAAAGTAATACATTTTCATGTGTGACCCAAATAAGATATTCGTCTCATAAATACGACCTATGAGATCATCTCACACAAGTTTTTGTCTAAAAACAAAACACACAATGACCGAATCCATTTACCATAATTTCCTTTTGAAATAGAAAAATTTATAATTCCAGATTTATATATATATATAAATTAGAATATTTAATATTTCACCAGGTATGTCGTACCAAATTAGGTAATGTTTGATGGCCTGCCCATTAAAAAAATATTTAATGGATTGAATAAGTATACCCTACGAAAGAAATTGATGCATGGAATACAATATTTTCTCATTATATATTATTTAAAATTATACAAATGAAATGGTCATGTAATATAAGTGCCACCATGCCTCACGCCACTCGCCAAATTATATATTACCTTTACTATCTCCACCAAATTCTTAGTTTAAACGAACTAAAAAAAAAGTGATTAATTTGAGATGTTTGATAGTGAAATTAAAGTATCCAAAGCATTGCTTTGGAAATGAGATTCACATTTCGCCATTTGTGCCACTTGTAATTTTCGACTTAGTGCCCTCACTTGGACTTCACTACGCGAAAAAGTTGGAGTAATCCAATTGAATATTGAAATTTTGAAAGAGCATGTCTCTTGTGAGACGGTCTTACGAATATTTATCTGTGAGACGGGTCAACTCTACCGATGTTCACAATAAAATACGACCAGAAGACCGTCTCACGCAAGTTTTTGCCCTCAACATTATATTCCGATCGTTATCTCAACATGAACATTTATTATTCCTCAAAGCTAACATTGTACATACTCACTAGGCCAACCGACCAGAATATTAATGAAAATTTGGATCTATATTATCATTGTCACAAAATTTCGATTTAAACATCATATTTCGACTATTTTTCTCCCTTAATTGTTTTTCATCAAATAAAAAAAGACAAAAACTTATGTGAAACGGTCTCACGAGTCGTATTTGTGAGACGGATATCTTATTTAGATCATCCATGAAAAAATATTATTTTTTAGAGTAGGTCTCATGTGAGACCGTCTCACGGATCATAATCTGTGAGACGGGTCAACCCTACCCATATTCACAATAAAAAGTAATACTTTTAGCATAAAAATTAATACTTTTGTATGGGTGACCCAAATAAGAGACTCGTTTCACAGATACGACCCAAGAGACCGTCTCACAAAAGTTTTTGCTTATTTTTTATGCTAAGAGTATTACTTTTTATTGTGAATATGGATAGGATTGACCCATTTCACATATTAGGATCCGTGAGACGGTCTCACATGAAACTTACTCTAAAAAAAAATATAGTACATATCAATTGGAAGAACCCAACAATCAAACCCGGATAATCTTGTTTGAGCGTGTATTGGTAATCAGGGAAATATATGATCTATGTATATACTGATAATTCACACCGAAAGTGAGACACCCGGAAATTTTAACAAAATTGAGATATCATTCTTGTACTTAAAGTTGTACTGAGTTTATCCAAGATGTTTTATTTAAGATTATCCAGACAATGTAAAATTGAGTGTGATTATTAAATTCTGGTGTACAAATATTCATGGAATTTGGAATTTGATGATAAGCCTATATTTTGATTTTTTTGGGATAAATAAATTGGTCAAGGTCCAAAAATTTAAAGAGCAGGTCTCATGTGAGACCGTCTCACGGATCTTAATCTGTGAGACGGGTCAACCCTACCCATATTCACAGTAAAAAGTAATACTTTTGGCATAAAAAGAAATAATTTTTCGTGAATAACCCAAATAAGAGATCTGTCTCACAAATACGACATGTGAGACCGTCTCACACAAGTTTTTGCAAAATTTAAATAAGGATATATTTGATATAAACATCTGCATTTCAAAAAGACAAAAACTTGTATGAGAAGGTCTCACGAACCGTATTTTGTGAGACAGATCTTTTATTTGGATCATCAATGAAAAATTATTACTTTTTATACTAAGAGTATTGCTTTTTATTGCGAATATCAGTAGAATTGACCCGTCTCAAAGATAAAGATTCGTAAGACCGTCTCAAAAGAGACACACTCTTTCAAAAATTGGTGGACATAATTTCGAAATTTGAAAAGAAAATACAAGGTAAAAGTTTATAAGATTTGAGATAATGCTGATACATATATAGATTAAAAAAAAAAAAAAGAGATCGAGTAAGATGATAATGCAGGATTTCGAAATTTTCATGTGCGTGTGTGTGTCTATATATATATATATATAATTTTCAAACATAGAGGTAAGTCAAGAAGATAGAAAAATGTCTACACAGTAAGGGAAATTTGAAAGTTGCCTACCAAGATTTCAAGAAAATCAAAAGTTCTATTTTAAGAATAAATGATCAACAAATTCGAAAAATAGGATCATAAATCTATTCGAAAGAAATAATTTCGAAAATCTATTCAAAGAAATAAATAAGGGAGGATAAATGATCATAAATTCAAGATCTAATTCAAAAGTTTAAACACAAATATAATATATGATCATGATAGAAGTCAGCCCCTATAAATAGGATGTGCTCATCATTCGAAAATTACACCTGCAAATACTCCAATTTTTGAAAGTTGCTCCCTAGTGCTCTCAAGAATTTCGAGATTTTCTCTCCAGTTCTGTCGAGTTTCGAAGCTCTGTTGCAGTCCAGATCTAAGGAGGATTCGGAAAACCTAGGACTGAAAAATCTTTCTTCAAGTTTTCATCCAGTTCTAAGGTAAGTGGTCTTGTTTTTAAAATAGTTTGTATATGAATCATTCGGTTTTTTTTTAAAAAAAATTTCGGTCGAGCGTAAATTTCTTCGACCCCTTCTTGATACGATCATCGTATGTTATATGTCTTGACACTGTGAGGATTCAACTGGATATGTCTGAGAATCCCAATATGATTTATGTTTATGGCCCTTACATGGTGGAATTGTAATCGTTATAGGGCATCGCCTCCTTAGAGGAGCAAAAATTAGGGACTGATATCAGTAAACCATAAAAAGTAGAGTAATCTCAATGTCTAAGCCAAGTTATGCTTATATTTATGCTGATGATATGTCATACGAATTATGTTATGCATAATATGTCGAATTTTGGAAAATCATGTATTTGTTAACATGTACTCGAATGACCCTCACTTGCTGAGTGACGACCATATCACTCACTCCTTATTCTCCGTGCCAGATAAGTCCAAAGAGCAAATAGAGGAAGATGAACAAGATTGGTTTTGAGGCTAATAATGGAAGAAAATAAAGAGTTAATTTAGTTTATGTTCGTTTTAAGTTTATTTGAGATTTCTTTATAAACACTTTCACATATTTTTATCATTTTAATAATTTACATCGTAAAGATAATTTTATGATTGATTGTGTAATAAACTAGTTTTGGTTTATATTGTACCACGATTCTTTTTTTTTTTTTTCCAATTGCGTGATCGTAAACAACGTCGGCGTAGACTAACCTCGGGATTAGGGCGTGACATTTAAGTGGTATCAAAGTCGACAAGTTCATAATCCAGTTGGGAAAATTTACAACAAAAAATTTCGATCAGATTTCTGTAAAATGTCAATTTAGTTCCTTCTGAAACGTTTTTGTCGTTTTAGGAAATTTTCGTAAAGCCTATAACTTTTCTTGGAAATTCTGAATTCAATTCTGCCAATTGTTCTAGAATCTTCTCTACATATGCTTTAAATCCATATGTTTATCTCCAAACTTTCCATTTTGATTTTTTTTTAAAAAAAATGGTTTTAAATCGAGCCATTATTCGGATAAATGGCTTTAGTACTTGTTGTTTTCTATTTTATATTATTGGACATATTATGTGCCTTTCAATTTTTTTATTTCAATAAATGGCTTCATCAACTCATTTGCGACCCCGCACTCGTGCACATGCTTCCATCCGTATGAAGCAACTTGCCCTCAATAACCAAACCCGTCAGATTAAGAGTCTTAGAGCCCGACTTGGTGACCAAAGGCGAGAAAATGGTGCATCAGTTTGAACAATTGATGGGAGATAACATATCTTTCAGGGATGACATAGAAACTATCAATTACCGAGAGGAGAGATTTCTTAAGGACATAGAGCCACACATCACGGTGTTGAACGAAGAAAGACAACTGAATATAAAGAACAAGAAGATGCTAGAGGAAGCCAGTGATATCGTGAATAATCTTTCAGATGTCAGCTACTGCTTGATCAAAAAAACTGATATCATAAGAATCCAGAATCAGCATAATTGGTTTGAGGTTCGGAAACACCATTAGCATTCCCGCCAGTTATTAATTGAGGCAGATGCAAAGATAAAAGGGCTGAAGAATCAAGTGGTACAAATCATGGGGGAGAATAATCAGCTTATGTAGTTGATGAAGCAAATGCAAGAAGGATAGTTTGAGGATGATGACACTGAAGAGATGGAGGCAAGACCCATAATAGCAGTAGGAAATGGAGTAGTTGTGGAATAGAATGTCTTTGTCGTCAGAATTTTATTTTAATTAGTAGGAGTTTCTTTCCATTGTTGCTACACTTTTTTTCAGTACTACTTTTATTACCTCATTCATATTTCCTATGTTTCCCTATTTTTATAAATCAATAAAGAATGTTTTATTTGTTCATTAATTTCTATTTATTACCAGCGCGATCTATTCGATGAATTTTTTAAGTTTGTGCAACAAATTCTTACAAACTTATAAATTGTAGGAAATGGTTGGCAGACCACCGAGACAAAACCGTAACCCATGTTACGTGGACAAAGATAACCATAAAAACGAAGAAGGGAATGGATCACCTCCAAAGTTTAGTCTTTAATAAGGAGATCTGGTAGACATAGTCACTATATTGGCAACGACACTGCAATAGTTGGTAAACCCTAACACCAATCAACAACCTCCACCCCCACCGCTTAATGGGATCAAATTCCACTATAAATACCCCTGCAAGAATAGGTGCCCGAAATTCAAAGGGGATGCCGATTCCGAAGTTAGCCAAAGCTTTCTGAAAAGTATAGAAACCCAACTATGATTGATAGA
This sequence comes from Primulina eburnea, assembly GCF_022965805.1. Classification (NCBI taxonomy): domain Eukaryota; kingdom Viridiplantae; phylum Streptophyta; class Magnoliopsida; order Lamiales; family Gesneriaceae; genus Primulina; species Primulina eburnea. Next base: position 23,329,932 of record NC_133114.1, read on the forward strand.
GGTTCCCGATGCACTTAAAGTGGATGTGACAACGACTTTCTTAGAAGACAAAGAAAGCAAGTGGTGAGAAGCAATCTCGCCTGTCATGACTGCTGCTGGACTAGTCACATGGCAGCACTTCTGAGATGTTTTCTTAAAGCAATGCTATCCAGCCGAGGTGAGATTACAAAAATTGAGTGAGTTTGAAAAGTTCACTAAAACCCCAGATATGTCAATGGTAGAATACACCTCAAAGTTCAATGTCCTGGGATCATATGCCCCGATGATCATGGCATATGAAGTCTTGAAATTGCATCGCTTTAAGAAGAGATTGAACAGTCGAATCTAATGGGCTTTAGCAGTCTACCAGCCAGCTAATTTTGCAGATATGATGGGTGAATCTATCCGTACTGAAACTGACATTCGCCAAAGAGAGGGAAAAAAAGAACAAACATCCTCTTATCGGCCAGTTTTCTCAGAACAGACAGAAGTTTAAGAAGCCCAACCTGTCTGGTGTACCCTCCATAGGGCATTCGTTTGCTACAAACTATCAAGGACTCGGGCCATGCCCAACATGCCATTTCCGACACATTGTAGAATGTCGAAGAGCAAGTGGTGTATGCTTCGGATATGGAAAACAATGACACTAATTGCAGAGTGTTCGAACGCTGCCAACCAAGCAACATGGCTCCATAAGGGAATCGAGCCAAATGCGGGGACAAACCACAACAAACCGAAGGAGAACAAACCAAAGGAGAACTAACCGAATGTCAGGGTGTTTGATATGATGCAAGAAGAAGCAGACGACGCCAACGACGTTGTGTCAGGTACCATCCCAATTTTGCTTATGTGCTGTTTGATTCTAGTGCTACACATTCTTTTATATATAAGAGGTTTGTAAAGAAATTATTATGTAAGATCAAGAAAATAACCGAGTCTTTTAGGATAGCCACACCTATGAATAAGGCCATTGAAACTTATGAAATTCATAGGGACTGTAGAATCAATATTGACAACCAGACTCTAAGAGCCGACCTGATGCAACTAGCTATGGTCGACTTTGACAGTATATTAGGGATGTATTGGTTAGTGAGAAATGACGCAATGGTAAACTGTAAGGGAAAGAGTGTCAGACTTTGAACCCCGAATCAAGAAAAAATCATGTACCATTTCAAGTCCAAGGGATGGAAGACACTCATTTCCGCTTCCCAAACATGCAGAGCAATGAAATCTGGAGAAAAAATCTACCTAGAATTTTTCGGTGAAGCAAAAGAAGAAGTTGAGCTCAAACTGGAAGACGTCTCGACAGTACGAGAATTTCCGGATGTTTTTCTAGAAGAACTGCTTGGGACAATCCCGTACTGCGAAGTTGAGTTTGAATCAATCAGGTTCTCAGTGCTGCACCAATTTCCAAGGCACTTAATAGAATGACACCAGCTGAACTCAAGGAGTTGAAGGTCAAGGTTGAAGACATTAAATACAGCCTTTTAAACAAGATATGATCATTATGAGTTCACTGTAATGCCTTTTGGCTTAAAGTAATGCCTTTTTGCTTAAATAATTTGCCATCAGCCTTCATGGACTTAATAAACAGAGTATTCAAGCTAAGGAGTGCATCCTTTTTAGGATATGTGATATCTGAAACAGGAGTATCAGTGGATCCAAAAAAAGTGGAGATAATTCTAGATTGGTTGAGGCTTAATTAAGAACGCCAGCGACATTAGGAGCTTTCTTGGATTAGCAGACTATTACCGAAATTTTGTTGAAGATTTCTCCTCAATAGCCATATAACTGATAAAACTCACATAGAAGAATTCCAAATTTATCTGGGGTGAAACTTGCGAGTAAAGTTTTCAAACATTGAAGGAAAACTTGCATCCACACTAGTGTAATCTCGCCCACTGAAAATAAGGAATTTACCATTTACAGTGACACATCGAAGGAAGGTTTGAGATGTGTATTCATGCAAGAAGGAAGAGTGATTGCCTATGAATCAATGCAGTTGAAACCGAATGAGAGAAACTACCTCTATGGTGCCAAGTGTGAAATTTTTACAGACCACCAATGCCTTAAGTACTTGTTCACCCAAAATGAACTAAATATGAAACAAAGACGGTGGATAGAAGATTTGAAGGACTATGACTCAACCATAAGCATCTATCCAGGTAAAGCAAACAGAGTAACTGATTCTCTAAGTCGGTCGAGCACAAATTTCTTCTACCCCTTCTCGATATGACCATCGTATGTTATATATTTTGACACTGTAAACATTCAACTGGATATGAGCGAAAATCCTAATTGCATGTTTAACTAAGATAGATGGTGATGATCCACGGAGAATAAATATTCAAAAATATAAACGGGATGGTTGGTTTTTCCGAGGGTAGCGTAGATCCTATGATCCATGCTTTTGTATACAATCTCGACCGTTGAAAGAATCGACGGACCTAAATCAACATGGCCCCTTAAAAGCTACAACGAAAACCCCTCCACCAAGAAATCCTCCCTATTTAATTATATTATTATTATAAAGGACGGTGCGATCTGAGACTCCTGACTTTTAATTAACCAATCGCATCTCGACGACGTCGTCGTTTTGCATTGGCCAACAGGGCGATGCGGCCCCACTTCGTTGGACTTTACCCCCAATAAGTTAAAAATTTCCAAATATAGCCCACAAAGCCAAAATTTGCAGTTTGACACTAAATTCTATAAAATTCAGCCATTTATTTCTTAATAATATAATATTAATATAAATGTGATGCGACCATCAAATATACACGATTTCTCACTAGACCCTTCATTTTAATTTCCCACACAAACAATTGCTATACATAAATAAAAAAATTTTGTATCAATAATAATTAAACCAAATACGTATATTACACTATAATGTTGATGTCATAAAGGTTTAAAGGATGATATTTTGGACGAAGATGTCAAATTTCTAACAAATCAAACAACATTTTGAAGATCCGCGAGACAAAAATACGTGAAACGAGTTAATTCTGCTTATATGTAAAATAATAAATAATAATTTTGATATAAAAAATAATTTTTTTCAATTCTCCCAAAATTGACTCGTAAACTAGTCTCATAAAAGTTTTTGCGTAGAAGAAAACTTGTATACAATGTATAACCAATCTAATAATAATTTTGATATAAAAAATAATTTTTTTCAATTCTCCCAAAATTGACTCGTAAACTAGTCTCATAAAAGTTTTTGCGTAGAAGAAAACTTGTATACAATGTATAACCAATCTAATAAAAGAAAAGTTCACACACCAAATATAAGTTTACTAATGTACATATCTTATACCAAAGCAAACTTCATACTTGTCTTTTTCCTTAAATTCTAATATGTAGTTCTATACCCTTATATATTTCACATTCTAATTTTTAGATATACACAATATAAGATGAAAGAAACCTCATCACCTAATTTTAGCTCCTTTTTTTTATTTTTTATTTAACTAAAAGAGGTAGTTAAAAATTAGGTTTTGGGCTTATTTTGTAATTTTCAAAAGTATAAGGAATTAATGTAGTTTCACCATGCTATAGGGGGCAAAGTGGATATTTCTATGCTTCTAACGGGAAGCCTCCCATCGGGGCTCTATGGGGGATTCCCTTTCTTCTCTTGACGACTCTGAAACTCACCGCCGTTGGCGGCGGCGTTGATGGAGTAAAACTAGGGAGCTTCTTGCTATTCCGCCCATGAACGTGGCTGCTGCTGCTGCTGTTGTAAGAGTCCTCGGAGTCGTCCCCCGTTCTTTTCTTCTCCGACGAGTGCTTGTTCTTCTCAAAACCTCTCGACGTGCCAACAACCTGATACAGGAAAAAAAAAACAACCCCGGCATTCATTTTCAATTCGAAAATTTTTATGGGCTTCTAAGATTTTAGTTGTTGATCGAGTTACAAAGTCAAAACAATCAAGAATATCATAGTTTGAGGAGTTCTACCTTGCAGCCAAGTGAGCAGAATGTGAAGGAATCAAGAAGGCTTCGATCACAAACTTGGCAGGTATTGGTGACACCTTTACCAGGCCTGGGCTGCGGCCGCTCATTCAAGAAAACAACCTTCGCACTGTTGATTATGTATGTCTGGACACTGCTAATGTCGAGGAATTTTTGGATTTCAGACACCCTTATTACATCATGATACGATGATCTCCTTATCTGTGTAATCAAGAAAACAAGAATATATTCAAAACCCCAGAAATGGGATCAAATTAATAAAAGGAGATTGCCAAAAAGGGTAGAGAATCAAAGACAAGAGGGTATTTTGGTGGTCAATGCAGTGAAAAATCAAGAAATCTTCAAAGAGACGAGTGAAAGGATTGACATAGATAAAAATGGGTAAAACTAGAAAAAACAGAAACAATTTGTGCACGAAAAGATCAAGAAACAGGGTATTTTTACAGAGAGGGCAAGGGAATACCAATGGACAAAAATGGCAGAAGTCAAAAGGCTAAAAATGGATGAAAAAACAAACAAAAGTCGAAAAAAGATCCAAGAAAATTGGTTCTGAAATCGAAAAATAATACCTGAATTGCACGATGGTCTTTGTGATAGCCCAAACAGAGTGAACAAAGTGGGCCATCCACACAATCTAAACAGTACATATTACATTCACTCTTGTGCGAGTCAACGTGAAATTTGCATTGAACAAAAAACTGTTCTTTCAACAAAGGTTTCAGCCATGGCGGCCAACTGTTGTCCTCTTCATCAGGTCCTCCAGCTCCCTGAAAAAATCAGGAAACGAAACATCATTAAACAGCACTACAAAAAATAATCCAAAACAACCACCACCACCACCAATAGTGAGTGAAATCACCATGATTCTCCTGTTCTTGGGCTTGATTTCACGGACACCCGTATCTTGATTCTCGATTGCCAGCTTTAATGATTCTCGAATAAAACAAGAGGAGGTGTAAAAGTATTAGTATTATTATAATAATACTAATGCTCCACGCAGGGATCTTGAAATGAAGTGGTTGATGTACCCTTTGCACTATTTCAAGAAAGGTGCGGTGTGTGTGTGTGTGTGTGTAAGTTGTGTTTTTCTACAAAGGAGAAAAGGCTTTTTGGAGAGAAAATAAAGAAAGGTGGGCTGTGGAAAGTTATTTATTGGAGGAGTGGAGACGGTGAGAGAGACGTAGAAGAAGAGTCGTTCTTATCCTTCCCAAGAGTCAGATTCTACAAAAATACATTACCGAACCTAGCTCCAAATCCGAGCCTGTAGATACGTTGTGTGCAAGTTAGACTTGTGAGAGAGAATCACTCAAGATATTAAGTTATTACAAACTTAATGATAGGGGGTACACATGTAAAATATGCATGCTATGTTATATTTATAATTATTTTCATCTGAGGCTTAGAATCAAAAAGGAATATGATACGTGGCATTGTTTTACCAAACTTTTCCTTAGTGGCTTTCGCACACATGGAGATTATTGGTTTCCAGCCTATATACCATTTTCAACTCAAATTGAGCTAAGAAAAGGAGAAATTTAAACTCCAGAATAATAATGAATATAAGATTCTTGTTTGGAATTTTTACAAAACATAAAAGGATTTACGAAAGATATTCCAGAGAAATTAAACAACAGAGGATTTATCGAGGACCCAAAGAATCATAAATTCATAAAAAATCACCCATAAACGCCTTAAACGCCATTTCTCGGCTAACAGGCTGAAGGGCTACAACATGAATTTAATCTTCCCGGATAAACTCGAACCTTGTGTTAATCATTTCCTGTTTCATCTTCTTACCTTATGTTCTAACCAAAGACTCTTATATTACATTAGATTCTAGAAATTTAAATAAATCTTTTATTATATAAATTTATTCATATAAGATTAATTCAAATTGCTTTTAGACCTTTAACATTAGAAGGTTTACCAGAAAGCTTCATAGCAGCTTTAAGAGATGGAAGAAATTTAAATTGGAAACAATCCCTTATGGGAATAATTCAATCTAGTCTGGCTCATGGTCCAGTATATTTTGATGTTTATCCAAATTTATCTTTATCTTTGTCTGATATTAATATATTAGATTCTTTAACATTAAATGTTAAAACTCATGGTTATAATTATACTCCTGGAACAGAAGTTATATGTATCTGTTATCGTATTTATTATAAACCATTATTTACACTAAATCCAATGTGTAAAAGAATAGATAAAAAATTAAATGAAACTATTCTTATAGAAACTAATTTTAATAGATCTAATATTACAACTCGTAGATCTATAAAATGGGAAGAAATAGAATTTCCAGAAAACTGGATAATTGAACAAGCTGTTTCTAGAAATCCTATAATAAATAGAGATTTAGAACAAGTTATACAAACTAATGAAGGAACTGTTCAAATACAGTTTAATAATGAACAAAGAAGATTATTACCCTCTTCTGTTTATGCTAGATCAAGATCTAGTCATTCATTTATTTCTCCTCTAGATTATATGGTTGATATACCACAAACTTCTAGAGTTTCTACTTCTCAAGTTAAAGAAGAATTAGAATCTACTAATACAGTAGATGATTTAATTATAAATCAAAACAATATAGTTCATAAAAGTAACTTTCAAAAAGTTAGAGAAACTGATACAGTTTCAGAAATGAATTTCAGTATTTAATGAATAGTAAATCTAAAATTGATTTTACTAAAGGATCTTCTGCTAGAGCAAAGATCAATGCAGAATTTTATTTACCCAAATGGGAATCCTTCAGAGATTGGTACTTTAAAAGTTTTTCTGAAGAAGAGTTTGAATATATTGTTTCAACATTTTATAAATATTGTGAAAACCAGAATAAATTGATACATTTTGTTCCTTGGTTTTTTAAAACATTTATTATAGATTATATTTCTATTCTTGAAAGAAATTATAAACTTTCTTCAGGACAGATTCAAAAATCTGTTTATCCTCCTCAACAATCTTTTATTATAGAAAAGAATAATAAAATTTTAAATTTTACTGCTTTTTCAAAATTATTTGAGAATGATATGTTACAAATTACTGTTAAACATATTAATCAGATAATAGAAAAACAGAATTACACAAATTTATATCTCACGATTATAGGAGAAGAAATAAATTCTCTTAAAGATCGCATTGATAAAATTATTTTAGCTATTAATAAAATTAAACTAGATGTTCATATAGAAGAACCAGAAAATAATATTGTTTCTGTTGCTACATCATCCATTCAATCCCCTCCTGATATTAAAGATTTTAAATTTAAATCTTCTGTTTCTGATATAGAAAAATTATTAGAAGAAAAATTTAGAAATCTTAATTTAAATACTCTTAATGAAGAGTTTGAAGAATTAGATAAGATTAATAATCATTCTGATAATGAAATTAATAAAATCAAATGGGCTGATAGACCTACTACATCTAAATATTACTATAATAAACCTACTCCCATGGATGTTCTCATTGAAAAAAATGAATATATTTATTCTAATAGCTATAATGGGAAAAACATTTATGAATGGAATATTGATGGTTATAGTGATAGACAAATTTATAATACTGCTCACAGAATGCTAATGTATAGTACTGTGTGTAAATCATCAGGTACTACTGATAAAAATATTGCTAAAATGATAACAGCAGGATTCACTGGCCAACTTAAAGGTTGGTGGGATAATTATTTACATTATTCTCAAAAGGATGAAATCTTTAATTCCATAAAAATGGAAAATAATATTCAATCAGAAAATGTAGTATATACATTAATACTAACTATGATTGAACATTTCACAGGAAAATTCACTGATAATAGTGAACAAATTAGAACTTTATTAAGTAATCTAAAATGTAAAACACTTACTGATTTTAGATGGTATAAAGATACTTTTTTATCTCGAATATATGAGATTCCAGACTGTAATAATAGTCTTTGGAAAGCTAAATTCATAGATGGTTTACCTTTCTTATTTGCTGAAAGGGTTAGAAAAGTATTAAGAAAAGATGATATAAATATCTCTTATGATAATTATACTTATGGTAATTTGATTAATACTTGTATTCAAGAGGGTTTAGCTCTCTGTAATGAATTAAAATTAAATAATCAAATTAAAAGACAGAATTTACTAGAGAAAAAACAATTAGGTAAATTTTGTGATCAATTTGGTATGGACTTACCTAATAAAGGTAAGAAGAAAATTAAAGATAAGGATGATAAGATTTATAAGAAAAGACATTTGTCTGAAAGACAAAAAGAAAGAAAAAAGAAAAGAAAAGAAATTCGGGAATCAGCAAAAGCTGATAGGAAAAAAGATAAATACAAAAATAAATTAATAATTTGTAGAAAATGTAAAAAGCCAGGACATTATGCTAATCAATGTTGGGCTAAAACCAAAATTAATAATTTGGATATAGATGATAATCTAAAAGAAACATTATTTAAAATAATAATGGATTCTAATAATAATTCTGATAGTGAAACTGAAAATTCTTCAGAATCCTATAATTCAGAAGAAATTGTTGATAATGAATCTGATATTTCTGATTTAGAAGAATGTAATAATTGTATACAAAGAAAATCTTGTATAAATCCTATAGAGGATAATAATAATAAAAATGATGAGTTTTATAAACTTATGTCTCAATTTCAAGATTTAAATATTAATGTTTTAACCAACAATAATATTTTAGAATTCCTTAAGATGATTAAGGATCCAATATTAAAATCCACTATCATAGATCAAATGGAAAATACTGCTTCAACAAGCAATAATGATAATAATATTCTTGTTAAACAAGAACAAGCTTATTCTATGAAAGAAGTTAAAAATCTTTTACAGAAAAAATATAGTCAACAAAATCCAGTTACTATACAAGATTTAGTTAAAGAGATTGATAATCTTAAACAACAAATAAAATTTTTACATGATAATAATAATAGTTTAAATTATCGTATTTCAGTCATTGAAAATCATAATAATTCAATTTCTGAAAGTTTTGAAAATATTCAAGATATTTCTTTTCCTGATAATAATCAGAAACATTTATCTGTTTTGAGTATGATAATATCTCAAAAATGATATACTAATATTACTCTATTAATTGATAATTCTTATAAAAAGAATTTCATTGCTATGATAGATAGTGGTGCAGATTTAAATGTTATACAGGAAGGATTAATTCCTACAAAATATTTTCATAAAACTACTCATTCTCTCTCTCATGCAGGAGGAGAACCTTTAGAAATAAATTATAAATTACCTAAAGCTTATATTTGCAAAGATAAAAATTGTATTCAAACCAGTTTTTTATTAGCTAAGGATATTTCTAGCCAACTTATACTTGGTCTTCCTTTTATTTATCAAATTTATCCTTTAACTCATGTAGATGATAAAGGTATAATAGGAACTTATCAAGGTAATCCTATTTCCTTTCAGTTTATAACTAAACCTGTTCATAGAATCTTAAATGAATTACCAGAACAGATTGAAAGAAAAACCTTTCAAATAAACTCTTTAAAAGAAGAAATAAAATTTCTTACAATTGATGAAAAATTACAGAATCCTAAATTACAGGAAAAAATAAAAACTATTTATAATAAATTCTCATTAGAAATATGTAATGATTTACCAAATGCTTTTTGGAATCGTAAGAAACATATTATTTCTCTTCCATATGAAGAGAATTTTGATGAAAGAAATATTCCTACCAAGGCTCGTTCTTGTCAAATGAATTCTGAATATTTAGAATTATGTAAGAATGAAATTCATTCTTTGTTAGATAAAGGTTTAATAAAACCTTCTCAATCTCCTTGGTCATGTACTGCTTTCTATGTTAATAAACATTCTGAACAAGAAAGAGGTGTTCCTAGATTAGTAATAAATTATAAACCTCTTAATAAGGTTTTAAAATGGATTAGGCATCCTATTCCTAATAAAAAAGATTTATTAGATAGATTAGTTCATGCAATTATATTCTCAAAATTTGATTTAAAATCAGGATTTTGGCAGATTCAAGTAAAAGAATCTGATAGGTATAAAACTGCTTTTAATGTTCCTATAGGACATTATGAATGGACAGTAATGCCATTTGGCCTTAAAAATGCCCCTTCAGAATTTCAACAAATTATGAATGATATTTTTTATAACTATAGCAATTTTATAATTGTTTATATAGATGATATCTTAGTTTTTTCTAATGACATTGAAACACATTTTAAACATTTAGAAATGTTTAAAAATATTGTTATTCAAAATCTTACTAAAGATTCTGCTATCTTATATGATAGACTAAAGAAAAATCTTTTACCTTGGACAGATAAGCATACTAAAGCTGTTCAAATAATTAAAGATAAAGTTAAAAATCTTCCTTGTCTTATGCTGGCAAATCCTTTATGGGATAAAATTGTAGAAACTGATGCTTCGGATATAGGTTTTGGAGGAATTTTAAAACAAAAAGATCCTCAAACAAAACAAGAATATCTTATAAGATTTTATTCTGGGAAGTGGAATAATGCTCAGAAAAATTACTCCACAGTAGCAAAAGAAATCTTAGCTATTGTTAGATGTATTTTAAAATTTCAAGATGATTTATATAATCAAAAGTTTATTATAAAAACTGATTGTAAATCTGCAAAGTTTATGTTTAATAAAGATTTTAAACATGATGTGTCTAAGCAAATGTTTGCTAGATGGCAGGCTCATTTAGCTCCTTTTGATTTTGAGATAATTTATAAAAAAAGTGAAGATAATCATCTACCAGATTTCTTAACTCGAGAATATTTATCTTAATGTTTTTATCTACATATATGTACTCTCGAGGCAGAGGAGAGTCCTCTTATAGAGGGCGAGGTGGCAGGGGAAAACCCCCTAATATTATTGCTCAACATGGTAAACAGAGGCTAATAGCCCAGAATTTATCTAATTCATCATCAGCCAGTAATACTGAGCAGAATGAGTTATATAATGAATTTCAAGAATTCTTGAAACAAAAGCAGAAAAATAATTCTGATTCTCAGTCTTCAGCATCATATGCTAATATCATCAAAGAAGATGATAATGATACAGCTCTTTATACAGAGTCAAAACATAAAGAATTAATTCTTCTTATAGAAGAAAAAGATATCCAATGGGAAAAAACTCCTTGGATTATTATGGAAAGATATTTTACCAATACATCATATGTATATGGTGCTTAAAAGCGAAAAGGATATTATGAGAATCTTCTCATATCTACAAAAGTGTTGATATTACTCACTTTTTCGGTAATACTCAACAAAAAAGAAGTTATAACTTCTCTAAGTTTATTATCAAAAAGATTATATCTATTGAAGAATGGGGTATATCTCCATTGGTTGAAAAAGAGTTTTACTCAGAAAATCATAAAACCAGTTTTAAATTCAATTTCTGGGATTATATTGAAAGTTTTAATAAAACTTTATTATATGAAAATGAAAAAAGGAAACATACATGGTTTCTTAAGATTTGTGAAAATGTTTTCCATTATCCTATTCCAAATTGGTTTTTTATTTGGTGGAAAATATTTGGTCCATCAGCAAAGATTTTGCCAGAGGTTTTTATAAAACCATTCGATACTTGGTTGAATGTTGCACCAATTATTACAAAAAGTTTTTCTGAACATTGGATTGATGGAAAGACTTTATGTCTATTCTTCATGGAATTTGGTATTCCATGGATCTGGAAATGGCAGCCAGAATTTGGTTATACAGATGAAGGTATCCCTTGTCTATGGAGAACTAGCTCTACAAAATTTTGGGATAAAATGTTACGAGAAGATCCAGTATCTGGAAAACTTCATGGTCATGACACCTTACTTCAAATGGAAGAAAAAATTTCTTCATATCAGAAAGATTTGTTGAATCAACAACAAAAAGAAAAAGATGCAATGAGTCCATTTAAAATTTTGACTCAAAAATATTCAGAGATCTATTCTAAAGAGAAGATGGTAGAAATCTACATTGATGAAATGAAAAAAGATCTTTATAAGAATATGGGATGCTCCGATTCAAAATCAGACCAATCAATGGCTTCAGACTCCAGTGATAATCAATTCATACATCTAATGAAGATGCATGATGCACAGGATCCAGATGAGGATATTCCTCAATTATCTCAAATTGAGGATATATTTGAAAGTTTGAAGAAATCTCTCAAAGATAATACCAAAGATGACTAGAATCGTTGAAAGTGGAATATCACTATTTAAGAGTTGGTGGAATAACACATCATCATGGCATATCATGACAAAAAGTGGGTGGCATATCACTATTTACTTTTTGAATTTTGTAACCATGTTACTTTTGCTTTAATAAAGCATTTACTATTTTTATTTTGAGATGGAATCCGGGGTTTGATGTCCGGCTCTTCTATCTATATATAGGCTATTTCTGAAAAAAAAAAACACGGTCGAGTTTGCTCCCCTCTTTACTCTCTCTTGTACACAACCCTTCTGAAGTTATTAATAAAAGTTTGAAGTTTCTGCTTACAACCTTGTAAGTTTACTGTTTTTATTTTTTGTTTTTATTTTTGTTTTTAATTTAAATATTTCAGTGATTAGCCTGAATGACAGGCTAAAGTATTCGTGCTAAATTATTTTCCTTACTATGACATGATCTATATTTATTTGTAACTTGGAATCAGATTGATATAATAAAAGATTTATTTAAATTTCTAGAATCTAATGTAATATAAGAGTCTTTGGTTAGAACATAAGGTAAGAAGATGAAACAGGAAATGATTAACACAAGGTTCGAGTTTATCCGGGAAGATTAAATTCATGTTGTAGCCCTTCAGCCTGTTAGCCGAGAAATGGCGTTTAAGGCGTTTATGGGTGATTTTTTTATGAATTTATGATTCTTTGGGTCCTCGATAAATCCTCTGTTGTTTAATTTCTCTGGAATATCTTTCGTAAATCCTTTTATGTTTTGTAAAAATTCCAAAAAAGAATCTTATATTCATTATTATTCTGGAGTTTAAATTTCTCCTTTTCTTAGCTCAATTTGAGTTGAAAATGGTATATAGGCTGGAAACCAATAATCTCCATGTGTGCGAAAGCCACTAAGGAAAAGTTTGGTAAAACAATGCCACGTATCATTTCAATTTAATAGTAAATAATGTTAAACATCTTAATTTTATATTCTGTTATCGTGCATATAATGGGTCAGTGATTAGTGTAATGGGAAGCGAATGCAACTGATTTTATTAGATTATCATTTTCTCGTATCCAAGACGTAATAAAAGTTTAAAAATTTTGTTTTGACATTCAAAACCTTTTTTGAACGTCGTATGATTTAAAATATTCATAGAGTGTTTGATTTGTTTGAATTTGCGTATTTTACGATGGACACCAAATCAGTCTGAGATTAACAAAGTTTCTTCTTGTAAATCCCCACGAATAGATCTTCCTCCTTCTTTGATCGTCAAATAAGATCCACGATCAGATACTGAATTCATCGTATAGATCATACAAGATATCTAAACGAAATTTGCATCGAGATTGGATCGTCGAAATTTCAAAATCTGGCGAGGGGCGACGCACGGTGGAAGAAGTGGCCGAATTTTTTCCCTTCAAAATTCAAGCTGGCCGAATATTATATGTGTGGAGGACAAATTTTGGTATAAAAGTTATGTTTTTTTCCATATAACTCTGAATGAAATATTTATAAGTTTTGATTACTAATCAAATCAGAAATCCTATTTGGATCATGACACTCTTATTCCATTATCTAAAATCTCTCATGTAATTCCTTGAGCTTGACTATCTCAACGGGAACATATAATCCAATACTTGTGTGACCCTCAACGGCCTAGGGATACAGCTAGCTGTGAATTCAAAACTTCATGTGATTCATAATAACATTTATTAATATTCAGGATTACCATAATAAGGCTCATTCTTTCATCAGCCATTGATTAAGAATATCAAAACTCAAGTCTGATTACACAACCGGATCATAGTAAGAGTCTGTAGTAGCATCATCTCATGATCCCCTAAAAATCATTGATATTTCCAACAAGAACCTTAAGTTATGGTTAGTGTACAGTAAGTTCCTTCATTTGGTATATCGAGAGTTGCAAATTAATTCAATAACGATGTGATATATCTTTGAGCATTAATAGTGACATCGGATGTAAAACTAGAGAACCCTTCCCTAAAGCACATATAGTCATATATTACTCTGGCCATATATTCATTGTACTATTAACTCACCAGATCACAAATGATATCTTCATCTGTAGGAAAATGGGGAATCCCCGATTATAATGAATTGGTTTTTACGTATTTTGTGGCGCCTAGGCACTTCTTTCCCTACTTAAGGCCTTAGCGCTGTAGCGCTTGATGCTTGGCTGCGGCTCTTGTCCACCAACATTTCACGCACAAAAACACCTTAATTGCCATTAACCATAAAATAGTTGTTTATCTCTTGCACGACATAAAAACAACATAAATCAAGCATAATTATGTCCGAGACTAACGTAATTCAAATGGATTCTCGTATTAAATTCTTGCACTTATCACAAGGCAAAGCTGGTCATGGTTACATACCAACTCGAGCTGGTCTCAAAGGAATCTTAGTCTACCCGGACATTATTCTGTAAAGGGTAAACCTAGCCAGTATTATAACTGCAAGATTGTTCAAGATATATAGAATTTGATGGATCGTGTGAGCTAGCGCCTTCGAAGGCATTTCACACATAACAATCTTCAATGAGCTTCAATAGCTCGTGTTCTAAGGATATTAATACCGATGAATTAAATCGAGTTTGATTTTAAACCAAGCGGAAGAAACTCGAAGTAATCCTTCGTAAAGAAAGCTGAAATGTTAGAAAATATTTTAAGTTGTGTATACTGACTAACAGAAATAACACATATAAGTTTTTGCATTCTTGTATTCCAGTTATGGTAACAACTGACACACAAACACTCTAACTGATCAAAACAAGTTTAATATGAAAGTTAATCAGTCAAATACACTAGATATGTTTATGGATGTTCGGAGACTTCAACTGTTCCTACGTCACCCCTTCTATCTCCACGGGATAGGATCCACTAGAAGACTTTGATTCATACAACTACTTGTACAAGCCCACTGAGCTAGGACCTATCCGCCTAAACTGAACTCCTAGCTACGACTGAAAACAGCAACTTCCAGTCAACACTTTTTTAATGTCTATGTGAGAAAGACTACATACACAAGTTTAACGTCTTTGTGCAAGGCTGTTTTGGGTGGTTTTGAGAGTAAGTATGTGTGTGAGAACTGAACAAGAATGTTCTCACATACTGAGGGAAAGTGGCTTCTTAACGGAGCTGATACAACAATGAAAAATTCCCTCTGGGCTTAAGTACTTCTGAAAGCTGATATTCAACTGAGCGTGCCCTTTTCTCTCTAGTATTGTATATGTGCTTTTTCCCCCATTTATTTTGAGTCTTCACCGATCTTCTCTTTATATAGACGGAAGAAGCTGATCATACAGTGAGACTCATTTATTGTATCTGTTGCATTTGAATCAACTTCTTGGACTTAGTGTCTCGTCTTTTTTACTGTCCTTCTGAAGCGTTTTGTCTTTAATGCTCTGATGCAACGTCCATTATTGTCTTTTGACTGGATAATGTCTTTGTACCTTATCGCACAGCTGGAATCCACTTGAAAGAGTTTATCTTCATCTATAACTGAAAGATTCTAACTGATATTTCGAACTGGTCAGTTTTAACTGATCTTTCAGTCGGGCTGGTGAAATCAGTTGTCTCGTCAGTGGAACTGATTTCACACTCGTTCAGTTGGACTGATCAGCAGAATTTCTTCATCAGTTGAACACTCTTTCGGCTGGCCAGGCTTCTGAGGTTTTTCTACTGAATCACCTATCAACTGGTCAATCAGCTGTACTGCTCAAATGACGTATCCAGTTAGACTGATTCATTTTGTGCGATCAGTTGGGTCTTCAGTTTTGCGAAGTAAACATCTCGTGAGTGATCCTAGATGCTGCACAACTAAGGTAGATCATTAGTAACACAATTAACAAGTTTTTTTTATCATCAAAATCAAGATTGCGAACTTGAAAAGTTCCAACAGAATTAATGGTAAGGAATAAGGATGAAAGGCCTACACAACATATGTTGAGACATATAACACAACACGCCACTACACATGATTTTTTACAGCATCATAATCTTTTGGACACACACACGAGTTGGATAATTAGTGAAATATCTA
The DNA here is from genome assembly GCF_022965805.1 of Primulina eburnea. NCBI lineage: Eukaryota > Viridiplantae > Streptophyta > Magnoliopsida > Lamiales > Gesneriaceae > Primulina > Primulina eburnea. The sequence goes on from NC_133114.1 coordinate 23,346,117, forward strand.
CTACTCATTTTTCTTTAAAATATACAAGAATTTATTGTTCTTCCTTTAAGCTTTCGGCCGAAATATATCAATGTATATAAATATAAAATTTTGCACCATTTAAAATAACTCACCAAATATTTTACTCAAAAATCGAAACGCGTTGCAAAACATAGAATCGTCAACCAAAACCTAAAACTAACATTTTTCAAAATAAAGCATAAACTCTTTAATTCTCTCAAAAGCGTAAAAGTCATAAACACGATCAAAATCTTTAAATAAATCTTAAATCACATAAGTGTGGAAAAACTAGCAGAAGTCCTCGAGTTATGTGCACCATCAGTCCAACTAGTTCAACCCTCAAGTCCTCCATCATCAACAAACTCATGCTCACCTACATCATCCACACCTAGTGAGTTTATTGACTCAGTAAATCTTAACTATGATAACAAGTAATACATATACATTCACAAGTAACAGTGAAATATAGTTATAATAAAATAGCTTTTCATGAACATGCATAAACTTTAAAAAATTTTCCTTTTATCATATCATTTTTCCTTTCATCATATATATATATATATATATATATATATATATATATATATATATATATATATATATATATGTTTCTCTTTTAATGAATTCATATCATTAATTGTGACGACTTTTGTTTCAGCTTTGGTCGATGGATCCATCTATGTATAACCATGGTACCAAGCGACGGGAACATTAGCAACACTCTCACCCGTCAACTAATCATTGGCATTACATATCATCATGTTATCATATCTTTCCATTTTAGTCACAATCAAGTCACCTCCTTTAACCTTTCATTATATTCACGACTTATACAAATTCATGCTTATATATTATTTTTCTTTTAAACCAAGCGTGCAACACATCTTTTAGCATTATCGTTTTTCATCACAAAATCCCCTAAACATTCAAAATAAACATTTTAACATTCATTATATCATTAAGGGCACTGCCAAGGCGTCTAATATTTCGCAAGTGTAAAATGACCGTTTTGCCCTGAAACCCCAACTTTCCCAATTTTCCCTTAGACATTAAAACGACGACCCAAATCCATCCAAACTTAACCTAACACCTTAAAATACACCCATAAACATTTCTTAGACGTAAACTTAAGCTCCTTGACGAATTTCTCTATTCTTTTAAAAACTTAAACGTACGTCCCGGTTTTAACTCGAATCAACTCGAAACTTAACGAAACTTTACTAAACTTGAACCATAGCTTATTAGCACCTAACCATAACCTATGTGTAATGCCCGAGATTTTATTCCGGTAATCTGAGATTAATCTGAAATTATTTATTGATTAATCGAGATGATTATAGATGGAACAGATTAGACCGGGAGAGTCGAGAAAAGAATCGACATAAATGTGCCAGGAAAGCGTCCTTGCGCACATGCGCGATGAGTATCGGCGCACATGCGCGAGGAGGACAGAAGCCCGCGCGCACATGCACGACTTCACTGCGCGCACATGCACGGCATGTCCAGAAGCATCGGCGCATATGCGCGACGTAAATGGCGCATGTGCGTGGGAGGGACAGAATGGTTGGCGCATATGCGCGGAAGTAATTGGCGCATATGCGCGAGAAGGAAAATCGCTAGTTTGAATAACTGGCGATATGCGCGAAACGTGCAGCACATGCACGATTCCACTTCCTTGCATGCACGGAATGTATACATATATATGTACATGTAAAGCTCGATTCTCCCTCAGCCAAAATCAGAAAGTTTAGGGAAAGGCTTCGTTCTTGATTTTCAAATTCAATTTGCGAAGAATCCGGTTGTCTGAATTGAAATCCGACTTCGGTACTGTGTTCCTATCAACGCAGGCTACAACTGGACGTAAGTTTTGTTACGTTTAGACATGTTTTGAATTTATGATGTTGTCAGAACTGAATATGATTCAAATATGGTGTTTCTGCTGCCGTAGACATTATAGAATTGAAGTCAGATTAAATAATAGACTGTTTCTGTAATTGTTATGATCTTTGAAAGATATTGACTGAGATTCTATATCAGAATTGTGTTAGTATTCCGATTATGAATTGTATTGACACAGATTATGAGTTCCAGCATTATATTTGTGATGTTCAGATTGACGGGGTTATTCAGATTGTATTGTTATGCCGTCGAAACATCAGTAGATTGATATTGATCAGATTCAGATATGATTTCGATTAGATTGTGATATTATTGATATGACTCAGATTGTGTCTTGTTCTGACATTGATCAGATTGTGTACTGAATTGAGTATTGATCAGAACAGATTGTATATTGAGTTATTCACTGATACATTGTATTCGATAATGTCATTTCAGATTCGAGATGGACAGATTTGAATACAGGTCATCGTCTTCGTCAGACCGGGACGACAAAGGTATAATTCATGTGATATATGGGAAGATATAACTCAAATCAGACCTCATTTGAGTTTCCCAATAAAATCACATACTTGGTTATTGTTTATCTTCTGATATGATTATGATTTGTTTATAGACGTTATATTCAAATCTTTTGAAATGAATATGCTTTGTTTACAGATTGTTATACATTGCATTTGAGATAGGAAAGTTTGACAAAAACAGTCAGACTTCTAGACGTTCGGTGTATCGTTACATAGGAGCAGACACCGCCCTATTGTAGATTATTCGATACAGATATGACCGAAGTCTAGGAATAAGACGTACGTCACCCCGATTGGGAGGGTAGGTGACAGACAGTGATGTCTTATTCACCCCGGGATCCCTAGAGTTATAGTTGAGTCGAGTCTAGACATGATTTGACTAGAACTGCATGTGGTTATGGATGTGGTATCATAGATTATGAAACCCATCTTTATTGCTTTCAGTCATGATAGCATGTGTTTATGATTTGATTAAACTGCATGTTTATCTGAATTGAGTTGCATGCTTATTTTAATTTGATTATATAGAGTATGAAATCTATTACTTTTGAATATGTTCATGATAGCATGTTTTATGATTTAGATTGTTTCTATATATGCTTACCATGTTTTATACTGGGATTTATTCTCACCGGAGTATCCGGCTGTTGTCTTGTTTTGTATGTGTGCATGACAACAGGTGGGGCAAGATCGGGGTCGAGAAGATAATGAGAGAAGACGAGTTTAGCGTGCTGATTCCGGACTTGGATATAGATAGGTTTTATTACTTGAACTCTAGTAGTCGAACCTTAGATTAGTTGAAAGACTATTGTACATTATTATCTTTTTGTACTGAAACGTAGTTTTATACAGATATGTATATTACGTAGATGTCATTACCTTCCACACTTGTATTTTAAAAAGAAAAAAATTTTTAGACCCTGTTTTATCTGAATTGAAAATTAAATCCCAAAGATAATTAAAGAAAGATCAGCGTCCGGGTCCCCACACTATGCAACCCAATTCAATCCATTTAAGACCTTCGAACAAGCCTGAATACCTGTTGGAAAATTCTGCCCATATTTCGGAAACCCTAGCTTAACATACCATGAGTTCCTTCAAGCCTAGACCCTAACCATCATGTCCAAACCCTAACCAACCATCCTAGGACCATACTTGAGCCCTTAACAAGCTGCTGGATTAGAATAGCACCCCAAGCTTGCCCATCCCATCAAGCCATGCCCTAGGAGGCTCACGCGAATTCAAGCATCTAAGGCCATGACTCGGCCCTCTAATACCCATGTACACATCCCTACACGATCTAGGTGTCACGCCCTTCTAGGAAACCCTATCTTGGGTTTGTACATCCTTATTGTCCAGACCTTTAACATGCATCTATGTGTCCTTAAACCTATTGAAATTCATCCCCTTTTATAAACCTATCATGGCAGCCCCTTTGTTCAACATAAACATGGATTTAAAAGCATAAAAACCAAAGTTTTATCATGTATATGCCTACAAACGAAAATAAAAGAAGGGTTTCATATTTTTTATGCAAACATGATTAGATACACATAATATGGTATGAACGATGAGTGAAATAAGATTAAGGCGTGCCTGTGCGTATTTCACGCACGAAAAACAATTTGAGATGTGAGGAACGTTGGCGGCGAAGGACGGGAACTTGCTGCTTTTTTGTGCCACAAAATCGATGTGAATATGTTGATATGTGGTGTGTGTGTGGCCGAATGTTTGAAAGAACCAAACCCTAGGAGTCTTGATGTGTTTGGACGTGAGTTTTTTTTGAATAAAAGAGCTTGGAAGCATTATGTTTTATATAAATAATTGTGTAATAATCTAGGCCCAATAACCTAGGTATAATAGGCTCATTATGCCCATTAGATAGTAGGAAAATTATTTCGTTTAGGATAGTTTTCAAAAATATTAACTTAGCATCCAAAAAGTCCTTGTTTTCGTCAAAAATCGATTATCGGTTAAAATTATGATTCGACATGTAAAAACATCTCAAAAAGCACCATTTTCGAAAAATATTATTTAAAATATACCATATATTAAATAATTAAAAATAATCGTTTAATAAATTTTTTTTCTTTTTTATGGTCTCTGGTCTACGTTCCTCGATAGCGTTTCAAATAACCTTTAAAACACAGTTTGATACATTCAAATAGAAAACTAAATTTTAAACATGTAAAAATGCCCACCACATTTAATTAATGCAATTAAAATGATTTAATTAGGCATTTTTCATTTTCACTAGATTTGCATACAGTTGGATTACGTTATTGCATTTTGGACCTTACAATTCCTCTTATTCAAGTATGGGCCCTGAAATGACTAATTCGATAAAGGCCCAATTAGTTTTGGGTACCAAATTTTTATTTCGTTATCACAAGAACTAAATGTTATAGTAAATAATTGAGTGCAAAGGACAAAGAATCACATATGGAGATGATTCCAAAGGTAAGGTTGTGGTACAATTTGATTAGCATTAACAAATTATGTGACAACGGTTTTTCTGTTGAGTTTCACTATTACACTTGCATTGTCAAATCTACTAATTATGATATTACGTTAACTGGACTAAGAGTACAAAACACCTCTAAAGTTACTTGTAATGATTAACAATTTATTTATAAAAAAAGATAATAAGAATTGGTTGTGGAACAAGCGGTTGAATCATTTGAACTTCAGTTGTATTGCCAGTCTAAGTAAGAAAGTAGTGGCTGGATTGCCTAAACAAATATAAGATCTGTATTGCATGCCATCTTGGTAAGCAAGTGAGATCTACTTTCAAAATGGAGGTGTAATCTTCAACCAAATTCTTGGATTTACTGCATATGATCGTTTTTGTCCTATACCAATAAAAGAGCTTAAGAAAAATGAGATATGTTTTAGTGATAGTGCATGATTATTCTAGATTTACTTGGATATTTTTCTACCATCCAAAGTTCAAACAAGTGTCCATATGGTCAAGATATTAAAACGTGTCCAAAATGATAAATTCATTTTGATATATAGGATAAAAATAGGGGCAATGATTTTTTTATATTTAAAAAAGCCTCTAATACTGTCTAAATGACCAAGGAATCAAGAATGAGTTATTTGCTGCTAGGACACCTCAGGAAATTGATGTTGCTGAGAGAAGAAACCACACCTTTTAAAAAAGCATCTAAAATAATGACAACTTATTTTAGGATATCTCAAAGTTTTTGGGCCGAAGCTGTTAATACAGCTTGCTACACTCAGAACAATTCTATGCTAAATAAGAAGCGTAATAAGACTCTATATGAGATCTAGAATGATAGTAAACCTGATATTTCTTGTTTAAAATTTCTTGGCTGCAAGTTCTATATTAATAATATTGTAAAACTCACTTAATTGCCTCTTATGCTAAATTTTATGATATTATATTTCTTGGATACATTTGTTAGTAAAGTATATAGAGCATTCAATAACAAATCTCTGATTGTTGAAGAATCTGTGCATATTGTATTTGATGAATCATCTATATGCCAAGCTGATGGTATTGATGTGCACGATTTAAGTAATAGATTAGATGCTGCTAATCTTGATTATAATAGTGATTATGAGATATATTTGAGAATAACAGCTGGAGTAGTTCCAGAGACAAGTCCAACTGCCCCATAAGATCCAGTCATTCTTGAAGAAGTTGAGCTCGTGTATGATAACCAGCCAGAAGAGCTTCAAGAGGAAAATCTTTCTTATGCAAGCAATCATCAATGTTGATGTATCATGTTATCGTACCCGATGCACAGTAGAAATTTAAATTTTTTATTTTAACATTAAAAATCATGCTTGGTCACTCATGATTTTAATCTAAAAAATAAGGTGTTTATTAAAATATATCTTTGGTGTCTAAAAACTCGACTCCAAATATTCCGTGATTATAATAGATAGCTCTTTTTGTAAATTCCCACGAACAATCATTTGGATCAATCGCATTTTCAAAAGTCAACTTAAATCCATGATTTAAAACTTTGTTCTTTTTCAAGATTGCATTAGATGAACTAGAAATTTGTGTGTTGATAATAAAAGTGCACGATGGCCGCGACGGTGTGGCAGGTGAACAATGGTGTTGCGGCGGACGTGCAGTTGTGTGAGATGGATGTAGCTGAAAAACTTGTTAAAAGACAAAGGAGATGACTAAAGTTTGCAAAGTTATCAATCGAATCACAATTTGAAAACTTTGTTCTTCATCCAAATTATTATAAATATATAGATTTGTGAGATATATACTTTAGATTTAGTATTGAGATTCCCCGTGCTTTGCACCTTTAGAATACTTGTCGTTTCTTGAAAAAAAGACTGCTGCAGAATTATCACAATAAATTTTCAGCGGCTTGGCAATACTGTCGACTATTCCATGTCCTGAGATAAAGTTTCGCAGCCAATTCCCTTGAATTGTGGCTTCAAAACATGCCACAAATTCAGCTTACATAGTGGATGTTGCAATTACAGACTGTTTCACACTTTTCCATGAGATTGCTCCTCCAGCTAAAAGAAACAACTAGCCAGATGTAGACTTTCTTGTAGCAACACATCTGGCAAAATCTGAATCTGAATATCCAATCACTTCTAGATGATCGGATCTTCGATAAGTAGCATATGATCTTTTGTTCCTTGCAAGTACCTCTATACTTTCTTTGCTGCTTTCCAGTGTTCTAAACCAGGATTACTCTGAAAATGACCAAGCATTCCAACAACAAAACTGATGTATGGCCTCGTACAAGTTTCTGCATACATCAAGCTCCCAACAATAGATGCATAAAGAATGTCATTCAATTTTTTGCGTTCCAATTCATTCTTTGGACATTGCATAACACCAAATTTATCTCTTTTCTGAATTGGAACTATACTTGATGAGCATTTTTCCATCTTAAATCTCTCCAGAACTTTGTAAATGTGTGCTTTTTGAGACAACCCTAGCATTTCTTGTGATCTATCTCATTCGTTGCAAGCAAGATATCATCAACATACAGAATACGAAAAATAAACTTGCACCCACTGATTTTCAGATATATACACCGATCAACAGTGTTTTTCTTAAATCCAAAAGAAGTGATGGTAACATTGAACTTAACATACCATTGGTGAGAAGTTTGTTTAATTCCGTGAATTGATTTCTAAAGTTTACACACCATGTGTTCCTTTCCATCTATGGAAAAACCTTCAGGTTGATCCATATAAACTTCTTCCTCCAAATTCCCATTCAAAAAGGCAGTTTTCACATCTATTTGGTGAAGCTCTAAGTCATAATGAGCTACCAAAGCCATTATAATTCTAAATGAATCTTTCTCAGAAACGGGTGAAAATGTCTTTGTAGTCAATACCACTTTTCTGAGTGAATCCTTTGGCTACAAGTCCGGCCTTGTATCTTTCAATATTTTCATTAGAGTCGTATTTTGTCTTAAAAACCCATTTACATCCGACTTTCTTACGACCTTCTGGTAATTCAACAAGATCTCAGTCTTCATTATGAGCCATTGATTCCAACCCTTCTTTCATGTCATCTAACCATTTTTTAGAATTAGTGCCCTTTATGGCTTGTGAAAAAGAAACTGGATCATCATCGATTCCTATATCTAATTCATGTTCTTGAAGATAAACCATATAATCATCAGAAATAGCAGGCATTTTCTGTCTTTCAGACATTATTAATGCCATTTCATGCGTTTCATCCATGGCAGGTTCATTGATAATGATTTCATTTATAGGAGTTAGATCATTTACATGTCCTTGCAAGTTGTTTACGGGTTCAACAACTGTAGGAACAACAACATTAGAAAAAGTCTTAGGTAAATGAATATCTACCCTTACTTCTTCAATGTCCACTTTATGTGGCTCTTTACTCCCACTAATGTCATCATTTTCAATAAACCTATCGTTTCTAGATTCAAAAATTCCTGTACTATGGTTAGGACAATAAAATTTATATCCATTTGATTTTTCTGGATAACCAATGAAAAAACCACTGATTGTTCTTGCATCCATTTTCTTTTCATGTGGATTATAAATTCTTATTTATGCTGGGCAACCCCAAACATGCAGGTGCCTTAAACTAGGTTTCCTACTAGTCCATAACTCAAAAGGAGTTTTAGGACTATGAACCCTATTCAATAAATACGCAGCAGTTTTTAACGCATGCTTCCACAAGGACATGGGTAATGATGATTCACTCATCATACTCCTAACTATTTATAATAAAGTACGGTTATGCCTTTCTGCTACGCCATTTTGTTGTGGTGTACCTGGCATAGTGTATTGAGCACAAATGCCATGTTTCTCAAGGAATTTAGCAAACGGACCTGGACATTGTCCTGATTCATCATATTTTCCATAATACTCATCACATTTATCAGATCGAACAGTTTTCACTTTTCTATCTAATTGTATTTCAACCTCGTTTATAAATACCTCTAAGGCATTTAATGACTGAGATTTTTCATGTAATAGATATACATAACCATAACGTGAAAAGTCGTCAATAAAGATGATGAAATATTTTTCCTTTCCTATAGATGAAATATCAAAAGGCCCATAAATATCGGTGTGTATTATTTCAAGGAGTTGTGTGCTTCTTGTGGCTCATTTCTTTGTGTTTTTTGTTTGTTTTCCTTTAATACAATCCACACAAATGCCAAGATCGGTAAAATCCAAATCTGGTAGGATTTCATTCTTTGTCAATCTCTGTAATATTTCTTTGGAGATATGCCCCAAACGTTTATGCCACAAGTTAGCAGACCTTTCATTTACTAAACCAAGTTTAGTTCCAATATTATGATGCAAGGTTAAAAGAGTCTCATCAAAGAGATTATCAAGCCTAAATTTTTACAAGCCATTACTGATAATACCAGAACCAATGAAATTGTTTTTTTTTAACAAACTGAAACTCAACTTTTGAGCTTAATAAATTAAATACATTATAAATTCAACATTTGAATTTATTATTTAAATTATAAATTCAACTACTTGAATTTACAGCACCTCCAAATTTTAATATTTAATAAACCCAATATTTGAGTTTAATAAATTCAAATTTCATAAATTCAACTACTTGAATTTATTCTCTCAAAATTTAATTATCATAAATTCAACTCCTTGAATTTACTATATAATATAAATTCAATTTCTTGAATTTATTCTCTCAACGGGAACAAACAATCCAGTACTTGTGTGACCCTCAATGGTTCAGGGATACAGCTAGCCGTGGGTTCACAACTCTTTGTGATTCAGGACATAATCCTTTATTCGGGCTTACCCTAGTTAGCCCCATTCTTTTCATCAACACCTTGATCAAGAATGTCAGAACTCATTTCTGATTGCACCCATCGGATCATGGTAGGAGCGTCTAGTAGCATCGCCCCATGATCCCCTAGGTATCACTGATAGTGCCTGCAAGAACCAGTCGATTATGATTAACGTACAGTACGGTCTCTTCATCTCATATATCCCGATCGAATCTGCAACCATTGGTTCATCGAGGGTTGCATATTAATTCGATAACTATGTGATAACTATAATAGTGGCATCGCGTGTACTATTTGGAGAACACCTTCTCAAACGTACATCTCGTACTCTGGCCAGAGATTCCATGCACTATTATTTCATTAGATCACATAGGATATCCACACCCGTAGGTGAGCGGTGAATCCCCGACTACAATGCACTGGCTCCTATATGTGTCGCAACTGTACCCAACCTCGCCACCTGATGACTCTCCTGGAGCCGATAAACGAGTCAAAGCACAGCCCTAGCATATAGAGCCTCAGTGTTGTCCCGGGTCGTAAGGACTAATGGTGTACAATCATAACCACGAACTTATCCTCTCGATGAATGATAACCACTTGGAAAGTCCGAGGGAGGTTTGTTCGGTATAATCATCATATGACTACCCATCTGTATGTTTGGACATCTCTATGCCCTTACCAAGAAACGCAGTACACAACATCACAGATGCTAGTCTCGAGCTCAAGCGACCTTTATCCATGTTTTAGGCGGCTGAATCGATTAGGAACGAATTTAGAATATGCAGTTTTTACAAATAAGTTTCAACATCGAATTACGATTCATTTGTATTAAAGCATAATCAAGGACTTTATCTATGCTGCTTGCATGGGTATACAAATAAAGTATAACGAAACCATTAAAAAGTAAATTATATTAAAATAAAGATTGTTTATTACACTTGAGTCAATAAATTCCCTAGCCAACCGTTGGCTTGCAGGACATCTACTCTAACATATATATATATATATATATATATATATATATATATATATATATATTATATAGTTTGTTATATTACCCTCTTACAGCAAGTGACACTAGTCAAGACACATGCTCTCCATCTCGTCCCACGCCTCCCTTCCACACATTGCCTCACAGACTCGCCCGCGCTCCTCGAGCCCTCGCCCAGGGATGAGCCCAACCAAATCGATCCCACACAGGATACATCCCCATGATAGGCCTATGTATTCTCCTATAAATATCAGTTTTGAGTATCCAACGCATGCAGATTCATTATATTATTTTTCAGCAGCACCCTTAGCTGCTCCTCTTATATCTTCAGTATCTGACTCGAGCGTCAGAGGAGTTACGCCTGGACACTCTCCCGACCCCCTTCTAACGGTTTTTTTTTTTTCGTGATTTCAGGCTCAGGAAAAATTCGAAGCCTGCGTCTGGTCTAGTGTCACTTGCTGGAATCGGACCCTAAATTTTCAGTGAATATCAGTCTGCATTTTTTTACTGTTATAACTTGTTAAAAGGGCATCAAATTGAATATATTGTAACTCGATCGTACCATCTTGACCTTTCCGCACTTTTAAGTGGTCAAGCTGTGAATAAATGGTCGAGAATCAAGTATTAACAACTAACAATTGTTAAGGTCATCTCAAGTTTATAAGAAAAAATTAAATGAGTTTATTAAACCCTCTTTTTAATCTCTTTTTCGATCCTTACATCTTCCCATCCTCATGTCTTTCTTTCTTACTTTGTTTTTTTTCCCATATGGGGTTTTCCTTCGCTATTAATATCGGTAATAGTATTGTTAAATCAAATTGTACTAGAACAGGAAAATTTGAATTTATTTTAATTTTAAGCTATGATGATATAGAACAACTTATGTACAAGGTAAACAAATATTTATTCGGTCATGTTATACTTTTGGAATATATGCAAAATCTATTTTTTTAATGATGGTTTGGAACACATTCAAATTATAGAATAGAGTAAGATATATACACTTGAGTGGAAAAAAATAATACAAATTGTTATAGTTCATGACGGATAGAATAAAAGAAAAAAGCATGTTTGAAAGTCAGACATGTTTTAGAAGGCTGGATAGGAAGATTAATTTGGGATAAAATTAATTTGTATTTTTCAAAATTATTCAGATTTGGTGTTTATGTATATTGGTTTATTTTGGTATTTGAATTGTATTATATTGAAAATTATTTAAAAATATATTTTGTCGTATACATTAATTTTGTGTGCATTCAGTATTTTAGTCTATTATTTATTGCCATTTATATGCATTTTGTGATTTGCTAATGCCATATTTTTTGTATTTGTATGTCCCATAAAATAATTACATCGACAGGTAATTTTCGATCTTTCATGCTCCTTGATGGCTAAATTCAATAAACAAACATATAGGAAATAATGAATACAATTTATTATTAAGAATTTGGATAAGATATTGTTGCTTAAACTGAATTAGCGTTTAGGTCTGTTGGGACATCGATCTCGCACTCAAGACGCAGCGGAAGTTCAAATTTTTTTGCTTGAGCGTTGTTTGTTTAAAATCATTCATAGGAGGTTTTAAAATCATACCTCGTGTATAGAACACTGGACTCCAAACTATTCCAGATTTTACGCGGAGATAGTTTTTTCTTGAAAATCTCTACGAACGACTCTTTCTCTTCTGATTGCCTAATTAGGTCCACGATCGAAAATTTTGTTCCTTGCTTGGATTGCACTAGCTACCAAGCAATTTGTGCTTTGAGACTATGGTCTTCGAATTTCCAAAATTCAGAGAAGTTGCAGCGACAGCGGCGCGGCGGAGGAAGGAATTCCCTTGGCTGAAAGTTTCCCAATCTTTTTGAATTGGCCGAGAGCTTTTCAAGGTGGGAAAATTCATTGATTCTTAATCAATGATTATTTGAGCTAATTAAGTCAATAATCCAAAATTGATTACATGAATTATTTTGCTTCCAATTCCACTTGGCCGAGAGCTTCAAGAGGAGGGAGAGAAATTAATTTTCTTTTGAGTTTTGTGTACAGAACTTATGGTATGTGATTATGAGTATTAGTGATGTATATATAGAGTGAGACTCCTAATATATAATATAATACATATTTGTAGTCACCACAACTAGCCAACATTTAATTAGTAAATTTCAAATTCATTAGATAAATGATTTCAAACTCATTATAACCTTGATCGACGATCCGAGAGCATCGATGTATCAAGGATACAAGTCTTGTTCATATAATGAAAATCGAAGATTTCGAAGATCAAATTTCACTTACCATAATTGACAGCTGTAACGACCATGGGCTATCCTGATCTTAGGCTCCCTCGAAAGCCTTGTCCCATCTTGGGTTCCCATTGGGGATTTTTCCCTCACGGTCTTTCCCATGCGTCATTACTCAAAAATCCAGAGCGAGGCGTGCTCGGGCGGTCAAATCTTACAGCTCGGGCGTCGATCTACGCACAACCACATCAAAGATCGCTTCCGAAACGCCTCTTTCCTTCAGAATTAGGAAAAGGTCCAAACATAAAAGTTGTAGCCCTATATCTTGGTTTGCATTTCCAGTCGGCCTCATGTCATTTCAGGTCTGAGTTAAACGTTATGCTCAATCTCCCAGCATGTGCCAGTGCAGGAACAACGATACACACGACACATTTCGGGGTCAATTTTGGCTCGTCTTCCCTAATGATTTGAACAACACGAAAGTTATAGCCTTATACTAATCTTTCTAATGGAGGTGGCATCACATCAATTGGATTAATATACAAAACATTATGCTAAAAACCACAACTATTGCTACAGTTTCATACCGTTTCAACACTTTCATGACCTATTTAACTCAAATTAAACCTTCTATTCTACCTATCAATTATCTAATCATTCTATAACATTCATATTATAACGTAAAACCATAAACCATCACCATAAAATACCGTAATTCATAATAAAAGAAATGAACGATCGGCTATTATAATTCTTCCCCCTTTAGAAAATTTTGCCCCCGAAATTACCCTTACCTCTCAAACAATTCCGGATAATGTTGCTTCATTTCTTCTTCAGTTTCCCAAGTTGCTTATTCAATCAACTGATTCCTCCATAACACTTTCACAAGTCCAATCTCTTTGTTCCTCGACACTTTAACTTTTCGGTCAAGAATTTGGATTGGTATCTCTTGATAAATCAAATTGGGCATCAAATCCAATGGTTCATATTTTAGAACTTGTGAAGGATTGGACATGTATTTTCTAAGCATAGAGACATGAAACACATTGTGAACCTTGTCCAAATTTGGAGGCAATGCCAAACGATAAGCTCTTTTGCCAATTCTGTCACACATCTAAAATGGTCCAATATATCTCGGACTCAACTTCCCTTTCTTCCCGAATATCATTTTCTTTGCAACACAATCAATAACTACAAGGTGAGTCGATAACCAATGCATACCCAATATCACATCAAAGGCAACCATGAGAATAACAATCAAATCAGCAAACATTTCTCCATACCAGGATGGTGGAGTGATACCTCTCCAAGTCTCGAATCCATGACCTCCTGGCATAAATACATAGTTTAATGAGACGTGGTACCAATTGGGCTAATATCTCTTTGAACTATGTACTTATTGTGAAGACCCGAAATCTTGCAACGAGAAAATCTATATATGTCATAGGAAATTTCAGCTCATTTTTGGCACAACATTTTTTTTAGTTTCATACATTCATAATCATGAAAATTTGAATAATCATCGTCCCTTCATTACTGACCATTTATCACCATATGGAAGTGCACCAATCTTGGAAGAAATTCATGCAGCCGAAATCACTCTCCATTTGCACTTAAGGAAAACCAAAATCACTCATGAATCTCGGGTGTGTATCTTGAATCAAGAAGAGGCCACGTTCATTCGGGAGAGAAAAGTGCAATCATCACGTTGATTAAGCAATCAGCGACATTCTTGGAGTGATACGGGCTTACCTTTATAGTTGATTATTCAAGCCTATATAAGAAGCAAACTCCCTCCCCATAACTTCAAGAATTCGAAATTTAGCATTTGCAGCAGCCTAGTCGAAGCTCTACCGCAACCGTGTTCGAACGAAGTTCTTTTAGCATGTCCTTCTAGCGCCTTAATCCAAACGAAATCAGGTAAGTGGGCTTTTGCTATGTATTTCTTTGTAACTTAAACTTTGTATAAGGATTTCATGACATACTTGTATGTGTGTCAAACCATTTTTTTTTGAAAATACTATTATATATTTTATAAAATCTCGATCGATGTACGATATGTTCTTCTATTTCCGATGTTCTTTGATTTTGCTGAGTTCATTCAAAAATTCCGATAAGTGTTGTTTGATACATCTGATTCTGTGGTGAACTGTTATGATTCGAGTGGAATATGGAAAGACAATTGTAAATTTATATGGCCCCCATCAGTGGGTATAAAACTGTGTTTCGGCCCCCATCAGTGGGTATAAAACTGTGTTTCGGCCCTCATCAGTGGGTATAAAACTGTGTTTCGGCCCCCATCAGTGGGTAGAAAACTGTGTTTGGCCTCACCCCTTAGATGATTAACATATTGGGGACAATTTCACCATGGAAAACGAGATGAATAACAGTGTTTTCGTTTGTTCTGATTCGTTCTGTTTTGAATTGTCTGATAATCTCTGTTTCGCATTTCGATTCCGATTCTGATCTGATATAAGACACTATGTTTTGAAAAATCAGTTTGCAATATGGGTTTTAAATTATATTTATATGTATTTGTGGTAATCGATCGGCCCCCACTTGCTGAGTGTTTCCCAAACACTCACCCCTTACATTTCTCCCCAGATAAGAATGAAGATCAAGTAGACGAGGATGAAATAAGGCATGCTTTGGAGTTGGTGAGGAAGTTTTGAGATATGAAAATTTCTCGCTCATGTTCTTCCTAAGTTCCGATTCAACTTGTACACTGCTTCCGCACATTTTATTTCGTTTTGGAATTTATCACTGTGAGACAAGATTATTTTGAGTTATTTATGAAATAGACTGGTTTTGGTTTATACTGAACTACGAGGCCTGTTGTTTGACGATTATGTGATTGTTGAACAATGCCGGTGTCGACTAACCCCGGTCTCGGGGCGTGACATTTAAGTGGTATCAGAGCCGCCAGGTTCATAATCCGGCTGGGGATTTCGATAGACAAAATTTGATGAAGTTAGATTTTGGTGAAAACTTAGTCATTCATATCCACCCAAATTTTTGATTTGAAAATTGTGACTTCCAATAGGAAACTCAAGATTTCGATTCCATTAATTATTTCTCTTGACGTATAATCTTCAAACCCAACGTCAATTCTCGAATTTTCCATCTTTGAACCCTTTCTGAATCAAAACTCGAATGAGACGACTCTGAAATTTACTGTTTGATGACCTTATCTTTTTGTAAGCCTTCCATTGTTTTTCAGGAAATGGCTTTATACGCCCCTCGTAAAAATGCTCAGTTTTTGCCAATTTTGAAATTCTCGTAGAACTTATAACTTTGCGTAGAAAATTGAAATCCAATTTTGCCAATTGTTCCTTGATCCTCATGAATTATTGTTAATTCATATGAAAATATTCTGACTTTTCTTTTGAATATTCTATCGATTCTTCACCGAAAATTTGTTATCCATATGCATAGGCATGTTTCAAAAAAAATAAATTGTGAAATAGTGTTTATGTAAATCGGATGATTGGAATTTCAACCTTCTAGGATATTATTATTGAGATTTAAGTTAATTTGACAGTATTGGGTCGTAGTTTGACTTTTAAGAATTTTATATTAGTGCAAGTGTCCGAATACAAAATAATAATGATTGACAACTAGTTCTACATTACATGATCAGAAAAAAAAAATTAAGATATGATTTTTGAGATTTATATGAAATCGATTTGGGACTAGTCTTTATATTAATTGGTCAATAGAAAATTTGATATTTTAATTTTTGGATTTAAGTTAGATTAATTTTGGGACTAGTATCTATGTTAAATCATCGATAGAAAGTTTTAAGTCCTAATTTTTTTGGGTTTAAGTTAGATTGACTTTTAAGTGTGGAGATGATACTCATGACTAAATTTTAATAGAGTTAAAAAAAAAATATATTTAGGATTTTAAGCAAATATATGTGAACATATAAATTTATATTCTTGACTTGAAAATATATGGTCTTGATTTGAAACATCATTCCCAATTCTATTTTTAATGTCAAATAACAAAATTTTCATTTGTTTAAAAATGGTCCTAAACTATTATTAGAGTTTTGTTTGATAAAAATAATAATAATGATAAATAAATAAATAAAAAAAAGGTAAATAAATTTTGAATCCACCGTAGCCTTATTTCTCAAAAATCGTGTCCTATAACTAACATGTGATTTAAGGCTTCTTAATTTTAGAAATATCCATTGACCCAAAATTTGGCACACAATTAAGTACTAATTAAAATGAATCAATGGCCTAAAAAAATGTTACCTTACATCTTCTCCAAAGTAGCTATATAAATGTCTCCTCATAGATGAAGAAAGTCACTGACAAAAAGAAAAAAATCACAATCCTCTCATATTTTCGTACCCCCCTTCAAGCAAAATTATCAATTTCGTATTCGCAAATGACGACGCAGGCCAAGACCTTCAGGGAACTCGAGCTCGAAATAAAGCAACTCAAGGGTACCATTACGGATTTACTTCGTGACAAAGAAGAGTTGAAGGATGCTAGGGAACACCTTCAAGCAGAAGTGAGACAACTCACTTTTGACAAGAAATTTGCGGAAAATCAACTTAAAGATTACAAAGAAGAGTTGCAAGAGTCGCAAAAGTATGGTCAACAAATGTTTGCCACCTCCGAAGCTTGGTGTAACTACTGTCACGCTAAGAAATGGTTTTGTGACCAACTGGAACAGGAGTTCAATGCCTATCGTCATGAAATGGAAAACTATGTGCAACAACTTGAACTCAACAACCAAAACTTGAGTGCAGAAATCGCCAACCAACAAATTGCACTGGAGCATGAGGAACAACCACTAAATGCACAAGGAGAAGACGCTAACGAGGAGTTAGGAGACGGAAACGTTACTGATTAGAATAAGCTCTCATAAGTATTTTGGAATAAGGACACTCTTTTCTATATTATTTCTTTTTACATCTCACTACTTGTGTTTTGAAACCTATCGTATTCGTATTATAGAATTCAAGTTTAAATTTTTTTTTGAATCAATTGAACTCGAACCATAGATCATTCAACATGGATTTAAATTTCGAATTTATCAATCATTTCATACCTACCTCGAGTTAACTCAAGTTTCAAGGACGAAACTTCTAATAAGAAGGAAGGGATGTGAAGACCCGAAATCTTGCAACGAGAAAATCTATATATGTCATAGGAAATTTCAGCTTATTTTTGGCACAACACTTTTTTTAGTTTCATACATTCATAATCATGAAAATTTGAATAATCATCGTCCCTTCATTACTGACCATTTATCACCATATGGAAGTGCACCAATCTTAGAAGAAATTCATGCAGCCGAAATCACTCTCCATTTGCACTTAAAGAAAACCAAAATCACTCATGAATCTCGTGTGTGTATGCTGAATCAAGAAGAGGCCACGTTCATTCGGGAGAGAAAAGTGCAATCATCACGTTGATTAAGCAATCAGCGACATTCTTGGAGTGATACGGGCTTACCTTTATAGTTGATTATTCAAGCCTATATAAGAAGCAAACTCCCTCCCCATAACTTCAAGAATTCGAAATTTAGCATTTTCAGCAGCCTAGTCGAAGCTCTACCGCAACCTTGTTCGAACGAAGTTCTTTTAGCATGTCCTTCTAGCGCCTTAATCCAAATGAAATCAGGGAAGTGAGCTTTTGCTATGTATTTCTTTGTAACTTAAACTTTGTATAAGGATTTCATGACATACTTGTATGTGTGTCAAACCATTTTTTTGGAAATAATATTATATATTTTATAAAATCTCGATCGATGTACGATATGTTCTTCTATTTCCGATGTTCTTTGATTTTGCTGAGTTCATTCAAACAGTGTTTTCGTATGTTCTGATTCGTTCTGTTCTGAATTGTCTGATAATCTCTGTTTCGCATTTCGATTCCGATTCTGATCTGATATAAGACACTATGTTTTGAAAAATCAGTTTGCAATATGGGTTTTAAATTATATTTATATGTATTTGTGGTAATCGATCGGCCCCCACTTGCTGAGTGTTTCCCAAACACTCACCCCTTACATTTCTCCCCAGATAAGAATGAAGATCAAGTAGACGAGGATGAAATAAGACATGCTTTGGAGTTGGTGAGGAAGTTTTGAGATATGAAGATTTCTCGCTCATGTTCTTCCTAAGTTCCGATTCAACTTGTACACTGCTTCCGCACATTTTATTTCGTTTTGGAATTTATCACTGTGAGACAAGATTATTTTGAGTTATTTATGAAATAGACTGGTTTTGGTTTATACTGAACTACGAGGGTTGTTGTTTGACGATTATGTGATTGTTGAACAACGCCGATGTCGACTAACCCCGGTCTCGGGGCGTGATACTTATGCCAAAAGGTAATGGGTTCGAGACTCGGGGAGGTACCACTCCACCATCCTGGTGCGGAGAGACCTATGAGTAATGACGCATGAGAAACTCCGTGAGAGAAAAGGCCCCAGTGGGAACCCAAGATGGTACAAGGCCCCCGAGAGAGCCCAAGATCGGGATAGCCCATGGTCGTTACAGCAGCTGTCAGTTATAGTGAACTCATTCACAAAATACAGTTTCACTCTCTTTCCTTATTTAAAAATCACGCTAACTTCTATTTTTCTATTGTATGGAAACAGCTCATAAACTCTTTTATAAGCTTCCTGTTTGATCTCCATCAAATTATAGTCGCCAAATTTTAACTCTTTGAAATTTGACTATCTCAACAGGAACACGGAATCCGATAATTGTATGACCCTCAATGGTTCAGGGATACAGCTAGTCGTGGGTTCACATCTCCATGTGATTCAAAATAACATTTATTTTTATTCGGGGCTACCCTAGTTGGTCCCATTCTTTACATCAACTCTTTGATCAAGAATGTCAGAACTCATTTCTGATTTCATTCATCGGATCATGGAAAGAGCTTCTAGTAGCATCGTCCCATGATCTCCTAGGTATCACTGATAGTATCTGCAAGAACCTTTAGTCATGGTTAGCGTACAGTATGGTCCCTTCAACACATATATCATGTCAAGTCTGCAAGAATTGGTATAACGAGAGTTGTATATGAATTCGATAATGATACGATTTATCTTTTAATACTAATTGTGGCATGGTATTTGCAACTAGGAAAACACCTTTCCTTAAAGCATATTTTTTTCTTTGGCCAGAGACTCTTTGCATTATTAACTCATTAGATCACATAAGATATATTCACCATAGGTGAATGGTGAATTTCCGAAAACAATACATTTTCTCATACATATTTAGAAACCACACACAACCTTGCCACCTGATGACCATCAGTAAAGTCGGTAAACGAATCAAAATGTGTGCTAGTACGTATATCCCCTACATTGTCTCGGGTCAAAGGACTAATGGTGTACAACCATAACTGCCAACTGTTCCACTCGATAAGTGGAAACCACTTGAACAGTTCGATGGAGGGTTATTTAGTGCATCATCATATAATCACTCATCTGTGTGAATGGACATCTCCATGTCCTTGCCAATGAAACGTGGAGTTTACATCACAGATGCTAGTCTCGAGCTCGAGCGATCTTTATCCTTGTTTTAGGTCGCTGATTCGACTAGGAACCTATTTAAAATATACGAGACACAACCTAATGAGTTTCATAATATTACGTTGCGACGCTGACCTCATGGTGCCTATTGTATATTCAAAGACTTTATCTATGCAGCTTAAATGTGTATACAAATAAAATATAATATCATAATAGAATAAAATAGTAAAATATTATTAAAATAGAGATTGTTTTACATTAGAATCAAATAGTCAATAAAAGTCCGAGCCAAATTTGGCTTACTGAACACCTACTCTAACATAGTTTGCATTTGGAATCATTTATTTGTTGTATTTTTTTTCCATGGAAGCATTTTACGGTTGGAGGAAAAATTAGAAGCTTGATATTTGAGGCATTCGTAAAAGCTGAAACTGATGATATATGGTAGCATAGTTCTGAAATTCTACGTTACAACCTATTCTTATAATATAAGCACGTGACATTTGTTATGCATCGTTCATGTTATATATATATATATATATATATATATATATATATATATATATATATATATATATATATATATATATATATATATAAGCATTGTTTTACACACAAAATACGAGTGTACCGTTCTGGGCCGGACATATATTGTTTTACTCATTGCTTTGTTTCACACACACACACACATATAAAAGCATTGTTTTACACACAAAATCTGATTATTTTTTGTTTATAATTGATCAAACTCGATCTTTTCTTCAAGTTCGGTTTGAACATTTTAAATAACATCAAGAGACATTGGGGTATTTGTTAAATTTGGAGAAGTTAACGAGTTACAGTGTGTTTGGCAACCAGGATTTGGGAGGATTTCATGGGATTTAGATTTCAAAATCCTATTTTTACTGTTTGGCAAGATGTTAAAAAAAAAGAATTTGATTTACTTAGGATTTCATGGAATTTCTACAAGTATATCCAAATCCCATCAAATTTGATAAGATTTGGTGAGATTTGGATTTTAAAAACATAAAATTACTTTTTTATTCAACACATCATTCTGCACCAAAAGTTTCTAAAGGTAGTTTAGTAAAATTTTAAAATTCCAAATTCGAATCTTTTTTTCTCCAAACAAGAAATGGATTTATAAATATCATTTTTAAATTTTAAACCAAACACCAAATGGAGTTTCAAATACTTGAATTTCCAAATCCAATTCCAAATCCCACAAAATCCTCTCAAATCCTGGTTGCCAAACACACTGTAGTCTTTAACTAGCTTGATGAAGTATTGTATAGAACTTCTACAATTTTTTTAGATGCTATAGTATTTGGCAAAACTGAATAATTTATTCTCAAATACTTATATTATCTATAAAATTTTGTTAACTATCATATTATCAATTTTTATAAATAGAAAGAAACATATTGAAGTTGAAGTTAATAAACACTTATTTTCGATCAATAATATCACAAAATAAACTAAATAGGATAGTTATGTTGTTAATTGACAAAAAAATTATCCGAAAACTGAATTATACAAATTTGATATATATTTTCTCCTCTAAAATAGCTAGAAAATTATTATTTATGTAATTAATTCAAATATTTATTGACTTGTTTTTTATGTAATATATTGTTTCTTGTGTATTTATTGTATTTATTATTTGTTAACTGAATTTTAGCATTATTAATAGCAACAAGAGAACATATTTTTAAATTTCCGCTTCAGGCTCAGCGAACACAGGTACGGCTCCGGTCGCTTTACACATATAACATGAGTACATCGTGTGTGTATATTAATCATGTTGTTTTATACAAATAACGTGAGTGCATCGTTCAATAATATTAGGGAAATTGATTATTTTAGTCTATTTCAAAGTCATAATTTTAAAAATGACCTTCTTTATTTCATAATTTGCATTATGGCTTATATAATTTAAAAATCCTAAAATACCCTTTATCTAGGACCACACATGTTCTATTTTCATGATTCATTTATTTTATTATCTATTATTTCTTTTTAAGAGTTTATTTAACATTTGTTCTGTTTTATTTAATTTATAATAGATTACTTTTTTAATACTACTTATTTATATCAATCACTACATCAAAAAAGGCTTTTCACAGCGCGCAAATTTTCTTTCCACGGCGCACATTGCACGCTGCATAACTGCAAGCTGTTGAAAGTTCAAGATTATCTACGACGTACATGTGCACGCTGTTAAAACTATTATCCACGGCGTTCATATGCACGATGCTAATACAATTATCCGCAGCGTGCAATGTACGCCGTTAATATTCCTTCTAAAATTTCAAAAAATAGCAATGGTTTTTAAAACCGTCGCTAAATTAGCGACGGTTTAGCGAGGGTATATCATAATTCGTCGCTACTTTTTTTGTTTAAAAAAATTACTTTTATAATTTAATAAATTTAAAAAAAAAACTTACAATCTAAATATGCTAATATTACTCATGATCTTAACTAACACTTAAATATAATCCAAAAATTGAAACGAAAAACCATGCCCTAAATTGAAACTAAAACCGTATAAAAGAGAAAAAAATTAATTGTTGTGAAGTGGTGTGGAGAAAAATAGATCGAAAATGCGGATATTTATAGACAATTTGGGTCTAACCGTCGCTAATAGCGACGATATTTAATAGACAACCGTCGCTAATAAAAAACCGTCGCCGATTTAAATTTAACGACGATTTTATTAAAACCGTCGCTAATTTAAAATTTTTCTAAATAATTGGGCACCATTTTTCGCAGCATGCTAATATGCATGTCGTGAATAATAATATTGACGTTATGTGTTGAGGATCGAAGTTGAGTTTAGAGGGGGGGTGAATAAACTCTACTCGTTTTTCGTGAGGATGAAGTACTAGAATCCTGTTAAGGATAGTAGTTGGTCTTGTGAGAAAACTTTCACCTGATTACAGTAGAATGTGCGGAAATAATCTGATGAAGTAGTTGAAAAACAATAAAACAGTAGACAACAGTTGTTTATGGAAGTTCGAAGATAAACTCTTCTACGTCTCCCCTTCTTCTGTTTCCAGAAGGTATAACTAAAAGACTTTGGATATTACAGTACAACACTTGTACACACCCACTTCAGAAGGACTTACACCTCAGCCTACTGAAACTCTTAGTTTCTCAACTTTACACAAATGTGGAACACAAAGTTCTGAAAAGACTCTTTTCAGATTACAGACTCTTCTGATAAAATATTGATGTAGTGAAGATTGTGAAGAGTGTAAGAATTAGTAGGACAAGATGATCTTTAACAAGATCAGATATAAGCTATGAAGCGTGTGCTACTTTTCTTTGTGTTGAACTTGACAACGCTCAAGAATGAATGATATTTTTCTGATAAGAGAGTAGCTTTGTTCCTTGAAAAATGATATTATGCGAAGTGTCGTGTCGAACAAGGATTTGATCCAAGTATATATAATCGACTGAGTTCAACGTTCATAAACAGAGAAGTCTTCAGATAACTGATACAATCAGCTTTATTACCGAAATAGGTTCCTGCAGAAAAGCTATAAAACAATCAGTCTTGTTTTATACTCAATTGGGTAATATGCATTAAATGACTCCGTATAGTATTTAATGCTGCAATTAATGCTGGTACTAGGAACATCTTAACGGTAACAATTAAGGTAGCAACGTTAGAAAGTGTTCTCTACTGGTTTGTATAGTTACCCCTCTTTCTACTGGTTTAGTTTTACTAGAGCAGCAACTACTGATAAACTATCTAGTTGTTCTGATCTGCTGGTCTACTGGTTTTAGTTACCATCGCCACAATAAAATTCATATCTAACAATTTCCCCCTTTGTGGTGATGCCAAAACCTAAACAGTAGAAAGATATAAAATAAACAGATAATCATTTAAATAAACAGATAATGATAATAATGTATCAAGGTAAGCAAATTAATCGGTTCCAATGTCCCTGTAAATGATTTCTTCATTTTGAGGTTCTTGATCTCTTCTGTTGGAAGGTTCAGCCTCATCTTCTGTTTGCCTAACTCCTTCTTGATCTCTTCTATCTTCCCCCTTTTTGGCATCAGCGGCCACCACATGGGTAAAGAGATCATTCAATCTTCCGGAAATATTTTGAATGCCATCAGTTAGCATCTCTAGATAAGGAGTCTGAGAGGAGATGCGATTATCTAAGGCGGTAATAGATTGATTTTGAGAATCAATCTTGGCATCCAGAAGTTCCACAGAAGTAGAGAGCGATCGAAAAAGATCGTCATGCTCAGTTATTCGAGAAAGTATATCAGTTTGAGCGAGTAGGAGGGCGTTGTGAGTTCTTGATACATTTTTTCTGAAGATGGAGGCTTCAACATACATCTTGTCCGTTGTCTCCTTAGTGAGATAGATGTGTTTACCCATGCGCTCTCGGAAGTCTTTAGCACCAGTGATTTCCACAAGGTTTTCACAAGACATACGCTGCACCAATTCAGATATGTTGGTGAGGTCGGTTTGTAGACATAGAATCTGTTGTTCGAGATTGGAAGCATCTGATTCTGGTGAAGGAGTTCGGTAAAGAATGCGTTGTTTGATCTCAATTAGACGAGAAGTCGTCGCAGTCACAACAGGTAGGGAGACAGTTAACGCAGTAGAGTCAACAGGAGCATCTAACAAAGCAGTAGAAGGAACCGGGTCGATAGTGCTTTCTGCTGGAAATGCAGAAACAGTAGACTCAACAGCAACCAGAGGCGGAGGAACATCTTCAGTAGGTGTAGTCAGATCAGAAGCCAAAACTTCTTCCAAAGGTACAATTGCAGCCTGTGTAACTGAAGGTACTTCAACCAAAGGTGCAGAGGGAGGTTCCAGAAGAACACTCATTTCTGCTTGATGTTCAGCAGAAAATAATCCTAAGTTCGGCAGTAGGGAAGTAGTGTCTGGTTCTGCGACTTGTTGTCCTGGGGTAGGGGATCCAGAAGCTGGTAAGTTCAAGGTGGCAGAGACAGCAGGGACAATAGATTCAATCACTTCTTCAACTGAAGCCAGTTCATGCACAGATAGAACCGATGGGGACTGAATGGGCCGAGTCGGAGATGTAGGAGTACTAAAAACAGCAGCCTTTGGGGAGGCAGTGGTCCTTTCCTCAACTATCTGATTTTGTTGAAAGCTCGGGATAAAGCCCATATGATAGACTGTAGGCTCTCCAAAGCCTTGTTCTTGAGCAAGAAGTTGCTCATTCATCTGCTGAAGTCTTTCAGAAAGAATCAAAATAACATGTTGATCCTGAGCAGCAGTAGGAGTGGCAGGATCAAAATTCGATTGAATAACTTGCAACACTGATTCTAATTTCTGACACTTGCGTTGATCGAGGATGAAGTTCCTTCTGCCCAAGGCCTCGATAACATTCTTCGTTTTTGCCAGCTGAAAAGTCCTTCTTTCGGCAGTCATCATCTTGCTGTAATTGCCTTTGGTTTTGAAGAAGTCAAAAGAATGGAACAATCGGACAGCATGCCATTCATCAAAGAATTTTATCTCCTCGTTAGCAGAGGTCTCAATTTCTGCTAGGTGAAGGTCAACACCTGTAGTAACAGTGGTCTTGTGACCAAAAGTAGGTGGTTCTGCAACCATTTTCCCTTTTCCTTTGTCAGTAGATGAAATGGGCGCAATAGGGCGGAAAGCAGAAGACCCACTTGCTGGTCCTCGAATAACAACGCCAGATGATGGCTTAAAAACTGAAACAGAAGAGGGTGCTGATATGGACGCAGTAACGAGAGCAGTGGAAGAAACAAACGAGCGAACAGAAGGAGCAGCTTCTGGAAAGACCTGTCGAATAGGTACTTTCTCAATCTCAGACAGTGCTGCTGTCTTTTTCAATTTGAGGATGGTGCGCTGTTTCTTCTTTGCTGGGGTCGGTATTGTTGGGCGAGCAGTAGCAGCAGATTCTTCTGAAGCTGTTTTATCGGAATCTGTGGAAATAAGCAGTCGTTTCTTTGAAATTTGCTTGTGAGGTTTGGGAGCCTCAGAGGCAGATTCCCCAATTTCCTTTTTCATTGCAACAAATTCCGTCACTGTTGGCTTAGGCCTTAGAGCCAAAACATTTGCAGCATCAATCATTGTGACAGAAGTAGCATCGAGATCACTGGTAGATGGAAAACCAGCATCTTTGATCAACACACTGATCTGAACCGCGAAACTAGAGCTCTTCCGAGTAACCATATCCTTCATAATTCTAAAAATAAAGTGACTCCAACCCACCTTAATCCCTTTGGTGATGGCAGTCATGACCTGAACTTTTTCTTTTGTCAGTTTATCAAAGGTGCCAGCCTTGATCAGAATAGCTTTGGCCACAATATCGGCCAGAATCTGATACTCTATCTTTAGTAATTTCTTATGGCAAGAAGGAGACACTTCTTCTCCAGATGCGGAGAAAGAGGTGAGAGCAACAGACATATCTGTTTTTGAAATATAAGAAAGTTCAGAAATACCCGAAAGTGGAAGGAGGAAGGTTGCTCCTAGATGAGCGGCATCAATGGAGATAGAAGCATCTCCTTGGGTATGAACAATCCTTCCTTCATGGACTGTTGCTTTGGCGTAAAATTCCAGGAGAGCATTTTTGTAGATGATTGCTGGTGCTTCCAGGAATTTTCGGAGTCCTGATTTCTCAATGTCCTGAAACATTCTTAGAAGATTTTCATCCTTGATGGTAAGAACAGAGGCAAAGTTAACCTGATAAGCATTGAGAGTATATGCGCCAGCCATTTCTGTAAGCAGATGAGAGCAGAAAACTTTGCAGTAGTTAGTTACGATATAGAGAAAGCAGTAGCTAAATAACGATAGTTATGAAACAGTAAAGATGAAAAAGAAGAGTATGAAAAAGATATACAGCCGTCAAATGAACACAAAGACACGTGTCAGTATGTTCTTGGTTGAGTGTTTGAAAAGATTTTGCAGAAATTGTCAGAAAGACGAATGATTTTGAAAATTTGAAAAAAGAGCGGGCTGTCCAGGCGGTTACTAAAGGAAATCAGAAAAGAATTTGTCATTTTATGATAACGTCTACTGGAAGTTTCAGAGTCCTGAAGTAAATGAGCACTCTGTCAAAACCAGCAGACAAGTAGTTTTATCGAGAAGACAAATATCCTATCTGTTTTTTGAAAAGACATCAAACTCTCCGTCTGACTAAGATACTGTTCCCCCTCGGTAAATGCAATTAATAAGTAGTCATAATTGTGACAAGTGACTCTTGGCCATCTCTCAATCTGAGCCGATGAAGTTGAACAGTTACAATCGTGTGATTCACAAGAGTCTTTGTTCCCCTTATAAATACCTGCAAATCTTGATCAAAAGTAAATAAGAAAAACAATGAGAATACAAATAAAAAGAGAGTTAGTGCTAGATTCAGGAGATGAGGCAAAATTGTTCAGAGAGAGGTTTGAAGGTTTCAACGATGTCGAAAAGGTCCTTGAAATACTCTCCTTGAGTTGTAGTTTCCACAGTTATGCAAATCTTTTGCTATGGTTGAGTTTCAAATATTGCATCCATTTCTTCCAGAAGCATTCTAATGCGATAAGAGAGTGCTGGAGGATTGATGATGATGAAATCCTCTCTGATGCCTTGTGTGGCATCTAAAAATTACATTAGTGCTGGCAAGACCTAAGCTTGCTAGATTCTTTCTAGGCCTTTCTCTTTCGAAGAAGACCGTCTTTTTTCTGTTGAAGTACTTTGCAAGCAAATGTCAGAAAGTTCCTCTATTAGAAGACAAGCACTACATGTAACGCTACTGGTTAAATAGCAAAGAAGATCTACTGTTTTTCATTTACGCATTGTGTAAAGTACTGAAATGGTTTCTAATAAAATTCCAGTTTTGCTCATCTGACTTTACTCTCCTGCTTATCTGCAAAAACTTACTGTTAAAAAAAAATCAATTAAATACTAAAAAAAAGTTAAACTAAAATTACAGAGGATGACTAAGTTAAATCTATTAAACCAAGAGAATTACGAAAGTAAGAAAACTTATTTTCTGGTAAGGGTTTCGTGAAGATATCTGCTGTTTGTTGATCAGTAGAAACATATTCCAGACGAATGTTCTTCTTCTGCACATGATCTCTAATAAAGTGATGTCTGATGTCTATGTGCTTCGTTCTGGAATGAAGTACTGGATTTTGTGTGATTGCAATTGCACTGGTATTGTCACAGAATATAGGTGATTCGGAGGCTTGAATCCCATAATCTCTTAATTGTTGTTGAATCCACAGTATTTGAGAGCAGCAGCTTCCAGCAGCCAGATATTCTGCTTCTGCAGTAGATATGGCTATGGACGTCTGTTTCTTGCTAAACCAGGATATCAACCTATCTCCAAGAAATTGACAAAATCCACTTGTGCTTTTTCGGTCTAGTTTGCAACCTGCATAATCGGCATCTGAATATCCAATAATATTTAACGATGAATCAATGGGATACCATAAACCGACGTTTTGAGTTCCTTTCAAGTACTTCAAAATACGCTTAGCAGCAATATAATGAGATTGTTTGGGGTTAGATTGAAATCGAGCACAAATGCAAACAGCAAACATGATATCTGGCCTACTGGCAGTTAAATATAATAAGGAGCCAATAAGACCTCGATACTGAGTTACCTCTACTGGAATACCACTTTCATCTTTGTAAAGCTTAATAGATGAGCTCATTGGAGTAGACGCAGCAGAGCATGCTTCCATTCCAAACTTTTTCAGAAGCTCCTTGGTGTATTTGGCTTGATTTATAAAGATTCCTGTTTCTGATTGCTTTATTTGCAATCCTAGGAAGAATGTTAATTCTCCCATCATGCTCATTTCGAATTTATCCTACATCAATTTTCCAAACTTTGCACATAATTTGGGGTTAGTTGACCCAAAAATAATGTCATCAACATAGATCTGTACTAAGAGAGTGTGCTTATTCTTAACTAAAGTAAATAAAGTTTTATCCACTGCTCCGATGGTAAAATCATGATCAATAAGAAATTGTGATAAAGTGTCATACCAAGCTCTAGGTGCCTGTTTTAGACCATATAATGCTTTGTGTAATTTAAATACATGATGTGGAGAGAAATGATCGATAAAACCTGGAGGTTGTTCGACATAAACTTCTTCTTGTAAGAGACCATTTAGAAAAGCACTTTTCACATCCATCTGATATACTTTAAAGTTCTTGAAAGCAGCAAAGGCTAAGAATATTCTGATTGCTTCGAGCCTTGCTACTGGTGCGTAAGTCTCATCAAAGTCTATGCCTTCTTCTTGTCTGAAGCCTTGAGCTACCAATCTAGCTTTATTTCTCACCACTGTGCCTTCTTCATTGAGTTTGTTTCTAAATACCCATCGAGTTCCAATGACCGCTTGATGAGATGGTCTAGGTACTAGAAACCAAACATCATTACGTTTGAATTGATTCAGTTCTTCTTGCATGGCTTCAATCCAACTAGGATTCAGAAGAGCTTCTTCAATCTTCTTTGGTTCATCCTGAGATATAAAAGCAGCATGCATATATTCATTAAGCATTTGTCTTCTGGTTCTCAACGGCGCTGCTGGATTACCAATAACCAATGATGGAAGATGAGATTTTCTCCAGATAAATGGATTGGAATGAACATCTTCTTGATTTGGTATGTTAAGATTGTCTTCCACAGAACCAGTAGTAGGTTCTTGAACATCTTCTGCTGGTATTGGTTGATCCAACGTCTGAACTTCTGGTTCCACTATTGGAATATCTGGTTCTGGATTTTGAAGATCCTTGGCATTAGCTTCTACATCATCTTCACTGTCAATTTCCAAGTGAATCATGTCTAACCTGTTACTTAAATCAGATGTGTTAGAAATTTCAGCACTGCTGTCTTCATCGAAGACAACATGAATTGATTCTTCAACATTAAGAGTTCTATTGTTGAAGATTCTAAAGGCTCTGCTTACAGCAGAGTAGCCAAGAAATATTCCAGCATCTGATTTAGAATCAAATGCAGTCAAATGATTTTTCCTATTATTTAGTACAAAGCATTTGCAACCAAACACATGAAAATAAGATACATTGGGCTTCTTCCCTTTCCATATTTCATACGGAGTCTGGTTGTGTCTTTTGTTGACCATTGATCTGTTTTGCGTGTAACAAGCAGTATTGATTGCTTCAGCCCAGAAGCGTTGAGAGATATCTGCATCTGCTAGTATTGTTCTAGCTGCTTCTTTTAGAGTTCTATTTCTCCTCTCAGCTACTCCGTTTTGTTGAGGAGTTCTGGCAGCTGAATATTCATGATGAATCCCCTGCTCATTCAAATATAGCTCAAGATACTTGTTAGTGAACTCAATGCCCCTGTCACTTCTGATTTTAATAATGGTAGTAGATTTTTCATTTTGAATCCTTTTCAGAAGTTTGATCAGGAGACAGCCGGTTTGATCTTTTCGTGCGAGAAATATTACCCAAGTGAATCTGGAAAAATCATCAATTACAACAAGAGTATATTTCATTCCCCCTAAGCTCATGATGGGGATAGGACCAAATAAATCCATATGCAGTAGTTCCAAACATCTTGAAGTTGATTTGCTATCTTTAGTCTTGAAGCTGGATCTTATCTGTTTCCCAAGCTGACAAGCAGAACAAACGTGATTTTTAACAAAATTAAAGTCAGGTAATCCATCGACTATATTCTGCTTCTTAAGATAATTGATTGACTTGAAATTCAGATGATTCAGTTTCTTGTGCCATAGCCAGTGTTTATTGCTAAGAGAAGCAACTAAGCATGTAGGAGTGTTGACATGATTTGAGTTCCAAGAGACTCTGTAAGTATTGCCTTCTCTCTTTCCTGTTAACACAGTAGTTCCAGCAGAATCTCTAACTATGCAAGAATGCTTTTGAAAAGCCACAGAATACCCATTATCGCATAGTTGACTAATACTGATAAGATTGTAATAAAGATTGTCAACTAACAACACATCATTAATAATTATATTATCATGGATAATCTTACCCTTACCCATGGTTTTACCTTTTGAGTTATCTCCAAAAGTAATCTTTGGTCCAGTACAGCTCACTATTTCGGATAGTAAGTTTCTTTGTCCAGTCATATGTCTGGAACAACCACTGTCCAGATACCATGTAGAGTTACTGACTTCTGTTTCCTTCTTCTGTTCCTGCAAACACAAATTTTAGTAACTGGTACCCAAATCTATTTGGGTCCAAGCCTTATCAGTCCTTTGGGAACCCACATTTGTACAATTCTTGGTAACTTTGTACTTCGGGTATCCAAAGATGTGTGTGCAACAGAGGGTCTGTTATTTCTAACAGCATGCATACCAAAATGTTGTTCTTCCCTTCTGTTTCTGTTTTCCAGTCTGTATCTCTTCTGAACAGGTTTAGAGTTGTAGTACTGGTAGTTCTTAACCTTCATGGGATGTTGTCTTCCAGAGTTGAATTCTTTTCTGAATCTAGAACTCGGGTCAACTTTTTCCTTAGGTTTAACGTAACCCAGACCATAGTGCATTCTTCTGTTCGTCAGATTTACATTCCTTTCCACTGAAGCAGTAGGTACTTCTGGTTCTTGTACCACACTGGATTTCACAAAGTGAATGTATTTCGCTTTGCACATATCCAGTGTTGGCTTAGTATTTGTTTCAGAAGTGCTTTCATTATTACAAAAACCGAGACCACTTCTATCTCCTGACTGTTTTTGTAACTCTTGCATCTTTTCTAATGAAACAGAAGACTTGTTCCAAGCATTTACCAGTAGCGACAACTTCTGGTTTTCAGAAAGCACCTTCTGGTAATCTGCTTTGGCTCTTTCATTCTCAGTTATTAATTTACTCATCTCAACTTGTAAATCATTGCAGCTGTCTACTTGCAAGCAAGTTAACTTACTGTTCTGACTCTTTAAGTTCTGATTTTCAATTTTAACTTCTTCAAACGATTGAGAAAGTCTAGAATATTCTTTTACCATTTCATGCAGTGCATCAATCAAGTCATTTCGTGTAAATTCACTAGAGTCAAAATCAAATACCTCTTCAGTTGTCGAGGTTGAGTCATTGTCTGCCATTAGACATTTGACTTCTTCTGCATCACTGTCACTGGAATGACTTTCTAAGTCAGATGACTCAGAACTAGAGTCCGCCCATTTAGATTTGCTTTCTTCGGCAATCATCGCTTTTCGATCTCTTCTGGACTTTTTGTCATTTCTCTTGTAATCCTTTCTCTTTTGATCATCCTTCTTTGGTTTGGGACAATCAGCAATGAAGTGACCTATCTTTCCACAGTTGAAGCATCCCATATCACCGGATGGTGAATCTTTCTTGAAGTTGCGATTGGGACCCTGATAGGTTCGATGGTTCTTCTTCATGAACCAGGAGAATTTCTTTACAAATAAGGACATAGCATCACTACTGATTTGTTCAGCAGTCTTCTCCATAGCATTATCAATGATCACAGCCGGTAAAACTTGAGGTACAACTGCAGCAGCAGTAGAAGAGGTAGAGGCAGTAGTAGTAAAAGTATTAGCAGTAGCAGCAAGGGCCTTGGTGGGTAAGTTTGAAGGCTCTTCTCCACTTCTTACTTCCAATTCGAATTCATAGGCCTTTAGATCTGCAAATAAGTCGTGCAGTTCCAATTTGTTTAGATCTTTGGATACTCTCATAGCCATTGTTTTAACATCCCATTCTCTGGGTAAGGCTCTCATCACCTTGAGGGCTATTTCTCTGTTGCTATGCTCTTTACCCAGAGCAGCTAGCTCATTGACCAAGCTACTGAATCTTTCATCAAACTCATTTAGAGTTTCACCAGATCTCATTTTCAGATTTTCAAACTTCTGCATTGCTACAGACAGTTTATTTTCTTTTGTTTGCTCATTTCCTTCACATATCTGGATGAGCTTTTCCCAAATATCCTTTGCAGTAGAACACATTTTTATCTTGCTGAAAGTGTTCTTATCAAGAGTTTTATACAATATATCCTTCGCCACATTATCAAGATTGGCTTTTTTCTTATCTTCACTGGTCCATTCACTTCTTGATTTTTCGACCATCTGTGGTGCACCGTCAGTAACAGCAACAGCTGTATTAGGCTTTAAGATTTTCAGTGGACCATCTGTGATGACGTACCACATGTCATCATCTTGTGCTGCAAGATGAGCTTGCATTCTTATTTTCCAGTCGTCAAAATCTTCCTTAGAGAACATAGGAATCTTGCTGAAGTGTGCCATTTGTTGTAGTTTTTCACAAACAAGAATAACCTGCTCTGATACCAATTGTTGAGGATCGAAGTTGAGTTTAGAGGGGGGGTGAATAAACTCTACTCGTTTTTCGTGAGGATGAAGTACTAGAATCCTGTTAAGGATAGTAGTTGGTCTTGTGAGAAAACTTTCACCTGATTACAGTAGAATGTGCGGAAATAATCTGATGAAGTAGTTGAAAAACAATAAAGCAGTAGACAGCAGTTGTTTATGGAAGTTCGAAGATAAACTCTTCTACGTCTCCCCTTCTTCTGTTTCCAGAAGGTATAACTAAAAGACTTTGGATATTACAGTACAACACTTGTACACACCCACTTCAGAAGGACTTACACCTCAGCCTACTGAAACTCTTAGTTTCTCAACTTTACACAAATGTGGAACACAAAGTTCTGAAAAGACTCTTTTCAGATTACAGACTCTTCTGATAAAATATTGATGTAGTGAAGATTGTGAAGAGTGTAAGAATTAGTTGCACAAGATGATCTTTAACAAGATCAGATATAAGCTATGAAGCGTGTGCTACTTTTTTTTGTGTTGAACTTGACAACGCTCAAGAATGAATGATATTTTTCTGATAAGAGAGTAGCTTTGTTCCTTGAAAAATGATATAATGCGAAGTGTCGTGTCGAACAAGGATTTGATCCAAGTATATATAATCGACTGAGTTCAACGTTCATAAACAGAGAAGTCTTCAGATAACTGATACAATCAGCTTTATTACCGAAATAGGTTCCTGCAGAAAAGCTATAAAACAATCAGTCTTGTTTTATACTCAATTGGGTAATATGCATTAAATGACTCCGTATAGTATTTAATGCTGCAATTAATGCTGGTACTAGGAACATCTTAACGGTAACAATTAAGGTAGCAACGTTAGAAAGTGTTCTCTACTGGTTTGTATAGTTACCCCTCTTTCTACTGGTTTAGTTTTACTAGAGCAGCAGCTACTGATAAACTATCTAGTTGTTCTGATCTGCTGGTCTACTGGTTTTAGTTACCATCGCCACAATAAAATTCATATCTAACATTATGCGATTAATGTACGTCGTTAATGTCTAGACACAATTTTTTTTTAAAAAAATGATTTACTATTAACAACGCACATAAACAGCACGCTGTTAATAATACTATTTACGGAGTGCCTTTATTTTACGTTGCGAAAATTGCATATGTTATTAACAGCTCACATATAACTGCACGCTGGCGTTTATATAATTTATTAACAGCACACATAAATGAATGATGCAGATATTACTATCCGCAACGTGCTTTTAATGCACGCCGTTATTTCTGTCAAGTGCAACAATATTAACAGCACACATATGGGTACACGCCAGTAAAAGTAATATTCGCAGCGTACTTTTAATGCATGCTGTTGATGACGTGCTGCGGAAAATCATTTTTCTTGTAGTGAATAAACATATTTTAATAAAATTATGAATTGTTAGTTTGAATTAGTGCATACGAAACCACCAAGATTATAATATTTTAATTATGATTGTTGCTCATGCAAAATAATATAAACAAAATCATCAATCACAATGGTTATGAAACGTAATAATTATATCAATGTGAGTTTACACAATATAAACAAAAAAAATCTGATAGTCTCAATTAAATTTCTACCTTATTCCATGCTAACAATTCATGAGTATGAACAACAAACCTTCAAAAAATAAAATACATAAAAATGCAACCCGACAAAAAATTCATCTCAAATTATCACCACTCTATGTCTAAATGCATGGAACTCATAAGATTATTCGAGAAATTGCAAAAATCAAATAAAAACTAACCAAATCCTAGTGAAGAAATAATCCCATTCGAAAAAAATTCTAAACATAATTAAGCCAAGTAAAATTGGAGAATATTTTTTGCAGCTTTTCTTATTATGTCCAGTGTAACCACATATAGAGCAATGAAGCATATGAGATATTTCACCCGTGGATCAAATCCTTCTCGTTTGTTGTCTTCCACATGATCTCCTCACACATGGAGGTAGAATAACCCTTCTTTGAACTTCTTATGGAATCAACCAATCTATTTGGTTATCTACAAGATGGATGGGCTCGGCATAGGAGATTCTCCAACATGTAGTTCTATAATATTCAGAGCACAAACTATAAGTTGAAATCCCTCTTGAAATTGTAGGAAGAAGGGCGTGTCTACATGGAATTTCTAATATGTCAAATTTCTTACATGAACATATCCAAACCAGTCTTATCCAAACCATGTTAGTTTTGCAATATTCACAACTTCCATGTTAGTCTTATCCAAACCAACCTCAAACTCGTGTGTTTCTATAGGATTCATTATGAGAATTGAAGAAGCATCAAGTTTCTTGCGTAAGATTTCTTCAAGCTTTGGAGTCAATTGTGTAGTGCATGCTTCCTCTTCTACACTACGCTCATAAAACCCTTTTTGCATAACTGATCATATTTGTTCAATCAACGCGGTGATCGGATATTCCCTTTGAGATTTTAACAAAGAATTCATAGACTCGACATTATTCGATGTCATAATATTATAGCGGTTCCCTTTAAAATGAACTCGTGACCAAGAATCATAACCCACATCCTCCAAATATTTTCCAAGTTTCTCATTCTTTCCGTATATTTTTGTCATGTAATTTTCAAACTCAGACATTCAATAATCTTTTGCTGCATATTTGGAAAAAGGTATGAGACCCTTTGTATGAAATTTTACCTTAATATTCTTCTCCATGTGCCAGATGCAATAGCCATCATGAGATTGTGGAAATATCAATCTAATTTCTTTAGTAATACTCTTGTGTCGATCGGATATAAAAACCAATCGGTTGGAGTCACCAATTTATTCTTTCAATTTTGACATAAACCACGACCGTGATGAATCATTCTCATAATCCACAATTCCCCAAGCAATTGGATAAATTTGTCCATTAGCATCTTGACATGTTTCAACTATCAATGTCCCTTTGTATTTAAATTTCAGAAAAGTACCATCTACACATATAACTGGTCTCATGGAATGATAGAAACCACGTATACTTGGTCCTAAAGACAAGAAGAAGTACAAAAAACGGTTACCTTTATCTGTCTGAATATATGTAGTTGTTCTAAGATTATTCTTCACCAAGATGTAACAATATGATGCCAAATTCCCATAACTGTCTTTAGGTAACCCGTAATAAGCTCAAGTGCACGCTCTTTGGCCTTCCATACCTTTCGATAACTTATTCCAAATTTTATATGTATATCACCAATTATGGTAGATGAATTATACGATTGGTTAAGATCTTGCAATCTCGATTTGATGTGCTGACCGATTGCGCAACTACTTGCTTGCATGTGTCCATTATGCTGGATATCCAATGAACATGTATGCTTGTGTAACGCCCCAGATTCGACGACTGTCCTCACTGTACCAAGACGAGTCTTTCCAGCGTGCTTCTGTCCTCACTCACACGCACCCTAGGAAACTTCTCAGGAGGTCACTCATCCCAAAATTGCCCCAAGTCAAGCACGCTTAACTTTGGAGTTCTTATGTGATGAGCTACCGCAAAGAAGATGCACCTTCGTGATATGAGTAGTACCAATCAAATCTTTTAAGCCCTCTTCAACTGTACAGTCCATTACATTGAACAGTCTCGGAATCCCTCTCATTCCCGTGTGGGTCGGTTCATTCATGTTCCCTCTATCTAGAAGCCTGCCAGGAGCCGCTCATTGTCCGTGCAACTGATGGCACCGGCGATCACTCCCCGCCCTCTTCGGCCCCGGGCCTCACAGCTTGAATATATATTTACGAACCTGAAAGTAGTCTGAATCTTCTAGCTTTGTTTCCCTCACACTTCATTTGCAGTTATCATCAACACATACAACTGAAATGACAGACTTGTTAGATTTTTTAACTTTGATTTCGAATTTCTTCCTCAAGGCAAGCATGTGCAACTTTGATTGTAACTCTTTTTTGTTTCGAAAGAACTGATCAACTTGAACATCAGATTCATCATTAAATGATTCAGATGACCCAACATTCTCTAACCTTCTATACTTTTTTTAAGCGACTTGATGAAGTTCCAACAATATTTTCATTCATTGCCATTGGTACAAACAGGTGTGCTTCAGTCTCACTGCTATTCTGAAAGAAATCATCAATGTCTTTTCATTTCTTGAATTTGGTACAGAAGCAGAAATGACATTTTTGTGGGCATCTGAAACAATCACATAACCAGTAAAATAATTGTCTGCACTATAACCACCGTTAATATCTCCATCTTCCAATTCGTCATAATTCTGTTGTAGTACAACAAAATGATCAATATCCAAAACATGATTTGACACCCATCTTCCTTCAACATCCAAACATTGCACAACATTTTCAATTCCAGAATTTTGTAATGTACCATTAACACAAGGAGAAGAAAGATTAGTAACAGTAATTGGTTCAACATCTGGAGTTAAATCAATAGGTGTTTTCTCTTCAAGAGATATAAAAAGAAGAACTTTTTAATGAATAAAAATAAACCAATGTAGATCATCATCAGAAAAGATTTCAACTGGAGAAATTGGAACGTGTATCATACCCGGGACAACAAATTGCATCACGTTTTATGAGTCAAACAATTAACATTTAGAAAATCTTGAACCTTATCGTACAACTCTATGTATGAAATTATAGTTGTCACCAGCAAAGACTTTGTATCTTTTCCATTCCAAACCGAACTGCCAGTCGCATTTTTTGTAAATTTTCCCAAATAAGAAATAATGAGTCTTTTGACTGAATCCATACATGCACAATTATGTGGAAACATTATACAATAACACATAAATCATATCTTTATACTCATAAAAAAAAAAATCCACCCCAGTCACTGAAACATTTGCTATTCGTGTTCTTAAAACGTGCTAGAAATTTTTATTTTTTTTTCAAATCTCACTTAGCATTCGGCCGAACCATAGAATATTTTTGACATCATTTTAAAATAAATCAACCAAATAATACTTGAAATCCAAGGAAAAGTCTCAAAACATAATATCGCCAATCATTTTACCAAACCTAAAAAGTAATAAATTTGAAAAGTGTAGACTAAACCTCTCAAACAAATCTCTCAAAACATAAATAAATAGTCGTAAAATCTTTAATGATATTCATAAACTTAAATGTGGAACATAGAAGCGCTGGTCCTCGGGTCATGTGCACCGACAGTCACCCCATCAAGACCTCCAATATCATAATTATTAATATCACCTGTATCAATCACATCTAGTGAGTTTAAAGACTCAACACATCATATTCTTGATAATGAATAATACGTATAAAACCACAAGCAACAGTGAAAAATATTTGTACTTAAAATAACATTTTCATGATAAGGCATAAAATTTAAACATAAACATTTTCATAACAACATATATTCATATTAACATATTCATATTCGTATCAACATATTCATATTCATGTCAACATATTCAGATTTATATTCGTGTTTGTTGAATTCAGATCGTGATTGCGACTCGTATTCTAATCGTATTGGGCGATGGATCCATCTACATAAAACCACAGTACTGGGCGGCGGAGATATCATCAACACTCTCACCGGTCAACTGAGTCCATGGCCAACATATCAACATATCAACGTCTTCGTATTCGTCTCACATATTCGTATTCGTATAAATGGAAACATGATCGTTGGGCTTCTACTGGGACCATAACCCTCACGATATTTCCAACATGTCATCGTATTAGTCATAGACCCTTCACGTCCTTCAACATTTCGTATTTCAATCACTTAATAAAAACATACATATTATATTGTTTTTCTTTAAAACCAACCCTGCAATATATCTTTTAAATATCAAGATTAAATTGTAAAAATCCATAAACATTTAAAAATCATAATTTAACATATTAAAATCATAAACATCCATAAATAATCATATTTGCGTATAGAACATTATTTAGAGCACTGCCATGACGTTTTCTAATTTTCGGGTGTAAAATGATCGTTTTACCCCTAGACGTAAAATTTTACGTTTTTTATGTGTTCTTAAGTACATTGACTCTAACATGTCCCAAACATTTATTTAAGCCTAAATTAAAATTCCCATAATTTTATTTAGCTTAAACACCAGGCTTTTTAATTCATTCGTAATTAGTCGTTTTGAAGGCGTTTTAGTCCCGAAAAAGCACAAAATTTAATATAAAATTCATAAATTTAAAAATTAGACTTTATATATTATTTTAGCCCGTGTGAACCATGACTCGACCCCTTGAGCCATGTTTCGATTATTTTGCTCATTAAAAACCCTAACTAGACCTAACTCTTTCACCCCCGAGCCATGGTTCGAATTTATCGAGCCACCCTCGAGCCACGTTGGACCAAACCCTGACCAACCCCATAGGACCCCCTCCTGGACAATTGGAACCCACGGACCAGGCCCCTAGGCTCGAACTGAAAGCACCCAACCAGCACTTGTACTCTACCGAGAATTCTAGTTGATGTCGGACTCTTGATTAACTCCTAAGACCTGACCAGTGTGCCCAGCCCCTGAGCCAGCCTGTTGTGCACTCGCTTAGGACCCTAATGTCACACCCTAGCGCTGCCCCAAGTCCATAGACCAAGCCATGATCCCTACACACGTCCCTGAACCCTGCGCATGCTGCGCGTGTTCTCGGGTAGGAGTCCTAGCAAGCTAGGACTCCTTCCCCAGCCCATAACTCGAGCCCTAGCGTGGCTAGGACCCCTTCTTTGACCCCTCACGAGACACTAGACCAGTCCTGGTCCAAAATCACCAAGCCAAGCTGTAATGTTCGGGATTTAATATCGTATTAAATTACGATTATTGATTGTTAATCGAGATGATTATGAAAGGACTAACCGAAACACGAATTGAAAGTGTGCATGTGAGATTGTTGGTGCGAGAGCCGAACGTCTCGCGCATATGCACGAAGAGTAGGCGCGCATATGCGCGAAGCTGTGCAGAAACCAAGGTGCCAAAGTCGAACTTTGCGCGCACATGCGCAACGTAAAGCACGCACATGCGCGATAAGTCCAGTGAGGTTGGCGCATATGCGCCGAATGAGGCGCGCGTATGCGCGAGTGTAGTTGGGCACGAGACAGTAGGTCTCGCGCATATGCGCGGCGATGGGGCGCGCATATGCGCGAGCTGCCGAGAAACCGAGTAACGAGACCAGTAGGTCTCGCGCATATGCGCCGAAGATGTCGCGCATATGCGCGAGACGTGTAAAATGTGGGATGAGCCACTCGTCCTTGTGCATGCGCGTGTATGTATATATATATATATATATATATATATATATATATATATATATATATATATATATATATATACACACTCCTTCATTTTCCTATTAGAAATCGGAAGAAGGGTCGAAGCTTTGGGAGAGAAAATCCTTACGCAAATTGTGAAAAATCCATCCGTCAGATTTTGAATCCGACTTCGGTACGGTGTTCCTATCGACGTAGGCTACAACTGGACGTAAGTTTTGCTACGTTTTGATATGTTTTGAAATTATGGTGTTGTCAGAATCTGATATGATTCATATATGATGTTCTTGTTATGTTAGACATCGTATAATCGAAACTGGACTGAAGAACAGATAACATATGAAATTGTTATGATTTTTAGAGTTGAGTTGATTGAGAATTGATAGCAGAATTGAGTTGTTATTGATTATGAGATGTTAGAATTGATATCTGACGGATACGATATGGCTGGATATATTGAGATTACGCCGTTATGTTGTTGAAACAGAATTTGATTGAATGTTGTTTATATTCAGTATTGATTTGAACGGGTATTGATAGTATACTTCTTGGTATTGTCATTGCCAGATTGATATTGATAGGTTTTGAGTTCGAGACTTCGACAGAGTCAGAGTATCAGAAATAAAGGTATAAATTAATGTTGTGTCGGGATTGCACAAGTCGAGTGAGATTTGACTCGAGTTTCCCTAAATCACATACTTAGTTTATTACATTGATACTTGTAATTGATGAGATTGATATTTGTTGTCTATTGATTTATAGCCACTGCATGTATTGACTACTGAGTCGTTTAGTCATTGGCTGATTCGCCTAGTCACCGGCTGATTCGTCTGGTTATTGGCTGATTCGTCTAGTTATTGACTGATTCGTCTAAACTTTGGCTGATTCGCTTAATTACTGGCTGATTCGTCTAGTTATTGGCTGATTCGCTTAATTCTTGACTGATTCGTCAATTCTGCGGCTGTTTCGGCCAGACACTGGATATATTAATTATATCGATGCCGTTTAGGGATTGATTCATTCCTATCGACTGAGATTCGGTATATTTATCATTATCCAGACATCGAGATCCCTAGGTTAGAGTTGAGTCGAGTCTGAGACGACGCGTTGTTTGAGTCGAGTTTGAGTCTGAGTATGATTCATTGCTTGATATTGATTTATGTTTCTGATTTGATACATGTTATGAATATTTGTTATTATGCTTTTATATATGTTTTTATATAATTGCATATATACATTGTTTATACTGGGATTTATTCTCAACGGAATTATCCGGCTATTGTCTTGTTTTGTATGTGTGCATGACAACAGGTGGGACATGTTCAGGGTTGAGAAGATGAAGAGAGATCATGATTAGAGTGGAGGCTCCGGACTTGGATTAGAGATAGGGTTAGACACTTGATATTAGCTGTTAAACCTTAATTGAATAAATGTATGTGGTACAGGACTTGTACTTTTATACTAAGATGTATATTCATTTTATTTCACCATGTTCCGTATTTTAAAAAAATTTAGACCATGTTTTATAATTGATTAATTAGTCCCAATGATGATTAAGAAGATAATTAGCGTCTGGGTCCCCACACAAGCTAGCAAGACAACAAGAACGAGCCCCATTATCAACCCTTGCCCCGTTTTGGTTCCAACTTACGTGTTTCAAGTTCGTGCAATGTTTGGGATATTCTAGGTTTCTAAACTCATGAAAAACAATGCTTGATCATAACCTATATCATGGCAGCCCCTTTATATCAATCAAACATGAATTGGAAACAAAACTGAGAATTAAAAAACAATGCTCATGAAAAAGGAAATTTAAACAAAAGTGTCACTTGTTTTTCAAACTTTTTATGCATAACAACATATTAAGGTGTGATGATGTTTTGAAGGAAAGAAGTATGTGTGCCTTTGCGTATTTAACGCAC
Source organism: Primulina eburnea (assembly GCF_022965805.1). Taxonomy (NCBI): domain Eukaryota; kingdom Viridiplantae; phylum Streptophyta; class Magnoliopsida; order Lamiales; family Gesneriaceae; genus Primulina; species Primulina eburnea. The sequence goes on from NC_133114.1 coordinate 23,388,960, forward strand.
GATTATTTGTTGACGATTGTGAAGAACGGGGCAAGAACCTTGGCTTGAACTCTTCCTTGAACTTTCGAATTTTTCTTCAAATTGTTGTGTGTGTATGAGTCGTGTATTTGGAGAAAAATTCAGATTTGAGGCGTGGGGTGGTGTTGCTAATGGGGAGGGTTTTTACATTATTATATAGTTAAATATTTTACTAACAAGCCTTTAGGCCTATTAAGCATAAATTTAGGCCCATTAATGCTTAATTAGAATTTAATTAAAATATTAAAATAGTTTTGTTTAAATTAGTTTGTGAATTTAATAGCCAGGTTGCCAAAAAGTTCGTATTTTTTTTGAAAACCCAGCACCAATAAAATTTACGTCCCGACGTATAAATCACCTCAAAACCCCTTATTTTCAAAAATATGAAAAACCATCAACCATATTTTAAACAATTAAAAATAATTATTTAATAAAAACATGTTACGTTTTCAGCCTTCGGTTTTTGTTCCTCGATCGCAACTTGAATATCCCTTAAAAATACAGTTTTATGCATAATGACAATTAAATCCTATTTAACATATATTCGTGCATATCACATAATCAATTAATTACTTATTTTTCATATTCTCTAGATTTGCATGCGGTTGAATTACGTCGTCTTAATTTTAGACCTTACAATCACGTACTCCAATGTTATTTTTTGTCGATAAATATCACTTCATTCTATCAATGTTTAATCTATACAAATTTTATATATTTGCAGTAATAAGTCAATGTCAAACCGGGCCAATTGTAATGACTCACCACACATTTGACCATAGATTATGAATCAATTTTTTTTATTTTAATTTTTTTTATATCTCATATCAAATTTACCAGTTTACTAATTACTAAATGATGTGCCATTTATGTGGGACTCTCAGTCGGGTACCCTAATCACAAATCCTTCCACACCCCTATTCCGTCGCCACTCACTCCGCCCACATCATCCCACCGACTCATAACCACTCCTCGGAAAAATCTTCTCATAAAAAGAAACTGAAGAATTCCAATTTTTCTAACTCGATTCTTGCGAAATATTCATGATTTAAAAAAAATTAAACCTACAAATTATCAAAAAAATCATAAAAATAATATAATCAAATTAAAAAAAAAAAATCAAAATCAAACTTACAGCAATTCATTCTAGGCAATATATTATAATGATTTGATATAAACAAAATTGATAATAGAATGAGTTTGCATAACCTATATATCTACGCACACAATAATATCGATATAAAATCAATTTTTTTTTTTGCATAAAAATTAAGTGGAAAAAAAAAAGAAATTCATATTTGTTCAAAGAAAGAGGATTGATGTGTTTCACGACCGCTTCTATACACACGGAATTTATAAGACAATAAAATAAAAAATTTGAGATGAAGAAATTGATGGTGAATATGAATTAAAAGATAAGGAATATATTTATAATTTGATATGATAAAAAGATTATTTTAATAAATTTGAAATTTCGCTAATTTTATTAAGGCAAAGGCAAGCATGGTCACCGCACACCATCGATGACTTTGACTACTCGATCGTTGACTTCCCCATGGTTTTCACAGGTGTAGTTGACCCGTGTTTATGTGTCAATGTGTCCACAATGACGTCATAACCAAGGGCGGAGGTATGTACTTATTTACCCGGGCTTGGCCTAATTTTTTTTTAAAATATGTATTTAAATTTTGTATAATTTTGGAATAATATGATATTAACTCGGGTAGATCAATTTATAATATTAAAATATTTTAGAGTTTAAAATGCCAGTCCGGGCCGGGGCAGAGCCATATTTCTGGCTCCGTCACTGGCTCCTTGTGCGCGGCGTAGCATAAGGTCTAGCTGCTGCTGGTTGGCTGAGTCACCATGATTTACCTCCTCTCACATTCCTGTCGGGCCGGGATGAAGGGCGCCTAAGACGAACGATTTCACCTTTTGGAGCAATGAGTTCCATTCTCGAATCTTCATGTCGGCATATAATACACCTTAGTTTACCAATATTAGTATTAATTCATCTATAATGATCTACTTTACCTAGTAATAATAATACCAGAACTACAAGTTTTTTTTTTTTATTTCTTTTTATATCTTTATCCCCTACTATATTTTTGTATATATTTTACTAGATGCTAACCAAATTTTCTTTGGTTTTCCGTAAACGATACAAAAAAACACCATGCCAACAATAATGTCATTTTCTAACCTGAATTGTTAGATTAGATGTCCAGCGAACCATTTTGTGGCTTGTGCTTGATTGACTCTAATGTAAAAATAATCTTTATTTTGATAATTTTTTTTTGGTTCTATCCAATTATGACATTTACTTTATATGTTTACTCATACAAGCTATATATATAAATTTGTTGAATATATAATAGGTACCATGAGGCATGTCTCTCAATGTAAGATCATGAAACTCATTAAGAAATGTACCAGATATTTTAAACAGGTTCTTACTCGAATCAGCCAATTAAAAATAAGGATAAATATCTCATGAATTTGAGACTAGTATATGGGATGTAAATATCATGTTTCATTGATAAAGACATGGAGATATTCATTTTTACAGATGGCTGATCATCTGATATGTAGCTACCTCTGGAGTTGACAAAAAGAGGGAAGAAGTAACATAACCGTCTAGATCAATTTCGAATAATATATTCTCATCATTTACCTTCTCGGTTTCAGTTGTCTACATTGTTTGCATTATTTTGTCAATCACAAAAATGGGGAAATTTTTGGATCACGAATTTGGTATATTTTGGTGGTTAACAAATAATATTAAGGCAACACTGATTTAAGAGAAACTGGTAATAGTTAAACAAAACTGATACGCTTCTAAATTGAATAAATAAGTCAAGGATTTCGGTTTACCAAACCTCAATTTAACCAGAATCGGTTTACGTCAGAACACTAAACTGATGTTCATATCAAGCAGTCTGAACAAACTGATCGCAACGGTGTACGAGTCAAGATTGATCGCGACAATGTGCGAACAGTCAGAAAAGAGTTGACATGGACTAAAAACAAGGCAACAAACGCTTTTGATTGAACAGATCTATTTCTGAGAGTATAAATAGAGGAAGGGTTGAATTCAAAAAGAGATGGATTATTCACTGATAAGATTAAGTCTTCAATATCCTTCATATACCTGAGAGAAACTGAATCAGTTCATCACAACTTTAAAAGAAATTGATCATGATCATTTATGATCATTTTGTGCTAAGTTAGTATCATTGTGCATTATACTTGTATAGCAGTTTGCAGACTGTTTATTAATTAGTTGAGATACTGGGAGTTTCAGTTTGGCAGTGTTTAAAATCAAAGTGAATCGAGATCTTGCAAACTGCTTGTATTATCCAAAAGTGTTATATTGAGAATCTATCTAGAGGAAGAATGGGTGACGTAGGAGCTTCAGTTCTCTGAACATCCAGAAACATGTCTATTTATTTTTACACTTCAGTTTACCCATTCTCATTCATTTTGTGATTTGTTCTAATTTGTCAGTCTAGTTTCTTTCCAAACTTATATGTTAGAAAACTGACATAGACATTCAGATATTCAATTTAGTTGTCAATCCATCTAAACTAATCAAAGAAACGTACTTATTGTGTCCAGTATTTATTCAACCTTTTTTTTCTAAACACTCGACCGATCCTACATGGATTTTTGTTCTTCTTTCATTCTTCTATCTTCAGTCTGTATTCAATTCTAATAAGGATAGCTCCTTCGAAGTAGCTACATAACAATATATTTGAACACATTTTCGAGGATGGCCTTTCTCATACATTCACTGGTCCATTATGCTATAGTAGATGTCTAACAAGTCAACTTGTGGCTTGAATTTTAATGAATTTTATGTATAAAAAATATCTTTATTTTAATAATATTTTATAGTTTTATCTCATTATAGCAATTATTTTATCTGTATACTCATATATGTAACATAAATTGTAAGGTCCAAAATACGATAACATAATCCAACTGCATATAAATTTAGGAAAAATGAAAAATACATAATTAAATTATTTTAATTGCATTAATGAAATGTGGTAGGCATGTTTACATGTTAAAAATATGGTTTTCAAGGGTTATTCGAGACGCAACCGAGGAACGGAGACCGTAGGCAGTAAAGGGAAAATATTTTTATTAAATGATTATTTTTAATCATTTAATATATGGTATATTTAAGGTGTGATTTTGAAAATGGTGGTTTTTGGGGTTTTTTTTAAAACTAATTTAAATTTTAAATTTTTTTTCAAAAATAATGCAAAAAAAAAAAGTGTTGCAAAATTACGGCAAATCGTGCTTACAAAGCACGGACGCTGCACATGTGGAGCAGCGTCCGTGCTTAGTAAGCACGGATTAAGTCCACGTTGGCTTATTAGCGACGGTTTCACACTCCCGTCGCTACTAGCAACGGTTTATTTACCGTCGCTAATCGCGACGGTTTAAAAATCCGTCGCCAACGCAAAAGGTTTAACGAAAAATAATTATTTCATACCGATACCGGAATTTTCAGTACGGTATCCTTTTCGGTATACCGATTTTTCGGTAAGTTCGATATTTTTTTCTGTACGATTTTTCGATATTTCGATATTTTTTCTCAGCCCTAGCCGTGAATAGTAAATGACGACATGCGATTAATGTACGCCGTTAATGTCCACACATAATGTTTTTAAAAATATTTTACTATTAACAGCGCACATAAAGATGCACGCCGTTGATAATACTATGAACGGCGTGGCGTGTCTTTATTGTGCGCTGCTAAAATTGCATATGTTATTAACATCACACATAAATGCAAGCTGCAAATATTACTATCCGCGGCGTGCATTTATAGTACTATCTGCAGCTTGTATTTATGTGTGCTGTTAATAACATATGCAATTTTCGCAGAGCACAATAAAGACACGCCACGCCGTTCAATGTATTATCAACGGCGTGCATCTTTATGTGCGCTGTTAATAGTAAAATATTTTTAAAAACATTATGTCTGGACATTAACGGCGTACATTAATCGCACGTCGTCATTTACTATTCACGGCAAGGGTTGAGAAAAAATATCGAAATACCGAAAAATCGTACAGAAAAAAATATCGAACTTACCGAAAAAAATATCGAACTTACCGAAAAAATCGGTATACCGAAAAGGATACCGTACTGAAAATTTCGGTATCGGTATCAGTATGAAATATTTTTTTTTCGATATTTCGGTATATACCGAAATAACGAAAAATAATTTTTTTATTGTTATTATTTTTTTAAATTTAAATCGGTCTACCGAAAATATTTCGGTACACCGAACCGGTACTGGTATAAACTTTTTTCCCATTCGGATGCGGTATGGAAAAATTCCATAATATAGCGACGGTTTTACACAACCGTCGCAAAATTTGAGTTGGCAACGGTTTTGTAACCTGTCGCTAGTAGCGACGGTTATTAAATCGTCGCTAGTTGCGACGGATTTGTAAAACCGTCGCTAATAAGCCAACGTGGACTCAATCCGTGCTTACTAAGCACGGACGCTGCTCCACATGTGCAGCGTCCGTGCTTTGTAAGCACGGTTTGCCGTAATTTTGCAACACTTATTTTTTTTGCATTATTTTTGAAAAAAAATTTAAAATTTAAATTAGTTTTAAAAAAAACCCTGGTTTTTGAGATGTTTTCACATGCCGAGTCGTATTTTAAACCAATAATCGATTTGTGGAAGAAAACGAGGACTTTTTGGCGGCTCGGTTATTATTTTCGAAAACTTTTCAAAACGAGATATTTTTCCTAGTTTATAATGAGCCTAATGGGTCTATTATATCAAGGTTATTGGGTATAAATTTATATTCAATTATTTTTATCAAAAGATGGAGTTTTTAAACCACAAAACTCTTCATATCACACACTCCAAGCATTAGAAACCTATGGTTTCTCTCCCCACCCCACACGAACACACACCACAAATTTTTGGAAGCAATTCACCTGGACTTTGAAAGGAAAAATGCAGCAAGGTCTCTCCCGTCTATCCGCCAGCGTTCTTCGCATCTAGAATTGATTTGCGTGTGTGAATCACGTAAATGCATGCCTTATTACTTCTTTTCTAATCGTTCATACCATATTATGTGTGAATAAGTGTTATTGCATGAAAAAATAATAAGCATTATATTATTTTCGTTTTTATGGCATACACATGTTAAAACTTAGATTTTCATGCTTTACAATTAATGTTATTTATGCACAAAGAGGCTTCCAGGTTAGGGCTATTAGAAGGGTCGATTTTCAGAGGGTTTCATGGTCCTTAGGTGAATGGTGAATGGCTGGAGAGCTAGGGAAAGGGGCTGCACAAAACCTAAGGTTTTCATGGCTTGTAGGGCACGGTTTTGGGAGAAATTGAAAAGAGGGTTGTGCAGGGACTGTCCAAGAGAAGGGTGGGCATGTGAGGGTCCTAGCCACGAGCCATGGTGGTTCACGCACCTCTGGAGGGGCTCGGAAAGGCTGTAGCCGCAAGATAGGTCACGCATCCTTGTTGTCTTGCGCAAGGGAGAGGAACCATGCACAGACTTGTGCATGGCTGGCTAGGCTGGTCCATGAGGGGTCCTATGGGTTTATTATTGGTCCTAGGAAGGTTGCATAGGGTCTGGACTTGTTGGTTAAGGACTAGGGTCGAAGGAACTCGAAGATGGTTAGGGCTAGGGTTTGGTTCGAAAGTGAATAAATTTTCAGTACATTTCTAAGCATTTCTATAGGATCTAAATGGAATTATTTGGGTTGCATTGGGTGTGGTTAGGTGTGATTAAGATATGGTTAAACTTTGGTTAAGATTTGGGTTGATTCGGGTTAAAACCGGGACTTCTGTTCAAGTTTTAAAACGAATTACGAATTTTGTCGAGGAGCTTAAGTTTACGTCTAAGAAATGTCCATAGGTGTATTTTAAGGTGTTATAGTAAGTTTGGATGGATTCGGGTTGTCGTTTTAAGGTAAAAGAGTAAAATGGTCAAGTTAGGATTTCAAGGGCAAAATGATCATTTCGCACCTGAATTACGCTAGCAATCCTTACAATGTCCTGAATGCAGTAACAAATGTTAAAATGTGTATTTTGAAAGGTTATTGAATTTTTTGATGAAAATTTTAAAATTTTAAAGAATAAGTTGCATGCTTGGTTTCCAGAAAATGTTATATATATGAATTTTTATCAGTGATGAATATGATAAAATGTTTTGAAGGAGGTGATTTGATTGTGACTAATATGAACACGAACACGAATACGAAATGACACGATGACATGAAAGGCCAAGACTCAGTTGACCGGTGAGAGTGTTGTTGATGTCCCCGTCACCTGGTACCATGGTAATATGTAAGATTTAATTGACAAACAGCTAATACGAAAGTCACAATTAATGATCTAAATTCATCTAAGGATAATAATAATACGTATATGTATACGATGAAAGAAAAGGTTTAAGTTTATGCATATTCATGAAAAGCTATTTTTGTTAAAAGTATTTTCACTGTTGCATGTGGATATATACATATTACTTGTTACTATGGTTAAGGCTTACCGAGTCAATAGACTCGATAGTTGTGAATGATGCAGGTGATGGTTTTGGTGTTGAGAGAAAAGGGTTGAATGACTGAACTGGATCGGCGGATGGTGCACTAACACGAGGACCTACGCATTGTAGTTTTTCCGTACAGTTATGATTTTACATTATTTTAAAGATTTTGATGACTTTCGGAAGTAAGATTGGTTTTTGAGTTGACTATGACGTTTACGCTATTTTTGAAAAATAATAGTTTTAAGTTTGGTTTGACGTTTACGATTTTATGATTTTCAGTGAACTTTTGAGATTTTTGAGTAAAATAAATATTGAGTTTATTTTAAATGTGCAAAAGTATATATTTATAATTATATGCATATTTCGACCGAAGCAAAGAGGTTTTAGAAAAAAAATTCTAGTATATTTTAAAGGAAAAGGAGTTAGAGACGTTTCATAGATAAAGTCATTTAGCATAGAATAGGTACCATGAGGTCTACCTCGCTATGTAAAAGCATGAAACTCATTAAGAAAGAATACTGTATATTGTAGGTAGTTTCTTAGTCGAATCAACAACATAAAATAATGATAAATTTCGCTTGAGCTTGAGACTAACATATGTGACGTAAATGTCATGTGTTCTTGGTAAGTGCATGGAGATGTCCGTTCATACAGATGAGTGATCATTTGATGATACACTAAACAACCCTCCCTCTGACTTCTAAGTGGTTATCACTTACGAGTGGAAAGTTCACGGCTACGGTGGTACACCATTAGTTCTTTGACCCCGAGTCAACATGAAAGCTCTACGTACTAGCATTGTACTTTGATTCGTTTACCAATTCTATTGAGGGTCATCATGTGGGAAGGTTGGGTGTAGTTTCGAAATACGTAGGAGCTAATAAATTGTAGTTCAGGATTCACCGTTTGCCTAAGAGTGAAGATATCATTATGATTTAATGAGTTGATAGTGTAGGAGTCTCTGACCAGAGCAAGACATGTGCTTTGGGAAAAGTGTTTTCTTAGTTTCACATATCATGTTACTGTTATTACTCAAAGATACATCACATCATTATCGAATTCAATTTCAACTCTTGATATGCCAAAATTTCCTTCCTCTCTCTCTACACAAGCAACATTCAGCCACTTCAATTTTTCACAAGAAATATTTCGGCCACTTTTACAGCCACATTGCAGTCGGATTTCTGAAATTCAAGCGATCCAATCTCGACGTAAATTTCATTTAGATCTCTATTCCGATCTATACGAGGAATCCAGTTTCTGATCGCGGACCTTAGTGATTTATCAAATAAAGAAGAAAATTTGTTCGTACGAATTTACTAGAAGGACTAACTTCGCTAATCTCGGACCGGTTTTGTGTCCAGCATTTAATACGCAAAGGTTAGCCAATCTAAACACTATATGAATATTTTAAATCATACAACTCCCAAAGAACGTTTTGAACGTTAAAACAAATTTTTTTTAAACTTCTATTGAATTTTTTGTGCGAGAAAATGATACTCCAAGAGTGATATCTGAGTTAGTTTTTTCAATCATATGATTTTATTATTTAAATTGTGTTGATTAATTTATTTATAACCGCGTTTGAAATTCCAGAAAATTGAAGTCCCTGAAAATATATTTTCAAAAACAAAAAAAATTATACCGCGGCTGCCAGAAACTATTCTGGGCAGTGCACTTGCGCAAGGACTGCCATGGTGCATGATTCTTATTAAATATTTTCTAAATTTTATAATCTACTAATTAAATAATATATATTGTATTATCAATAACTAACTAGGCACGAAGTGTTCTATATTAATTAAAAATAGTATTTTTGTTTTGATAAAACAGTTAATCCTAAAATCTAACAATCGGGATAGCTGCAATTAATAGATCGAGTTTCGCTCATTTATTTAGATTAAATATTCTATGATAGCACAACACACTTAATCAATCGCTATTCATATACCAATCGTTCATGACAATTACGGATCATTGAATTCATGGATAGCAGTAGAAAATTATACATCGAATTAAATTGTCAGATTAACCGAAATACAACTTTCATAGAATTAAATATAAATCAACAAATATTTGAACAAAACACGAATATTAAATTGAAGCACAAAAAGCCTCACAGTGATAAATTGAAATAGTAAAAATATCCTCTGGATCAGAAATAAAACTTAGCCTAAGGGTGTAGAGAGGAGATGAGAAATTCTTGTGTCTTCTTCTTTTTCTTCACGTTGAAGAGGTAGAGGGAGAATTGAGAATTCTTCTTCGACTATGTGTCTCCTTCTTTTGTACATGTAGTACTTATTGAGTCAAGGAGAAAAGCCTACTAAGATCAGGTAAAACCTAATGTACACAAAATCATATTTTATGCAATAAAACTCTATCTTATCTTTATTTCTCCCAACAATAATCTCCAATTATTTTTCACAACTCAAATGAAATAATTAGGAGTCTCAAATCTAGTATTATCCTTGTAATTTTCGGAATTCAGATTTAGTTGTGCAGGCAGCTGAAGGATAGTCATAAGGCGTGATCACGCTTTGTGGAAAGGCCACTTCTGAATTTTTCTACTTCAAGTCTTCCACTAAGATCATGTCGGCAACTTTATTTGTGATATAAAATAACAATTTTTAGCTCAGATTTATCGCAAGAACAGAAAACTTAATCCTACAATAAAATCAAACAAAAATATGTAAATTAAGCACGTTGGAAGTGATAACAATGAGAGATACGCCAACAAAAAATACAAACTATTATGAGCTTATCATTCTGCAATTTGTATTAAAGCTAAGGTAATTTTTTTTATCACTATAAGTTGTTAATGGGATGTATGCAGATCATTAGGAAGTAATTATTATTTCATCTGTTGATTAATGTGACAAATAAATTAATGTGAACTTTTGAGTAGAAAAATGTCCGCAAGACTATTTGGACTTTCGGTTGGAACCACCATCTCCAAGTCAAAGTTTGATGGCTTCAATTTATTCAATTTTTGTTCACTTGTGGAAGGTTCTGTTGTTTCTATAATTTAATCAAATTCATGAGCTGCTAATGAGTCGTCGATAAATTTTTTCATGTACGTATATATAGCTATAATTTTATATATTAAATATATAAAATTAAACACGAATGACTCATTAACATATTAAGTCTAAAATAGTATTTTATTTCGTCGATTAGTTCTATAATCGAATTAATTATTATATGTTATTATGTGAGATTTGTTAGAAAAATTAATAAATTCAAATAATTTAAATATACAGATTTTAATCTAAAATTTTAGAATAAGTGAAGATGTTTTTTTTGTTCAAATATTACTTAAAAATAAAATAAAATACTCCAAAGTTGATACTCTAAAGATATATTTGTTTATACCAGCCAACTAGCACATAATATAATGGCTATTTAATACGAAATGTGAAATAAAGGTTGAAGATAAATCCCTATAAAGTTATAGGAGAACTAATTTATAGGCATTTGGTGATCCAATCACAATATCACATCATGTAATAACTCGACTATTATTAATTTCAAGACATTATTTATGAAATTTTTAAGCCAAGAAAACAATGTTAAAAGCATGACAAATGACAATTCTAGAAAATCATGCAATTATTGTGTTAACATGTTGTACCACGTCATTTTGTGTTGGGATTTATATAGATTTGAGACCTTAGAAAGACATAAAAAGCATGTGGACTAGGTGACCTATCTTATTTTTTTATGATTACGAAACTTCTAGACGTTATTTTTTTGTTGTACGCTGGGTACATTCAGGCTAATAACATTCCATACAAATCACATTAATCAGATAAACCATATGAGCAAACCATATGTAACGGACTCGTCCAAATTTATATATATGAACTTGAATCCATATTATTAATATTCTATTGCGAACAACTAGCGAAAGATCGAATATAATAATATTGATTCAAATTCAACTCTAAAAAATTTCAAAAATATTCGTTCAGATCGAATTCAATAACATTTTAAATATAAATCAAATATTTTTCAAGACGGGTTGATTCGTTTGCACCTAGATTGTATATCAAAGTTGTAGAAGAAGATTAAATTTCAAATGAATCCATACTTTAATTATATTGTTACTATGATATAAAAATTTATAGTATTATATGATATATATATATATATAAATATTAATATGTTTCTTGTGAGACGGTCTCACGCATTTTCTAAAGCACGTGTCTTGTTTACCGACTCAATTGAGAAACTTCACTTATGCAGAGCAAATGCAGGTTGATGAATCAATCGAGTGGGAGTTAGTCATATATGTTGAGATAAATTCTTTAATGTCTAGTCAAACATAGAAGTTAGCAGAGTTACCGTATGAGAATAAAGCATTGCAAAATAAATTGGTTTACCAAATAAAATAAGAGCACGATCGTAGCAACCACTATAAAGCAAGATTGGGTATGAAACTTTTTCAGCAAAAATAAGGAGTTGAATACACTGAAATTTTTTGTTCGGTGGTCAAACTTACTACAATCAAAATTATTCTTGGGTTAGTCACAAAGGAAAATACCTATCTTCAATATATGGATATAAAAATATTTTTTTTTCATGGTAATTTGGAGGAAGAAATTTACATGAAACAACCAAAAGGCTTCGATGTAGAATGGAAGGAGAAAATGGTGAGTAAGCTTTAAAATTACGAACATACGCCTAAATAGTGGTACAAAAAATTTGAATGTTTTATGAACAATAATGGTTTTTTTAGATGTTATGCAGATCACTGTTGTTATATCAAAAGATTTGATAGCTCTTATGTGATTTTATTACATTTGTGGATGATATGTTGATTGTTCAAACTAGTTTTTTGGATATTGATAAGTTGATAAAGAAAATGTCTGAAGAGTTTGAGATAAAGGATATGGAAACTGCAAAACAAATCTTTAGATAAGAATTATTAGGTACATAGATGTCCTAAATTTGTCTCTGAAAGAATTAACCGATATAAAGGGGATCAGTTCTTATATATATCAGTTCAGTTATGGTGAGAACTGAACTGATAACAGCTCGAATTGATCACATCGGTTTGAAAACAACAGTTAAACAGTTAAGTACACAAGATATGTTTATGGATGTTCAGAGACTTCAACTGCTCCTACGTCATCCCTTCTACCACCTCGGGTAGGTTTCACTCGAAAAATTTGATTTATACAATACCTTGTACAAATCCAATCAGCTTAGGACTTACCCTACTGCCTAACTGAACTCCTACCCTAGACTAAAGGCAACACCTTCCAGCCAACACTTTTTAACGTCTATGTGTCAAAGAGTACATACACAAGTTTTATGTTTTTGTGCAAGAGTCATTCAACTTATCAGTACGCTCAATTTATGTATGTGAGTGATTGTATGTGTACGTGTGTGAGAACTGAACTATGAATACAACATGAAAGTGTTCTCACACAGTGAGAATTTTGCTTCTAGACTAAGTAGTTGGCATGTTCTATTTTTCTCTTTTTTTCTGATCTTCACATACTTGTTTGTTGATGGTCTTGATCTTGTATTTAAAGAGGCTTCATGATTGTACATCAAAACTCATCAAATATGTCTGTTGCAGTTCGAATTTGTTCTTGGCTTTAATCTCTGCTGCAACGTTCATTATTGTACTTTGATCGTACAATTGCTTTTATACTATTGTGAACAGCTAGATTCTATTTATATAAGCTTGTCGTGTTCTGTAAACTGATTGATTCCTAACTGATGTTCTGAACTGGTCAGTTGAACTTATCTTGAACTGGTTCGGTGAAATCAGTTGGCTCGTCAGCTGAACTGATTTCGCTGCTTCAGTTGAACAGGTCAGCTGGACTCTTCATCAGTTGAGGATCTTCATCAGCTAGTCGGGCTTTTAAAAGTCTTCTACTGAACTGCCTATCAGCTATACAATCAGTTAAACTAGTCTTTCGACATATCAGTTGAATTGGTTCAGTTTTGGCAATCAGTTGGCACTTTCAGTTTGTATCTCGATAGCTTCAGTTTAGGCTCGATAACTGATCAGGGCGAATCCTGATCAGTTCCAGTTACTTCGTACTTAGATAAAATCATTAGAAACAAAATAACAAATTTTATTAACATCAAAATCAAGATTACGAACATGAAATGTTCCAACAATCTCCCCTTTTTTATGATCAAAAAACTTGAGCAATTAAAGCAATTTAAAATTTTAAAATTAAGTTGATTCTCCTCCTTTGTGAGTATCAAAACATTTAAAAACATTTAAGCGAATAAAAGAAATTTTCAGTTCGAGGGATAAGAAAGCTCCCCCTCAAGAACTGAATTATAAAACGAGTTTGAAAAAAATTTCAGTTCGAGGAAGAAAACTCCCCCTCAAGAACTCAATTAAAAACTCCCCCTTAAAAATATATAATCATTTATGCATTTTAAAAAAAATTAACAAAATTTAACATTCAAGCAGTTTAGGAAACACATTAACTGATATCAGTTCAATTACATTCAAACTAACTGGATAAACATTATGTTTATTTAATCAAATAAGCGTCCATGTATTATACATTAAGCACATCATCATATATAAGGGAAATACTACTACAATAACATATTTTAAACAAAATCAAGTATCAGTTAGTTTATACATAATAGAATTGGATGTACCAATAACTAGTTTCGTTAAATGCTTTGAAAGGCTGCATCAATTTCAAGTCTCTTTTGTTATAAGTGCAACTAATTTGCCTTGTACTTGATCTCTGTGTTGGCTAACTAGTCGAGCTAACTCAAACTGAAGTCAACTGATATTGAACCGCATTGATCATATACTCTGATCTGATATGGCAGTTAAGCGATGGTATACTCCTGGTGATTAAGCTCTACTTTAATCATCCATCATTTCAGCTTAGCTGGTTTTCATCTGTTGATCGGCGGAACTGGTAGGCTGTCAACTGAAATATTGTTCACCGATTAGTTTAGCTTTTCTGCTGTCAGTTGAACTCAAAACCCTAAAAGTTGCTAAAACAACAAAATCCGGAGTCGAGAGAAGTGGCTACAATGTTAGTTGCAGATCCAACAATATTTTCTCTTTCCACAGTAAGCTCATATAAAATTTATAAGAGGATTTTAAAATCCATTTTAAATAACATTTTGAAACATATTTTAAAATATTAGCTTTCAAATGTCCTTATTAGAATAACTGGCTCTGATACCAATTGATGGATCGGTTCGGCTACCTTTGAAGGTGCTTCAAACACAATATTCTCAATGACTGCTATAGATCGTGTTTTAAGAATGTAAACACCGATGAATTAGATCGAGTTTGGTTATAAACCAAGCGACAAATACTCAACATAATCATTCATTAAGAAAGATAATCAGTTTAAAGCTTTTAACTTTTGTAAACTGATTAACGGATATAAAGGGGATTAGTTCTTGTATATATCAGTTCAGTTATGATGAGAATCGAACTGATAACAGCTCGAATTAATCAAATCAGTTTGAAAACAATAGTTAAATAGTTAAGTACACAAGTATATTTATGGATGTTCGGAGACTTCAACTTCTCCTACGTCACGTCACCCCTTCTACCACCTCGGGTAGGTTCCACTAGAAGACTTTGATTTATACAACGTCTTGTACAAACTCACTCAGCTTAGGACTTACCCTACTACCTAATTGAACTCTTAGCCTAGACACCAGCCAACACCTTCTTGCCAATAATATAGCATATTAAGATAACCTCCTCATAAGCTGATTAAAGACTTAATAATATCCGACAATATCTTCTAAAAATACCAAAGATCCAGCAGCCTTGGCTTATCCAACAAAACAACCTAATAGCTGTAATGCCCGAGACTTAATTACTGTAATCAGACGTTGATTAATTGACATGATTGAGGTTATACGAACTTAAATGAAGAAGCCGGGCATCGTTACATTATAAGCCAAGATGTTCAACCGAACATCTCAAGATGTTCGGCCGAACATCTCAAACGGCCGGCGCACATGCGCGAAGAAACACGCGCATATGCGCGAGGGGTCCAGAAGCCCTCGCGCATATGCGCGACATAAGACGCGCATATACGCGACATTTCCAGAATCTTTGGCGCATATGCGCGAGATGAAGCGCACATATGCGCGAGTGTTTTTGTGGCAAATTTTGGAGAAGCCGCGTTTCTAGCCATGCATGAAGTATATATATATATATATATATATATATATATATATATATATATATATATATATATATATATATATATATGTATATATATATATATATATATATATATATATATATATATATATATATATATATATATACAGACGTTAATCAGATAGAATGAGAAAGAATTGGGGAGAAATGGTTTCAAGTTTCCTTGATGAGAAAAAATTGTGATTACGGGAAATCCGTCCGTCAGAATTTGAATCCGACTTCAGTACCAAGTTTCTATCGACGCAGGCTACAACTGGACGTAATTTTTGTTACGTTTAGACATGATTTGAAATTATGATATTGTCAGAATTGAATATGAATCAGATATGATGTTTCTGCTACAGTAGACATTGTATAATTGAAGTCAGATTAAAGAATAGATTGGTTATACAATTGTTATGATTTTCAGAGTTAAATTGATTAAGATTTGATATCAGAGTTGTATTGTTATTCAGATTATGAATAGTACTGATATCGATTATGAGTTGTGGTATTATATCTGTGATGTTCAGATTGACGGGGTTATTCAGATTGTATTGTTATGCCGTCGAAACATAAGTTGATTTAGATTGATTAGATTCAGTAATGATCTCGATTGTATCGTGATATCGTTGATATGGATTAGATTGTACCTTGTTCAGATATGGATCAGATTATATACTGATTTGAGTATTGATCAGAACAGGTTTTGAATTTAGTTATTTACTGATATTGTAATTATATGATTGTCATTGCCAGACTGGGTATGGACAGATCAGAATGCAAGACTTCGTCTTCGTCAGACCAGGAAGACAAAGGTATAAATAAATGTTGATTCGGGATTGCACAACTCGAGTTAGGTTTGACTTGACTTTCTTAAAATCACATACTTTATTTTATTGCATTGATATTTGCAATTATCAGACTGATATGTTTAATTTATTGAATTATAGCAGAGCCAGAGTTTGAGTCTATGACAGATCAGCCTAGCTAGGGCAGAACCGCCAAGTCTTTGTCAGAACTGCTCAGACCCTAGACTTGTGGCATATCGATGAGCTTAGATGTAGATCGACGTCTATTGTAGACACTCGATATAGCATGCCCAAGTCTAAGTCTTTGTCAGAACTGCTTAGACCCTAGAATTACGATGTATCGATGAGCTTAGATGTAGATCGACGTCTATTGTAGACACTCGATACAGCATACCAAAGTCTAAATTAGATCGGGATCCCTAGATTAGAAATAAGATAAGATCAGATAACGAGTCATTGATTCATGTAGTCATATTAGATACATGTTTTGATGTTTGGTTATGCTTTTATATATTTTTTATATGATTGCATGTATACATTGTTTATACTGTGATATTTATATCTCACCGAAGTTATCCAGTTGTTGTCTTGTTTTGTATGTGTGCATGACAACAGGTGGGGCAGGATCAGGGTCCAGAAGATGATGAGAGATCGAGATTAGAGTGGTGATCACGGACTTGGATGTAGATAGGTTTTATTACTTGATTGTAGTAGTTGAACCTAGTTTTAAATTAGATGCATGTTATACAGGATTTGTATTATTATACTGGTTTGTATAATAGAATGATTTCATTACCTTCCGCATGTATATTTTAAAAAGAAAAATATTTAGACCATGTTTATCTTAATTGATAATTAAACCCCAAAGATGATTAAGAAGATGATTAGCGTCCGAGTCCCCACAATAGCAATCCGGCATCATCAAAATATAAAATAATTTATTAACTTATTATTCAATTATTTTAGTTATATATATATGCGATATTTATTTAAAAATAAATACATAAAACCTCAATTTTGATTAATTAATATTTGGTCGATTAAATAACAACTAATTAAATCTGAATAAATGAGTGTGCATTATTTGAAAATTTTGGGGCCCTTTTGACAATCTTCCAAAAAAAATTACATGACATATATGATATTGCACATGCTTTATAGGTGAACCACAAATTGCACACATGCCAATGTTAACACAAAAACCAAAATTTTATTTTCTTCCTAAAATAGAACGAAAGGAATATAAAATCAAGCTTAAATAATATTGTCGATCCAAATATATAAATGCACAATTTTAGGGATGTCAATGGGTTCGGGTTTTATCCAGACCCTCAATGGACCCGCCCTGTCTGGGACGGGTTTGGATATACTAAATGGGTCATGGGACGAGTCTCATGTCAAATTTTTCATACCCGTCAGGATATGGGACGGGTCATGGATCCTATAATGTCCGTCTCATACCCGTCCCATATATGTGGATATAAATTGATGTACTCGCGAAGATGGTTGTTAGGTGGGGTGGAAGGTAAATAAATCACAGTTTATTTTGTTATCATACTTTCATTTTAATTTTGTTATTGTACTTCTCTCTTTAAATTACATTTTTTTTACGGTTTTAAATTACATTTTTATTTTTTCAATGTACTTTCTCTCTTTAATTTTGTAGATAATTCTTCAAATAATTTACCAACTTGTCCCACTATTCTTGATGAAGAGGAAGATAATCCTGAAGAATGTGTCTGAAAGATTGCTTACTCGCTGGTTTTACATTGATCTGTTTAAGTTCTGTTATGAGTTATTTTTGGGGTGTCAAGACTTTCTTTTGGAGAGATAGTAACTCTTTTTTTATATATATAATGCATTATGTCGTGAAAATACTTTATTTGTTATTATTAAGTGTGGTCGAAGACATGAATTAGTTTTCTATTGTGTTATATTTAGAGGCTTGTTTGTTTCATAATTCAGTCATGTGATAAGAAGATTACTGTTTTCATTTTAAAAAAAAAAAATTACGTCTCGCAGGTCTACGCGGCCCCATTTCGTATTTGGGGTGGAGTGGGTCCGAAGAATATTTAATCGGGATGGGGCTGGTAATGTGTCAAAGTTTTCTTCATGAAACGATTATTTGGTTTTGTCATACCCACTTCATTGACATCTCTACACAATTTTGAATTTTCCATTAATATATATATATATATATATATATATATATATATATATATATATATATATATATATATTTACTAATTGTAAATCGTATGTGTTTTAAAAATCAATAGTAAGACAAAATGCGTAGACTAACTTAATTTTATTTCTAACTAATCATAATAAAATCTATTTTATGACAAAATATTCTTAGCAATACTCCTTTTGAATTTATATCCTAATTGTAAATCGTATGTGTTTTAAAAATCAATAGTAAGACAAAATGCGTAGACTAACTTAATTTTATTTCTAACTAATCATAATAAAATCTATATTATGACAAAATATTCTTAGCAATACTCCTTTTGAATTTATATCAATAAAACAGATCGATCCGATATTACCATAATATTCGATCCATACTTTTGACATATTACACAATACTTTTCTGTAACACGAGTAACAAAAAATGATTTTTTTTATACCGAAAAATAATATTTTTTAGATAAGAAAATATATTTTCATTCAAATTAACATATATCAAACAAATATTTTTGACTAAATTTTCACTCAAATCGTTATATATTACATTATATTTTTTTCAATAATAAATAACAAAAAAATTATATTTTTGCTATAAAAGTTAATATTTTAACATAAAAATAGTACTTTTATAAATTAGGTCAAGTTTGATCGGGTCGAGTCGGAGTCTCTGATTGACCCATGAGTCTCTTTCACGAAAGGGCAAAAACTTGTGTGAGATGGTCTCATGAATCGTATTTTGTGAGACGGATCTCTTATTTGGGTCATCCATAAAAAAATATTACTTTTTATGGTAAGAATATTAATTTTTATTGTGAATATAGGTAGGATTGACACGTATCACAGATAAAGATTTGTGAAATCATCTCACAAGAGACCCATGTTATTCTAGAGGAGAAAATAATTAGACTGTTCTTGAAATTATTTAAAAAAATCGATCACTTTTTAAATATTTTTTCTACCTTTTATGATTTCTAATAATAAAATAATTTTTTTTTAAAAATACACATTTTGATGACGTAAAAATAAATAAATTCAAATTTTCTATTTTGATCAAACAATATTACAGCATGACCAGAAAAATCAACCTCTATGCAAAGGCGATCGATTTTGAACCGTAACCTTGGCGCTCCGAAACACCTTCATCGGGCTCGGAAAATTCCACAATTTCCACCTCGCCGGAGACGAGCCCACGTCGGGCCGCCGGAAACCAGTCGCCGTTGTCGTGGAGCTGACGGACCTCGATCTCGTGATCATCCTCGAGAAGTCTTCGATCCTGCTTTTGCTTTCAGAATTCTCATCAATATTGCCGTAATCACTAAGCTCTTGGTTCTCTGTCGTTTTCTTCGTCCCACTTCTCTTCAGGACCGACAAAAACGACGGCGTCTTGGCGCGGAGGCTACCCGACCGGAGGAAGGGGATACCGACGGATCTCGAACGGCGGAGGGACGGTTCTCCGTCGCTACTGAAATAAGCGCCGCTGAAGAATGAGAAAGGGGAAGACGAGGATGATGAAGCCGACGCCGTATTGGAAGGGCAGGAGCATGGACGGGAATTCGCGCAGTTGGGGCAGAGGACGCCGAGGCGGTGCCGGAGACATGCCGGGCAGACGCCGCTGCGCCGCTTCTTGGAGGGGTGTTTTGGACATTTCCACGCTTCTTCTTCTTCAATCAAATAGAGCGCCATTTGTGTGTGAATATGTTACTGTATTTGTTGTGGATATATATATATACATATATATATATATAGGGGGCGTTTGGCCAACTATCAATTACCGACTTTTGGCGTCAAAAATTAAATGGATTTTGACCTTTTTAACACTCAAACTTTTCACCTAATCTAAAGTGGAGTTAACTATT
Organism: Primulina eburnea; assembly: GCF_022965805.1. Classification (NCBI taxonomy): domain Eukaryota; kingdom Viridiplantae; phylum Streptophyta; class Magnoliopsida; order Lamiales; family Gesneriaceae; genus Primulina; species Primulina eburnea. Next base: position 23,409,550 of record NC_133114.1, read on the forward strand.
TGGCCAAACAATTTTGTATAGGTGTGAAAAATATGATAATATAGTCCATCAATCGTGTTTATCTCTAATTTACCGTTGAGATGACATTCATCTGTTGGAAGTAATGAAACATATTAGAATTGTACATCTAATTTATCCAGTTCTGGATCGTGGGTTGATGAAATCAAACAATCTTGTACACTAGACTAGATCGGTTCCAGATTTACCGGATTGAGAAAGCAACTCAATCCAGAATCAAAATCGGATTGAGTTAGATTGAAATCAGATTAGACAAGATTGAAATATAATTGAAATAATTTTTTAAAAAACATTATGTATCTAAAGAAATTAGATACAAGTCTCATGTCAACAATTTATTTATTAATTAATTATCTATACATATATTTGTGTGTGTGTGTGTGTGTGTGTATAGTGTACAAGTATGAAACCGATGAACAATTTTCGGTTCCTGATTCAAATGGTTTCGGATTATTTTGAAGCAACTCAATCAGATTCATTATTGATACCGTATTCTATTAGACTCGGAACAAATAATATTTTTCCTGGATTGAACTAGATTAAACCAGACATAATTCGGATGGGTTCCAAATTGAATCAATTTGTTAACCATGCCTAGTAATGACCACATATTTACATTATATATGCTTAATATCTATATTATTCTATGTTATTATATTGTATTATTAAGTTTTATAAACCTATAATAACTAAATTTAGTGCATGGTGAAAGTACACTATTTTATTTTAATAAAAAATATTATAAAAAAATATTTGATTAATTTTCTGCATTCTCTTATAACTTATTAGGATCGGTTAATTCGGGTAAAATGTTTAGAAGAGAAGTTAAATAAAAACTTTAAGTTTTTTGATAGTTACGAAATTCAAGATCTACAGCGCTCACAACGTTTAATCGAAGAAGGTTGGAGAAGAGGATGAAGTTGTCAAGCAGAAGAAGATTGTCAAATCCAAAGCTGCTCATCCTCACAAAATGCATGTTTTCCTCTGGTCCCTAAAAACAACACTAAAATCAAAACGTATTAATGTGCTCGAAAACAACAGTACATGTAACGTACCGTATTTTCATACTTAAAAATTTGCGGAAAAATTAAAAATTTTCTTAAATGTAAACATCCATACGGTCGTCACTCAACATTCATAAAAATAAATCTCAAAATCAACCGTCACAAATAAAATTTGCTAAAATCAAAGCTGTCTCAAAAGGTCTCACATCCAAATCATAAAATCAGAGTATAAATGTTTTCATGCTTAAAATCTTAAAATAACGTGGGCGGTCCTCGAATCTAGCCTCCCGCTCAGTCCAAGCCTGCCCCTTGGTCGCCACCTCCTGTCTCCTCAACAACATAGTCACCTGCATCGATCAAGTCTAGTGAGTCTAAAGGCTCAACACGTATAAACTGTGATAACGAGTACTACGTAATAAAATCGCATGCAACTTTAAAAATAGGACATACATAACTTGAGGCTTGAACTTGCATAATAAACTTGGACATACGTACGTACATAACTAGACGTGCCATCAACATAAACTTTCATAAACATACTGCATACTTGAACATATGTAACTTCATCATTTTCGTAGGGGATGTTTCAAAGCAAGTGACCCATACATAATAAACGTCTGATCAGACAAACCACAGTACTGGGCTGACATGGACGTATCCACTGCCACATACATGATATCCCCGTTCATAATTTAACGGGCTGGTTGGTCCCTTTCATAATTTAACGCTTTCCAACCATGATCTAACCCGTTCATAATTTAACGGGGTGGAGAGGTCCTCGGCCACGTTCACCGACTTCCAAACCCATTCATAATTTGGTCACGAGACATTTAGCATACCCCAAAAACTTAAAATATTTTCTTGCACGTCATACATACTTACTTGGCGTTGAGGGATTCGTTGGACTTCGATCGGGGCCGTTGCTGCGACATACTAACATGAAATTGCATACTTAACTTGCATAACTTAGACGTAGGTAATCATGCTTACTTACGAGTTCGTTCAATTACCTAGGACGTTCTAAAATTCCCATGGCTCGACCTTGTAAATCGTTGTACTAAACCATGACATCAAACCTCAAACATGTTATAATATTTTTCCCAAAATATGAAGGACACGGACCCCGTGCCTACCTCCGTGTAGGGGTCCGTGTAGAGTCGGGTGAAAGGTTCGGAAAGAAGGGTGGACACGGACCCCGTGTCAGGGTCCGTGTAGACTCTGGAAAAATGCACTCCGGAAGGAACAAACAAAGGCACGGACCCTGTGCCAGGGCCCGTCCGTGGGTCCGTGTACCTGCAGGACAAGTAAAGTTCGGAAAATCTAAACAAGTTTCGCTTAACAGTCTAGATTCGATTGCACGGACCACAATTCGACATCCCAAGACTCATCCTAGCATGTCATAACATCAAACCATATTCGTACAAAATCCCAAAGCGACGATGTTCACCCTACGACACATACCATTCAAAACGTAGCAATTGCCACCAATTCGTTTCCTACGACTTCTAATGCATTCTAGTGCCTATCGACGCTAAACGACGTATCAATTAACATCCCAACATCATACTAATCATACCTAGATGCAGCAACGATCACCCGTCGATCCCCACGAAGCCTGCAACATAAAAACTTCAAAAACACAATTTTCGTAAAAGTCGCAGTTTGAGCAATCCCACAAAAAACACCATAACTCACTCAGTTGTCATCCAAAAATCTCGAATTTCATATCAAATCGAAGGCATCGAAAAGTTATAAAATTTTCTAGTTGAAAGTTTTCTCAAAATCTCGACCAAAAATTCGCAGTTTCAACCAGAACTGTAAAAACGTGATTTTTAGATCTAAAAAGGGCTCCAAAAGCGATTTAAACATGATTGCTCAAACTTCTACTCAACATACACATGGTTTTACGCATAAATAACAACGCACGCATAATATGACATGATCGATGCATCAAGAACAGAATATACGTGCCTTTTGATATCAAACGTTACCGAAACGGCGTTACCGAAGCGGAGATGGAAGCGAGGTTGATCCGGGACGATCGTGGCACCGTTTTCTTGCAATAAAATCCACCAAAAACTCGATGGAAAGATAAGGGGAAGGGGACGGCTGCTTTCTACCATAGAACCCTAGGTTTTCTTTCTCTTAAAATCTGAAAATGAGATGTGTAGGGTGTGTTGTGTGTTTTAGTGTGTGTAAAAACGTGTAAGTGTGTGTGAGTGTGTGTAACGTGTGTGTGGATTTTTAATTAGGAGAAATTGGTGCTCAATTAACTAATTAAAGTACTAACTAAAATTAACACACACTAATCCAATCAAACTCCTCATTTAGAATAATTACCCACTAATTTTAAAAGTTTCAAACTCTTACATTACTAAAGACATAAATAAGATTTTAAAATGCTTAAAACTAAATAAATCATATAAAACGCCCCGTCCTTAATTTAAAATAAAATACTATCTTTTGAAATTGCCCAAAAATCGTCACCGGGTCTTTTCCTCAATCCCGCCTCGAATAAACGCCTGAAACATGAAACTCGAAAAAGCCATTTTAACGTTCATCACCTAAACATGAATAATTTAAAATAATGCATTTAAATAAATTATGCACTACTAAGACTCGTTTTAAAATTAACTACATGCTTCAATAATCAAATAAATGCATGGGTTATACGTGTACTGAATTTGGGCACTACAGTTTCTCCCCCACTTATAAAAATTTCGTCCTCGAAATTAATTCATACTGAACAACTCCGGGTATCGAAGTCTCATATCTGCTTCTGACTCCCATGTGGCTTCTCCCACTGACTGGTTTAGCCACCTAACTTTGACTAGCTTAGTCATTTTGTTCCGAAGCCTACGCTCTTGCCTGTCTAGGATTTGGACTGGTTTCTCCTCATAAGGCAGGTCTGGAGCCAGCTGCAATGGCTCATAACTCAGAATATGCGAAGGATTCGCCAGATATTTCCTCAACATCGAGACGTGGAACACATTGTGTACCCCGGTCAGATTCGGCGGAAGGGCAACACGATAGGCTAGTGTCCCAACTCTGTCCAAAATCTCAAAAGGTCCAATAAACCTCGGACTCAACTTGCCTCTTTTCCCAAATCTCATAACACCCTTCATGGGTGCTATCTTCACAAAGACGTGGTCACCAACGGCAAACTCGAGATCTCTCCTCCTCTTATCTGCATAGCTCTTCTGACGGCTTTGGGCGGTCTTCATTCTGTCACGAATCTTGGCCACCACGTCTGCAGTCTGTTGAACTATCTCTGGACCAAGTTCTGTTCTCTCACCAACTTCGTCCCATGAACTGGTGATCTGCACTTCCTCCCGTACAACGCCTCATAGGGAGCCATACCAATAGATGCTTGGAAGCTGTTGTTGTATGTGAACTCCACTAGAGGTAGTCTAGACTCCCAAGTTCCTTGAAAATCAATCATGCACGCTCTCAGCAAATCCTCTAAAATCTGAATAACTCGCTCAGACTGACCATCTGTCTGCGGGTGAAAAGCTGTACTGAAAAGCAACTTCGTCCCCATGTCCACATGTAACCTCTTCCAGAAGGACGACGTAAACCTTGGGTCTCTGTCGGATACAATTGAAACTGGAAATCCATGTAAACGAACTATCTCCCCGAGATAAAGCTCCGCATACTGCGTCATGGAGAAAGTCGTCTTCACTGGTAGAAAATGCGCTGATTTAGTGAGTCGGTCCACTATAACCCAAATGGAATTCGATCCTCTGACTGATCTCAGCAACCCAACCACAAAATCCATAGTAATGTTCTCCCACTTCCACTCGGGAATGGGGAGTGGTTTAACCAAACCTGCTGGTCTCTGATGTTCAGCTTTCACTTGCTGACAAGTCAGACATTCTGATACAAATCTACGGATGTCTCGCTTCATCCCTGGCCACCAATACAATAACTATAGGTCTTTGTACATCTTGGTGCCTCCTGGGTGAATGGAATACGGAGATGCGTGTGCCTCTGTCAAAATATCCTGTCTGATCGAACCAACACTAGGCACCCACATTCTGCCTCTGTATCTCACAATGCCGTCTGAAACTGTGTACAAGACGCTGCCCTTGGCTTCATCTTTCAGTCTCCATTTCTGTAACTGCTCATCTGAAGACTGACCTGCTCGAATACGGTCTAGCAAACCAGATTTGACTATCAGATTAGACAGTCTAGGAGCTCTGCCCTCTCGATAAATCTCTAGACCAAATCTCTAAATTTCCGACTGAAGCGGTCCCTGAGCTGACAACTGAGCGACAACTGCCACTTTTCTACTCAAAACATCTGCGACAACATTAGCCTTCCCCGGATGATAGCTAATTTCGCAGTCGTAATCTTTCACAAGTTCCAACCACCGCCTCTGTCTCATATTCAGCTCTTTCTGCGTGAAGAAATATTTGAGACTCTTGTGGTCGGTGAAAATCTGACATTTCTCGCCGTATAGATAGTGTCTCCAAATCTTCAATGCGAAGACAACGGCGGCTAACTCAAGGTCATGCATCGGGTAGTTCTTCTTGTGCACTTTCAACTGCCTGGAGGCATAAGCTATGACCCGACCTTGCTGCATCATCACTGCGCCTAATCCGAGCTTAGATGCATCGGTATAAAGCACAAACTCACCTTGCCCTGACGGCATGGCTAGCACTGGCGCTGAAATAAGAGCTTGCTTCAAGGTGTTGAAGCTCCTCTGGCATTCCTCACTCCACACAAACTTAGCATTTTTCTTGGTTAGTGAAGTGAGCGGCACTGCTATGGACGAAAATCCCTTAATGAACTTACGGTAGTAACCGGCTAAACCCAAAAAACTGCGGATTTCTGATGCGTTCTTTGGCTCAACCCATTCCTTAACGGCTGCTACCTTCGCTGGGTCCACCTCAATACCACTGCTGGATACTATATGCCCCAAAAATGCAACTTTCTGCAGCCAAAATTCACACTTACTGAACTTCGTAAATAGCTTGCGACTCTACAAGGTCTGCAAAACTGTCCTCAAATGCTGGTTGTGCTCCTCATGGCTCTTCGAGTATATGAGAATGTCATCAATAAAAACTATGACGAACTGATCAAGGTAGGGCTGAAACACTCGATTCATGAGGTCCATGAAAATTGCTGGAGCATTCGTCAAACCGAATGGCATTACTAAGAACTCGAAATTCCCATACCTGTTTCTGAAGGCCGTCTTGTGGACATCTGCATCCTTCACTTTCAGCTGATGATACCCTGATCGAAGATCTATCTTAGAGAACACGGTAGCTCCCTGCAACTGATCGAACAAGTCTTCGATTCTAGGCAACGGGTACTTATTCTTGATCGTTACCTTGTTCAGCTCACGGTAATCGATGCACAGTCTCATGCTTCCGTCTTTCTTTTTCACAAAGAGCACTGGTCCGCCCCACGGTGAGCAACTCGGGCGGATAAACTCCTTGTCTAAGTGCTCCTGAATCTGCTGCTTAAGTTCTAACATCGCTGCTGGAGCTAATCTGTACGGTGCCTTAGAGATTGGCACTGTACCTGGCATGAGATCGATTGCAAACTCCACCTCTCTTTCTGGTGGAAGGCCTGTGACGTCATCCGGGAAGACGTCTGAAAATTCTTTGACTACAGATACCTCTGATATAGAAGGAGTGGGCACGTCAGGTGCTGAGATAATACTGGCCAAGAAAGCCTGACACCCCTTGGAAATCAACCTCCTCGCCTGCATGCACGAAATCATGCGAGGGAAACTCCTCTATCTAGCCGGTTCAAATAGAAACTGCTCCATGCCCAACGGTCTGACCAACACTAATCTCTTCTGAAAATCTATCAGAACTCTATTCTTAGTCAGCCAGTCCATGCCCAAGATAATGTCGAATTCTGGCATCGGCAATAGGATTAAATCTGCATATACCAGGTGGTCATGTAGTTCTAGATCAATGTCTCTGATCACACTGGTAGCCAACTGCTCTTCCCCTGACGGGACTGTCACCGAAAAGTTCACGTCTAGGCCAATGGACTCCGACATGAAGGAGTGAGTGGCTCCTGAGTCTATCAGTTCAGTTGTGGATAATCTCTTAATAAAAATGTTTCCTGAGAGACGTTAGCACACAAACAAACTTATATCCCCAAAATTACTAACATAAACCTTAAGCACAATAGAACTCAATAACCCTAGGCACACAAAATATTACTAGCACGCTAATAATTCCAAGTAAAAATTCCACATGCAAGGCAAAATAATACTGAGCTTAGGTAGAAAAGTTTACCAATCAGTAAGGTGGTGTCTGGGTCCGCCTCCTGTGCATGCATGGCGAATACCCTGCCCTGGGTTGGCTGCTTCCACTGTGGGCACTCTTTCAGCACGTGATCTGTAGCCCCACATTTAAAACATTTCCCGGATCCCCATAGGCACTGTCCGGGATGCTGGCGATTGCACTTTTGGCACACTGGGAAGTTACCGGGCTTCTGAGGCGCCCATTGCTGCTGAATTAGACCCTTGCCCTTTGGCGGTCCTGGATATGGCTTTTTCCCAGGCGGCCCCTGAAACGGCCTCTTAAACTGGGGTCTCTGCTGGTGTTGATGCTGGTGTTGCGGTGGTGCCTGATAGGGCCTCTTGCCCTGCCTGTCCATCTCGATATCTCTCAGATCTTGCTCTGCAGCCAATGCTCTAGATACTGCGACTGCGTAGCTAGTAGGGCCAGCTACTCGGACGTCACGGCGCAAGATCGGCCTCAAACCATTCAGGAAATGCCTCAACTTTGTCCGGACATCATTCGCAATGAGGGGTACGAAGTGACACCCTCTCTCAAACTTCCTCACGAATTCTGCCACGCTACTGTCTCCCTGTCGCAGCGTCATAAACTCGTTGGTGAGTCTGGATCGTACTTCCTCAATGAAGTACTTGGAGTAAAAGACCTCCTTGAAACCATTCCATGGCAATACTTGCAGATTGACTGCCACTGATGCGCTCTCCCACCATAACCTGGCGTCCCCTGTCAGAAGGAACGTGGTGCATCTGACCCTATCTGCATCGATCAGTTCCATAAAGTCAAAGATTACCTCTATGGACTTAATCCATCCCTCTGCTACCATCGGTTCAGTGGTACCCGAAAACTCCTTAGGACTCATCCTCCTAAATCTTTCATATACCGCCTCTGGCTGGGGCCTCGCCCCTGCAACTACCGCTGCAGCCTGGTTCCCCGCAAACTGTGCGAAGAACTGCGTCATACCCGCAAGCATCTGCGCCTGCATATCTGGAGGTGATGGTGGTGGAGGATTGGCCCTCTCCTCAACTCGAGGCTCTTTATCCTCCTCCCTTGTTTCACGGTCGATCACACGTCTAGGAGGCATACTGTTCCAATAAATTACCCAACACGTAAACCCAATATGCATGAACATATATCAATATTTTATGATGCACGTAAATCAAACTTAAAACATGCACATACTGAAATCATAACTTGATGCTTACTACATAACCTAATGCCTTACAGACTTGAGGTGTGACTTCTTGAGCTTCTTGCGACTGGCAATAGGCATAAACCTTTACGAGAACACCGCTCTGATACCAACTGTAACGTACCGTATTTTCATACTTAAAAATTTGCGGAAAAATTAAAAATTTTCTTAAATGTAAACATCCATACTGTCGTCACTCAACATTCATAAAAATAAATCTCAAAATCAACCGTCACAAATAAAATTTGCTAAAAGCAAAGCTGTCTCAGAAGGTCTCACATCCAAATCATAAAATCAGAGTATAAATGTTTTCATGCTTAAAATCTTAAAATAACGTGGGCGGTCCTCGGGTCTAGCCTCCCGCTCAGTCCAAGCCTGCCCCTTGGTCGCCACCTCATGTCTCCTCAAAAACATAGTCACCTGCATCGATCAAGTCTAGTTAGTCTAAAGACTCAACACGTATAAACTGGGATAACGAGTACTACGTAATAAAATCGCATGCAACTTTAAAAATAGGACATACATAACTTGAGGCTTGAACTTGCATAATAAACTTGGACATACGTACGTACATAACTAGACGTGCCATCAACATAAACTTTCATAAACATACTGCATACTTGAACATACGTAACTTCATCATTTTCGTAGGGGATGTTTCAAAGCAAGTGACCCATACATAATAAACGCCTGATCAGACAAACCACAGTACTGGGCTGACAGGGACGTATCCACTGCCACATACATGAGATCCCCGTTCATAATTTAACGGGCTGGTTGGTCCCTTTCATAATTTAACGCTTTCCAACCATGATCTAACCCGTTCATAATTTAACGGGGTAGAGAGGTCCTCGGCCACGTTCACCGACTTCCAAACCCATTCATAATTTGGTCACGAGACATTTAGCATACCCCAAAAACGTAAAATATTTTCTTGCACGTCATACATACTTACTTGGCGTTGAGGGATTCGTTGGACTTCGATCGGGGCCGTCGCTGCGACATACTAACATGAAATTGCATACTTAACTTGCATAACTTAGACGTAGGTAATCATGCTTACTTACGAGTTCGTTCAATTACCTAGGACGTTCTAAAATTCCCATGGCTCGACCTTGTAAATCGTTGTACTAAACCATGACATCGAACCTCAAACATGTTATAATATTTTTCCCAAAATATGAAGGACACGGACCCCGTGCCTACCCTCCGTGTAGGGGTCCGTGTAGACTCGGGTGAAAGGTTCGGAAAGAAGGGTGGACACGGACCCCGTGTCAGGGTCCGTGTGGGGGTCCGTGTAGACTCTGGAAAAATGCACTCCGGAAGGAACAAAGGCACGGACCCTGTGCCAGGGCCCGTCCGTGGGTCCGTGTACCTGCGGGACAAGTAAAGTTCGGAAATTCTAAACAGGTTTCGCTTAACAGTCTAGATTCGATTGCACGGACCACAATTCGACATCCCAAGACTCATCCTAGCATGACATAACATCAAACCATATTCGTACAAAATCCCAAAGCGACGATGTTCACCCTACGACACATACCATTCAAAACGTAGCAATTGCCACCAATTCGTTTCCTACGACTTTTAATGCATTCTAGTGCCTATCGACGCTAAACGACGTATCAATTAACATCCCAACATCATACTAATCATACCTAGATGCAGCAACGATCACCCGTCGATCCCCACGAAGCCTGCAACATAAAAACTTCAAAAACACAATTTTCGTAAAAGTCACAGTTTGAGCAATCCCACAAAAAACGCCATAACTCACTCAGTTGTCATCCAGAAATCTCGAATTTTATATCAAATTGAAGGCATCGAAAAGTTCTAAAATTTTCTAGTTGAAAGTTTTCTCAAAATCTCGACCGAAAGTTCGCAGTTTCAACCAGAACTGTAAAAACGTGATTTTTAGATCTAAAAAGGGCTCCAAAAGCGATTTAAACATGATTGCTCAAACTTCTACTCAACATACACATGGTTTTACGCATAAATAACAATGCACGCATAATATGACATGATCGATGCATCAAGAACAGAATATACGTGCCTTTTGATATCAAACGTTACCGAAACGGCGTTACCGAAGCGGAGATAGAAGCGAGGTTGATCCGGGACGATCGTGGCACCGTTTTCTTGCAATAAAATCCACCAAAAACTCGATGGAAAGATAAGGGGAAGGGGGCGGCTGCTTTCTACCTTAGAACCCTAGGTTTTCTTTCTCTTAAAATCTGAAAATGAGATGTGTAGGGTGTGTTGTGTGTTTTAGTGTGTGTAAAAACGTGTAAGTGTGTGTGAGTGTGTGTAACGTGTGTGTGGATTTTTAATTAGGAGAAATTGGTGCTCAATTAACTAATTAAAGTACTAATTAAAATTAACACACACTAATCCAATCAAACTCCTCATTTAGAATAATTACCCACTAATTTTAAAAGTTTCAAACTCTTACATTACTAAAGACATAAATAAGGTTTTAAAATGCTTAAAACTAAATAAATCATCTAAAACGCCCCGTCCTTAATTTAAAATAAAATACCATCTTTTGAAATTGCCCAAAAATCGTCACCGGGTCTTTTCCTCAATCCCGCCTCGAATAAACGCCTGAAACATGAAACTCGAAAAAGTCTTTTTAACGTGCATCACCTAAACATGAATAATTTAAAATAATGCATTTAAATAAATTATGCACTACTAAGACTCGTTTTAAAATTAACTACATACTTCAATAATCAAATAAATGTATGGGTTATACGTGTACTGAATTTGAGCACTACAGTACAAGTATCAAATAAGACTCGAATATAAGTGTCAAAAATGCACATATCATGAATTCAATAAACAAATAAAAACCTTTACCTACAAATTTAATGTTGAAGATATTTTTTCTTTATAAGAAGTATAGTACGATATATAATAGACATTATTAGAGAACCCAATATTTCTTGTAAGTTCTAAACCAATAAGATATAAACTATAAGTTTTATCATACATCTTTGTATTATTATCCAATTTTGTCCTGATTAAAAAGGGTCGTTCACTTGGTTAGTTTCGAACGATGGAGGCCAAATTAGAGGATTTAGCTTATTTTTAAATTTAAAAAAAAAAAAAACTATAAGCATTGTTACTTAAAGTTCAATAAAAGTAGGAATAAAGTTCAAAACGATGGCATCTTTCCTACATCCAATAACAAATATTTAAGCTTGGATTTTGATGGAATTACCCAACTTTTTAATTGTGCATCGTCTATGTTGAAATATTATAAGTAAAATGTTTGATAACTACCATTAAAAACTTCGTATAAGAAGCTCAACTCCGTGAATCAAAGCCCCTCCTTTCTGTTTTGCTTTGCATCCTTATAAAGTTAATTCGCATACATTTCCTCATTGGATGTTTGAGAGTTGTATATCAAACCTAGAGCAATGCAGAGTTGTTTTCGTGTACCCAAGACGACGTTCGCACAAGATGTGATCCTTGAGGAGTCACCAGGATCATTCGATGAACCTAAACGAATACTCATAGTCGTAGACGCGCTGAAGGAATTTCAGGTAGATTTGCTCGAGTGGGTTCTTAGAAATTTCACTATCAAGAACCGCCACACCATTACCATCCTCGGGATTATGCCTTGGCTTAACATGCCATGTGAGATCTCTCTAAATTTTCACAATGTTCATATCACCAAATTGCCCGAATGTTTGTCACATTATTCATAATGGTTCATGTGACATTCAATCAATATCACATATCAAATATGCAATTCGAAGATGGTATAATGTCAAATATAGCATAAAATATGTAATCGTTAACATCATGTCGATGAATTAGATGAAAATACTTGAATAAAATCTGGCATTTGGCTTTGCATTGTAGTGTCATCGAAAACTTGGTCTGACGTGTGGAGCTTGGATTTGGAGAATTTGCCTTACTTTCAAGAGAAGGGTGGCTTCAAGAATGGCCCCAAATGTCAGAAGGTTCGAAGGTTGATCGACCTTTGCCAAAAATACGGGGTACTATTTTCACAACCCTCAACCATATCTGATATTGCTCGAAATTAAAAGCTTATATTTCTCATTTTTAGGTAGAAACAGAAATCAGAAGTGAAATGGGGCATCCTTTGAGACTGCTGGTTGTGGAGCATATAAGCAGCCTTCATGCTACATTGGTAGTATTTGATAGGTATATAACAAAAAACTCACTATAAACTCACCATACAAATCACATATTTCAGGTCAACAAGATCTTTTTAATCGGAAAACGGGTATTTGAAAGCCACGTGATTCATTCTTATTGAAATACCTTTCAAATTAAAGGTGAGCAAGGTCAACCAAACACTTAAATTGCAAACTGCACCCCTCATTTCGCTCGTTCATTCTATCTCTTATTACTAAGTGAATATATGAATCGATGAGTAATGTTCGTGACCTTCGAACATATAAAAACAGGCATCACGACAGGAAATACATAGAATACTATGCAGAGAAAGTACCTTGCAACATGGTTGTGGTAAATGACAATGGAGCTGTCAATCTGATCAAGAAACGAAAATCTGTAGATCATGATACGGAGCACAGTCCAGCTCCTGGAATCGAGTCCACTCCTTCCATTGCAACTTGCACCAAATCCATACTCTCAGAACAACTTAAAAAATGTCTCAAGCCAATATCTCGGGGAAAAAATGACTAGGAATAAAGATTTCTGATGCAGATGAAGAAACTACATAATGTGTTGAATGCGACAGAGGAACAAGATTGTAACATAACGTCTTATGATGTACTTGTGTTTCTATTACAAAATAAATCCGTGAACATCATATATGTACTTGTGTTTCTATTTCAAAATAAATCCATCCAATTTTGCCACAACGCTATGCACATGCGATATTCACACATCAATGATCGGTTTCTTCACCGTCCAGTTTAGGGAGAACACAATCAAATATTGCTTTTGGAATATTCCAACCACCTAGTCAATCTATTCTGACAAAAAACCATTTTAACTCAAAAATAAATACAAAAACAAAAATAAAAAATGCCATTGGTTCCAAACAACAAACTAATCATCAATCATACATGAAGCATAACACGGATTTATATTCTTTAAAAAAACACAATTTATATTCCTCAGGAAAATGACAAGATTGCCAAGCACATTTAAAGAAAGCGAGTGAACCTTCAAAGGCCTTATACCAGGAACATTTCAATAATTATTTTTCCAAGTTAAAATGCAATTCTTTAAAAAAACAAATGACAAGACGGGCAGTAGCTACGATCTTTCTTTCCTAATTCGGCCAAAAAGGCTAATATCCCATTCTACTGCAAAGTCGATAAAATCTCATCTGTGCATCCGGGTCTGACTAATTTCCAGTTCACCTGAAACCCCCCGCAAGCAAAGGACGTATCGGTCTCATGTCATCTCTTCTTGGAGATGATCGCGATCTACTCTTCTTCCTATTTGCAGAACCTTCACTTTTCGACCCCTTCAAAGCAGCCAGCAGTTGCTGACCTCTTGCACCATGAATGCTTTTCTTTATGAGTGAACAAGCCTGCTTTGTTTCCATATCATCAAGATCTTTATCCAGTTGTCTCTTGCAAGAGATCCGATCCACAGATTGCACATGGTTACGTTGAACGGAGAAAACCACATCTAAAACAAAAGTTAGTTATAAGCATCGGTCAATTATTCGTAAAGTCATGGAAAAGGTACCTTTAAGGAAACAGGTTTCGCTCAAATTACCAGGTGGGTCTTTCCTAAATAACTCTGGACTTGGAGACCTAGAAGGTGTTTGAGGAGTAAAAACATGACTGATTCCACGGACACCATCTCCCTGCTTCCGGTTAATTATGTCAGGTGAACGTGAAGAGGCTCGTATGTGGGGATCACGTAAAGGCCGATCAAAACAATCACTTGCAGTGTGGGGATCACGTAAAGGCCGATCAAAACAATCACTTGCAGGACTATTGCATGTTGGTCCATTCTCTTTACTTTCATTGTCTTCAACTTCACTGCATTTTGAAACAGTTGCATCACTTGCTTCGATTGAATCACAATAGTGAGTTTTGTGGAGAGTGGGAGATGTTGTAGCTACATCTACTTTATCTAACACTGATTTGGGTGATGTGCTCGATATATTGGACTCTATGAACTTCTGAGTTTCCATGAAACTTGAAAACCACTGGATTCCCTCTTTAGCATAGAAGAGAATGTAAGCCTCCTGTGACATCACTAAATCTTCATGGACTTGAACAACCTATATGTTGGCAATCAAACATCAAGGTTTCCCCAACATCAGATATAGAGGACATCAATATTATATATTGCAGTAAGATCATGTCCAATTACTCACCCGGGAATCATCAAACTTATACCACATGTCAGGTGATAAACGAATGAAGCAGTAATAGTGGCCTGAAGTAGATGTCGGTCCAATATGTACCACAATAGCATAAAGTGTGTATTTAAGATCCACCTGCAGGACACATACACACAAATAGAAAGATAGGGACTTCAGATTCCAGTTATAACACACACTAAAGCAATACTTGATTTCTTATGCTGCATTCTTGACAATTATATGTATATGAGCAATCAGATGAGAAATTTTCAATTAACCATAGCCTTCAGATTTCAAAATTCATTTTACGAGTTTCGATAAAATAAATGTGAGTCCTATATTATTTCATCATTCAAAAGAATAGACATAACGGGAGCTTACATCAGATATCTTTCCACTACAAGTGAAAGGCCGCAGATCCATTTCCAATGGAAATTTTACATGTTTATCAATTTTCTCAACAAAATGGCCATCATTTTTGAATCTCTTCAAATGAAAGGCAGCGACGGAAGGGGTTTGATCAAACATAAGTTGCTTCTCAATGGATACTTGCTCTTTACAACTTTCACACGTGAACTTGTTCTCTGAGTCTTCAATTTTTTCAATCTTCGTGAAAGATTGAAGAGCCATTAAGAGGTTGTCCGCTTCTTCGATCTCCAAACTCAGGTTAACCAAAGGCTCATAAGTGTCAGAACAGTAATAGCACTTACAACACTTCAGCTGCAAGTAGCCAGCATATGGTGAGATATTTTAACTCATAATCACACACATATAAGTGCATAAAGCAGTAAACTGTGGAGTTAATAACAAAACATGGAAAATGCAAAGCACAAAAGGATAGGTATAGAGTATATACTTTGCTTACTAGACTACCACCAAACACCTGTCTAACAAAGTTGTCACTTTTTGTATTTGTGCATTCTTTTAGCTTTGAATCATGACAGCTTTCAAGTCTTTCTAGGAAGCACTGAAGAAATTCATGAGCATCTTCATGTTGGTATCTCTGGAAACTTGACGAAAAATCTAGCAGTTTTATGAGGTCAAAGAATCTCAGAGTACGGGCTTCATGAAACGCATGTGAATAATTATGGCTACCATAAATAATTTCTTTTAATAAAATCAGAAGTAACAGTTTCATATTGTATGCACCAACAAAGCTGGTAATTTGACCAATCATAATTTTTACCCAGTAGGTAAATGACAGTAAAAATTAACAATAGAAAGAATGACAAGTGAAAACTTAGAAAAAGAAAACAAAATCAACAGGCACTGAAATAAAATAATCAAAATATCAGTATAAGTAGGATAAAATAAACTTCTATATGGGCTAGTTTTGCAAATTTAGTTCAAATGAAAAAAGGATACAGCTCAAGTTGTTGACAATCTTCCGAGGTGCAACAATTCCATCGCTAGAAGTAAATGACAGTTCAACCAGTTCACGCAGAGCACAAAGGACACAGAAACATTCCTCGATACCTGCATTAATAATTACAAAGCTGTTTACAACAATTGCAAGATCAACAACAAAATATCACCAAACCACCAAACTGGAACAAATTTACAATGAAAGTAAATTCTAACAGGCAACAAAAATATAAATAGAACTATAAAATCATTGTTTTTCTTACACTGAAAACCCGCTGCATGATCATCCAACAGCAAACTATGAAGAAGAGGCACAGTGTGCATAAAGCATTGCAACACAGAATTTAGGAAGCATGTGTTACCCAAATTTAAAAGCCCTGCTCCCTGCAAATATTTCACAATATTTTTAATTGAATAAAGACATTCAAAACTTGGTGAAAATAAAAACATAAACAATAAACAAAACCAAAAACACTGAACATCTGGAAAGATACATATATCATCATCGACCAAAATGTCAGGCAAAGCCATAATAATAATAACAAAAAAATCATTAACCAATTACTAAAGTCGGTGAGATTGTTAAATTTCCCAAACCTACATGGTGACTTCGAGTCATGGAGTTGGTTTTGGACAGTCAAGGTGATAAATTTGAGTAACCCGAGTGTATAGGAGTGCAAAACAAAAAAAAAAATCACATAACGACCAGGACAGAAATCACAAACTAGTAGAAGTCAATAAACCAGACTCCACCTTTTCAATGTCAGCAGGTTTGTTACTTTCGGGCCGCGAAGCCAAATTTGAAGTCATCCCTTCAACATCCATATCTCTTCGCGACGCCCGGTCAGTCATATCTTCACGAGAATTCCGATAATCAAAAGACAACAATGTGTCAGATTCCGCATGACTCCCGCTGATATCGGGATATCCCGACCACCGGTCGCCTAAGCGAGAACGATTCAGTATCTCGCAATCGTCTTCATCAAATTCACCTTCCAGCACATGAGCGGCATCGAAAAATTCAGTCACGCCAGCAGCTAACTCGTCACTCCTCGGCGGGCAAAGGCCGGAATCCGGAAATTCCTCAACGTTCGGGTGCGAATCCATATCCTGGTCTAGGGTTTTGCCAGCCTACTGATTCGGAGAATAAATTTGCGAGGGATTTGAAATTAGGGTTTCAGGATTTGGGGGGAATTAGAAAGAGTTTGAAATTGTTCCCCTTTTTTCAGTTTTCCCAAGAGATTTAGGATTGGAGGGAACTACGTAAAATATATAAAAATAAAAACTAAAAGGCTCAAAAAGCGAGGGAAATTTAATTATTTACACAGGATAATTTTTTTTATTAATTTTTAAAGTGGAGAGTTAATAAAATAGAAATAATAAGAGGTTATTGTTATTTTTAAATTTATTTGTTTTCTTTAATTGTCATAAATTATCAGGAAGAAAAAATTTGTGATTGAATTTTATTTTAACTCATATAAATGAACTGAATCGAATTATTATTAAAATATATGAATTATTATTAAAATAAATATTTGAAATATTCGAAATATATTTATTTAACATAAAATTATACTGCAAAATATTGAATTTTATGGGTTGTCGTGTGAATTATTGTACAAAATAGTTTGGATTTAAGTTCAGCACGAAAAAAACTAATTTGAATATTGTTTGCTCTGGATTTTTGCAAACGTACCATGAATGTAGTATACAATTCAGAATGTGAAAAACGAAAATCTAACTTCTAAACTAGGTTAATTTGGATCTCGATTTCAACGTTGGTTATGTTCTTTTCAATTTGATGCAACTAACAATGACAAATTTGCTGGGAAAGGGGGGATTCTCCGAATGGAAAGAACACAAGTTAATCCACAGAGAACTAAATTAAACATTTTTATAAACTGTAATTATGAAATAATTATTTCTAGAAAGAAAGGATGATTCTAAAAATTAAAACGTGAAGAATAGTATTTTTATGTATAAAATAATATAATTTTTTTTAAAAATATTTATTATTATATTATATATTAAATATTCATTTAGTTAATTACAAAAACTGTCACTTCACGTAATTTGAACTACAAGAACATATATTATATATTATTAAATTTAATTTCGGATGTCATATTCTTTTTAAAATTGTTGTAATATATTTTTAAGATCTTTAATTTTTTTATTACCTTAATATTTTACTTATGTACACACTTTATGAAATTATCTTTTCAATCCAAAATATATTTACATGATTTAGTATATTAATATGTTATAAGTAAACACTTTATGAAATAATCTTTTCATTCCAAAATATATTTACATGATTTAGTATATTAAGGGTTCGCTTGGTATGTATGATGTGATAATTGAATGATTAATAATTTGATTGATAAATGCTTGATATGGTAGGATTAATAATGATAGAGATACATAATATCATGTGTGGTGTGAAAAAAGTGAGGTGGATAAAAGCATGATTAATACAATATTGACCAAAATACCCTTCAATTTAATATTGGAATTTGAAAGTACAAATTGATTTCCTCCCGAGATCCACATCGTGTCCTCCGATAATGCACAGAGCAAACAAAAATTTCTTAGCAAGTGTAACAAAACGTTAGATCAAACCAACCCATAAATTAAAAAATCTTACAAATATTGATAAAGAAATTAAAATTTCTCTACAGCAGCATTACACAAACACAAAAACAGAATACATGTTAAGCGAAGCCTAAAATGACTACGAAGAAGCACTATCTTGTAGGAGGAGCCAAGTTTCATCCGATTTGTTAAACAATTAAAAAAGACATTACATTAACAGAACAAACAAACGATAACAAAAAATTATTCTTGTCTCCCACATATTCATAAAAATAATGTACAACAAAAGAACATAAATCGCTCACAAATATACTCTCGAAGGCGTAAATTAACAGATCCGCACTCAGTAATCACACATATGTTCGACGCTAATTTATCGACTTTTACCTTCAATTAAACTTCCAAGTTCTTCAGATCTGTAAGTACAAATGTGGATTTCTTACTCCATTGTGATATTCGTTGTTCTTCAGCCGCGGTGAGTGGGAGGAGTCGAGAGAGAACAAATGAGGAGACTGACGTGAAGCAGACACATTTCCAAATCTGATTTTTGAAGTCAAGGGTATTTCGGTCATTTCGCATTTCAGGGATTGTGGGATAGTTTTTATCCAGATTATATGACTTGATTTATACTCCCACTGGAACAGTGAATGTTGTCCAACTAATAGTCAGTCACAAGTTCCAAAACCAAAGCAAACGAATTATTAATAGTGTATCCAACTTTAGTCATGCCTACCAAACTGGGCCTAACATGTTTATAATAGTGATAAAATAACATTATTATAAATTTATATAGTTCTATAAACTTGATGATACCAAAAATATGTATTTTGTGTTCGGATTGGTGAGACATATACTTCTTAGTAATTTGTTGTGAACCGAGCTGAACTTCTATGCAAATTAGGGCTGAGCAGAAGAGTGATATGATTTGCAAAGATGACCAAAAGTTAGAGGACATCAAATAAAAGTAGTTGTAGCAATTAATAAATGTGTAAAATCATTAGGAATTCTTGATATTTATATAGTTGTGAAGAGTTATATACCTTGTAAGAGAAAGGTTTCTAGTGAAACAAATATGTGAAACACTATATTTTTGGTTAGATTTTTCTGATCTGATCTTGTCCTTAACATATTATTAATTTTAAATCTATCGTGTTATCTTTGGAATTTTTCTTTTATAGGAATTTAACCAGGTGTTTTGTATTAGTAAGACTCATGGATGGATGTATACGAGGGGCTGTCGTGGATTGTAGCTCAGCCATTTTATTTTTTTTAATTACCTAAGTATAAAGCCCAGCCCAGCCCAGCCCAGTCCAGCTCAATTATTTTCTATGATAAACCAAGAACAAGAAATCAAACTTGCAACACTGAGAAGATATATTGTGGGTTTGTGAGTTTCAGAGTGAAAGAAGCCCTCTCTCATCTTTATCAATAGAAATATCATAATGATGCTAATAAGTCTTTTTATAAATAATAATTTATATAAAGTAAATAGTCATGGGTCATGACAAAGACAAGTCAGCTTTTGTTCTTTTTTTCTATGTGTGTATATAATGTTGCATAATATATTTCTTTAATGAAAAAAATCTATTTAAATTATCCTATTATTTAATTCGTTTCCATAAGTTCTGATTAATTTGATTCATAGTTTTGCATGTGTGTTATTTTTGGCCCGATACTTATTGTAAATGGTTGATCAATCCTAAACGACTTATTTCTTACAAGTTGTCAGCCTCAATCAATGACTCAACACCATTATATAATTGTAGAATGATTTTTATTTTACATTTTTTTAGTGTTTTGTGGAAATGGTAACAATCTGTAGTCTTGAACCTAGACATCATCTTTGTAACGGGACGCAGATGTCACTTGGTCAAAAGTCTGTCATTTTTAAAAAAAAAATTATACCACACATATGTACATGATTTTATAAAATTTAATAAGTAATTTCAACCTATGAATAAATTGAATTTTGACTTTTCATAAAAAATCGTTTTTGTGTTTCTTATCCCCAAATTTTGCTTATGTTTATTCTCAATTTGATTCAAATTTGAGAAGTTGATTTCATGCTCATTCTGATTCTTCAAAAGTGATTATGATATTTTTATAAATAAATGAAAATGTTTCTGGTCACTTAATAGGACTGTGTATTCACCACCATATTTATCCGATAGAGCTAGGCACAAGTGATCATGATCTAGACTCGGTTTCTCAGGTTTTTCCATCATATGTGACCTATTTCTCGAGTAGAAAACAGCTTAGACTGTGTAAGATTTTGGGTTTGGGCTCTGACTTTAAATTTATCAATAATGGGCCCTTTATTTCTATAAATGGGCTCGGGTAATAATTACTTCGGGTTGGACCCGGGTTGGGTAGGTTATATGAGAGTATCAATAATGTCATTCTTTTTTTGGTCTAAATGAAGTATGAAGTTTAGATCAAATATTCAGACCTAGACACGACCAACCGGATAACAAGCTATTAATCCTAAACTTGTGTTTCTTCCAAATTTGTGTCAATTCAGGCTAAATCTGAGCCGCACAAATGGATGGTCAAGATCTTGATCCGTGAACCTTGCATTTCTCCTAGATCTATGTTTGTCTGGATTTTATATGAGCCGCTAAAATCAACAATCATGATTTTGATCATTATGCTTCTTTTCTAGAACATTGATCTTGGTATGAATGGTTAAGATATCGCGCCCGTTAACCTTCTCGAGGCATCCATTCGGCTTCCTGCAAAAATATGGGTCGCCATATTATTTTGATTGTGCGGTTGCAATCATCCGTACTTTCCTATAAGTCCTCCCTTGTCATTTTCACTTTATTTACTTCCGATCCATTAGTTTGTCGAACTAATTATTAAATCCAAACCATAATTTTTTGAGTTTCAAACTTCTATTTTCACTTCATCTTTCTTACTAAGTTCATTTCTACTTCCAATATGTGATGAACTAATCCTTGGATAGTTAGTGAGGTATCTAAGGAGGTAGATGTGGAGGCAGTCGAGGAAGTAGGTGTTGCCTCCCACTCCGAGCATTATTCGGGTTCGGAGCAAGAATCCGAGCATTCTTGGAGGCTTAAGAGGGTCAAGGAAGTTCGGCTGAGAGCAGCAAGGCTTCCTTTATATGAGGTCGAGGGGTCCCACCTTGATCATGCTCGGGGGGTGAGATTAGAGATAGCTCAGGGGATGCTATGGATTTCGACCTACAAATTCTTGGCATAGATGACTGAGATAACAACACTAACGAAGGTTTTTCACACCTTCTATACATACCAAAATTGATATGGGTCTTAGGCTCTTAATTCTCCATCTAATACAAAAGACGTGCAAACATTATCGTGTTTCCCCAAGCCAATTGGTTCCTAACTTCTACACTAAGCTTCTTTCATTGGGAGTTTTGTTTACGTATTTTAAGATTATCATTAGTGTAGTATCTTTACTTTTAAAATTGGTAAGCATTAAGATGGGGCCTCAGGTCGGTTCTACATAAACGCCCAAACCAAATATAATTTACTTAAAAGGAACCCCACTTCTCAAAATGGGGGCACAATAGGTTCTTTTATGCCTGATCTCCATATCTGTAAGATGGTCTGGGTATAGGCGGTCAAAGCTCGGCCAATTCCAGAGCTTGCCACATTATCGTCCTTAAAAATTTCATAGCTACCATGTCAGCCAAGTATTTCAGCACATTGAGCCTTCAACAAGATGATGTACTCTGCCATCTTGGCTTCTTTTATAAGGGTTCCAGATAGAGAGGAACATGGGTAGAGCTCTAGTCATTTATCATGTTTTTACTTGCATTTATTATTCCCTATTTTATTTACGGAGAATAAATGACTTAATTTCCATGCAGCCAACAAGATCATGAGGGGCAGAGATCCTGAAAGCTCTCAAGAGGAAGAAACCGAGTAGACCGAGGCTTCCGAGCAACTGTACAATGAGTCTTCGGATGATTTGATCTAGAAGAAGAAGGCTCATGTAGAGATCATGAGGGCATAGATCCTGAAAGCTATCAAGAGGAAGAAGCCGAGCAGGCCGAGGCTTCCGAGCAGCTGTACAACGAGTCTTCAGATGATCTGATCCAGAAGAAGGCTCGCGTAGAGCTCCTCCCCACAAAAAAAGATGTTTCCTCGGGATTCAAGGTTTCTTAGCTTGGGAAGAAAGAAGCTCGATTTTCTCAGAAGAGCTCGATTTTGTCTATGTGCCAGACTCTCCATCGAGGTCCCCATCTTGGGAAGAGAAGCCCATTTACGGCAACAAGTTCTCTCTTCTCCAAAACCCCTTGGGCCAAATGGTCATAAGCTTGTTGTATAATTTGATCTCTGACGTCGACACGTGGATGATACTTTGGGCTTCTGATCTAGAATTTGTCGAACATATGTCCCTTAGCTTTATCTGGCTAAGTACAATTATTCTCTCTCTTTGTTTTTGTAACAAATTTATTCACTTGGTTTTTTCTATTTCTTGTAGTTTAAGCTCTTTTTCGAGGAGCATTATATCAGTACAGGAGCAGCTGCTCAATCCCATCAAAGAGACATGGATGACGTGTGGGCACGACACGTGGAGCTTATACAACAACTTCGAGCTACAGATGCTCGGGCCTCTGTAGATAAGGCATCCTTATACTCCGAGCTGGAGGAGGCTCTGGAACAAAACTCCTTGTTGGAGTGGAATAAGGCTCGGCTGACCAAGGAGGCCCTCAACTTGGAGCCTTAATTGTTGAGCATTGTCAAGAGGTCAAGGCTCTTTGGGCAAGCAAAAATAAGAGTTTTTAAAACCCAAAGAATTTGAGGCGCTCTGCTCGAGCAAGGCATTAAAATACTTGGAGCAGGGCTTTCAAGCCTGCTTGGCCAAATTCTGAGCCAATGGGTATCCTGGATCTGATCACCATTCCTTATTCTTGAACGTGGAGAAGGACCTTGAGGATATGCCCGAGGATGGAGAGGTTTTTGAGCAGGATGAGAGGCCCGATCGTACCTAAAAATAGCCTTATTTTTTATTTTTCGTCTATTATTCGATTTTTCCCTTATAATGATTTTTTTCCTTTAAGTGTACTAATCATAATATGAGCAGGACGTTAATAATTTTTTCAGCGTATTAAGCCAGGCGATGTTCACCGAGCTTGTTGGATTTTCATAATTTTCCAGGATATGTTGCGATTTGTACTCTTTCCAAGTTTTGTTGAATTTTTAATATCGAGCTAGTTGGGCTTTTGTCATTTTCTCCAAGCTTCATTGGACTTTGATTACCCAGCTGGTCGGGCTTTTGTAATTTGCCAAGCTTCATTGGACTTTGATTACCCAGTTGAGCGGACTTCTGTAATTTGCCAAGTTTCGTTGGACTTTGATTAACTAGCTGGTTGGAATTTTGTAATTTTTCAAGTTTTGTTGGACTTTGAGTGTCGAACTGAGCTGGATTTCATAATTGTTAAAGCTTCGTTGGACTCTGTGTGCTGAGTTGATCGGGATTTTGTAATTTTTCCAAGTTTTGTTGGACTTTTTATTGCCATATGTCCGGGCTTTTGTAATTTTTCAAGATTCATTGGACATTGAGTACCAAGCTGGTCAGGCTTTCATAATTTTCCAAGTTTCACTAGATTTTGTGTGCCGACTTGGTCAGAATTTTGTAATTTGCCACTTTCCTTGGAATTCAATTGCTTAGATAGTCATGATTTTGTAATTTTCCAAGCTTCGTTAGACTTTGAGTGTCGAGTTGTTCGAGCCTTCATAATTTGCAAAGCTTCGTTAGATTTTTTTGCCGAATTTGTTGGGCTTTTGTAATTTGATAAGATTAGTTGGACTTTGATTGTCGAGCTGGTTGGACTTTATTAATTTGCCAAACTTTGTTGAACTTTGATTGTCCGACATCGGGCTTTACAAGTTTCCTGCCCGAAGGTATTTTTGTGAGATGACCAACAAAATTTGAACTTACTTTTTGTTTGAATAATCTTTTCAATTCAAACTTACATATATAATTTTGAATAAAATAAGCATATGGTCGGAATCCAAACTAGAGTAATAAAGAATAAACAAAATAACAAAACTTAGGAAAAAATTTGTTGGAAAATTTTATGTTCACAATCCTGATTTTGATGTTAACAAAACTTGTTACTGTGTTTCTAAAATATTTACTTAAGTGTGAAGTTATTAACACAAGAAAGAAACTGAGTTTAGCCAAACTAAATTTCTGGTGAGCTTCGATCTGTTGATGATATCTCCTGACAATCCGCCAACTTAATTGATGAGAAAACTCAATTTGAAACAAGTCGTATTTCACGTCAGTTGGGCAAAATTGAAAATTATCTAGGTCAAACCGGTTGCTGAATGACCAAACTGAGTGCACGAAAACATCAATTAGTTTGGTATGAGCAGTTGCGGTATTTTGGTCATATCTCTCAGCTCGTTTATTGAAATAAAGCGATTCAGTATGTGTTGGAAAGAAAGACAATGATCTACAAATCATCTTCAGAAGTCAAAGTCTGAATCAAAGCTTAAGATGATGATAAATTATGATAAAAATACTGGTTTTGCACAAATTGAATTAACCTTCCAGATTGAGCTGCTGTCTGCTGACCATTTCAGTTTCAACCACTGATCAGTTTTCAACTGCTGACCAGTTTCAATCGCTGACCAGTTTCAACCGCTGAATGACCAGTTTAACATCGAGAAAATGTCCAGCAAGGTGAATTAGAACGTTGCAATTTCAGAAATAGTACATAAAATTTTCAAACGGTCATATTCATGTGTCTAACGTATATATCATTGTTGGGGCCTATAAATACATCATCTTGAAGATCAAACAAGAGCCTTTTGAAAGGGATTTAAAACATGGGCAGTTAGCATGAAGAAATCTGTTATTTGAGAGCATAAGCTTTTGTGTAAGAATACATTTGAGATGTACACTTTAAATGATAAATTCTTCACACACAATCACTCACACATATACAAGAGATTTGAATTCAAAGTTTAATTGAGTGAGTCTTCACCAAGACATTAAAGATTGTGTTTGTAGTCTTGGCATAAGAGACGTTAAACATAATGTGGATTGTGATATTGCGGCCTACAATCTAAAGTGTGCTAGGAGTTTAAATTAGGCAAGAGATAAATCCTAAGTTGAAATGAGTTTATACAAGGTGTTGTATAAATCAAAGTCTTTTAATGGATCTTTCACAAGAGGAAAAAGGGTTGATGTAGGAGTTGTTAATATCCGAACATCCATAAACAAATTTGTGTCTAGTTATTTATTATATTTACTTATCATTTCCATTGCTTTTAAAGATGCATTGTTGAAGCATTTTATGTGTTATTCAAATGCCAAAATATTGCATACCAAGTGTTTGATAAAATGCTTCAACCAAAATATTTTTACTCATTCAACTTGTATATATCTTAATACTTTACAAAAATATTTGATCGGTTTCTACGAAGGATTATTTTGAGTGTTTTCCACTTGGTTTGAAAACCAAACTCGATTTAATTAATCGGTTTCAATATTTCAAGAACCGAGCTATCGTAGCTCGACAATTATCCCCTAATCGATCCTAACAAGATGAAATCTGAGTAGAATAA
The DNA here is from genome assembly GCF_022965805.1 of Primulina eburnea. NCBI lineage: Eukaryota > Viridiplantae > Streptophyta > Magnoliopsida > Lamiales > Gesneriaceae > Primulina > Primulina eburnea. The sequence goes on from NC_133114.1 coordinate 23,435,883, forward strand.
GAATGAAAGTAAAATTAAAAGAGATAGTTAGACTAACTGACTTGATGTGCGAGCCCCTAGGAGTAGTATTTTCTAAGATGACTAGTGTTTCATGGTCGCTTAGTATTTTTTCCTTCATCATCCTCCAAGTAATATGCTATTATGCTAGCTTTTTCTATGATTTTAAATGGTCCTTCGTATTTCGAGTCCAACTTCCTCTTTCTCTTTCCCATTGCCACTGAATTTTCTTCATCAATAAATCTTCTAACTCAAAAGATAGAGGTCGTAAATTTTTATTATAAATCAATCTATTCTCTAGCGATAAACAGCGTGTCGTACTTCTTTGTTTCTCTTTTTTCTAACAAATCTAAATTCATGACCCATAGATTGTCATTTTCCGAGCCATAATGCATTATGTAGACACCGTCTTGAACGATTTATACGGGTACTACAGCCTCAGATCCATACAACATGCTATCAAGAGTTTCTCTTACCCCAATTCGCTTGGTGGTGCGATAGGACCATAGGACACTCAAGAGCTTGTCTACCCATTTTCCTTTGTCCGACCCGAGCCTAAACTTGGTGTTTGTACAATTGATCTGTTAGTAACTTCCACTTGTCCAATACTATGTGGGTAAACTACTAGCGTGAACACCTGCTCAATTTCCATTTCTCTACACCAAACTTGCACTTTAGACTCATAAAACTGCATTACACTGTCAGAAACTCGGTATACAAAGGCGACAAACGTTCAAAATAAGTTCAAAAATTCATTCTCTGAAATCCGATCTAACGACCATTTTGGAGAAGTAGCCCACAACTACAAGTAAAACTTTCTTTCCCTGGTTCCAAAGGAAAAGGCCCAACAATATCCAAACTCCACTGATCGAAATGGCAGGATTATATGACTAACCTCATGATTTCGGCCAATTTCCATTGTAAATTAGCATGACATTGGAAGCTATAACACTTTTCACTAGTGTAAATAATATCAGATGAGGTCTTAGATGCATCAACTAGTTGTCGCCTTGCCTCAACTCCTCATTCATGTTTATCGTTGAACCTATTTAACTCTTATCAGAATTTCCTCATCTCTGTAGGCATGTTTCTAGGTCCCACTGGACGTGCCAATTTTTGTTTACACAAATTTTGCAGATATTGCGGGCATGCCAGGTGTTAGAAGCACCAATTAATGTAAGAACATAAATAATCTTTCTATGAATTCAAGTGAAATGGATGCTAAATTTCACCGTTATTTCTGATCCCATTAAACTAATATGCACCAACATAAATGAAATCGATAGAAAAGACACTAGAAATTGAAGAAAATAAACTTCCAACATGATTTATTTTCATAAATCACTAGGAATCCACAAATATGGAAATTAAAATAAAACTTGCTCAAATATAGAATGAGAAAAATGAAAATTGCTTGGAAATATGATAGAAAGAATAAATGTGTGAACTGAAGCTATGAAACTTTGTAGATTTGCTGCCAGCGCATTATTGATTGATGAGTTGTGTGTTATGTTGTTTTCAATCTTCTTATTCTTTTTCACGGTTTGGACGGTTCTTCGCACTCCCCTCACTATCCATGATACGGTCCACGATCTTATGTCCAAAACTACCAAGTTAAAATAACTATTGGTCTTTTCTTGTTCACATTGTTAGTCAATTATTTTCTAGGACATGGGCTTTTCAAATATGGTCTAATTTTATTTTTGGTACAAACAAGTTAGTAGGCTAAAGCATATGAATGACAACGAAACGAGTTTGACCAAACCTGAGACCCATTCTCCCAATAAAAATGGGGATCTGGGACCGTCCTGTCCCACCAAACCGCTAAGCAACCTAGATTTTTTTCTTCTTCGTGCTTCGATTTATGGTTGGTTTTGAAAAAGTCGGATTTGGATTTGATGGCTTTGTATTTGGGTTACTTGTTGAAAACAGGTATTCAATATGGAGTTTGGCTGCGCCAAGATTTGATTGTAGAATTAGGGTGAATTGGAATGGCTTGTGTGAAGAATAAAAAACCAAGAAAAATGGTGATTTGGGCTTTTTGTGCCATACTGCCATGGTTAGTTAGTTATTCAATCGAATTCTTGCTTTTGTTTTGTTCAAGTTTTTCTTATGCGATGGTTTTATACATGGATAGAATATTGTGACATGGATTAGGGATTTAAGGAATTTTACCATTTAATATAATATAAAATATAAATAACTATTATTAATATATTTGAGAGAGATACGAGGGACGGATCTATTAAACTCCTAGACCCGTTGAGCGAGTCAAGACCCGCCCCGAAGAAGAACCTAGTAACTGACAAATCGTTAAACATAAAGAAATGAATCGCGCTTTAACGAAACATAAACATATTACAAAAGATTTTAACGTCCTGCACGGGATGAAATGATTTATCCCGTGGCCTAATTCATATAGCCCACGTCCATTTTTGGTCGTTTGGGTAGCATAAAAAAATCTAATGCACGTGCGATTGGCTTCTACGGGTGCGAATCTTAGAAGAAGTACATCCACCACTTCTAGACTCTCGAGCTAACCATCAAAACTACACAAGTATATATATAAAAATATATATAGATTTTTAAGTAAAATAAGATAATTAAAAGAAAACAGATGGGACAACATAAGATATGCTATGTAGCTATAAAAATTTAAATCTTATTTCCATCTCATTAAAAAAAAATTATAAATTTTTTTCTTACACAAACTAGGTAAAAACATTAAAAGGTCGTACCATAACAAACATGTTCTTAATTAAAATATGAAGTATTTTTTCAGAGGATTCGGTCCTGGATATCTGTTAGCAACGACGACGCAATGGAGCTCAGTTTCTTCCCGGTTTCTCCAGCAATGTTCTTCAGAGAGGAGATGTCTTGTTGTGCCTGATGACCCAGATAATATACATGATTCAGCAAAGAAAGAAAGTATTGTAGCATCTGTTTGGGCTTCCGGGAGGATAGGTAATCAAAATATCCACCAAGAAACATATTCTTAAAATTTAAAATCTTACACGCTTTCAAATAACAAAATCATAACCCCCAGTTATTAAAAAAATAACTAAAAACCCCTTGGAGGAAAAAAATATAATTCCCAAGATTCTAAATATATTGCTAAAATTTTGATATACCCTAGTAATGTGCCAGCATCCACATGTTTTGAATGGAAAAAACAGAGCACCAAAGCAACGATATCAATATCGAAACAAACGATTATCAAGGAGAATACAAAGAAATTTAATGATGTGTGTGTACCTGGTATGACAGCCGATTGATGAGATCACTTGCAGTAACATCCAGAGAGCCACTAGTATCACGGCCAAAGAAATCAGCGCTAGATATTGATGTTGAACTCTGCATACGAGGACAAGTATTTGTATATTATGTAAACGTATGATCATGAAGATTACTGAACCATAAAAAATGAACCAACAGGAACGAACAAGGGCCATTGATATGAAAAAAATTTCAAATTTGTTACGTTTTCCAAAAAATATGCCTTTTCCAAATTGAAACGTACTAAGATCCTCATATCTAAATTAGTTTACAAAATGCAACTGAATTAAAAAATTAAAAAATAATAACGGTAAAATGCAATTGAATGTTTGTAATCAAAAGCATGTAAGTTATTTCTGATATTAAACAGTTCCATACCAAAGCAGTGAATCTAAGGTTTTGTTTGAATGGAAGGATTTGAACTCTAATTTCAATGTAGATTTCAAATGACTCAATCCAAATGCAACCTACGGTTCTATTTCCTCGATATATTAGACAAAAGATGAAAAAACGCCCAAAGAGTATGACTAAGAAGAGAAGTAAATAAAAGACAATAACCAACAACTCCCCCAACACCAAAAGAGAGCCTGATGAAAACATTATTGAAAGGAAGGAGAAAAATAAGATAAACATGAGTACATACAGAGAACTTCTGCAGGGAAATTGAAGCATCTGCCTCCTTGTCTTTATTTGGCTCACCATAAAACTGGGCTGATGAAATAGATTTCGCATTGGAGAACTTCTTCCTTGCTTCATCGGTTTCCTCAACCTGATGGGCATAGAGATGAAATTTTTACTTGAAAAATATATTGCATGATTGAAAAAAATGAATTACAAACCTCCGATCTCACAGTGGCATGAGTACTCAGACGGATAGCGAGAAAAAGAAATGAACAAGATAATATCCAGCAATCAATTTCACAAAGAATTTAAGTAGGATTTATGTTGAGAAAATATAAAATAAGATCAAGATACTTAATTTTCCAAAATATATGGAGATAAATCTAAATAAAAAATTATTTTCAGAATCATAAACATGCAAAGAGCCACATCTCACTCCTTCAAATCAAAGGATTCACAAGCTAGTTCTATTCATTCAGCATGCAAATACGGCAGCCCCTTCAACAATAACAATATGTTCTTTAATTAATTGATTATAATCAAGTTAAATGAGCACAAATCAACAACCACGTCAAATGCATGTCACATTTTATCATGCTTCGCATTACACAATTCTTGATTTCTAATACTAAGAAGTAACTGGCGAGGGCATAAATAGTTTCTCATATTGTCAATGAGAATATCTATCTTACTTGCAGTTTTGTGGTGTTTGAGGTGCCCTTCTTTGGAAAGCCACTGTCCATGCCGAATTCAGCAAAAAAGTTGGATGACTTTGGCGGTGCTACGTGGTTAACTCGAGCACCTTCAGAAGTAACATCTGTAGGTTGGGCATTGTCATTATACTCAAATCGAGATGTAAACGATGAACCAACAGCAGGGATGCTACTATTTGCAGAGGTGGCAAAAGAAACTTGTGTGGGTGGTGCTTCCGGTTTCTGTTCATAAAGGCTTTCACTAGGCTGCAATGGTAAAACGTTTGGCCACTCAATAGATTGAGATATTGATTAAAATCCAGAAGACCGAGTTATGAAACATTTCATGTTATCACTCACTTCAAAACGTTTCATTTACAACAGAAACCATATTACCTTGGTAGTTAGCTTTCGAGCACCAAGCCCCGTGGTTTTCCCAGTTTTCTTTGCACCAAGAGGCTTTTTAACATTTGTCATCGAAACAGTATGAGAGGATCTTGGAGAAGCAGAAAAGTCTGAAGTACCATTTTTAAGCGAAGAATTTTCCTTCAGGGTGTCTTCGGAAGACTTCCTTTTTTGGTCTTCAATGAGGTTACTCTTAACATCAGAAAATCCATTAGAACCCTTAGGTGACTGAGAAGCAACAGGAGATGAAGGTAAACCAGTATCTTCTGAGTTGCTTTTTGCAACTTCTTTTGAAAGTAACTGCTTATATAATTCGGCAGCCCTTGAGGTATATTTTGCCTCGATCTTGCCTCCATCAGTCCATCCGTGCTGCTTGAAGAAAACTTGAGCTCGTGTATTTCCACCGAAGGACATCATCTTCAACTGCTCTGGAGTCCAAGAATCCAAATTTGTTGACCTGCAAGTAAAAGTCAGCTTCTGTGAAGATAGAACACAAAATATTTTGAGAATAAATACAAGGTTCTGTGCTTCGATTCCCATGTGCCAATTATGTTTATTTTCCTTTTCCATTTGCCTTCAAAAATTTTAAGTCCTAGGAGCCCAAAGTACGATAGACTACAGGAACTCGAACCAGAAATCACAATGCTGAAAACACATATTTCTAACTCTTTAGCTCAATTCATATCTTACTTCGAGCATTTTGCTCCTTGATTTAATTTGTTTTTACTCACATACTGATGCTATTTTTCACTTTTCTTCTTTCTCCTCATCCTAGCGAGGCTGAGTTCATGTTTCATTGTTTGGTCTTATACCTGAATTAATTATTCTAAATTTGTTTGAAGCCGTCTAAGGTATCCATTAAAAAGGATTTCAAAATGTCTCCGAAGTGTCGAGCACATTTGAAATATTAATAACCTGAACAACGCTTAAGGCTTAAGATATATTTATTTACTTTTCCACCCTTTGTAACACTAAAGCTAAAAATAAACTGTGAAATGCTAAATCATATTTGAATCCATTCTCTTTCAATTATTTGCCAATAGTCCCCGATTTATCCAATTCAAGGATGTATTACTTATTACAGTCCATATTTTATATCTGATTCAAACATTTCATCATGTCAACAATAGTTTGGTTATGCTGTTGAGGGCCTGAGGCAAGATACAGCATATTTCAGTCACTTCAAAATGAATATACATTCATTTCTGCAAGCTCAGGTCCAGCTGCAGGTTAGCCCTCTATACAGCAGCCAACCAAGCATATGTTCAAAAGCATTTCCACTGCTGATATGGAAATTTTGTGACATTAGGCTGGTATAGCTCTCAAACGAAAATCAAAACTTCCCTTCCAACGATTCTTTAACTGTATGTCTTGTTAACCAGCAGACCCAGTGAGATACACTGATTTAAATCACTGTATTATGCTTGATGAGTAGATTAAGAATATTAAAAAAAAAGAAGAGATCTTCAGGTGAGAGTTCTTAAGCTGTCTTTTACAATTAATAAAAAAAAATGGCTATCGAAGAAGCATTTCAGGATACCAGGTTTTAAGTTCCTGGTTTTAATTGGAATATAAACTCTTCCAAAAAATAGGACTACTGTGTGAGACTCAATGTGGAGAACACCGTCACAGGATGACTGAAGCTTCTAGCCCAACCAAAAAACTCCCAATCGTAATAAGTTGATCAATGTGGATCACTCATTGAATTTGAAAAACTTTGTTAGTCGATTTAGAAAATATGAAGAAATAAGCCTGAAGTCAACCAAAACAACATGGAATCATCTAGAATTTAAGTTCCCAGTTTAATGGAAGGGCCAGCAAAACATAGAGAAATTGTCGCAAAGAACGTTCCACATCCTCGTTAAAGTCAAGAAAAACTTTCCAAAACTTTCTGATAGTGCAGTATCGCATTTTGTAATTCACAATGTTCATTTACAACTCACAACCAGCATGAAGTCACCGGCTTAGGTTTTGATAATTTAATTTAAAACTTGATGCAATATTATTACCTTTTAATTCAGGGTACTGAGATTAAAACAAAATTAGATTCATAGCTCTAGCAGAACCCACATAATTTTCTCAAACAGAACACTATTTATCAAAATCAAATTACAAACTACTTGTCTCATGGACTTCTAAAAACATATTTCAAAGAAGCTCCTGAATTCGAGCATGGGACATCAATCAAAAAACAAGTTCATGGTTCTGAAGATATTGTCTAGCACAAGACAAAAATTCAAAGTCTACACAGTTGCCAACCATACAAAATCAAATATAGTCACTTGGGTTGCGTTTGATCATACTTTCGATCAACTCGACCGACAAAACTTTCAGAAAAATGCTAGAAAATAATTTTTGAGAAGTTATATGCCACGGGTATAAGTTTTGAAAGTTGACGTGATATGTGCAGAAAGAGATGTAGTTTAATGATGATATGAGGAAGTTAAAATGATATAACAATTGATATAAGAAGGTAGAAAGAAAAAAGGAAAAAGAAAAATTGTGTCATTCTATGTTTTAAATTGTTGATTTGAAATAAGAAATGCCATGTAGTAAAAAATTTGAAAAAAAAAGTGAGAAGATGTTCGGACAAAGAATCCGAACAGTGATTGATCTCGGAATTGAACTCCAGGGCCCAACCAAAAAAAACCTCGGTTTCTCTTAGTCATTAAAGTATAAAAAAATTAATGAAATCACAGAGATGCTAGAAATTGAATTTCTCAGAATACAACTAACATCGCAAGATTTCACCTTTTGACATGCATAATGTAATAAAACCGGAGAAATCTTTCGTTTACACTACCTATATATAGCATAAAGAATGAAAATCATAAACTACAAACGAGGCTAAATCAAAATCTACCAGAAATCAGGTGATACCACAAAACAAAACAGTATAACATATATTCAAATCGGTTAAAACAATCACCTAACGAAGCTTATGTGGACACCAAGGCTGCGATGAGCCGCCGAGCAATCAATGCACAAGAAGATCCCATACGTCACCGACGCCCAAGTCGGGTTCTTAGCGTTGCAATCGAAACACATCTGAAATCAGAAACACATAATCGCTCGGATCTAGATCAGATCCCATCATTCATAGCAAAAATCGAAATCATGCGCATCAATCAGTCAAAATCATCACAGAACCAAAAAAGCACAATCACTAAAAATAACACATCAATTGAAATTCACAGGCAAACAAATCAATCATAATTAAAAATATATAAAGCATAAAACCACAAATTTCACCTTATTTTCGGATTTCGACAAGAGTTTGCGAAAAATCTGGTTCTTGTCAGTGTAGCTATCGAAAGCCATTGCTGCTCCACAAAAAATTTGTGCGATTTGCCAATGTAGAGAGTAATAAATATCACAAACAGGGAAGGAAATGCGGAGGGGAAGAAAAAGAAATCAACCCAAATGAAAGGAAACGGGAGAAATCTGATGCGAAGCGGCTTAAAGCATTTTTCGATCGAGTTATGTTTCTTTCGATAACTCGCGTTTTGTTCTTTATATGCCATGGGGGTATATTTGTCATTTCATCCATGTAGCTTGATGGTCCTTTTTAGGTAAAAAAATTTCAGCTGTTTCTCTCCGAGTCAGCACGAATTAAGTAAATTCTGTATAAAAAGTTTATTCAAATTAAAAAATTTAGTGGTGCTATTTTTTTGTAATTATGAACAACAATTGTTTAATTAGGATAATATTTATTATTTTAGCAATTTAAATTATTTCATAATTTATTTTATTTTTTAGGTTGAGGATATATAACATGGTTATTGTGCAATCATAATCAAAATATATACATTTATATATCAAAGAGAATATGTCTCATGTACCATTGTCTTATAGATATCGACTAAGTCTACACCTGAAGTAAAAAAAATAAAGCTTTTGACATGAAAATTTAATATTTTACACTTATAACATATATTACATAATATTTTTCAGTGAAAAATAATTTTTTGAACATAAGATCAAATCGCAGATTGTCACACAAAGTTTGTTAGGATCGAAAATTTAACGTCCCGAAAATTTGAAGGACCACGTGAACCACATGCATGCAATATATTAAATTTCTTATGTATTTTGATTAAATTTTTTTAATTACATAAATTAAATATGTTGGGTATGTTTACAAATTTAAAATGTACTTTTCTACATGAATGCATAAAACATTGTTTTTAAAGGTTATTCGAGACAGAAATGAGGAGCGGAGACTGGAGACCATTTAAGAGAAAATATTTTTATTAAACAATTATTTTTAATTGTTTAAACTGTGGTGTATTTCAATGGAACTTTAAAAAATGATGTGTTTTGTGATGATTTTATACGCCGAGACATATTTTTAAACGATATTCAATTTTCAACGAAAATATGAATTTTTTGAGAACTTGAATAATATTTTCACGAACTTTTCCTAACAAAATATTTAAATATTTCTTAATGGGCTTAGTGGGCCTATTATGCCTTGATTAATGGCCTAGGCTTACACTTGAGTTTTAATTAAAATAAAAAGTCCTAAACACCTAAAACAAAACCTCAACAACTCACGCCTCTCCCCTCATACACACACAAGGACTCTCCCCATCAGAATTCAGCACACACCACACGTGAGTTTGAGGAGGAAACGCACGCCTTTGAGAGAAAAGAAAGCATGGGTTCCGTTCGTCGCTGTTCTTCGCATCTCAACTTAATTGTCGTGAGTAAAATATGCAAAGGCACGCCTTAACTTTCTTTCAATTAAGTTGAGATGCGAAATATGTAAAGACATGCCTTAACTTTCTTTCAAACATCTTTTACACCATATTATGTGTATTTAATTATTCTAGCATGAAAAACATGATGCACATCTTTTATTTTCGTTTTTTGACATGCCATGGCCAAAAACTCATGTTTTAATGATCCAAAACTCTTGTTTATGGTGCATAAAGGGGCTGCCATGCTAGGGCAATAAAAAGAGAAGAATTTCAGAGGGTTTAGGAGGCTAGACACGGTTGCACAAGGCTGCACATGATCATGTATCATAAGAAACGAAATTGAGAGTCCTAGAGGGTTGGGACTCTTCGGCTAGTGTCTCCTTGGTGAGCCACGGATGTAGCTGCTGTTAGGGAATGAATAGGAGTCCTACGATGATTGTATGTTAGTTGTAGGGTGGCTGCACAAGGGGTGGTTCAAAGGCTAGGAGATAGCTTGAGGGCAAGTAGGCGCGCATGTGCATGTGTGATCGGGTTTGAGCGGCCGAGGCTTGGGGAAGGAACCTGCACGTTTACATGCATGTGTCAGGGGGCTGGTCTAATAGGGTCCTAGAGGGTTCGGTTAGAGTTCTAGGAGGGTCGGCTAGGGTCTGGACCGAGTGGTTAAAGGCTGGAATTGAAATAGCATAGGATTGAATCACACTAGAACTAGGACTCCATGTGCAGAAAAATTCAGTAGCTTCCTAGGCTTGTTCAAGTTTGGTTAAGTTTTGAGTCCATACGAGTCAAAACCAGGATGTATGTCTATGTTCAAACGAATCGGGAAACCCATCGAAAAGCTAAATTTTAAGCCTAAGAAATATTTATGGGAGTGTTTTAAGGTATTAGGATAAGTTTGGGACGATTTGGGACGTCGTTCCATGGTCTAATGATAAAATAAGAAAAAATATGCTACTAGGGGTAAAACGGTCATTTTACACCCAAAAATGTTAGACGTCATGGCAGTGCCCTGAATGCTGTAAAATATGTTAATATGTTTATTTAAATATTTATGAAATTTTATGAGTAAATGTTAACGCTTAAAAATATGTTGCATGCTTGGTTTAAAGAAAAATGATTATTACATGCATGAATTTTATAAAGTGATGCAATTATGAAATGTTGAAGGAAGTGAAGTAATTGTGACTAATACGATGATATGTAAGGCCAATGCTCAGTTGACAGGTGAGAGCGTCCCCCTGCCACCCAGTACTGTGGTTACACGTAAATGGATCCATCAACATTCAGATAATATGAAAGTCACAATTAACGATCTGAATTCAACTAAAGGAAAACATATATGTATATGATGAAAATGAATATGTTTATGAGGATTTGAAAAATGTTTATACTTATGCATTGTTCAGGAAATGTTACGAAAGGAAAACATATACGTATTTCTCATGTTAGAATTAGGTCGCAGCGAGCCTGGGAACGATCCAACTCAATTGGTAAAATAACGCAGGAATTTAATTATATTACGTACATAAAAATATAAAATGTTTATTTTGAGATATATGCGATATGTCTTGTGGCCACCTCACGCTTATGGGATTCAGCTTATGAGATTATTATTTCACCCGATGACTTACGACCAGTTCGTGTTTCATGTATGGGTACGAATATCCAATCCAAGGGCTATGATGATATCTACTCCCCAGTATACTGTGGTTTAGGCTGATCAGATGATTCATGTTATGTTATGTGCCACTCGCGTAGAACATTATCTCAACAGAAAATTAAGATATGCTATTTTATGACAGGGCTCTATCGAGCAAACATTTTACGGAGGATTTTTCAGATATGCACGTATTTATAATTATTCATGACACGATTTTCACGTTACGCTTTACGATATGATATATTTGCATGACATGAAATTTTATGATATATTTACTTGTTATCTATGATATATGCATGCTGAGTCTTTAGTCTCACTAGACTTGATTGTTGTAGGTACTGATGAGGTCAGGGCTGAGGGCGGGGACCAGTGAGCCGTCTTGGGTCGGCAATAGTAAGAACCCGAGGACCCCATGTTTCAGTTTATTTATCTTTTTATGCTCAAACTTATTTTGTTACGATTAATTATTTTAAGTTGTTGTTTTGAAAAACAGTATTTACTTCCGATGCTACTTTAAAAATTTAAACTTTTTATCAGTTTATTTTATGAATGAGGCAAATTATTCACTTTTAAAAAAAATTAAATAATTCCGCAAATTTACAAATACGAAATACGGACTTTTACACCAAACCCATATTATTCTGACAGATAAGATAGCACATACCGATACACTCGAGTGTGGTGCGTTTCTCGAGGTAGTAGTTTTCATACTGACTCTGATTTGCGCTATCCATTTAGTTTCCCGGGCCATCCATTACCCGGGTTCTTATGGGGGTATCACCAATAGAGTTTTGCAGACATGGACTCTCACTTATTTTCGCGCAGGGGTCTTTGGCGATGAGGTTCTGAACAGGCAGCACTAAGACGCCTAAATTTCCTATCCGACTTTAAAATGCGTGGCCTAAGCACTGTGGCTCCGAACAATTGACATCGAGGCGCCTGTCTCCAATCAGCAAATGGTTTTAAGGTGTCGTGGCCTGGTGCTGATGCCATTGCTTCTTGCTTCATTTTTCCATATTGCAGCGCTGAGGCGCCTAAGCTCAACTTTAACCTCTTTTAAACTCCCTGGGCTACTCATTCTTTATCTTGTTATCTTTACATGCTCCTTTAAACATCTCAATACTCTTTTAAAGTTCTTTTATCCTGCACACACACACAAGCTAAACAAAACCACACTTAATTCCGTTCAAAATTAGCATAATTCAACTTTATTCTTATTACTAATTAATTGCAAAACTGGCACTTATCATGTAGAAAACACACCATCCCTTTAGCATAAACTCAATATGACACCTCAGGTAATGATCATGAAAAGGATTCAAGTACTCTAAATTCATCAATTACCATTACTAGTCCCGATATATTATCCATTGGTTCTAGTCATAACGACCCACCTAATGATTTTGATATTCCTATAGCTAATAAGAAAGGAAAGACCTCATGTACTGATCATCCAATATTCCAATATGCGTCCTATAAAAACATACTGCATTTATATCCAAAATTTATAACTTGTTTTTGTCAAGGAACATTCAGGAAGCACTCGATAATCCTGATTGGAAATCAGCAATAGTGGAAGAGATGAATGCTCTAAAGAAAAGTGGGACATGGAAAATTGTAGACCCACCTAAAGATAAAAAAAAACAATGGGTTCAAATGGGTGTTTACAATAAAATGCAGAGCGGATGGAAGTGTAGGAAGATATAAAGCGAGAATTGTGGCAGACATATGAGCTAGTCTACCAGGAGACCTTTGATGCAGTTGCACAAACTCCTTTCGTGTGCTATTTGTATTTATCTGCTAATTTCAATTGGCGCTTGCACTATTTAGATATCAAGAATGTTGTTCTCAATAGAGTTTTAGAATAGAAAGTATTTATGGGTCTACCACCAGGATTTGAAGAGTTCTTTGGCCATGGAATAGTTTGCAAGCTCAGGATGTCTTTATATGACCTCAAACAATCTCCAAGGGCTTGGTTTGAATGCTTTTCTAAGGTTGTAAAAAGTTATGGCTATTGTCAGAGTCAAGCTGACCATACTTAGTTCTATAGACACTCTGAGAAAGGTAAAATTGAAATTATTATTTTTTATGCGGATGACATCGTCTTGACAAGGGATGACCTTGAAGAATTAGCACATTCTAAGGGAAAAATAGCACAAAACTTTGACATCAAAGACCTAAGACTAACTATACTTTCTTGGTATGGAATTTGCAAGATCACAAGAAGGAATTTTTGTGAACCAAAGAAAGTACATCCTTGATCTACTAGAGGAGACAAGACTTCTAGGGTGCAAAGCTGCTGAGACTCCAATTGAATCTAATCTAAAACTTAATCCTGCTAAGCCTAAATATGTGAGAATAAGAAATATTCTAAAGATTATTCAGTAGATTAAACTACTTATCACACACTCGTCTTGATATAGCTTCTACAGTAAGCATGGTGAGCCAAATCATGCAGTCACCAAGGCAAGAACACTTTGATGTTGCTCACAGAATATTAAGGTATATAAAAAGATCCCCTGGGAAAGACCTGTCGTTTAGAAAACTTGAAGACATACAAATTGAAGTATATACTGATACAGTTTGGGCTGGTAGTACTACTGGCAGGAGGTCAACTCAAGGCTATTGTACCTTCTTTGAAAGGAACCTTGTTACACGACCGAGTAAAAAAAGAGTGTTGTGGCTCGAAGTAGTGTAGAGGTAGAATTTAGTTCACTTGTGCATGAAATTCGTGAAGCAATATGGATAAAGAGGCTGGTATCAGATTTGAAGATCTCATTTACTTTACCTGTGAAAGTCTACTGTGATAATAAAGAAGTAATTTCGCTTTTTCATAATCCAGTTTTACATGATAGGACAAAACATGTTGAAATTGATAAACATATTATCATTTAGAAAATTTGAAGTGGCATGTATTTCCTATGTGTCAACCACTCAACAGACTACTACTACTGATATACTCACTAAGGCTTAGACAAAAAATAGTTTGAATCTCTAGTAAGCAAGCTAGCTATGGAAGAAATCTACAAGCCATCTTGAGGGGAGTATTGGAAGATATGAATATATGGTATTCTGAATATAGGATTGTATGTATCAATAGAAATTGATTTCTAATTAATTTATTTTCTTAGAAATTATTCTTGCACATTTGGTAGTTTCCTAAAATATCTTTCTTTTTATATTATATAATTTTCACTTCTTTGTGCCTATATTCTCTAACAACCTTTGAGGATGTTGGACGACGACCTAGAGAGTGCTTCATTCTTGGAGGTAACATCTTCCATTTTGATTCATTTGTTTTCTTTATACTTATTATGATATGGATAAAGACCCAATGAGAGGCACAACCTGGTTATTTTTAATACTACTCAAAGCTCTGAGGCACCGTTTGTTACGAAGGATTAGACGTTAATTGATTATAAATCCTTGTTTCATCCAATATCATACTCATGTTCGATAAAGGCTAATTTATTATAAATTATTATTTTAATCGATATATATATAAATATATTTTCTATATATTATTCATCTATCATCATTTTATATCACGAGCTAAACGATATCTAAGAGATTATATAATCTCAAATGAGTAAGGGAGTGAGAGAACCTGGTTTTCTTCAAAATTATTTTCAAATATTTTTGTTCTAGAGAAAACGACTAATTTGCTATGTCGCAAAACTTAACATTGAAATCAGCCATTGTCTCATCTTCGTTCATCCTTAAGTACTCTTCAAAGCTAGATATTTTATTATGACGTCTTTATAATGAACACATTTAGTAGACTTCATAAGGAGGAACCAGTCAACTTTAACTCTGTTTACTCGAATCATAGACCCAAAATTTGCCCAAATAATTTTTTTAATAAATTGTTGATATTTTGACTGGTAAATGTAAAAGTGCATCTTTTTACATACAATAATGCCATGGTAGGACTTTTTAAAAATAAAAATAAAAAAATTATAGAAGTTTACCCCTGCACTTGCTAAACGTAGCAAATTTTGAGTCACTCGTAGTTATCGTCGAAATGTCATTTTTTTCCCTATAATTAATATTCTCTAGAAGGAAAAAATAAAATTATAATAAAATCTCATAATTTATCATAAATTCATTAATCAACACAACAATTTTCCACATTTTAATTTTTGTCTTAGATATATCCGTCCTCCATCCCGTCCACGTGAAAATCTTGGTTATGCAACAAGATGGTGGGATTCTAAAATTTTTATATTTTCTTGAAAAAAACTGTCGAATCCATTCTACGTGATTTATGTTTGTACACGACACTTGAGAAATCTGGATTCGATTACAGGTTATAATGAAAAAACATGTATTCCATGTAATAAAAAAAATGCTAAATCATCAACGAATTTTGACTAATTAATTTTATTATTAAAGTCAGATCTGAATAAATCGGGTTTCAAACTTTTGTTCAGACTTTTTTTTAACGAAAATACTGTTAGAATGACCGTACACATCCCACTACAAATAAGTATGATTCACATTTATTACTTAAAATAAATGAAAGTCACTTTTTATAATTCAGGGTTGACTATAATCATTGACCCAAATTACCTTTTTCCATGGGCATTTTAGATATATACAAAATAATAAAACATTATCTTGTTTCAAAGGTTCCAAGTTGTATTGACCCAAAAATATAATCAATTAATAATTATCTAAAAAATACAAAAATATCTAAGATAATTTAATAAAATATTATTTTATTGTTCTTTCTTGAAATTTAAATCGTGTAATTCAATTTCTATTTTTGATATTTTATTGTTGTTTGTTGATATTGTTTATTGATGAATTTTATCTGATTAATCAAAATATTGAATCATTTATTTATTAATGTTGGGTTTAGTGTGCATGAGTCAGAGTAATATTGAGATTAATGATATAATGAGAAATTCTCGTGCGTCCAAGCTACTAATGTTGCGCTGCTTAATTTAGTTAGGCGGTAAAAGAGTGATATTAAATCTTAAAGGTTAATATTATCTCCGCTTGGACAAGGTCGACAGTGGGGAAAGGGTAATACTAATATCTAGAAAACACCAATAGATAGACACATATATCCTCAGACTCATGGGCCTAACAGTCCAACCCATTATCACATAAGTATGTGTACCATGCGCTGCCTCGAGAATAATGAAATAAAGTTGTGTCTTGGCTAACCGCTAAAGCTTTTAGCCTCGTGATAATCGATCAATCTTAAAATTAGGATTAGAGTGAGATCATGAGATCAAGTCTTCAAAAAAAAACATATTTTTATACTTTTTGAAGTGGAGAATGTGAGGTTAAACGCTAATGAGTTTGAGTAGTATTTGGATGGCTTGCCTCTTAGAAAGTTCTCGTATGCAAAGTTTTTAACTCGTGTTGCTCAAAGTTGGCTAGTTGGACAGTAAAAGAGTGACATCGGATATTAACGAGTAATAATTTTCTCTCCTGGGACAGAGAATGCGATAAGAAATACTAAGAAAGATCTCTAAAATTTATGAGAAAACACCAATAACTAAACATACATATATCCGAACTCGTGGATATAACAATCCAACTCATTAGTACTCAAATTGGCTTACTCTGCGCTGGGCTTTTCATCTCGTGGTAAGCACATGATGCTAAAAATTAATAACAATGAATACATTTACTTTAGTTATAAATATACTTGTATAAAATCATATTTTTATATCGATTCAAAGAATATGATACGAATATTAGTGACACACACTAATTTTTATGTAATTAAATTTTTGTCCACTTAAATGAAAAAAACATATTTTTTAAATAACAAATTATTAATTTATTAATTAATATATTTATAAAATAATAAAATTTCATAGTTCAAACACAATCAATTTATAGATTTTTAGTGTAATAATAAAAAGAACACTTTTTATTTTGGTATTTCCAACATGAACCCAATAACCGAATGACACGAAGATAAGAAACCTAAACCGAAAGTGTCCCAATTTCCGCAATCCTTTCTTTTTCTTTCCACTTTCTCCAAAGTTCGATCAGTAAAAAAGCTCCTTTGCTCTCTTCAATGGAGAAAATCGAATCCGAGATACCTCAAACACCGGATCATCAACAAGAATCATCTTCAACCTCCGGCGCGGAGGAGCTACACGGGCTGACCCGCCAAGAGTTCCAAGATCTGAAGCCCGCGGTCGACGAGTTCCACAACTACCAAGTCAACTCGCTCCAGTGCTCGTCCCTGCTCGCCCAGCGCGTGAACGCGCTGCCGGAAACCGTCTGGTCCATCGTCCGGCGCTTCGACAAGCCCCAGACGTACAAGCACTTCATCAAGAGCTGCACCGTGAGGGAAGGGTTCGCCTTTGCCGTGGGTGACCTGCGGGACGTCACCATCATCTCCGGATTGCCCGCCGCCACAAGCACGGAGAGGCTGGATTTTCTCGATGAGAGGCGGCGCGTGACGGGGATTAGCATCATCGGCGGGGATCACAGGCTGAGGAATTATCGGTCGGTGACGAGTGTTCATGGGATGGAGCGTGAGGGGAAGATCTGGACCGTTGTTTTGGAATCGTACGTGGTAGATGTGCCGGAAGGGAATACGGAGGAGGATACGCGTCTCTTTGCCGATACGGTGGTGAAGTTGAATCTGCAGAAGCTGGCTGCGGTTTCTGAAGCTATGCGAGCAGCTGAGGAAAGGTAATTGGTCCATTGTTGATGATGTCACAAATAAATAAACTTTTATAAAAAAAAAATGCTATTTTTAGCATTTATTTGAGATTTTTATTTGAATATTTGTAGTTTGGATATGAAATTTTATCATTTCAAAGTTCAAAAAATTATGATTTCGATGGACTTAAACTTCGGTTGGAGAAAATAAGCACCAATATATATATATATATATATAAATCTGAAATTGAATAGAAATCTGGATAAAATTAAAAATAATGATGGTATGGAAAATTCTGTTTCTTAAAAATATCTGAATGTTCGAATTATTACAGGAATAGATACAAGAACATGTAAAGAAAATACACGTGAATTGTAGGATTATTGGGATGTATTTATGAATTATATAAGCCTCTTATCCATATGGTTGAAGAAATTCCATCAAGAATTCTTGAATTTTAAGGTAACATTTGGCATAGATCTTTGGAAAGCTTCTTGTCTTTGACTTTGTTAGCACGTGACAGGAATTCAAATTACTGTTTATAGCTTTGAATTTATTGGTGTTTTCTAAAATCTACGAAGTTTTGATTTGATTGGCTTATTTCTCTGCCAATGGTCATGGCTTGTAGAAATTGATCCGATGTGGTGCACAGACAGTTGAGGATCGGGATGTAAACAAACCTAACCGTTCGCGAGCTATTCGGAGCTCGGCTCGATAAAAAGCTTGTTTGAGTTCGTTTGTTAATCATATCAAACCAAGCTCAAGCTCGATTTTGAGCTCGACAACTTAATCAAACCAAGCTCAAGCTTATACGTATTCGGCTCGTGAGCTCGCAAACATGTTCGTTTAATAGGCTCACGAGCTCGAACTCGGCTCGTTTAGGTGGCTCGTAAGCTCGAGCTTGACTCATATGTTGAGTTGACAAATAAAAATATTAGTACTAATAAAATAAACTTTTATGTCTAATATAAAATTAGTTCATAGATATATTTAATTTTAACAAGCTCGAATCAAGCTCAAATTCGAGCTCAATTGTATGTTTTACGAACTCGAAAACGAGCTGAGCTCAAGTCAGGCTTGTTAAATATGATAAACGAGCTATTAATAAACCAAGCTCGATCCCGGCTTGATTAACATATTAAACGAGCTTTTAACGAGTCGAAATCGAGCTTTTCACAAGCTTAGTAATTTCAAGACAAATCGAATTCTAGCCTGATGATAAAAGCTCGAATAAAGCTCGAGTTCGAGCTCGAGTTCTATCAATCTTAAACGAGCCAAACTCAAGCCATATTATAAAAGCTCGAATCAAGCTCGAGCTCGAGCTTGAGCTTGAATTAATCTTAAACGAGCCAAGCTCAAGCCTGATACTGTTCGACTTGGTTTGGATCGTTTACATCCCTAGTTGAGGATGTCAATTCATGGCTTTTCTTTGTGGGTGAAGAACAAGTGAATTGACATGGTTCGAGACATTTTCAAGTCGACTCGATAAATATTTGATTCGTATTTGAATTTATCAAACTCGAATATACTTGGATTTTGTTTTGGTCGAACTCAAACCAAAATTAGTTTCTTCAATAGTTCGGATGTTATAATTTTTACGTTGCGTAGAAGTTTGTGCAATTCAACTAATGATGGATTTTTCTACAATAAGTTTATAAAAGTTATTTTTTATTTTGTGTAAAACCAAAAGATATTCTTCTAGAGTTTTTAACTTTTATTTTTAGAGTGACTCTCATGTGAGACCGTCTCACGGGTCATAATCCGTGAGACGGGTCAACCCTACCCATATTCACAAAAAAAGTAATACTCTTAGCATAAAAAGTAATACTTTTTCATGGGTGATCCAAATAAGAGATCCGTCTCACAAATACGACCCGTGAGACCGTCTCACACAAGTTTTTGCCTTATTTTTATTCATGAATTCTTTTAATACAACTTGGATTGGGGAAAGTTTTTGTTTTTACTTGGAAACCCAAGAATCTTCCCTTTCCTTTGTGGGGAAGGTTCCTAGAAGGTGGTGAATTTTTGTTCATGATTCTCTCGCGACAAAGAGACACATAACGACAAATAGTTAATAATGTTTAAATCTTGAAATATAGACTTGAGTATTTGAATAGGTCTTTTGTGAGATGATCTCACGAATCTTTATCTGTGAGACGAGTCAACTCTATCGATATTCACAATAAAAAATAATACTCTTAGAATGTGTTTGGTTGGGTGGATTAAACAAAGTTAGATAAATAATCAAACATTTATCTAAATATTTGGTTAAAAATTTAAGATACTTTAATAATCATTTTGACCCAGTTTAAGACCCAATTTATGGATAATTATTTGATTATTAATCTAACAAAACAAGTGGGATAGGCTATCAACGCTCATTAAATTACATTTTTATCCTCTTTGATTATTTGAAATTCGGAACTCATTTTACACAATGTAAAATATTATTTTGTCGTTTATTAAAAGTACGCAATCAACAAATATATTTCTAATAAATATAATAATAAAATTAGATTCAAAATATTATTACTATTTTAATTATTAATTAAATTCATATTTACAAATATATTTAAATTAATTTTGATAAATGTAAATTATAATTATAACTATTTAATTATCTATCTAATTATTTTAAGAATATATATTTAATTAGTATTTGGGGCATTTTGGCCATTATAATAAAATTTACAAAATTAATCCATCATTTTAAAATTATATCAAACATCATGTTATTTATCTCATCATACTATTAATACATATTTCTCATTTCTTGATTACGCAAATTACTAATCATTTACTTATCCCATCACACGTACCAAACGGAGCCTTAGTATAAAAAGTAATACTTTTTCATTGATGACCCAATTAAGAGATCCGTCTCACAAAATACGACCTATAAGACCGTCTCACACAAGTTTTTGCCTAAGTATTTTACAAAATAAGGATATTTTTCGAATTAAAATTAGTGGAGAGTTATCGATCAAATTCTCATCGATTATTAACTTTAGGTTTTTGATTTTACAAGAACTCAAACACCCATTTTAAGCATAATAAATCAGAATACACAAACACAACTTGACCTTAAATTGAACCGAATTCGTATATGAAGTTTTTTTTACAAAAAAAAAAAAACTCATGACCGGCGAAACTGTGATTTCATTTTATCTAAAAATCCGCGACTTATAAAATTCTATGAAACGGAATCGTACATGTCAATTCAGTTTGAATTTACTAGGAAAAAATGCACAAATCGCATTGCCATCACTCCTATGTGTAATGAATCTAATCACTTCAATGCTCGTAAACTTTTCAAGATCTTCAATGATTTATAGAGTGTTTATATCAAGTGATAATATTTAATTTCTTAATAAAATCCTCTCATAGATTTCCAGATATAGATAATATTGTTGTCTTAAATTCGTCAAACTCTGTCTTTTCCACAAATAAAAATTGTTCTTCAAAAATGATAAATGTATTAAATTCGTAATCGACTTTGTATTCCCCAAGTCGGTTGTGTTCTTGATAACATAAGAGCATTCCCCTACTCAGTCAGATTGAATCAGACTTATGAAGCTTCTTCAACCATTAAATCAAAGTAGTGAGAAGGTTGGAATACCGTGCAAAGTGAATGTTGCAAGATAAAACTAATGATCATCTGTTGGAGACCATTTTCTCACACCCAAAAAACGACAGAAGTTTTAAAATTTTGTTTTGACGTTCAAATTATTCTTGACGTTGTGTGATTTAGTTAAACTTTCATATGATATTTAGATGATTTATTTTGAGCATTTAATGCTTGACACCAATTATTCGATGTTTATGTAGTAAGTTTTTTTTTTCTAAGTCTCTTAGAATGATCTACTTGAATTTCCCTTTGATTCGCCTAATCAAGTCCACAATTAGAATCAGTTCTCCTTGTTATAGATTGCACTAGTAATCTGAAAGGAATATTTTATTCCTTTATTTTGTTAAATTGATAATATCAATTTAAGATTTCGACTTTCTAGATTAAAAGATTTTATTTGATTTATTTCTAGATTATCAAATCTTGCTTGATTTAATTTTAAATGATAATATCTTGGTTTACTTAATCTAAATTATAAGATCTTAATTGATTTAAATCTAGATAATATAGGATTTGTTTTGTATCTCTATGATATTTTATCTTTGTTTAAAAGAGTTTTTATATCTAATGAAATCTTATTTCTATATTTTATAGGACTCTTTTATTAAAGCATTTCTAGGTCAAGCATGTATATATATACATAGAGGATGGACGGCCGCAGTTAAGTCTTAAGGAGAGAGTTGGAGAGTCGAAGCTTTTCGTGTGAGTCCTTTGATGCGACTCTTTCGTGAGGTTGGCAGAAGAGCGCATACATAGAAGAAAAATACAAAAGCCGAACCTATATTTTGTTGAGGCGTTTTTGTGTGATTGTGTGATCACTTTGTTGTGGAGAGGATCTGCTGGAGGTTTTCGGGAGTGCACATACAGAGTTCAGATTGTGAAAAGTTTGTGTGATTGATTCACTGTTATATCGTGTTGCCGATTGGTGTTGTCAACACTCAAGAACAACACTGACGCAGAGTGTTGATCGAAGAGTGTCGTCGTTTGGTTTTAAGAAACACGCTTTTTTATTTTATGCATCTAGTTTTTATGTGGTTTGTTTTGATGCATTTTTAATTCCTTGGAGTGTCAAGGAATTTGGTTTTGTTTTCTCACTAGTATTGTTTTGGTGTAAACGATTTACATAATTTTTCTAGTGAATTTTTTGCCATGAGTCATCGCACAAGTATTCGTACTTGTGCATAATTTAAATCTGATGTTAATTTATTAAAGTTATATTTGTGTGTTAAATACTTAATTTCCGCTGCCGTGTTGTGTACAGTGTTGACAACACCGGACACAACACTAACTTCTGATACACACATTATAATGTTTTTATATTTATTTCCTGTACAACAATTCCTTACAAGTGGTATCAGAGCCAACGCTTGATACACTAAGTGATTGATTCTGGTTTATTGTTGTTTTTGTTTGCAGGAAATTTTACAGAATCTCAATGGACGTACTGTCTACAAACAATGCTGTTTTGAAAGAAGAATGCTGGCTGCAAGTCAACCCGCACGGTGTTGCCTCTGGTGTTGCAACACCGGATGCAACACCACTTCAAAATCCTTGTGTCTCAATGCTAAATCTCACGGTGACTCAGGTAATCATGAAATTCAGGATAATGATTCTGACGAACTCACATTTGAATGTGTGCATGCTATGTATGAGGAGCTATACGAAGATTGGATCAAAAGAAATAAAATAAATTCCATCCTCTCTAAGGATAATGCTGATCTGAAAGAATCTGTGTCTCAACTTGAAGTTGTGCTTAGCAAGAAGGATCTTGAATTGTGCAAAGTCAAGGAGGAGCTTGAGAAGGCCTCAAAGACTCTTGCAAAATTCAACTCAAGTTCGTCAAAACTTGACTCAATGATAACTATGGGAAAGGACAACATAACTGGTCTTGGATATGTTGAAAGCACATATGAACATGGTGAAACTTCCAATTCTAAATCAAAATCAACCATGTTTGTAAAGGCAAGCGAAGATTGCTCTGTCCCCTTAACAGTGAAACCTCCTATGAAGACTCTGTCAATCTCAAAGCAAGCCTTGGAACAAATGCTGAAACAAAACAGAGCTTCCTCTTCTCATTTGAAAGTTGACCCGCCAGTGAAGATGCCACAAACCAAGAAGCAATTGTCAACTTATAAATCAAAGCAAAGAAAACGACATTTTATTTGCCACTACTGTCATAAATCAGGTCACATCAAACCTTTCTGTTTTAAACTGAGAAATGACTATATGAACTGGCATGCAAATATGGTGTTTCTCACTGTGTTGCCCAACACCAGGCGCAACACGGCAGCCAAGAAACGTCCTGTGAAGAAAGTTTGGATACCAAAAGCTGTTATTCATTGCAATATCATTTATTCTTCTTTAAAAACTAACATTACAGGTGCATGATACTTTGACAGTGGGTGCTCACACCACATGACAGGATCTAAAGAACGCCTCACAGATTATGTTGAAGTAAAAAGTGGGTGCGTAACCTATGGTGGTGGTGCCAAAGGAAGAATTGTAGGCAAAGGAACCCTGAATGTTGACGGGCTTTCTAAACTTCATAATGTTCTACACGTTGAAGGACTTAACTCAAACTTAATAAGCATAAGTCAACTTTGTGACGATGATTTACATGTTAAGTTCAATAAAAATAATTGTGAAGTTTTTAATGATGCCAATGTTTGTGTAATGTCAGGTACTCGTTCTATTGACAATTGCTATCAATTGGGAAAAGGTGATGGTTGCCGAAGTGCCAAGGTGAGTGATTTAGACGTATGGCATCAAAAACTAGGACATGCGAGCTTCAAGACTTTGAAGAATCTGAGTAAGTTTGATGCTGTGAGAGGTATGCCGAATTTAAGTTCAATTAATGATTATGTTTGTGGACCGTGTCAGAAAGGTAAACAAACCCGTGTTGCGCACCCGGTGTTGCAACACTTTGGGACAACACGGTGCCTTGAACTCTTGCATATGGATTTAATGGGTCCGATGGAAGTTAAGAGCTTGGGTGGTAAGAAATATTCGTTTGTTTGTGTTGATGATTTTTCGCATTTCACTTGGGTAAGTTTTCTTAGAGAAAAATCTGATACATTTGATGCTTTTAAGAACTTGCATGCTAGGATAACAAATCTGTATGATATGAGGGTGGTTAAAATAAGAACCGATAATGGTGAGGAGTTTGAAAATTCTCATTTTATTTCTTTATGCTATAAGAAAGGTATCACTCATGAATATTCATCTCCGAAGACCCCTAAAAAAATCGGCATAGCTGAAAGAAAAAATCGAACCCTCCTAGAAATGGCTCGGGTCATGCTTAGTTATAAGAATGTGTCAAAATATTTTTGGGCCGAAGCTTTAAATACGACATGTCACATTTCCAACCGTGTTTATTTAAGGAGTGGTTCTACAATGACCTCATATGAGATTATAATGGGAAGAAAACCAAACCTTAAATATTTTCATATTTTTGGATGTGTAGGTTATGTTTTGAATGATAGAGATCATCTAGCTAAATTTGATTCAAAAAGTGATAAATGTCTTTTTCTTGGATACTCTACAAACGGTCGTGCTTATCGTGTATTTAATCTGAGAACTAGGACTACAATGGAATCAATTAACGTTGTGTTTGATGATCTTGCAGATCTGACAGTTAAAACACCGGAGGCTGATGTAGAATAATTGCTGGTTATAAGTGAGGCACTGACCAGAAACAGTGTTGAGTCTGGTGTTGAGACCAGTGAGGCAACACCAAGCACAACACCGCCTCTGAACCAAACAGAAACTGTGGATAATGATAACGATGATAATGATGATGTGGTGATCAATTGTGAAAGAGAAATTCCCAGCAAGATTCAGAAGAATCATCCATCATCACAAATCATTGGTGAATTACATGATGGTGTGCAAACAAGAAACAAAGAAAAGGTGGACTACCGCAAAATGATTGGTTTAATCTGCATGAGCTCCACGTTTTCCCAGGTAAGTCACTCGTGTTTTGTGTCTCAAATTGAACACAAGAATAATAATAATGTCATTTTGAATGAGGAAGCCTATGTCAGTCAACCTAAGGGATTTGAATATTCTCACCACGTGGACCATGTCTACAAATTGAAGAAGACCCTGTATGGCCTGAAACAGGCTCCACGGGCATGGTACGGTAGGTTAGCTGACAATCTGATAAACTTGGGCTTCAAACGAGGTGAGATTGACAAAACCCTTTTCATTCAAAAACCGAATTCTGATATTTTGATCTGTCAAGTATATGTAGATGATATTATTTTCGGTTCTTCATCTCAAATACTTGTGAATAACTTTGTGGATTGCATGTCATCACAGTTCGAAATAAGGATGATAGGAGAACTAAATTTCTTTCTTGGATTTCAAGTTAAGTAATTTCATGATGGTATATTGTGACAACTCAAGTGTTATAGACATTTCTAAGAATCATGTTCAACACTCTCGAACAAAATACATATACATAAGACGTCACTTTATTCGAGATTTAGTTGAAAAATGCATAATTCGACTGGAATTTGTTAGGAGTGAGAATCAACTGGCTGATATATTCACGAAACCTTTGGACTTTGAGAGATTTTCCAATTTTCGGAAGTCTCTCATCATGTGCGTACAATAATCACACACACATGTTGTCATTGGTGTTGCCAACACCGGTGACAACACCATTTTTGCATGAATATTTTTAGGATGCTAGGGATACTGCATAATCATAACCATCCTATTTATTTGTGTAATGTTTGAACAGTGAAGACAATTTCTGAAGGGTACTCTCTGAGTGTTCATACTTCCAATCAAATGTTGAGGAGTAAATTATGCTCAATCCAAGACATCGAGTAATTGAGGATATCATGATCTTGTCTAATGTGAAAAAGTGACTTGGAAAATGTGAGCATAAGGAGAAAATCAGAAAAGAGGTAAAAAAAAAAGGTTAGAAGAAAATGGAAAAAGCTACCTAGAGGAGTCCATTGAAGACCGTTCTTCTAGTGTGGGAGCTACCACTTCTAAGTAAAAATAGTAATGGAAAAAGCTACCTAGGGGAGTCTTTTGAAGACCGTTCTTCTAGTGTGGGAGCTACCATTTCTGATTCAAAAAAATTTTATGGAAGTTTGAATAAAACTCGGTGGTGTTGCCTGGAGGTGTTGCCAACACCAAGTTCAGACACAACACAATTTATACACTGTCTGACATTTCGATATCTCATCATATTGGAGGCATATTTAGGACATGCATATTGATTTTTGTTTCGTGAATTCATCATGTGCAGTGACATATCAGTATTGACTCATGACGGTCGATGAAAACCTTGATTACCTATATTTTGAATTTATGTGACTACTTGTGTCAGTGGGTTGTAATCGACGTGGGTTTTCACAGGATATTCTTTTGAAATCGTCGTAACACGAGTTTGTATCAATTTTTCTATTTGTTTTTGGGATAGAACCGTAATTAATGTTTTGGGTAAATTTCGGAAATATTACCTTTACCATGCGTTTTTTTTTTGGAGCTGAATAATTGAATCGGTGTATTATTTTGTTAGAGTAAGAGCATATATGTTTTGTTATAGTTTGCTTTTGAAAGTTGGCTTACATTCTGGCCAAAAAAGGGGAGTATGAGGACCAAAAATGCAAAAGAATGATGCTGAAGCATCTGGAGTTGCTCTGTCTTTAATGTTGTTTTTTGGTTGCTCTTATATCTATTTGCGTGATTAATGAATTTCTCCTTCGTATGTCTTCTTATATTTTCAGGTGTTCCAATGATGGTGTTGACAACACTGTCAACAACACCAGTGTTCTAACATGTTTAATTCAGGGGGAGATGAACTGTGACTCAGGGGGAGACACGCTCTAACGCAAGGGGAGCTTAATGACTGTGATGCTTACCAAGATTATCATTTTTGGATGTTTTGTCCAGAAAGGCAAAAAAAGGGAGATTGAAAGGAATATTTTATTCCTTTATTTTGTTAAATTGATAATATCAATTTAAGATTTTGCCTTTCTAGATTAAAAGATTTTATTTGATGTATTTCTAGATTATCAAATCTTGCTTGATTTAATTTTAAATGATAATATCTTGGTTTACTTATTCTAAATTATAAGATCTTAATTGATTTAAATCTAGATAATATAGGATTTGTTTTGTATCTCTATGATATTTTATCTTTGTTTAAAAGAGATTTTATATCTAATGAAATCTTATTTCCATATTTTATAGGACTCTTTTATTAAAGAATTTATAGGTCAAGCATGTATATATATACATAGAGGATGGACGGCCGCAGTTAAGTCTTAAGGAGAGAGTTGGAGAGTCGAAGCTTTTCGAGTGAGTCCTTTGATGCGACTCTTTCGTGAGGTCGGCAGAAGAGCGCATACATAGAAAAAAAATACAAAAGCCGAACCTATATTTTGTTGAGGCGTTTTTGTGTGATTGTGTGATCACTTTGTTGTGGAGAGGATCTGCTGGAGGTTTTCGGGAGTGCACATACAGAGTTCAGATTGTGAAAAGTTTGTGTGATTGATTCACTGTTATACCGTGTTGCCGATTGGTGTTGTCAACACTCAAGAACAACACTGACGCAGAGTGTTGATCGAAGAGTGTCGTCGTTTGGTTTTAAGCAACACGCTTTTTTATTTTATGCATCTAGTTTTTATGTGGTTTGTTTTGATGCATTTTTAATTCCTTGGAGTGTCAAGGAATTCAGTTTTGTTTTCTCATTAGTATTGTTTTGGTGTAAACGATTTACATAATTTTTCTAGTGAACTTTTTGCCATGAGGCATCGCACAAGTATTCGTACTTGTGCATAATTTAAATCTGGTGTTAATTTATTAAAGTTATATTTGTGTGTTAAATACTTAATTTCCGCTGCCGTGTTGTGTACAGTGTTGACAACACCGGACACAACACTAACTTCTGATACACACATTATAATGTTTTTATATTTATTTCCTGTACAACAATTCCTTACATAATCCAAACAAAGTTATGCGTTGAGATCGATTAATGGAAAATGTATTTCTCCGGAAGCCGTGGAGAAGCAACTGTGCACGGCTGATAGTGGGAGGGCCCGGGTGTGGGTGGCTTTTCTCCAAGGGGGGTTGGCCGAATTTAGACTTGTGAGGAAAGAGAGAGACTTGAGAATCTAAGTGAGGTGTATTCAATCCAGAGTTTTGATGACTTTTTAAAATGATAGATTTTTATGGATTTGATAGATTGATAGATTTTTATTGACTTTTATAGAATCTCATAGATTTATAAACAGATTTATGTTGATTCATGTAGACTTTTTTGCAAGATTTTTATAGACTTTTGTGAAATATTTTTCTATGATTTTATAAATTTTGTATTTAATTATAACATATTATTTTTTATTACTTTTCTTTGAATCAATAATTAATTGACATATATAACATATTCAGTTTGAAATAATTTTTTAATATTTATATTAATAAATAAATTTACTTATTTAAAAGTAAAATAATTTAATACTTACATGTGTATATATATGTGAGTTTGCATGGATGTTTGTAAATTTTAAAAATATATTCAATTGATTAATCTGTAACCTTGTTTTTGAATTGATAATATACATGTGAAAATAATATTATTTATCATTGTGTGGATACAATTTTGTATAAAAATATCATAGCTTACATATTAATTGAAAATGCTAAAAAGAATTTAAAAAAATATTGTCGTTGCGAGGCTATTCAATTATTAAGAATTAAGCGGTATTTTTTTATATCATCTTTTATTATTATTGAATATTACATTAATTTGTATAAATCATAAATTAAAAATCACAAAATCAATTTTAGAATTCAAAATTTCCTATTATATTAAAATAAAGAATTATTAAATGAACAATCAACCAAAAAAAGAAAAAATTGAAAGGAAAGAAGAAAATATATATAGAGACACATTTCAAAAATTTGAGAGAGTGATAGGGATAGATGAGCGTAGATAAGATAAGAAGAGATGTGATATGAAGCGACAGAAGGAGAAATAAATAGTGTGTGTATGAGTTAGAAGTTTTAAAAATCAATCCAAATCTTTGGGTTGAACCTAATACAATTTTGACAAATTTATAGTTATACTTTAGGCTTTAATGTTTGTATACTAATGAATTTCATGAAGTTATTAAAAGTCTATTGAAAATCTGAGCGTATCAAATACTGATATTACATATTTATGATTCTTCATAATGAAATATCATTATATCATGACTCTTCAACATTTATTTTTCCCATGTAAAAATCTCTTCTATATTTTCAACTTTTGAAAATACATGGTATAATTAAATAATTATCACCTTTTGATACCAGGTTATTAAATATAATTAAAGAGTTATTATCTAATTAATCAATTAATTATGGATCTCTCTATAATATTCCTTGTGAATCTTAAATGATAGTCTGAACAACTCAATTATTATTTAATCAGCGAATTTCAAATTTACTAATTAAATAATGTGAATTTACTATAACCCGATCGACGATCAAATGGTGTTGATGCACAAGGGCATAAATCTTGTTCATATAATGAAAAGCAAAATTTCGAATAACAAAATTTTTCGCCGATCCATTTTTGACAGCTGCCTATTTTTGTGAACTCCTTATCGAAAATAAGTAGTTGCACTCTCCTCATAAAATAGTCGTCATGATAATTTCCGCAACTTCCATATATAGAATCTACTTATAAACTTTTTTACAAGAGAGATGTTTGATCTCCATCAAACTTAATAATCAAATTCAACTCCTTGAATTCGACTATATTAACGAGAACACATAACCCAATACTTTTGTAACATTCAATAGTTCATGGATGCAACTAGATATGGGTTTACGATTCATGCGATTTAAAACAACATTTATCTCTTATACGATCTTACCATAATTAACCTCATTATGTGCATCAACTCTTGATTTCAAGAATGTCAGAATTCAAGTCTGATCGCATTCATTTGATCATGGTAAGAACTTCAAGTATTATCGCCCCATTATACCCTAGATATCACTGATAGTGCCTGCAAGAATCAATATGTTATGATTAGCGTATAACATGTCTCTTCACATCATATATCCTGATCGAATCTGCAATCATTGGTATATCGAGAATTGCATATGAATTCGATAACGATATGATGTATTTTTGGGTAATAATAATGTCATCGAATGTGCAGCTAGAGAACCACTTTCTCTAAAGAACATTTTTTACTGTAGTTGGAGATTTCTTGTACTATTAACTCATCATATTACATAGGTTATCCACACTCATATGTGAGCGATGAATCCCCAACTATAATGCATTGTCTCCTATGTATGTTGGAGCTACACTCAATCTCGTCATCTAATGACCCTCATGGAGTTGGTAAATGAGTCAAAGCATAGTGCTGGTACATAGAGCCTCCCTGTTGTCCCGAGACTAATGAATAATGGTGTATAATCATAATTGTGGAATATTCTGCTCGATAAGTAATAAGCACTTGGAATGTTCGAGAGATTGTTGTTCAGTGATAGCACCACCATTGAGCTTGAATACGAATCCAAATGTTGATTTTGAATCATCCACATCTGATTGGAAGCTAGAATCAATATAGTTTTTCAATTTTAATTCTCAAACTTCATATATCATGAACAAATTCTTAATCTTTCTCAAGTACTTAACATTCACGGCTTTCCAATGCAATGGAATGAGGTTTGACTAATATCTACTTGCAACACTTAGTACAAAATCTATATCAGATCAATTAGATATCATATCATAAATAATACTACCAAGACATATACATAAGGAATGCGAGTCATAGTTTGTATCTCCTCATCATTCTTAGAGCACATAAACTTTGATATATTCACACCATGACACATTGATAGATATCATATCTTAGACACCTCCATAGAGAATCTCTTTAGTATGACATCGATATATGTGGTTTGTGTGAGCCCTAGTATCCTCTTTGATGTATCCCTATAGATCTGTAGTCCTAATACATAAGATGTTTCACACATGTCCTTCACGAAGAATTTTCTTGCTAACCACATGTTATCTGATCGCAACAATCCCAAATCATTTCCGATGAGTAATATGTCATCTTTTTTTTCAAACAGGACTCACATGTATTCAGATAGTTTATATCTGACAAGTCAAACATGCATTCTCTCACTAAATTCTGCACCTTTCTTTGGGAGATTTGTCCAGCCTAGCGTGCAAAACTGTACTTGATTTTCACTATCTTGTTTATGTTTGTTGTTGAAATCACGTTAACTTGGACATCATTATGTGGATTTTTTTTAAGTTGTAGATTTCGTTTTGTAATTTATGTTCCAACTAAACGTTCATTTTTATAAATATTGCAAACACCTTTAGCAAAAGAACAAGAAAATCCATCTTTGTCAAGCATTGAAATAGAAATAATGTTTTTACTAAGTCCAAAACATATAAAAAAATCTCTCAAAAAGGATTTGAAATTATTGTTCATAATTAAATAAATATCTCATATGGTCTTGGCGGCAACTCTTGCTCCATTGCCCATCCTCCTGAAGGTCTCGCCATCTCTAAGCTTCTTATTTCTTGTCATCATCTACAAGTCATTGCAAAGATGAGTTCCACATCCAATATTCAATACTCAGGAAGTAGAATTATTTGAGACATTTACTTCAATATAGAACATATCATTACCACAACCCTTTTTAGCTAGATATTCCACACAGTTATGCCTCCAATATTTAGGATTATTGCAGTCGAAGCATACTTCTTCTGATTTCTTTGGCTTTTTGGGCCCATTAATATCTATTGGGGCTTTCATCTTCTCGGGATTTTTTGGAAGAGGCGTAACGTTTTTTTCGCTTCTTTGTGGACCTTTCTTTGTCATAGGCGATGAGCCCACTAGGAAAACATGTTTTTTCTTCTTGAATGTAGCTTCATAAGTAGTAAACATATTGACTAGCTCTTCAGAGCTATCCTCCAACTTATTTACATTAAAGTTCACCACAAACCCATCAAAAGATGATATAAAGTAGAGTAACAGTATGTCCGTAGACAGATTTTTGGGTATGATTATGTCCAGGCCCGCTAAATTTTCAATAAGCCCAATCATCTTTAGGTCATGCTCATAGACCGAGGCCCCACCTCGCAAGCGTGTTTTCATGAGCTGCTTGATAGCAGCGTGCCTCAAGGGACGAGTCTGTGCACTATACAACTCTTGTAGGTGCAAGTAAATGCTCGCAACATTTGTAGCATTCTCGAATCGCCTCTACAGTTTATTTGACATAAAAGTAAGCATGTAACTCTTGTCTTGCAAATCATGGTCCTACCATTTGTCAAGTCTAGCCAATTCCTCGGCATGAGCATTTGCAGCCGCCTCTCTTGGAGGAGATTTATTGAGTACATATGTTATTTTCTAAGAATCCATAATGATTTTCAGGTTCCTTATCCAATCATGGTATTTAGGTGCGATCAGTTACATCATCGTAAATATAGTGAAATAGAGAGTTAAAAGAGAGTTACACCCAATTCACATCATGTTTGTCACTAGAAGTGTAACGTACCGTACTTTTTGCTACTTGAAATTTGCGAAAAAATTTAAAATTTTTCTTAAATACCAATAAACTCTCAACTTGCATTCATAAGTAACTGTCCAATCAAAAGTATTTGCCAAAGAAAATTTCTTGTTTAAACATTGTAATCAAATCATGAAATTAGAGTATTTGACATTTCATAAAACTTAAAACTTGGGCGTCCTCGGGTCTAGCCTCCTGCTCAGTCCAAGCCAGCTCCTTGGTCTCCACCCCTAGTCTCCTCAAAATCATGCTCACCTGCATTGATCAATTCTAGTGCGTCTACAGACTCAACACGTATAAACTGGAAGTAACGAGTAATACGTAATAAAATCACATACAACTTCAAAATAGAAAGTACATACTTGAAACTTGAACATACATACATAACATAGACGTGCCATAACGTGAAACTTTTCTTAAACATGCTTGTATACTTGTACATACTTGAACATACATAAACTTCATCATTTTGCGTAGAGGCATGTTTCAAAGCAAGTGACCCATAACATAAATCGTCTGATCAGACTAAACCACGGTACTGGGCTGACAGGGAAAAAGCCACTTCCACATATATGAGATCCATGTTCATGCTTTAACGGGTGGATTGGTCCCCATTCATGCTTTAATGATCTCCAATCCTGATCTAAACCCGTTCATGCTTCAACGGGGTGGATTGGTCTCTGGTCATACTTTACCGCTTTCCAATCCCATACATAAATTTGGTCACAAGACATTTAGCATACCTCAAAAACTTAAAAATATTTTCTTTTGCACGTCGAACATACTTACTTGGCGTTGAGGGATTCATTGGATCTCGCTTGGGGCAACTGCTGCACATACTAACACATTATCAAGTGCTTAGCTTTCATACTTAGACGTACTACTTGTACTCAACCTCGAAGTACGAAAATAGCTTATGAAATTCTAGATCACTTGGGACTTGACCTCGTTAAATCATCGTACTAAACCATGACATCGAACCCCAAACAAATCTCTGAATGATGTGTGAACATTTCCCAAAATAAAATACATGAACTCTCTATTGAACCTGAAAAGAAAAAAGAACCCAAACACCCTAATAGATGGGGCCGTGCTCGGGCGGTAAAACTTTACCGCTCGAGCGCCAGGTCTACTGGAAAGAACACTCGGACAGAAAGAGTGGCGCTCGGGCGGTAAAAATTTACCACTCGGGCGCCGAGCAACTGGACTCCGCGACTCAGAAACTTATACTCTCCAATTTCGATTACACAGACAGTGAACAACGCCCCGAGACTCATCCTAGGACGCTATGGCATTGACTCGACTCCACAAAACGTCCCAAACGACGACGCACACCAAACAAGCAACAAATCCGTAAACTCAAATTTTGACACCAATGGATTCCCACGATTTGTAATGCAACCAATGATTATCGACATGAAAAGAAGCATCAAAACTTTTCCCAATCTCATACTCCATATACTTAAACACAGCAGCGATCACCCGACGGTTCCCAATGAAGCCTGCAACCAATAAACTTTAAGAACACATCAATAGCATAATTTTCAGATAACGCAGTTTGAACAGTCCCACGAAAATTACCATAACTCACTCAATTTTTATCCAAATAATTCGAATTTTATATCCAATCGAAGGTATCAAAAAGTTATACGATTTTCAGGTTGAAAACCTTTCCAGAAAAGCGAACGAAAAAAATCGCAGTTTTTAAAAGAACAGTAACTTTCGACTTTTAGATCTAAAAGCGTTCAAAAATGCGATTTAAACAATTTCTATTCAAATTTTACACATCACACATGTATTTTTACGCATAAAAACAACGCAACACATACTATGACAAGATCGACGCAGGAAAAATAGATTATACGTGCTTTTTGATTATTTGAAATACCGTAACGACGATATTGAAGCGGAAACTGAGCGAGGCTTGATCCGGAACGATTGTGGCACTAAAATCTTGCAGTAAAAATGACGAAATCTCGCTGGAAAGAAAAGGGAGGGGTGGCTGCTCTCTACTCAAGAACCCTAAGTGTTTTGCTCTAAAAAATATAAAAAAAAAACTGAATGAAATAAGTTTGTGTGTGTCTTAGCCGATAATGTGTGTGTTAGTGGGTGTGTGCATGTGTTAGATGAATTTAGGGAATAAAAAATGGCTTAATTAACTAATTACCTTGCTAATTAAAGTACTAACTCTATTAACAATTAATTAAAATGATAACCCATCAAATCTTTAAATAAAAATCCCCTAATTAAAATAAAGAGCACAAGCACCAAATTTTTAAAGGTTTTAAAAATCTTAAAATCACCTTATAAATAAATTAGGCTTTAAAATACTAAAACTTAATAAATTATTTAAAATGCTTCATCCTTGACTTAAAATAAAATATGACATTTTAAAATTGCCAAAATCGGCACAAGTCTCGTTTCCTCGATCCCACATCGAATAATCGCCTAAAACATGAAACTCGAGAAATATTTTAACGTGTATCACGTAAACATTAAAATAATGAAATTAAATAATTCATGCATGGATAAAACTCATTTTAAATTTGAATAAATGATATAACAATTAAATAAATGCATGAGTTTTACGTGTACTGATTTTGGGCTCTACAAGCTATCAACTGGACAATCATTTGAACTGCTCTTGATACTTCAGTTGAACTGGTTCAGTTCGATCAATCAGTTGGCACTTTCAGTTTGCGTCTCGATAGCTTCAGTTTAAGCTTGGTAACTGATCAGTTCGAAGCCTGATCATTTTCAGTTTCTGCGCACTTAGGCAAACTCATTAGAAACAAATAAACAAATTTTGTTAACATCAAAATCAAGATAAATATTCCAATAAACGATCATGGATTACTTTATGGATTAGGCTTGGAGTATCATAGTAAAACTCTAACCAGTAGGAGTCCTATTTAGACAAAACACTAGTAGGAGTTTTGACTCATTAGACCGGAATATCCTAATCATACTATAACTAGAGTTTTAACATGTATATTCGAAGTGTCCTAATCAAACATTATATGAATAAAATTACATTATCTAGATAAGATCATATTATCTTGATAAGACTCTAGGTATCCTAATTAGTCAAAACTACAAGTGAAAATCATGATAGGCTTCCACTAGATCCATGATATCATTAAATATGAGATAACACATCAAATATGGGCTAGACAATTTTTATCTCCCCGACACTCAAAATTCGTCCACCACCTTTTATTGACAAGAAAATTTGTCCACCATCGCGACATCGCCACTTCTTCATCGCTGTCATTATCTAATTTATTTATCGACGCATAAATTTTATAATTTCTCTAGTGTGATCTAGAAAGAGCAAAGTTATCAATTGTGGTCTTGATTTGACAATTAAAGAAAGATGATTGTGTTAGAGTAGATGTCCTGCAAGCCAACGGTTGGCTAGAGAATTTATTGACTCAAGTTAAATAAACAATCTTTATTTTAATATAATTTAACTTTTTATGGTCTTGTTATACTTTATCTGTATACCCATGCAAACAGCATAGATAAAGTCATTGATTATACTTTAATACAAATGAATCGTAATTCGATGTTGAAACTCATTTGTAAACACTGCATATTCTAAATTCGTTCCTAATCAATTCAGCCGCCTAAAACAAGGATAAAGGCCGCTTGAGCTCGAGACTAGCATCTGTGATGTTGTGTACTGCGTTTCTTGGTAAGGACATGGAGATGTCCAAAAATGCAGATGTGTAGTCATATGATGATTATACCGAACAACCCTCCCTCGGACTTTCCAAGTGGTTATCATAAATCGAGAGGATAAGTCCGTGGTTATGATTGTACACAATTAGTCCTCACGACCCGGGACAACACTGCGGCTCTATATGATAGGGCTGTGTTTTGACTCGTTTACTGGCTCCAGGAGAGTCATCAGGTGGTGAGGTTGGGTACAGTTGCGACACATATAGGAGCCAGTGCATTGTAGTCTGGGATTCACCGCTCACCTACGGGTGTGGATATCTTGTGTGATCTGATGAAATAATAGTGCATGAAATCTCTAGCCAGAGTATGAGATGTACGTTAGATAAGGAGTTCTCAAATAGTACACGCGATGCCACTATTATAATTATCATATAGTTATCGAATTAATATGCAACCCTCGATGAACCAATTGTTGCATATTCGATCGGGATATATGAGATGAAGGGACCGTACTGTACGTTAATCATAATCGACTGGTTCTTGCAGGCACTATCAGTGATACCCAGGGGATCATGGGGAGATGCTACTAGACGCTCTTACCATGATCCGATGGGTGCAATCAGAAATGAGTTCTGACATTCTTAATCAAAGTGTTGATGAAAAGAATGGGGTTAACTAGGGTAAGCCCGAATAAGAATAAATATTATTCTGAATCACAAAGAGTTGTGAACCCACGGCTAGCTGTATCCCTGAACCATTGAGGGTCACACAAGCACTGGATCATTTGTTTCCGTTGAGAGAATAAATTCAAGGAGTTGAATTTATATTATGATATAGTAAATTCAAGGAGTTGAATTTATTTTAATTAAATTTTGAGAAAATAAATTCAAGGAGTTGATTTATGAGATAGTAAATTCAAGAAGTTGAATTTATGAAATTTGGAGAGAATAAATTCAAGGAGTTGAATTTATAAAATTTGATAATTTAATTTATTAAACTCAAAAGTTCAGTTTATTAAATATTAAATTTTGGAGATAATAAAATTCAAAGAGTTGAATTTATAATAATAAATTCAAATGTTGAATTTATAATGAATTTAATTTATTAAATTTAAAAGTTGAGTTTATTAATTATTAAATTAAATATAGTGGGTAATATGTTTAATGGGCTTGTAGGGGTACAAGTCTAACATATTAAATAATTAAAGTTCTTAATGGACATTGATTAATTAATCAAACTAGTTGGACTAGCCCAATTAATTAATCAAGCCCATTAATGTTAATTAAAAAGTCCATGTATTATTCTATGGTAATTAGGTCATGGAGGCTTTATTTATGTAGGAGACTTAAACCCTAGCCTCCACAAGACAACCATAATTTCGAAATTCCTCCCCATCTCCTCTCAAGAATTCGGCCACCTCTCTTTGGAGAATTATTTGAGCCGTCTCTCATATTTGATCTCCAATGTAAAACTCCTTCTAATTTTTCTAGTGCGAATTAGAAGATGAACAAATCATCTAGTCGTGGACCTGATTAGAAGAAAAGAGTCCTTGAAGAAAGTTCGTAGGGAATTCATCAAGA
Organism: Primulina eburnea; assembly: GCF_022965805.1. Lineage (NCBI taxonomy): Eukaryota > Viridiplantae > Streptophyta > Magnoliopsida > Lamiales > Gesneriaceae > Primulina > Primulina eburnea. The sequence goes on from NC_133114.1 coordinate 23,474,325, forward strand.
GTTATCTCCGCTAACCCCGGAATAGTTGGAGCCGTGTGAATCGTTCACCAAAGGTATAAAATTTCAACACCCTATGAATGTTTGTTAAAATCATATAAGCGCCCTAAGAAAAAAAATATATTTTGATTGTCAAAATAAAAAATTTTTTAAACTTCCGTTGCGTTTGGGCGTGTAGAAAACCGAGATCCAACAGATTGATCCAATTTATTGTTTGAATAAATATACAACAAGAGCTATATTCGCTTAAAATCTAGAATAGTTGGAGTGAAGTGATTTATTCAGTAAATATATGTTCGATAAACACCCTATAGTTGGGATTAAAACATACGATTGCCCAAATATGATTTTGATTGTTAGAATAAAATTTAACTTCAATTACGATTTGGGTACGAGAAAACGATACACCAACAAATATTATATTCATTTTGGTCTTGACTCAAGTTATGAATGCATGCATTGCAAACATAATTTTTTTCATCTATGTTGTTGTTTAGATGATCTTTTGAATTGTATTGTTAAATTTGATTTAGCTCATAAATGCATGAATTGGCGGTGATGAAATCATATGAGAATAATGAGGCCAAAAATATAGAAGCCCTTATCAATTAGTATTTCTAGCGCTTGAAAGTGACCATATAAAATACCAACTGTGGCATCATGTAATATCCTTATAAGTTACCAATGGAGGCTTAACCTATTTGTCAGTATAGATAACAACACGTACGAGGCAATCAACCTTGCCCTCATTAACCAAAAAACTGACAATTTTATGTGCCCTTTTGAGTAGGCTATGCGACACTTCGTTTTGTCTTCATATCTCTAATCTAATACACTTTTATTGTCAGTGTTGATGTTTTTTAAGTAATGGGATCTAGAAAGGAAGATACATCTTATTCAAATAAATTTTACTTCTTAATTTTTTAAGTTAGTGTCAACTGTACAGTCTCATACTTACATAGTCTTGAAATCCCACTTATTCCGTGGGAGATTGGTTCATTCATGTTTTTATTTTCTTATAAACATGCTAAGAGCCACATAAACATCCCAATTTGATGATTGTTTCCACTGTATCAACTTGTCATTCCAGTGTGCTTATTTTCTCATTCATACATTCTCTAAGAAAACTTCTCATGGAATATCCCAGAATTGCCTCAAATAAAACAGAAAAATGTGTGAGAGTGTTAATATAAGCACACTGAAAATAATTGTTTTGGTATAATAAGGACAATCATCGAATCCGGGACATGAAAGATAAATTTTTTAAAGATCATTCTAACGTAGATCCACAAAAGATTAATCAGTCTAGGACCAAAAAGAGATTTGGTACCGGAACAAAGGGAGACTAGCAGTTTCAAGAGAACATTGGGATTTATCCAAATCCAATTACGAATAAAGCAAAGGGAGTGTAGTATTTTCAAGAGCTGTCAGAACAGATGGCAATAATACTAAACAAGAGTTAGAACCGGTAGAGCATAGGCTTGTTAGTAGATATGATCTTTTTTTTAAAAAATATTCTTAGAAATCAATTGTAACCAAATTTCATGTTATAATCAAAACTCTTGAATTTCTTGTGTTCTATTTTAGTTGATATTGAAATGATAGTCACTATGATAAATCATTTGTAACTTAAGTCAACATATTTTATCTAGGACTAGTATTTTTTTAGGGTTTTTAAGTGCAGTTCGGTCAATTTCTAAGAGAAAGAAACTGGTTAATCATAAGCTTTGGAGTAACAGATCAATTGGAGGAACATATCAATTCAGTTTAGCCTTCCCAACAGGTTCAAAATTTATTCAGAATATTACATAACATATCAGTTTCAAACTCTATCAGCGTATTCAGCATTAAAAATTTACTCATGCCGATTTATATATGTCTTAACAAGTAGTATTTATTCAAAGAATCAAGGAAAATCCTATGGCTTTATCTACGAAAGGAAAATTGACATATCAGTTTGCTTTGACAAGACAAAATTTCAAATCAATCCATCTGAAGTATTTTGATAAACTTATATCACCATCATCTTCAATCAACCAACTTTGAAGACCCTATTTTTAAAATTATATCACCATCATCTTCAATCAACCAACTTTGAAGACCTATAAAAATAGGGAAATTAATAGGATTCTATGTTAAGAGAACAGGTTCAAACATGTTAACTCAAATACAGAACCTGACACTTGTGTTTAAAATTCGTTGACAATTAAAGACAAAAAAATTATTATGACTAGAGTTAAAGGACAAAAGTACAAAGTGCTTTTCAGGCAATGGTAAGAAGTGCTGAAGACCTTCAGAAGCCCAGCCAGCTGATCAAGAGCTCAACTGATGAAGAGCTCAACTGACCAGTTCAACTAAAACAGTTAAATCAGTTCAGCTGACGAGTCAACTGAGATGAACTGATTTCATCACACCGGTTCAAGACCAGTTGAAACTTGTGAAATTTAGCATGACTATTAATTTTGTGAGGAGTGTGAAACTGTCTATTTTAGTGAAATAGTTCATAAAATAGGTAGCTGCCAAAAATGGATCCGTGAAAAATTTTGTTCTTTAAAATTTTCGATTTTATTATGTGGACAAGTTTTGTGCCCTTGTCGTATCAACAATGTCTGATTGTCGATCGAATTTATAATGAATTCAAAATTATTTAATTATTAAATTTTGAATATGTTGATTAAATAATAATTGAAAAGTTTAGACTAATATGTAAGGTTTCCAAGAAATATTTTAGCAAGATTTAGAATTAATTGATTAATTAAATAAATAAATATTTAATTATATTTTATCATGTTTATCAAAAGTTGATAATTATTAAATTATATCATGTATTTTCAAATTTGAAAACATACATGAGAATTTTGACATGGGAAAAATATATGGTGAAGAGTCCTAATATAATGATGATTTTATTATTAAAAATAATAAATAGGTAATATAAATAGTTGATAAACATATAACCTCCTGTTACACAAGAAAATCAACTTAGATTCTCAAGTCTCTCTCCCTTCACAAGTCTTAAATTCGGTCCACCCTATTTGGAGAAAACCAACCCACACCCGAGCCCTCCCACCATCAGTCGTGCACTGCCGCCATCGTCGTTGTTACACAACTGCCGGAGATGTACAATTCTGGCGAATTGATCTAAACACATAACTTTATTTGGGTTACTAGTGCAATCTAAATAAAGAGCATTGATTTCAATCGTGAACTTGATTAAACGAATCAAAGGAGAATGATTGTTCGAAATAATTTACAAGAAGTGCTATTACCGCTTAACACCAGGATAGTTGGTTCCAAACAGTAAATGATCAAGGTAAATCATCTGAACATCATCTTAATTTTTAATTGAATCATACGACACTCAAGAACATTTTGAACGTCAAAAAAATTTAAACTTCAGATACATCTTGTATAGGAGAAAAAGGTACTCCAAGAGTCGTATCAGAGCCAAGTTCTTTAAATCGTATAATTTCTATTGTAATATTTTAAATTGTGCTTAGTAAATTATTTCTAGTCGCTTAGAAAATCTTTCAGAAAATTTTAGAGCCTCGAAAATTAGATTTTTCAGAAAACAAAAAAATCGTCGTTGCTCGGAACAGTTCCGGGAAACAAGCAATACACTTCCCTGTAGCCCTGCGTGAGGGGACATATGCCGTCGGCGGTCTCCCATGTTGTTCGAGCAGTAGGCAGGGTGCCCAATGTTGTCTCGGGAAACCCTTCCCCCTCACAGACTTGAATTTTTCGGGCCAAGTGCAATTTTTGAATTTAAAAAATTTTGGGTCAGATTGATATTTTGTGAAAATTTGATGAAATTTATCCAAGAAAATAAATTTTGAAATTTTTTTATTTTTCTTATAAAATAAATAATTAAAACGTGATTTTGATTATTTATGATAAATATTTGTTTTTATAAGAAATTTATTATTCATAAATTAATGGAGAAATAAATAAATTTTTATTTAATTTGTTATTTTATTTTTAATTATGACAATTAATGATAAATTTACAAGATATATGATTTAATGATAATATATGATATTATGTTTTTATATAATATGAGATATTATATGTTATAAGGACAAGAGCCATGAACAATGTGCCCGTGTATGTTTGGTTTTTATATGCTATATTTTAATTATGTGATAATTATCATAGTGTGCCTAGTTTATGTCTCATTCCAACCCCTTAAATTTGTATCCTAATGTGTCTTAAAATTTTAATATAAATATTAGATTTATTAAGAGATCGAGATTTAAAAGTGATGGGCCCAGATCATCAAAATTTTTTGAAGAACGAAAACTTGTAAAATAATGGAAGCTTGTATAATAGTTGCATCTGCATATCTGCATTCATCTATATTTTTGGACTTAGATCTATGTTTGGCTCACGTTGATCAATTATCTCTCAGTTATCGATCATTATTTATTATTTATGATGTATGAAATATGTTATAAGTAAACAATATGTGTGTTATTATTATAATAATAACAATAGTTGCAAGAATCCGACAAACATACAAATAAACATGACATATTTTTTAAAATTAACGACGAGACATACATACAAATATGGCATGTTTTTTAAATTAATGATGAGACAAATTTTCCAAATTAAAATATCTTATTTTGAATAAAATTCAAATTTTATATCAAGCTCATAAGAGAAAAAATTAAAAGAGTTTAAATTTTTCTTGCCTTTCATCAATGGTAGTTGTACGATGAACGCTACATGCGATCAGTGTCAAACTCATATCATCGAGGAGGCATGGACACCGAAATTTTGTGACTTCTTGTGATACCTTTGTCCCACATCTTAAAAATAAAAGATTTAAAATGAGTTTATAATGGCTTACAATGGACTTCTATAGCAACTTGGGTTAATCATTTTCGTAAAGTGATGACGAATACGAAGTAGTTGTTATAGGGGCCAATTGTGCAGTCACGCAGGCGCAGGCCCAGGCTCGGGGTGCGACAGAATAGTATCAGAGCCGATCACCGGCATGGAACACCGATAAATAAGTGCTATGCGGGGCAAAGTGCTACGTGCATGGGAGCCACCTCTTGAACCTGCGGGGCAAAGTGCTACATGACGAGATCCACCTCTTGAACCTGAAGAAGCCACCTCTAGATTCTCGGCGCTGGTGGAGCGAGGGGTCAGGCCGCGACGAGAACGTCGCGTTCTGAAGGAGGGTTGATTGTGATACCCTTGTCCCACATCTTAAAAATGAAAGATTTAAAATAAGTTTATAATGGCTTACAATAGACATCTATAACAACTTGGGTTAATCATTTTCGTAAAATGAGGACGAATACGAAGTAGTTGCTATAGAGGCCCATTGTGCAGTCACGCAGCCGCGGGCCCAGGCTTGGGGCGTGACATAGGTGGTTCAGTAGAAGACCTTCAGAGCCCGGTCAGCTGATGAAGAGCCAAACTGACCAGTCTAACTAATCAGTGAAATCAGTTCAGATGACGAGTCAACTGACTTCAACTCACCGGTTCATGACCAGTTCAAAACATCAGTTAGGAGCGAACCAGTTTGCAGATACGACAAGCTTAATCCAGTTGTGCACAAAGGTACAAAAGCTATTGTATATGATCAAGGTACAATAAGAGACGTTTCAGTAGCGCTTAAAGCCAATTGTTCCAGATATCTATTTGGGGGAAGAAATTCAAAATGCAACGGATTCTTTCACTGAGTCTCACTGTACATTCAGCCAAACGCCTATAAATAGAAGTCGAAAGCTCAGTGAAGACAAGGATGAGAGTTGACGAGTGAAAAGATAAAATACAGAGAGGGCACACACAATGTTTATCAACTTTGAAAAAGCAATCAGCCCAGAGGGAACACTTCAACGTGTTATCAGCTTAGTTTTAGAAACATATTTCCCTCAGTGTGTGAGAACACCTTCGTGGTGCTTTCAGAGATCAGTTCTCTCTCTCTCTCACACACACACCACCACTCAAATTCCGTCTTGCACAATGCCGTAAAACTTGTGTATGTAGTATTTCTCACATAGACGTTAAATAAGTGTTAGCTGGAAGGTGCTGCCTTTAATCTAGACTAGGAGTTCAGTTAGGAAGTGGGTAAGTCCTAAGCTAGGTGGATTTGTACAAGTAGTTGTGTAAATCAAATCTTCTAGTGGATCCTACCCGAGGTGGTAGAAAGGGTGACGTAGGAGCAGTTTAAGTCTCCGAACATCCATAAACATATATTGTGTACTCTAACTGTTAACCCCTAGCTTATCTATCAGTTCAGTTCACACCATAACTGAACTGATACATACGAGAACTGATCCCCCTAATCTTCAGTTAATTAGTTACACAAGATTAAAATCTTTAACCGATTAGTTTTCTTACGGAGAATTACTTCGAGTATTTTCTACTTGATTTAATTTAAAACTTATCTAATTCATCGGTGTAAACATTCTTAGAACACGAGCTATTGTAGCTCATCACATTTTTATAGGATTTTCCCGATCCTACATCGTTGTTTTCTCGTAACCCAGTATACGATCAGATATCACTAATGTGACTAGGGTAAAAAACTTGTTATAATGATAAAAGGTCAAACTTTTCGAAAAACCATTGAGTCAAAGTCAATTGTCCAAAATCAATTGTCCAATGACTCAAATTTTGGCATATGTGACTTTTGGAACTCTTTCACAAAATTTTTGGCAGTTGCATTCTTTTTACAATTTGAGCGGTCATTATAACTCTTATAAACTTAAAATATGAAATCTATTTATAAAATTTTCTAATAACCAAACGTTTGTTCCCCATCAAACTTTAATCTCCAAATTCAACTTCTTGAATTTGACTATCTCAACAAGAATACATAAATCAATACCCGTGTAACCCTCAATAGATAAGAGATATAGATAGTCGTGTATTTACAAATCATGTGATTCAATACAACATGTGTCCCTAATGCAGGCTTATCATAATTAACCTTATTCTATTCATCAACAATTTGATTATAACAATTTCAAATTCATTTCTGATTGCACCCATTGAATCATGGTAAGAGCGCTTATTAGCATCGTCACATGATTTCCTAGGTATCACTGATAGTGCTTACAAAAATAAATATGTGTTCATCTCATATATCTTGATTGACACTACAATCATTGGTATATCAAGGGTTGTATATGAATTCGATAACGATGTGTTGTATCTTTGCCGTTTAACCTTAAAGTACACCTCATGCTTTGACCAGAAATTCCATACACTATTAGCTCATCAGATCAATTGATATCTACATCCTTAGATGAGCGGTGAATATCTAATTACAATGTATTGGCTCCTAAGTATGTCGATATTATACCCAGACTCTCCACCTGCTGACACTCTCGAGGTATGTAAACGAGTCAAAGTGCAACACTAGTATGTAGAGCCTTTATATTATCCTCAGTCGTAAGGATTAATGGTGTACAACTATAACCGTAGATTTATTTACTCGATAAATGATAGCCACTTGGAAAATCTGATTGAGGGTTTTTCAGCGACTCATCATATGAGCAATCATTATGTATGATTGGAAATCTTCATATCTCTATTAATGAAACGTGTTACACAACATCATAGACGTTAGTTGTAATGACCCGAATCCTTGTTTTGAATGAAGTATTAATTAAGAGATAATTAATGAGTTGTTAATTAAGTATTATTAAGGAATTGATAAATCGGGATCAAGTTGTTGGTATCCACCTAATTTAAAAAGAGATAAATCGATCTACTTCGGATTACATTATCTCGAGAAATCCAACTAGACAAATGAGATTCTGACACGTAGCAGATAAGAATGGTTCGGATTTTCTGAAATAATGCGGATGCAGCCTATAAATGGAAGCCGATTCTTTTGTTTCCTTCACCGCATTCTTCAGAGAGAGTTCTAGTTGTACCTTAGGTTTTCTAGCCAGTTTCTAGGGCACTTTTGTTGTCGAGAAATTTCAGAGCTAGTGTCGACTCGAGGATGGTCGGTGAACTGAGATCAAGAACATCATCAGCGGACTGACGATGGACGCATGTATAATCCTAAATCCTTATATAGTTATTTAAGGATCATTAGGGAGAACTTGTAGCATGTTTGATCTGGTTTGTTAGTGATTTCATTATGTTAGTATTGTCTAGGTTCAGGGCTTTCTGTTAGATTGTTTTAGTGAGGTATGTGATGTACTGACCGAGATATCCAAGCGTAGTATACACACTTATATGCTGCATATTTATCTGTTGCATGATACATGTTTTACTGCTTTGGCATATTATGCATGACATATCATGTTGAGCCTAATATCTTTTGAGATATATCTCGTTTGTTGGGGCCGCTCAGCCCTACTCTGTATTGTGGACGATGGGGCATCGAGAGCTACAGTGTCTGACGGGACCCGCGAGCTCTGATGACCTGGACATTGCAGGTCCACGTCTTGATGATGAGTGTGGGAGCCAAAACATGCCTAGGGCAGATCAGAGACTACATACTCAGGCGCCTCTAAACTGAGCATGAGATTCTTGACTTGATCCTTGATATCCGAGCATATTACATTTTGTATGCATCATATCAGTTTGTATATTCGTACATTCTCGTATTGGACGATTGTCGCTCACTTCCTTGTTTTCATCTTGGGCACCCCATTCCACGGGGCAGGTCTTAGGTTGGACGGTTCGGATGACCAGGGCAGTGGCTAGAGCAGTCGGGTTTTCGATGGTGATCCAGTGGAGGTTTTATGTGGTTTATCGTTTTCTCGTTCAGAATCATATATTTGTTATAGTTGTATTAATGTTTAAGACTGCTGTTATTGTTTTGTGTTCATTTGGATTGTAAGATGATTAAGTATTTGGTTTCCGCTGTTTAATTGTTGTTATTAAGTTTAATGTTGCATGTTTATTAGCCTGTTTAGTAGTGGCTCGGGTAAAGGCGCTACACTAGTCTTGAGCTTGAGCGATGTTTATCTCTATTTTATGCAGTTGAATCGATCAAGAACAAATTTTCAATATACATAAACTTTTAAATATGTTTCATGATTGCCATCATATGTACGACCTCATTGTGTCCTAGTATATTCAATGTATTTATTTATGTAGATTGCGTGAGTATACATATAAATAATTATCATAATGTATAAAACGTAAAATATTATTAAAATAATGATTTTTCGTAACATAAGAGTTAATAATGCTCAAACCACATATTAGCTAGTTCAGTATTTACTCTAGCAATCTCCAACTTTACCTATAACCAACTACTCATAAATATTAAAATCATTGATTCGCGATGCTTCTCAAACAATGGTCCTGGCAGAGGCTTTGTTAGTGTATTGGTAATGTTATTTACAGAGAAAGACGTCTCTCTCAACTGATATGTCTCCTCTTCCTACAATCTTCCGAATTGTAACGTCCGAAAAACCAACCTACAAAAAACACATGCATGCAAAATTGTTTAATTGCTTAATTGTTTTATTTAATTGATTTTAAATGCTAGCGTGATATTTATTATATGATTAAATATATGATGACATGATTAAATGATAATATGAAATGATTACATGAAATTAAAGATTTTACCCGAATATTCGATAATAGGTAGGGGGAAGGAGACCGGGAACGACCAAGACAAGAATATGTATTTTCATTAAATAATGGCAAGGATTCTTAATATGATTTAAAATGATTTATTTTTTCTAAAAATGTTGGAGTTTGAATTATCTTACGAGTCGAGCTCGATTTTTCCCGTGAAGCTAGTTTTGGGCAAACAATGAGTTTTAAAATATCAAAAATATTATTTTTGGGATACTAATTTTATATACTTTTATTATTTAATTAAATAAGTGTTATTGAGTCCATTTTAATTAATTTAAGTAGGTCAATTACCCTTAATATTGCAAGCCAAAAACCAAATCCCATTAGTATACAATTAAATCTATAAATAACTGAACCTAGTGTTTATTCACCCTAATTCATCACCATCAGCAGCCGTAAATCACACCACAATCACACACGATATTTTCGAAAAATAGAAAGGAAGAAAGGCTTGTGTTCTTCGTCGCCCGGATGTCCATCTTTGCACCCTCGCCAATGATCGAATAATCGTGCGTTATAATCATAAAGGCATGTTTCCTAAACTCTTTTAAACATCATACAAATCATATTATGCATGAATTAATTGTTTGTGTATGAAAAATATAGGTTTTTGATATCTTTTACGGGAAAACGTTTATTTTCAAAAAATACGATGATTTCACGTTTGTTTTAAAAAAGTTATGAACCCAACGGACACGATGTCAATACATGATAAAATATGAACAAAACATGACAATATTTAAAGAAATAACAAGCTGGAACAACAGTGGGAAAGATAGAATAAGGAACCGTGAGTTTGTGTTGGTTTGTGTGCTTGAAGGTGATCTTATGGTGCAGTTGCTTTGCATGGGGCTTGGGGGCTCGGCCAAGGCTGGTTGAGGCTCAAGGAGGGTCTTGGGTGAGGGCATGGTAGAGTCCTAGTGGGCTAATACTTGCGTATCAGGGCTGGGGAAGAGTCCTCGCTGCATAGGACCCTTCCCGAGAGTGCAATTGTGAATGGCGAAGAGTTTCAGGGGGCGGCTCGGTTTAGGGCTGGGCTAGGTGGTATGGACGATGGCTTAGAATGGTTCATAGTGTGGTATGAAGGGACATGGCTCGTGGTGGCTCGAGCAAGAGGCCAATCGAAGGACACCCATGCACGCAAGGGAGGGGACGCGCAGGCTGCTATGTGTTCAAGTGGCTCGCTACTTGGGTTCAGGGGCATGGGCTGTGCTTGGTTGGGTATGGGCATGGTCCAGGTTTGTTTAAGGTCGGGTGGGCTCGGTGGTGGCTCGACTGGAAGTGTACTAGGTTGGCTATGAGTCCATTAGCGTGGGTTAGTAGCTTGTGCAGATCTGGTGCTTGGTTGTTGGGCTTGTGCGTGGATTGAGGGGCTGGTCTGAGGGCTTAGGCTTGGTATGGGCGTGGTCCAGGGTCTTTTAGGGTCATGATGGTTCGGTGGTGGCTCAGCTGGAAGAGTCCTAGGCTAACTAGGAGTCCTAATACAACTAAGAAACACTCATACACACATTCATGCAATTCGGGTCAATTGTCCAGGAGAGTTTGAGCAAGCTAGGGCTAGGTTCTATGGGCTGGGCAAGGTCAGTAGGGTTCCTAGATGGGTTGGATCGGGTTTGGTTTGAGGTGGCTCGACCATGGCTCGAGTATTTTAGAAGATGGCTCAGTGTGTCCTTGCATGTGTCAAAAACGATATTTTAAAGATTAAAATTGAACCATGAGTCCACAGGTGTGGTTCATGGCTCACAAGGGTACCTTAGATAACAAAAATGATATGTTTAAAATTTGGGATCAAAATACGGAGTTTTGGATTTATCTAAGATTTAATCGTCTCGCGAAACATTAATTAAATAATTAATTGAAACGCCTAGATTTAAGCGGAATAAAATTATGAAAAATTAGATTTAAGCTTAAATAATTATTAAGGAGAAGCCCATGTCATTAAAAGTAAGAAAAATATAAAATCGAGAATTTTTAAGTCTAGGGGCAAACGGTAATTTTACACTGAGAAAATACGTAAAAGCTTGACAGCGTCCCGAAGGATCATTACGCATGTTAAATGATATTTATGATTTAAAATGATGATTTTGATGATAATATGTTATTTTATGATTTATTGTAAAGCTGTGCAATTTTTGATGTTCAAAATGCTATTTTTGGAAAGTTGTATTATTTTATGATTTTTAAAGAAAATGTAAATATTTTGAGGAATGTGAATTGACTGTGACATATGATATATGATGTGTGGGGGATCCGATTATGTGAGGACGGTGAACTTACGATTTTGTGGGGACGTCTTGAGGGAAAAGGCCCAGAGGGAGCTCATTTACGGGAGAAGGCCTCAGAGAGAGTTCATTTATGAGAAAAGGCTCCAGAGGGAGCCTGTATATGGGAGAAGGCCCCCGAGGGAGCCCCGATGATTGTATTTCCACGGTGGAGCCTAGTGTACACCCCTATGGGCCATATGGAGCTTAAAACTGATCAGTCGACCGAAGGATAAAAGCTAATCACTTTCAAGGATCAAAGTTCACCTAAAATGATAAATGGTTGAAAGCTTTATGATTAAAATGATTTTATGATATATGATGATGATTAAAGCTATTTTAAATGATTTTTATAGGATTAATTTTCGCTCAAAAGGTATTTTAAAATGATTTTACGATTTATGATTTAATTATGCTTAAATAATTTTAAATTATTTCTTTATGTTCAAAAGTTATTTTAAATAAAAGTATGATTTTAATGCATGTGATTGTATATGGATTATTTGCTATTCATGTTTAGAACGTGATGAGTCTTTAGACTCACTAGATTTGTATGATGCAGGATTTGGTGATTTATGAGAGGCGCCGACGATTGAGTGGATCGAGTACAACAGTACACACCCGAGAGCTTTTATGTTTCCGCATTAGCTTGTTAGATTAATGATTTAAAGATTTATGTTCATGATTTTATTAGAGATATTTTTATGTTTTATTTTTATTGTTTGTTTATCTTTTTAAAGATCAATTCAGGAAGTTTTGGTTAGTCGATGATTTAGGATTTATTTTATACACTTGAGATTTCATATGTTAATTTATTATGATTTTTAGAAATGGTAAGCTATTTTATTTAGTATTTTCGAGTTTATGATTTATGATTACAAAAAAAAAAAAGTCGAGGTCGTTTCACGAATGATGTGAAAATTCCTTATTATATGTTTGGATTGGTGATAAGAGATATGTTCATTCGCTTGTGCAACGACACAAGTGTTTTCGCAGTACACGGGGACTGGATAAACTCTTATTAGAATGACGTCCAACTCTTGGATAAAATTCCTCATCCAAACTGTCTCTTTGTTGCAACTGATATAACAATGTATTCGGACTCAGTGCTAGAATCTACAATGATGTTTCGTTTGGAACTTTTCCAATATACAGCATCACCATTGAGCATGAATACAAATTCAGATGTTGATTTTGAATCATCTATGTTTGATTGAAAGCTAGAATTAGTCTAGGCTTCCAGTTTTAATTATCCACCTCTATGGACCATGAGCAAATTCCAAGTCATTCTCAAGTACTTAAAGAATATTTTCCAAGGCTTTCCAATCCAATGGATTGGGGTTCGATTGATATTTACTAGTAACACTCAGTCTAAAAACTATATTAGATCATGAAGATATCATATTATATATTATACTATCAATGGCTGATGCGTGAGGAATGCGGGTCATGATTTTTTCTCTTCATAAGTCTTATGTCATATAGACTTGGATAGAGTCACATCATGATATATTGGTAGATATCCACTCTTAGATTTCACTATAGAAAATCTTTTAGTATGGTATCGATATAAGTGTCTTGGGTGAACCTTAGCATCCTCTTCGGTCTATCCCTATAGATCTTCATTCTTAATATAACGATGCTTCAGCCGTATATGTTCAAGGATAATGTACTCTCTTCTCATATTTTAGTGGCAATAATCTTACATCATTCCAGTTAGCAAGATATTAATACCATAAAATGATAGGAATGTCACAACCATCCCACTAACTTTATTGTACAAACACGGTTCTTCAAAATTCTTAACAAAATCAAAATATCTGATAGGATTATCGAATATAAGGTTTCAACTTCTCAATGCCTACTCGAGATCATAAATTGATATATGAAATTCGCAAATTTTGTGGTTGCTTCCCACTAGTATATATTTATATTATATGAGACTATACTATATTATAAAGGATGAGAGTCTTAACCTAACTACTTTTTATTGTCTTGGTGTAACATTTTTAAGTGCCAAAAATACCCCTATAAAATACAAAAATACTAATATTTTATTTAATTAACATTTTAGTAAAAAAAATAAATTAGATGACCATATAACTCCTAATAAAAAAAACATTAATTTGAAAATAGTAAAATTTATCCTATTTAAATAATTATTTCAATTGTACAAGCCCACGGTACAAAATGTACAAATGAGCCACTAGTAGTATGTATACATGTGGCTATTTTATTCAATTGGAATTGAGTTCTAATAGAATTTGTCCTACTCTACATTTTCTCTAATAATTGGCATCAATATAGTAAAGGTTCAATGTAACATTCCCTTCCTAGGCTATATCAAGATTATTCTAGTCCAATTTTTCTTATTTTTTTTTATAAAAAAAATCGATTAACTCGATTATTATTTATCGAAATAATTGTTTTTTTAATAGCGAAATAATTGTTTTTTTAATAGTTCTGTTCGGTTTATTCGATTTTGAAAAAAAAAAATATACATTTGTATGATTTATTCAATTTTACAAATTGGATTTGATGGAATGATCCAATGGATTGTTTGAAAAATTCAAAAGACTCAATTTTTATTTTATCTTGGCAATATGATGTATTATCTCGGAAGAAGAAGGTGATTGGTCGTAGGGATATCCCCTCAAAATATCATCATTTCTGTGTGTACAAATCCACCATGGGAGACCCACCTTTGACCTTGATGTGGCGCCATACAAAAACAACCAAATTTCAATCAAAACCAACGGCCATAATTGCCTAATCCACAAAAACCATGCCCTTCGACACCGTTTTACACAGCCCTGATACCGATATCTTATTGTCGGGTCCGAACCGCTGAGTTTCATGGAGATCTCGTTCGTCTCGCGGACTCCGAAGCTGACCAGGGAGGTTTCGTATTGTGGTTTTGCTGGTGGTTTGGGTCATTTTGTGCACGTCCAAGTGCTGAAGAAGAGAACGGCGAGTGGTTATACGGTGGTGCGGGCGGAAACCAATGGCGGAGGTGGGGAGGCGGTGGAGGGTAGAGAAGGAAAGAGTAGTGCGGGGGGGTTCAACAGGGTTCCTGCTATGGAGGTGAGCACGTTGAATCAGAGCTTCAACGATGCGGAATTTCCTGTCTGGGAAAAGATTGGAGCTATTGTTAGACTGGGTTATGGAGTCGGTGAGTCTTTTTTGCTTTATTTGTCTAATCTCTTTAATGGGTTGCTGAAATTAGATCAAGAAGTTTACATGCGGGGTTCCCTTCATTAAATGGAAGTTTATTTCCATTTTAGAAATGGAAAATTATTTCTGATTATCTGATTAATGATGATTATTGAGTTTTTATGAGTAAATTAAAAAAAAATTATTAGAACGTTGAGATTTTGATTGTCTAGTAACTAAAATGATGGAATATACAGATTATCATAGGACAAAAGATGTTCGGTGCTAAATTTATTCCAAGAGCCAAGTCATGGGTCCGCTATCGTCGCTACTATGTGTAGCTATCTTGATATTGCCATTGTTATAATCTTTAGATTTTTGTTCAATGATAGTAGTTCGATGCAAAAATTAATGGTTCCGATTTGTAGGATATTTATGATAATAAAGTTAAATGTGGACTATTTGTTCTCTTTAACAAGATTTGAGTTGCATCGTTGTTTTTAGATCTAAACTTGGGCATAACAACGGATGTTCAATTCTTTATGAAAGCCTATGATTCTTCGTTACAAGAAAAACACATAGTATAAAGGCGCTACGATGTATTATGTCTACTGTATAGTGAGGCTTATCCTAGATATTGAGGTTTAGATTGGAAGAGAACTGTTTTTTTTTTCATGCAAAACTAGTTAATTTGCAATTTTGTGATCGTCTTTGAGATTTTTATTCCAATAGGTTCGGTTGAGCTTATATTGGTGTCGACATACTCGTTTTTAACTCACCTGCAAACTGATTCATGCCTTGAGTTGAATGTCGCTTCCACTACATTGAGTTCAATTTAAGTGAGAATCCATTTATTTCTTCACTACAAAGTGGACACAAGATCTGATGGTGAAGATTAGTTTTATAGATGTGAAAAATCATTATTTCCATGTTAAGGTCGTGGTATGATTCATCTATCATATACACCAGACACATTAATTATCAGAATGTGAGCCCTAAATGGGACTCGTGATCCATCGAAACATCTCACATCGGTGTCTGGCCGTGTAATTCTCGTTAGAATAGTTCCCCTTATAGCAGCACATGTTGCATCTCTTGCTATTTATTACTTTTTCTTGAATATACTTATTTGTTTGTGCACTTCAATCATTCATAATTTGATTTTGTTCTTTCCTGTGAGTAGTCTGTGATAATTTGAGTACGTAACTGAATCATGGAGAACGCTCTCTGATATAACTTTCACTTACTTTTTGGGACTTAGGTATATATGGTGCAATGGCAGTGGCGGGAAGATTTATATGCTCCCTTTCTGGTATTGATTGCATGGGAGGATTTGATCTCTCGTTAAATGCAATCGTTCAAGGGCTGGGATATGCAGCTCCACCGATTATGGCCCTTCTCTTCATACTAGATGTATGAAAAAGTTTTTCTTCAAAATCAACTTTCTTGTTGTGTTACAATATGTTTTTCCATTTCCAGACCCAGAACATCATATAAAAGCTTTAGATATCAAATTCAAAACCATTCCAACCTAAAGGCTGATGATTGTTTGAGAATCAACTCATATATGAAATCTCACAAATCTAGTCTTAATTGGATGGTAAAAAGCATACTCTCATGATTACAGGATGAAGTTGTGAAGCTATCTCCTCATGCTCGTGCAATCAGGGATGTTGAGGATGAGGAGTTGCGGAGTTTTTTTTATGGAATGTCAGCATGGCAGGTAAAAGCTCCGACTAAGTTGGTCTTTTTTTATACAACAGGATCGATTATTTCTAGATATTGGACCAGGGCCATGATTTTTTTTATGTGTTTACACAAGTAAAATTGGTTGTATCCCTGATTCGTTCTCCCCCTTCTTTCAGTTTATGCTCATAGTTGCTGCAAGCTCTGTTGGGGAGGAACTTTTCTACCGTGCTGCTGTTCAGGTCGATCTCCATATTCTGAAATATTCAAGGGGAAGTAAATAGATATTTTTAATGATTGACTGCTTTCTAGTGTAAGAAGATATTGTTCCTTGATGGTTTTTTTGTTTTACGTCGCTTATTTCAGGGAGCACTAGCAGAAATATTTCTTAGAGGAAGCAATTTGTTTGCTGATGCTCGAGGAATGACACTTTTGGTAAAATAGCTAAAATCACCCCTTAAAACAATAAAAGGTTAAATAATTCCATATCTGATTCTAACAGTCCATATTGAAATTCAGGCTGGTGTGTTGCCTCCATTCGTCCCATTTGCGCAGGCATATGCTGCTGTTATCACAGCTGCTCTTATTGGTTCACTCTATTACTTGGCTGCTTCTCCCAAAGGTACGTTGTATCAGTTCTCACGTTGACTTGATTGCATATACCTGTAACTGTATTATCTGAAATTCGAGAATTTTTTTTGTGCACATTCAGACCCCACCTATGTAGTTGCACCAGTTCTAAAGTCACGCTCTGGTCGTGAAGATCTGAGAAAGCTATTTGCAGGTTGGTCTCTCTCAGATATAGCTTTTCCTGTTGTCTACTGTTGGAAGTAACTCTGGTCATATTGTTCATTTACTCGTATTACCTGGCTTCAGAACTCTACCACAAATTTTTTGATTTTATCACTTTCTTGTATGAGATATTCTTGCTTCTGACTTGAAAACTATGGTATGCTTATGATGTGTTGTTTAACCCAATGAATATTATAGGAAATGAAGTATCATTTTGAAATCGAGGAATGTTAGCAATGCATGTAGTTTACTCCACTATGCCTAAGGAGTGAAACTTAATGAACTACTGTATACACTTGGGCACTTATGGAAAGTAAAGGATTTCAATCCACTAGTTAAGAAATTCATGATTATAATTTTGTTGAGAAACATTAGCATTTCATGTTGAAAGTCTGAGTTGAAAAGAAAGATCCAGACCCGATTTCTCAGAACATGTATATCTGCAAGTCATTGTAAATCCGGCTTATTTATCCTCTAAAAGTTGACAATCCACACCCTTTCACCTAATTTTTTGAGTGCATTCCTAATGTCTTAACTCATCTGTGCTAGTGACTCGTGAATATCTTTTCATTATACCGCTTGCAAATTTTCTGGATGCAAGTTTGTGTTAAGATTATCTGTGCTTACATTGTATAACACTTAATCTTACAGCCTGGTATGAGAGGAGGCAAATGAAAAAGATATACTCCCCATTACTTGAGGCGTTTTTGGCCCTTTATCTTGGATTTGAATGGATTCAGGTAAGTCAAGTCCATGCAGTTCTTTTTACTCCTGTAGGTAAGTAGTAACGTAATCAGGGGCTAACGAATGAGATTTTCTGTGCCCATGCGATGCACATCGGTGCATTAGATAAAGTAAGTGTGACTGACATAAGTCTCATTTAGGTCTACCATAGTCCAAAAGTGATCAGTACATGTGTTGGGAAAGTGATCAGTACATGTGTTGGGTATCACCAAGTCTCGTACATTTAGGACGGACAATAATGCGAAGATTAAACCCATTTTTGTGCGACAAATATTTTGCAACAACCAACAAAACAGAATCTTCTACGAAGTGAAATATGATGTTTAATTTGTCCATTGATGGTTAGATTATGTAAACTTCACAGTGGTCTTGTTTTTCGGTTTCTCATGGCTCTAACAATAATAGATCAAACATTATGTAGAAATGGTTTACGAGATACCAGGTGGATGGTTCTAATCTGTTTTCTTGTTTACATGTACATTGCAGACAGACAATATTCTTGCGCCTATTATTACCCATGGCATCTACTCTTCTGTCATTCTGGGACACGGTCTTTGGAAGATTAATGACCATCAACGACGACTACGACAACGAGTGAAAAAACTTAAATTGGAAGGTAAAATTTCAAGGAAATAATGAAGTCCAAGAAACTCGAGGAGTTGATATTTTGATGGTTGAGAATTTAATGGAAGTACAGGCAGGTATTGCAGAGTTTATGTATAAACAGAACAAGAATAGCTGGTTATAGAGGTACGAAGTATAGTGGCTTGTGAGAAATAGTGTGCAGATAATTTCTTGCTTTATATTGTACATTGGAGAAATGGGAAACGTTTGTTGCGTTTATTTACTTCAGAATTTTTACTAAACTTGACAACTTTTGAGGTGACTATTGCATTTAATGAGTCCTCATCAAAATTTCTGGTTGCAATCGTGGTCTGAAGTGTTGGAGCAGGAAATTATGTATGAAATGTTTTTATTTTTGTCCAAGTTTTAATTGTGCAATTAAATATTTTAGTACCATATGCATATACAGATGACAGATCTAATCAAATCTAAAAAAGAAAAGAAAGAGGTAAGTATCCAGCATTAGCAGACCAACATTCACTATCATACACTACTGAGATTCTGTACTAGAGGTCTAGAGCTTTACAATATTTATTGAAATATCATGGGTATTGTCTCTAATCTGTAAGATTCGAATCCTTTATCATATCTGGTACTTTCGAGGGTTTTTTTTTTAAAACTAATTCGAATTTTAAAGTTTATTTCAAAACTAATTTTAAAAAAAAAGATGTTGCAAAAGTAATGCAATCCGCGCTTGGTAAGCGCGGACGCTGCCAACGTGGAGCAGTAAGTGCGGACGCTCCTACGTGGAGGAGCGTCCGCGCTTAGCGGATGACCCTCCCACGTGGTGTCCCTCCATTCATCAAATCCTTATCCTATGCGCGTGTCCCTGCTCCATTCATCCAATCGTTATCTTAGCCGATTCCTTCTTCGTTCCTTCCCTCCTATTCTTTCCTCCTCTTATCTTTACTCTCTCATTCATCGGTTTCTCAATTGCTCACCAAATTTTTTTTTTTTGACAAAGTTGAGAAGATTTAGAGCATAGTTCAGAATGGCAGATAATCGAAATCCAGAAGATCCCAGTGTCCTCTATTTACAAGCGACACATATGTTATCAAGCGTGTCTTCGTTAACAGTTGATGATATTGTCAAAGTGAAGAGGTCAGACCATTTGATTTGGAAGTTGTATACTGATAATTATTTACACAGGCGTGTACTCGCATATTTAAATCATATGGGTTTTTATGGAGTTTTAGAATGTGGCTCTCAATTTCTTGATAATCATTTGATTACTGCGCTTGTTGAACGTTGACGACGCGAGACACATACATTTCATTTTACATGTGGTGAAACAACAGTGACATTACAAGATGTTTCAATAATTTGAGGTCTACCAATTGATGGTGAAGCAGTAACTGGAGTAGATGTGTCACATAAAGTTGAGGAATGACAACACACATGTTTGGTTATGTTGGGATTTTTGCCAGCTTCAAATTATTTGAAAGGTGGTCATCTATCTATGACTGCACTACACGATCATTGTATATCTAACCTTGTTAATGATGAAACTTCAGAAGTAGATGTTGTGAAATTTACTCGTTGTGTTGCGTTAATGATTATTGGAGGGATAATGTTCCCTGACTACCAAGGAGGGTCAGCTAAACTTATATTTTTGCAACTGCTACGAGATGTTGATAACGTGAAGTCTTATAGTTGGGGTAGTGCAGTTTTAGCATTTCTATACCGTGAGTTGTGTAACGCATCACGTATAGGGAAGAATACAATGGCTGGACCTTTATATCTCCTGCAGGTATCAGTAATGTGATGTGAATATTTAACATAATATTTTGGTTAAATTTTTTAATTTATAAATAGGTATGGGCATGGAGCAGGATTAAATGTGTTAACCCCGATCGAAATAGGTTAACATTAGTTGTACCTCCCGTTGATTTGGATGCTTTCATTCCAGTTTCTCCATATGGTGCACGGTAATGTTTAAAATTTATGGTGGTAATATCATATATATCTTGTTTATTTTGGTGGTAATGTTTTTTTTATAATTGTAGCATGAGAACATGGTATGCCAAAAATCGTCTATTTACCACACGAACAATCACTCGTTGATAACTTGACCACCTGCATATGTTGGCCACGACTTGGTCTTCCTACAGTTGCAACCGAAGCAGTTTGCTCACGTACATCATACTTGACAACACGATGTTCATTAGATTTTCTCGCCCACTTGTCATACATCCGACATGCATAATCTGACCACAGCTGATTTTCCTGAACCATACGACCACCTCGACTCACACGTTCAATAAAATATTGTACGCACCTCATAAGTGTCAAGTGTACTATGGCAGCTATAGGAAATCTACGAGCACCCTTCAATACACTATTTAAACACTCCGACATATTGGTTGTCATCACCCCACAACGCCAACCACCGTCATGAGCCAAACTCCATTTTTTTTCTCAATTCCAGCCAAATATCGGTGCACCAAAATGTTTTTATGCTTGATTGCCTCCATTATTGATTCAAATTTACAAATTTGATTTTGTGTGCCTGCCGTCCAGCATAAATCTTTCAGATGCACGTCTTTGAATTTAATGTTAAAGTTTGAACACACGTGTCTCAAACAAAAACGATGCACACCGTATGGAGGTTGAAAATATGGTAGCTCTGCAGTTGTGCGCACGATTCTCTTATGTCTATCAGAAATAAGACACATGCCGTTTTCAGCACGAACAACATGTCTTCCTACGTTCTCCAAGAACCATTTCCAAGAATCTGTTGTTTCTTCATCCACAATAGCGAATGCTAGCGGTAGAACCTGATTGTTCGCATCCAGAGTGACATCGATCAACATTTTATGCTTGTATTTGATATACAAGTGTGTACCATCAACACTAATTATTTTCCGACAATGCCGAAACCCATCAACACACGACCTGAATGCCCAGAAAACATAGTTCAGTGTCTTACTCATTTCATTGTTGGCTCTCAGATGCTTCCACTCTTGGATTATATTTTGACAAAGCGCACATATATTTGGGGAGTAATTGCACGGAGCTCTCCCATGTACCATAAGCAATTTCAATAGCAAGTTTCAAACTTCGTCATGCCTTCGTGTACGAGATTTGATATCCATATTTATCATTCACATTTTCGATGATATACTTAATCTCGTACGAAGGATCACAACGAACAACTCCCAGTAGCGTATGTGCCACCATATCACTGTTCAGATTCTTGTGGTCTATACCAACAGCGGTAGATATACATGTGTGAGGCCCACCATATTTTGTTATTTTCCAATAACCAGTCTGGGCCTTCAAAGAAGCACGAAGTCCCCATCGACAAATGACCGTAGAAGAATTATTTTTACAGCGTACCTTCCACAAATTGCATGTGCTAACCACGACACGGTATTCACGCCTGAAAACTCTGACTGAATAATCCTTGATAGATGCCATAAGATCATTCTTATCTTTAAATAACATATTGACGCATAATTCACCTCTATCCGGATTGTAATAGCTTGATTGCACTCCACAAGGAACATCGACATAATCATGAGACTCTTCACCAAAATATTTATTGAAAAATGATGGCATCTCAGAAGTGTTTGCTAGAAATGGTACGGTCTACTTCTGTAATGTGTCACGTGGTGGTTGTCGAGATGATGTACCCTCATCAGGATTTGTAAAAGTATTCACTTCATCATCAACATTCACTTCTTCTTCTTCATACTCGCTGTATGACATATCGGGTTCGGAATCAGTCCTCCAAATATCATCATTGTTGACCTGATCCGGACAACGAGCGCTCGTATCTAATGTTGGATTCGGCCAATATGGAGCATTATTTTGTTTCGACGAGACATTTATTTATTGATCCCAAGGCCCACTTACATCATCGAAACTCATATTATCGAGTCCTTCAGTAACCAGTGGAACATAAGATTCTTGCTCCTGGAAACCACCATATGTAGACGTACCGGGTCGGTTATAAATACCTGAATCAGATGCATGTGGAACGTAAGATTCAGGATCATCAAATCCAACATTATGCTCAATTGAATTTGCTTCCACGTACAGATGCAAACATGCATGTTGTTGTCACATTTCATTATGAACTGTAAAGCATCGTCATCAACGAGATTGACTTCAATTTCATGCCAAGATGCTCTCTCCATGAATGAATACTTTGTTGACATCTTCAGAGAAAAATTCGCTGGATCGATTGCTAACATTTTATGCACAACTTCAACTAACTCCATCAAATTAGTAGATCCTAATACTCGTATTGGTCTAACAAATGGAATGCTATATTCAATCGATCCATTATCGCTAATTATATGACCACCAAAATATAATAGTACGTTGATGTTAGACATTTTGTCAATGAAAATTGAGAAAAAATTTAAGAGAAAGTTGATATCTCGTTCCTCGAATTTTTCATCAATTATATAGGAGAATAAAATGTGAAGACTCTATAGCTTCGAATCTTATTTGAATTATTGGTCTTCATGTGATTTTAATGAACGCCTTTCACGTGAAGTTGTCAGGTATCGACTTAATGAACGCCTTATCTTTCACGTGAAGTTGTCAGGTATCGACTTAATGAACGCCTTTCACGTGAAGTTGTCAGGCACGATAATATGAATGAACGGATATTAAAAATCGAAAAAATATAAAAAAAAAAGTGGGAGCGTCCGCGCTTCGAAAGCGCGGACGCTGCTCCACGTAGGCAGCGTCCGCGCTTACCAAGCGCGGATTGCATTACTTTTGCAACACCTTTTTTTTAAAATTAGTTTTGAAATAAATTTTAAAATTTGAATTAGTTTTAAAAAAACCCATATTTTCTAAGGCAAAAACTTGTATGAGACGGTCTCACGGGTTGTATTTGTGAGACGGATCTCTTATTAAGATCATCCATGAAAAATATTACTTTTTATGCTAAGAGTATTACTTTTTATTGTGAATATGACTAGAGTTGACCCGTCTCACAGATTAAGATCCGTGACTGTCTCACGTTAGACCCACTCATTTTCGAATATGTAAACCCAACGATCGGATTATCGAGTAGAGTCAGTATGACTTTAAAGGGGTTTTTGTGATATGGTAGATGTCACAGGACGCATAGCAAACATACAATCGGTATATAATAATACGATATTGGGTGACCATCCGTGGCATTTTGATTTGTATGTATCCAAGAATCTCGACCTGCTGAAAGCTCATCAAGATAATTTAACATGAAAATCACTATAATGATGCAATAGCACAGATGATGATCGCAAAGTTCAATCAACATACGAATGGCCTACATGATATGTGAATTACAACTTAACCTCTGGTACTTGTTGCAGCTCTACCCAAGTGTTTACATAGACAGTGAAGAAGAATCGAGGTTGTTTGGCATACTTTGCTTATTTCTGGAGCAGAAGCAACGGCATGAGAGAGATAAAATCAGCATCCGAAAAATTGTAGTGTCCAAAAACTAGTACACAAAAACCCCATGCATGATTGAATTAATTTATTTATTTAGTTAAGAATTTAAGCAATCCATGTTATGTGTTAAATTATTTAAAATGTTATATATTAATTTTATCATGCAATTTAAAATATTTTCTCGAGCTTAGTTTTCAGACGAATATTCGATGTCGAGCCGGAGAAAGGAGACCGAAAACGATTAAGATGTTAAAAATTTAGTTATATTTTTATTTTAAGTCAAGAAAATATTATTTTAAAAGTTTTGTTAAATTTTAGCATGTACGAGCAAAAATGTAATTATCGGGTGGAAAAAAAACGTTAAGCATTTTGTTTAGAAAAATTAGAAAATAAAGAATTTAAATACGACCACTCGAAATAAAATGTTTTAATAATTATTTTTATGACTTAATTAGTTAGTATTTAATTATAGGTAGAATTTTAAAATTGTAGGACTTAATTTAAAATTTTGAAAGGCTATATTAGTAATTTAAATTGTAAGGACCTAATTAGTAAATTAAATTAGTGTTTTAATCAAACTAAAATACCTAACTAATATTCTATTATATATTGAGGAGTCCTACCCTGATTCCACATGCAACTCACGCACACAACACACACAAAATGCACACAATGTACACAAAGTTTGGCCGAGAGTTTCATGTAGGGCAGGAAGAATTTTTTTACTCTTCTTCTATCAGAGGCTTCAGCCGAACACTCCCACCATCATACTTGATAAATTTAGCCAGTTTTTGAGCTATAAAACGTGGCAAACCGTCTCCATGGCTTCCGTTTTCCCACGTGTTCGTTTGTTTTAACACTAAGATGTGTCTAAACCTTTCTTTAACGCATTGATCTTGTTATATTATGTATTTTGATACAAACTGTGAATGGAAAATTCGTTGGTTTAATTGTTTGAGTGATGGTTCATCACCA
This sequence comes from Primulina eburnea, assembly GCF_022965805.1. Classification (NCBI taxonomy): domain Eukaryota; kingdom Viridiplantae; phylum Streptophyta; class Magnoliopsida; order Lamiales; family Gesneriaceae; genus Primulina; species Primulina eburnea. Next base: position 23,499,533 of record NC_133114.1, read on the forward strand.
ATATTGGTTTCAGTTCTTATATGCATGGAGTTCACGATTTTCTTGAGTGTTCTTGATTGGAGGCTTCGTTGGGTTGCTGTTGTTGGTCATGGTAAGGTTAGTTTGTGTTGGGTCATGGTTGATGGTTGGTAAGGGCTAGACACGGTCTGGTATGGCATGGGTTAAGGGTGGCGCATGCTGTCATTCAATCGGGTTGGGTTGTTCTTGTGTTTCAATCCCATGGTTCAGTGCAGGGCCTAGACCTGGGCTCGTGGCTATGGTTTGGGACGTGGATAAAGGTCCAAGGGTGCGCCTACTTAGGGTGGTTCACGGTATGGCTGGCCAGGAATAGAGCTGGGACAGAAACACACAGTTGTGCTCAGGTTGAGCCATGCGCAGGGCTGGTCACGACTTTGTGGTTTTGTGAGGTGTTGCGTATTTTCTGAGTTTTAATATATGTGAGTAAAGTATCATTCCCACGAGGAGTGTGTAAATAAAAATATATCAGTGCTTATAATTAAAATAAGCGCGATTTTATCTAGAAGAATCAATTAACGGTTTGGTCTGCTTAAAACGAATTAATTGCAAATAACTATTAATATAATCACCAAATTGAGAAATATTAATGAGAGAAAATATCTAGAGGAGTTATTTCACTAAGTTTCCACGATAATTATTCCAGTGTGCATTTATATTAATGAATTTCAATTATTGCCAAGAACACTTAATTATTTTATTTCTCATTTCCCAAGTGACGAATAAATTGTATCATTCAAACTTCGATCCAAACATTCCTAATAAGAATCTAAGTTTAATTGATATATGCAAAGGATATTCTTACCTAGTCCTTGCTAAAATTATACTTCTTCTGAACAATATAAACATTCAACGATGCGTCTCTAATTATCTATAATTCTAGTCCATCTCCCAAGTTGTAGAATTACTCAGACAATAAACAATTTGTGACCAGTAAACTGAAGTTGAATAAAAACAAAGAAACACAATTTAATCAAAAAGGAATTCAATCGTATAAAGAACCGAGTCAAAATTATCACATCCACTGATTTACGTCATCCTCTAGGATGGAAAAGTTAGTTCATACAGAAATCTAAACAAAAACAAAGTATGTTTGAAAGTCTAGATATCGCAACACAAGAAATAAAAAGGCAAAAGATTATATGGCAAATCAGAAGTAGTGTCTCTGTCCCTAGATTCATCGTTCTTCGTCTTCATGATCAATCATTGTGCGCCAATTCTTCGTCTCCTCGTTTTCTCTCGTTTCTCACTAACTTTTTTCTCCCAAAAATGGCTCATATCTTTGTGTTGTAAGTTTTACTTTTTATGTTTTTCGTCTGAGCCCAATTCTGATTCTCGCAGCCATTAGCGCCATGGCGCTGCCTAGGCGCCCGTGTGTCAGGGGTGTGGCGCCGCGGCGCTTGCTCCTTAGCGCCTAGGCACTTGCGGTTAGGAAATTGAGAATTGTGGTGCTGAGTATCGGTGCCTAGGTGCTTATCTCTCGGCAGTGTAGGTGCCGTGGCGCTGCTGGTCAGCACCTAGGCGCTTGTTGCTCGGATGATAGTGCTACGGTGCTGCATTTGTGGCACTGCGGCACTCGTCCCACGCACACAGTAGCATTGTGGCTCTCGTACATCAACCGTTCGACAAGAAAATTGTTTCTAATCATCATCAATCATCCAATAGTGGTTTATCTCTTGCACGACACAAAAATAATGAAAACCACGCGTAATTCTGTCCGAAACTAACATAATTCAAATGAATTCTCATTTAATTAAGTGCGATTCTTGCACTTATCATGAGATTTGGGCGTTGGGCTGGGCTGGGATGGACCAGGGGGTTAAATTGTGTCTAAGTTCGAGTCTAGGGCTTGGTTCGGGTCCGATTCACGTTGTTTTATGCACGGAGTCGTGAGAAGCGTAGATGTGTTATTGTCTCTCCATGGGATGTTATCTTGGATAGGATGTTGTTCATGTTTTACGGGGGCTCGATCATGGTTCGAGGCTGGTTTAGGGTCTTGGACAGTAGGTTAGGATGTTGTCTAAGTATGGTTCGAGTCCCGAGTCATACGGTAAGTCGTAAGTTATTTTGTTTAATCCGAGAATCGTACGTGTCCCAGTGCATCTTCGGGGATATGTTTGATTGGTTAAATTATGAGGTTGTGGCAGCATGTCCAGGGCAATCCAACGAAGTCTGCGATGTTCGTAAATATGTATGACGTGCAAAATAATTATTTTTTTGAGGTATGCGATTTGTCTTGTCGTCAAATTATGTTACGCGTTTGGAAGCCGCAGAATGTGTCTGAGTACCCCTCCAACCTCTTCGGAGGAATTATGTATGTTAGGGAGTGTACATCCAGTCCAAGGGCTATGGTGATCTCTGCCAGCCCAGTACTACGGTTTAATTTGATCAAAAGATTTGTGTATGAGCTATTTGTATTGAACAGAACTCTACGTAAAATAATTTACAATTACGATGATGAGCACGAAAATATGATTTTATGAAATTTTTTACGTAGGAAAGTCGCGTTATACATATTTATGTTTATAGTATGCTATATAAGAGCTATGTTAAAATTGCATGAATTTTATTACGTATTACTTGTTATTCACGGTTTATGCATACTGAATCATTATGCTCATTAGACTGATCGATGCAGATGATGTAGTTGAGGAGACTAGAGGCGGTGACCAGTGAGCAGGCTCAGACTAGCGGCAGTGCAAAGCCGAGGACCTTGTAGTTCACGAGTTTTATTAGGTACATTTTTAGAACTATTTACTCTGATTTTATTGCACTAGTTTTGGTGACTAGTATGCTGAACTTTTTTATGTTATGTTTGACGTTTTCAAATTATGGCGAATGTTTTTAACTTGGATTTTGATGGTTGTGGTATTTCAAATGATGAAGTTTAATTTTAACTTTATTTTTAATACGAGTGGTCACCGTATTTATTTTACGAGTTATAATTATAATAATTTATTTAATAAGAAAATTTTAAATTTTTTCGCAAATATTAAAGTAATAATATTTCAAGACACGATTTGTAACAATATAAAAGAAAATAATGTGGCTCTTTTTGTCCAAGTCAAAAGCTTGCACTAGACTATTGGTTCCTCCATTTTGGGTTGGATGCTGGGAAAAACCCTGAGGATAAAGCAAATCCCTAAGCATGTGAGGGAGGGAGAGACGATACATGACCTAAGAATCCTGAGTGTGCAACAAAAGAAAATGAGAAATTAGGTGAAATTGGAGGATGTTGATATCCGTGTGAAAGCAATGGATATGGGTATTGAGGAGATAGCAAATTCAAGAAACTGGTAGGCGAAGGTAAAAGGAACTGAGAAGTGGAAGATGGTATAGGGGAAGGATGGCCATTCATCCACGGGAGAGAAGGTGGCAGACCGTTCATTCGAGGCAATGAGAAAACATCTGAAAGAATATTAGTTCGAGGATAGGGCAAACTGGAGTGAGGTCCGGTTATCCTTGGAGGTGGGATCGCAAGATTAGGAAGTACATGTGGTTGAGGCATGTTTTGACCCTTAACTTGAGGGTTCTTGCTAAGTTGAGGCTGAGCTTGAGGTTGTACCGGACCCGAATATGTGATTAAATTTTGAAGGTAACGTGCATAAGTCGATATTGGAGACTCTGTAGTATTAGTCTAAAGATCACTTGGTGTAAGCAATAGCATTGAATTTGTGGAGATTGACCATACTGGGCTGGAGAAGGAGGTCATGCTTAATTATTTGGAAGAGGACGTGGTGCTGAGTGCTGTGCTGGTACATAGATTGGCAAATGGGGATGAATGGGGATCTGGGTTCGATTTATAGGTGCCACGGGTGCTAAAGGTGAAGGTCGGATCCTTTGCAACCTGTTATTTGGAAGTTTCAGAGGATTTTGGGTAGGTCTAAATGGAGGTTCTTGCAATGGTGAACCAGTGAGAAGTTGAACTAAATTCCAGAAATCGTTCTTGTTAGTATCATAAAAGTTTGAAAATACAGTACGTAAGATCAAAATAATAAAGCAAATTGAGGCCTCTACAAAGTACAGTGTCTTTAAGGACTTGGCACTGAATTTTCAAAAATAAAAATAGCAAAATCTAGGTGAACCTTGGTGGGAAATTTTACCTTGATCGGTTCGACATTCGATACGCTCGTACGCTTGCACAAGTCAAGCCTTTTCAGTGCAAATCGGGTTCTTGATTAAGTACGAGTTTCTTTAAACTGCATGTTTAAGTTTTTGAATCATTTTAGTATGTGAGATGAGTAGTTCAGTTATGCATGTTGGTTACGTGTTGGGTCAAATTGTGGAACAATATGCCTCCTAGACATGTGATTGACCGAGAGGGCCGTTAGGTTCGTGATGAGCAGCCAGTTTCCCCTTCATGTCCACCACCAGACCTTCAGGCTCAGATGCTTGCGGGCATGACCCAGTTCTTTATGCAGTTTGCGAGGAACAATGCTGAGGTAGATAAGAAGAGGATACTTGAGGCATTATATGAGCGATTTCGTAAGATGAACCCTAACGATTTTGGGGGTACGACTGATCCTAGGGTGTTGGAGGGATGAATTAAGTCCATAGAGGTGATCTTTACCTTAATGGAGCTGCAGGATGCTGACAGAGTTAGGTGTGCAACTTACTTGCTGAAGAATGATGCTCGATTATGGTGGGAAGGAGCATCTGTGTCGGTGAATCTACAGACTCTGACTTGGGAAGGCTTTAGGGAGGTATTCTACTCCAAGTGCTTTCACTGATGAGGTACGCTCCTGAATGACTAGGAAGCTTATAACGTTGAGGCAGGGAAACCGCAGTGCGGCGGAGTTCGCAAGGAAGTTTGAACAGGGGTGTCATTTTATGTCCCTGATAGCTAATGACACAAGGGAGAAGCTGATACACTTCATGGATGGATTACGACCAATCTTGCGTCGTGATGTTCGTATAGCTGGTCCTCCTACTTATGTCATTGCAGTGACTAGAGCTTTGGCGGACGAACAAGATCAGAAGGACATTGAGATTTACAGGTAAGGCAAGAGGCCTTTACAGGCACCTCAGAGACAGTTTCAACAGCCAGCTAAGAGGTCGTTTCAAACGCATAACAATGGCAAAGAACAACAATCACCACATAATAAGGTTGCTCCAAAGCCTGCTGAATATCCAGTATGCCCAAACTGCAGCCGCAAGTATGAAGGAGAGTGTCTATGGGGTTCAGGAAAGTGCTTCAAGTGTGGACCGCTGATCACATGCTTAAGAATTGTCCACAGTGGATGCAGCCGACTCAGGGCCGAGTCTTTGCGGTGTATGTTGAGGAGGCAGACCAGAAACTACACTCTTGATAGGTAATATAACTTATTTAGCACCATATTATTTGTTGGAATCTATTGTGCATGGTTCGAATTTTGAGTATACTAGTAGGATATTTTCAAAATTTATATGAGAACTTTAGGATGATGGATTTGACCTGTGCATGAGATTAAGTTTAGCCCTTTTCGTGAATTGTTGGGTTGAGTGTATGTTCATATTATCTCAGAGATGATCTATATAGCGGGAGTAGCCACAAATGCTCTATTAGATTCCGAAGCTACTCATTCTTTTATATCGAATGGCTTTGTGACTTATTTGGGCGTCAAGCCCACTAGGCTGGATGTGAGTTATTCTGTGACCATTCCATCTGAAGAGAAATTGTCTACTTCTAGTGTGGTCAGAGACTTGAGCTCGAGCTACAAGGCCACATAATCTACGCTGAACTTATTGAATTGTCGATGCCCAAGTTTGACATCATTCTAGGAATGGATTAGTTGTCAAAGAATGGAGTGTCAATCGATTTCGAATGAAAGTCAGCGAGGGCCAGACCTCTAGGTGAGGAGGAGTTTGTATTCGAGCCAAGTGGACGCAACATTATGCCGCGGATGATATCATGTCTCCAGGCGAGGGAGCTTATGCTTAAGGGATGCTAGGCATTCTTAACGAGCATTATATCAGCCCCTGATGCTACCAGTCAGACAATAGCAGACGTCTCAATTGTCAGAGATTTTCTCGATTATTCCCTGACGACATTGCGGGTATCCCACCTGAGCACGATGTGGAGTTTTCCATTAATCTTATGCCAGGTACCGTGCCAATCTCCAAGGCACCGTATTGATTAGCCCCAACAGAGATGAAGGCGATCAAATAACATATACATGAGCTATTGGATAAAGGATCCATACACCCTAATTGCTCACCTTGGGGCACACCAGTTCTCTTCGTGAAGAATAAGGATGGAAGCATGAGGCTTTGCCTCGACTACCGGGAGCTGAATAGAGTTACAGTGAAGAATAAGTACCCTTTGCCTAGGATCCAGGATATATTCGATCAATTGCAAGGAGCTTCGGTGATTTCTAAGATAGATCTTCACTCCGGATATCACCAGCTTAGGTGAAGGATGCAAATGTACACAAGACATCCTTCAAAACTCGCTATGGGCATTACGAGTTTTTAGTTATGATGTTTGGATTGACAAATGCTACAACGATCTTCATGGATATCATGAATCGCATATTTCAGCCTTACTTGGACCTGTCATCATATTCATAGATGACATCCTCATTTATTTGAAGAACCAGGAGGAGCATGGCCAGCATCTGCGTACCGCATTGCAAGTATTGCATAAGTTGTTTGCATAATTCAGTAAGTGTGAATGTTGGTTAGAGAATGTGGTATTTTTGGGACACATTATTTCTAAAAGTGGCATTGAAGTTGACATGTTCAAGGTAGAAACAAGTGAAGGAATGGGTCGAGCCAAAAAATGCATCAGAGATCCGCAGTTTCTTGAGCTGGTACTATAGAAAATTCATTCAGGGATTTTCCTCTATTGCATTGTCGTTCACCTCATTGACGAAGAAGAATGCCAAGTTCTTATGGAGTGCTGACTACCAGAAGAGTTTCGACAATTTGAATCAAGCTCTTATAACATCGCCAGTTTTAGCCATGTCATCAGGGCAAGACAATTTTGTGCAGCATTGCTGAGTCATCACATATGGATCCAGACATTTGAAGGTGCATGAAAAGAATTATCCGACTCATGATCTAACATTCGTTGCCGTAGTCTTTACTTTGAAAATATGAATACACTACTTGTTCGGTGACAAATGTCAGATATTTACTGACCACAAGTGTAGTAGCCCGAATTCCAAATTGGGTAATTAACGGAGTAATGGTGATTAAGAAGGTTTAAGGTGTAATTTTGGCTATGGTCATGATCGGACGGACCGAAGAGGGTTCGGAAGCACCGAAGAGTTCGGACGATCCGAAGTGTAGTTCGGTGAATCCGATCATAGGTGTCAAGTGTTGATCGACACGTCATTTTTCCATGCATGTTCGGACGGTCCGAAGTGTATGATCGGAGGATCCGATCATGAGCTGTCAAGAGCCAATGGACACGTAGCGTTCGGACGTTCCGGAGTGTTGTTCGGAGGATCCGAACATGGCCTATAAATAGTGCTCGGATTTCTCATTTGTGACTTGCCAATTCATGATTTTTGCCTCATAGTTGAGAGGATTTGGAAGGTTTCTAGGGTTAGTTGTTGGTCGAGCGATAGCCAAGAGCTGCCAGGAGTAGTAGCGTAGCGGCGCCTGAGTTTCAAGGCAATCGACATCAAAGGGCTGTCGACGGACGAAGGTAAACCCTAAACCTTTGGTAGTACTAGGGAGTACTGGTTTTGCTAGTCGAGCATGGTAGTATTGATTGAGTATGCTTTTGATGCGTAGGCTTGTGCTAGACCTGATTAGCGGTGTTGCGTAAGGCTAGGCTTGCTGTGATAGAGGTACGAAAGTACTATCCGAGATATCCTGGTTGAGTATACATTCATATATGTGTTGCATGAGTATTTGCTGCATTGTTATATGTCATATGATGCATGCTATTATGTCACGAGTTATGATGCATATTGCATATCATGTTGAGCCGTATCTCCTTCGAGATAGCCTTTACTGTTGAGCTGTATCTCTTTCGAGATAAGCTATATCTTGGGGCCGCTCAGCCCTGTCTTGTGGACGCATGGACACCGAGAGTACACAGTGGCCGACGGGTCGGGAGGGCTTCGGTGGTCCGGGACATTTTAGGTCCACGTCTGTCTTGTAGTGGATGCAGTGACCCAGAGGTTGGACCGCGCGGCACTATCCACTTGGCGCCTCTAGACTGAGCATTTTGAGATCCTTTGTGATTCCTGTTTCTTGACTACCCTGGTATCATATCATAGCATGTGCATTTCATATAGGTTTGTATACTCATACTTTAGTACTGGGCGTTCTTATCGCTCACGTCCTCGGTTTTGTTTATTCTTGGACACCCCATTCCCACGGGGCAGGCCTCAGGTTGGATGGCTCAGGAGGAGCAGGAGGAGGACGTTGAGTAGCTGGTTGGTTTAGTTTTCAGTGTTTTCCATTTGATTCGATATGGTTGTACTGGATATTTCATTTTGAGTTAGTCTAGACTTCGATTTCGATTGGGTTGTATAACTATTGTTGTTGGCCATATTTCCGCTGTTATCTCTGATTATAATTAATTAGGTTAATTGCATGCTTAGTTTTTGATTAGTAGGTGATTCTGGAACGGGTCACTACATTTATGGTATCAGAGCATGCGTATGATTTTGGGATATAGATTCTGTTTTGGGATTTCCGTTGACCATTTTACCATTTCCCTATTCTATCTTGTAGCGATGGCTGACCATTTTGATGACGGGAGTAGTCAGGGGAGTGTAGGTCGATGGGGTGATCAGGACGATCGTAGGCGTTACCGTGAACATCGTCATCGTCGGGACGGTCCTAGGCGTTTTGATTTGCATCGTTTTATTCAGATGGGGCCTAAGCCTTTAGTTGGTGGTGAGACTCCCGATGATGCTGAGGACTGGTTAGAGCGCATGGAGAGTTGTTTCCGTGCATTTCAGTGCACCGAGGAGCAGAAGATAGAGACCCTTAGCTTTCTTCTCGAGGGCCGTGCGCGCAAGTGGTGGCGATCGACTTCTGCGCCGATAGTCCAGTCCCAAGGTAGGGTGACTTGGGTCGATTTCCGTGCAGCTTTCATGCAGCTGTACTTTCCTCCAGCCCTTCGCCAGGCCAAGACGATTGAGCTCCTGAACCTTAAGCAGGGGAGTATGTCTGTTGATGAGTATCAGCAGAAATTCTTTGAGTTGTTACCCTTCGCTCCTCATATCAGTGGCAGTTCTGAGGCCAAGTATGATCATTTCCTCCAGGGCCTTAATCAGGAGATCTTTGATCGAGTCACTGTCTGTGATAATCCTACTTCTTATGATGGGTTAGTGAACCGGTGTCGCCAGGCAGAGATCAGTCTCCAGCGTGGTAGGGCTATTCTTTCTTCTTCTAGACCTCCGAGTACTTTGAGGCCTCGATCTCAGTCATTCAAGAAATCTGGTTCATCTTCTTCTGGATCTGGATCTCGATCTAGTGGTGTTTTCCGCTTTGGTAAGAAGAAGGAGTCTTGTGCGCATTGTGGGAAGAACCATCCATCGGAGCAATGCCGAGTAGCCGCAGGAGCTTGTTATCAGTGCGGAGAGATGGGGCATATTAAGAAGAATTGTCCTCAGTTGCGAGGTGGAGCAGGATCCAGTTCTGGATCTCAGACGACTGTTCAGCAGAGGAGGCAGGGTCAGGCAGTGGGTAGTTCGAATCTTCGACCTCGTGCCCAGGGTCAGGTTTTTGCGCTGAACCAGGATCAGGCTGCAGATGAGACGGAGAGAGTCATAGCAGGTACTTTTCATTTATGCGGTATTCCTGCTTTTGTTCTTATTGATACAGGAGCCTCTCATTCCTTCATTTCTGCACGATTTGTTAAGCGTCATAGGTTACCCTATGTTTCTCTAGACGTCATTCTTTCTGTTTCTACCCCGATGGGTCATTCGGTGTTAGCGAAGCGTCTAGTGATGGGTTGTCCCTTAGATTTTGAGGGTAACGAGTTGACTGCGAATCTTATGATCCTAGAGATGGAAGATTTTGATTGTATCTTGGGTATAGACTTATTGACTACCTACCGAGCTACTGTGGATTGTTACCAGAAGCTTGTTCAGTTTCGTACGACTGAAAGCTCTAGTTGGTTTTTCTATGGTGAGGGAGCGCGACCTCCGATGCCAGTGGTATCTGCTCTGAAAGCCTGTCGTGCTTTAGAGTCGGGCGGGGAAGGTTACCTCATCTATGCGATTGATTCATCCACAGGTAGTGTTGGTCTAGAGGATATTCCAGTAGTTTGTGAATTTCCTGATGTTTTCCCAGATGAGATTCCTGGTTTTCCTCCGGTTAGAGAGGTGGAATTTGGCATAGATTTAATGCCAGGGACTGCACCGATTTCTCGTGCCCCCTATCGTCTTGCTCCGTCAGAGATTAGAGAGCTGAAGCAGCAATTGCAGGATCTTCTTGATAAGGGTTATATTCGCCCGAGTGTTTCGCCTTGGGGAGCTCCAGTCTTGTTTGTCAAGAAGAAGGATGGATCGATGCGGTTGTGCATTGATTATCGCCAGCTGAATCGGGTGACGATCAAAAACAAGTACCCTTTACCCCGTATTGATGACTTGTTCGATCAGCTTCAGGGTACTTCTGTTTACTCCAAGATCGACTTGCGATCGGGTTATCATCAGATGAGAGTCAGAGATGATGATATTTCCAAGACTGCATTTCGTACTCGTTATGGGCATTACGAGTTTCTAGTTATGCCATTCGGATTGACGAATGCGCCAGCGGTGTTCATGGATCTGATGAACCGAGTCTTCCGAGATTTTCTGGATCAGTTTGTGGTGGTTTTCATTGACGATATCTTGATCTATTCCCACAGTGTGGAAGAGCATGCCCAACACTTGAGGATTGTGTTGAAGATTCTTCGCGAGAAGCAATTGTATGCTAAGCTGAGTAAGTGCGAGTTCTGGATTGATCGTGTGGTATTCCTTGGTCATGTGATTTCCAAGGAAGGAGTTTCTGTGGATCCCAGCAAGATTGAAGCAGTGCTGAATTGGTCACGTCCGACGACGGTGGCTGAGATCCGTAGTTTTCTAGGTCTGGCAGGGTATTATCGTCGCTTCATCGTGAATTTCTCTCAGATAGCCAGACCATTGACGCAACTTACTCGGAGGGATGTTCCATTTGAGTGGTCATCCAAGTGCGAAGATAGTTTCAGAGAGCTTCGTCGACTTCTGACTTCTGCACCTGTTTTGGCGTTACCGTCAGGATCTGATGGTTTCAGTGTTTACACCGATGCCTCCACTCAAGGCTTAGGGTGTGTGTTGACGCAAAACGGTCATGTGATTGCTTATGCTTCCAGACAGCTGAAATCTCACGAGGAGAAGTATCCCACTCATGATCTGGAATTGGCAGCTATTGTGTTTGCGCTGAAGATTTGGCGTCATTATTTGTACGGTGTTCAGTTTGAAATCTTTACTGATCATAAGAGTCTGAAATATCTGTTCACTCAGGCTGAGTTGAACATGAGGCAACGTCGTTGGATGGATTTGCTGAAGGATTATGATTGCGAGATCAAGTACCATCCAGGTTCTGCAAATCTCACAGCTGATGCGCTTAGTCGCAAGGTGAGAGCCTCTGCACTTCAGATTTGTGCTATGACTAGTGCCATCCAGGATAGTTGCTCGTTGGGGTTTAACTTCAAGCATCGGAAAGGTATGGAAAGCATTCGTGTTGCTACCATTTTATCTGAGCCCAATTTGTTCACTCGGATTCGAGAAGCTCAGATGTCTGATCTCAAGACTCAGAGATTAGCTCGGTTAGTTGGTGGTGATAGCAATTTCCATTATCAGTCCAATGGTCTTCTGTGCTTATCTAATCGGGTTGTAGTACCAGAGGATGACACTTTGAGGGACGAGATATTGTCTCAGGCGCATCGAAGCAAGTTAAGTGTTCATCCAGGAAGCAACAAGATGTATAGAGACTTGAGGATGCGGTTTTGGTGGAAAGGGATGAAGCGCAGCGTGTATCAGTTTGTCTCCAAGTGTCTAGTTTGCCAGCAGGTTAAGGCAGAGCACCGTCGACCGGGAGGATTGTTGTTGAACTTACCTATTCCAGAATGGAAGTGGGAGCATATTACGATGGATTTCATTACTCACTTGCCATTATCTTCGAGGAACAGCGATGCTATCTGGGTAGTGGTGGATCGACTCACCAAGTCTGCTCATTTTCTGCCGTATAATCGTGACTTCACTTTCGATCGTATGGCTCGATTGTACATTCAGGAGATTGTACGTTTGCATGGAGTGCCTGTCAGTATTGTTAGTGACAGAGATCCTCGTTTTACCTCACGGTTTTGGGGTAGTTTCCAGTCAGCTTTGGGTACTACACTGAGTCTGAGTACTGCTTATCATCCGGAGACTGACGGTCAATCAGAGAGGACTATCCGTACGCTTGAGGATATGTTGCGAGCCTGTGTTATGGATTTCGGACCCGCTTGGCAGGATCATTTGCCTTTGATTGAGTTCGCGTACAACAACAGCTATCATCGTAGTATTGGTATGGCACCATTTGAGGCGTTGTACGGGCGACGTTGTCGTACTCCATTATTCTGGGATGAAGTCGGGGAACGACAGGTAGAGGGACCGGAGTTAGTCCAGCAGGCTATAGATAAGGTTGCAGTAATCAAGAAGCGGATTAAGACTGCTCAGGATCGACAGGCTAGTTATGCGAACACAAAGCGTCGACCTCTTCATTTTCAGCCAGGTGAGAAGGTGTTTCTCCGAGTTTCGCCTTTTCGCAGGATTTTGAGATTTGGTCTCAAGGGTAAGCTGTCTCCGAGATTTATTGGTCCATTCGAGATACTGGAATGTGTGGGAGATTTAGCTTACAGACTTGCGTTGCCGCCGTACCTATCAAGTATTCATGATGTGTTCCACGTATCCTTGTTGAGACGTTATGTAGCAGATGAGTCGCACATCTTACATCCATCTGAAGTTCAACTTGATACGGATTTGTCTTACGTGGAGCGACCAGTTCAGATTCTAGATCGCAAAGATAAGGTGTTGCGGAATAAGATCATTCCTCTTGTCTTAGTGCAGTGGCAGCGTCGAGGCACTGAAGAAGCCACTTGGGAGTTAGAGAGTCGTATGCGTTCGGAGCATCCAGAGCTCTTTTGAGTTGTGCTTTGTATAAGTTTGTGTTTTCAGTTGTAATCATAGTATCAGTTGTATTCAACAACAATTGAGATGTATTAATGATGTTGTTATTTTGTTTTGTTCATTCTCTAAGCCTGATTTCGAGGACGAAATCTTTTAAGGGGGGGAGAATGTAGTAGCCCGAATTCCAAATTGGGTAATTAACGGAGTAATGGTGATTAAGAAGGTTTAAGGTGTAATTTTGGCTATGGTCATGATCGGACGGACCGAAGAGGGTTCGGAAGCACCGAAGAGTTCGGACGATCCGAAGTGTAGTTCGGTGAATCCGATCATAGGTGTCAAGTGTTGATCGACACGTCATTTTTCCATGCATGTTCGGACGGTCCGAAGTGTATGATCGGAGGATCCGATCATGAGCTGTCAAGAGCCAATGGACACGTAGCGTTCGGACGTTCCGGAGTGTTGTTCGGAGGATCCGAACATGGCCTATAAATAGTGCTCGGATTTCTCATTTGTGACTTGCCAATTCATGATTTTTGCCTCATAGTTGAGAGGATTTGGAAGGTTTCTAGGGTTAGTTGTTGGTCGAGCGATAGCCAAGAGCTGCCAGGAGTAGTAGCGTAGCGGCGCCTGAGTTTCAAGGCAATCGACATCAAAGGGCTGTCGACGGACGAAGGTAAACCCTAAACCTTTGGTAGTACTAGGGAGTACTGGTTTTGCTAGTCGAGCATGGTAGTATTGATTGAGTATGCTTTTGATGCGTAGGCTTGTGCTAGACCTGATTAGCGGTGTTGCGTAAGGCTAGGCTTGCTGTGATAGAGGTACGAAAGTACTATCCGAGATATCCTGGTTGAGTATACATTCATATATGTGTTGCATGAGTATTTGCTGCATTGTTATATGTCATATGATGCATGCTATTATGTCACGAGTTATGATGCATATTGCATATCATGTTGAGCCGTATCTCCTTCGAGATAGCCTTTACTGTTGAGCTGTATCTCTTTCGAGATAAGCTATATCTTGGGGCCGCTCAGCCCTGTCTTGTGGACGCATGGACACCGAGAGTACACAGTGGCCGACGGGTCGGGAGGGCTTCGGTGGTCCGGGACATTTTAGGTCCACGTCTGTCTTGTAGTGGATGCAGTGACCCAGAGGTTGGACCGCGCGGCACTATCCACTTGGCGCCTCTAGACTGAGCATTTTGAGATCCTTTGTGATTCCTGTTTCTTGACTACCCTGGTATCATATCATAGCATGTGCATTTCATATAGGTTTGTATACTCATACTTTAGTACTGGGCGTTCTTATCGCTCACGTCCTCGGTTTTGTTTATTCTTGGACACCCCATTCCCACGGGGCAGGCCTCAGGTTGGATGGCTCAGGAGGAGCAGGAGGAGGACGTTGAGTAGCTGGTTGGTTTAGTTTTCAGTGTTTTCCATTTGATTCGATATGGTTGTACTGGATATTTCATTTTGAGTTAGTCTAGACTTCGATTTCGATTGGGTTGTATAACTATTGTTGTTGGCCATATTTCCGCTGTTATCTCTGATTATAATTAATTAGGTTAATTGCATGCTTAGTTTTTGATTAGTAGGTGATTCTGGAACGGGTCACTACAACAAGAGTCTCAAATATTTCTTCACTCACAGAGCATTGTCATGCGAGAGATGGAATTGAACATGCACCAGAATGCCCAAAATAAGCTCCCTAACGCTAGACTAGACATGGAACGCCCAACCCCCTGAGGTGGATCCACAGGGGGCCGGTAGTTATGGTTGCCCACCAAATGGTGGGTAATGTAAACTTCCTCTTCATATAGATATAGTTTTGATTTGCTCCACATCATATGTGTACACCTACTATGGGTGCCGCTCACGTGGAACCCATGTTAATGTTTTTCAATTTTATTTTAAAATTTTAATTTTCTTTTTGAGTCTTCTTTGGGAGAGCTGGAAAAGGTTGATGACCAAGGAAGTTGAAATATTGAAAAGGGATTGTGAAATGTGGCGACGACGAGGGAGAGGGTGGCAGTCACAGAGAATGATATCGTCAACATATTTACCATATAACTCTAAGGTGAATGGACAAAACTTTAGAGCATCGCTTGCGAACTTTTAGTATCCCAAGGCATCTAGTGTTTGGGTTGGTACTTTCAGCTTATTTAATATTAGGCTCATGCTAATAAATGGTCCAGCAACACTGACCGTCATACACACATTTCTGAAGCAAAATTATATTGTCTCCTTGCCCAACTTTTTAAAATTGAAACAAAGACATTATTATTTGTCATCTTCTTTTTTATACAATGAATCTTATTAACTTATCAATTCACTCTATATCATTAATTATCATATCATTCACTTCAAACGATAACTTAATAAAAAATACTTTCGCGAAGATAATAAATATTCAAACACAAGATGAATCCATAAATAAAAATACTATTTTATTATATAATATTCGTATTAAAATTTAAATACTTCAAATCAGATAATTTAAAAATGGGTATTCTTCATGAGTGAGACAGTACCACATGACCTCTACTCCAGGTGCAACACAACCCTCGGATCAGTGCGAGCTCCACATGCTTTCATATAAGACTCACTCGTCTAAAAGCCGGCGGAACATAGTCTCACCCGTTATTCATAAATAAATTAAATCAAATCGAACCGGAAAAATGTCATTCCCATTTATGTGCTTGGCCCAACTTGGATTAAATCTAGTCGATTGACAAGAATTTTAGACCAAAATGGACAAGACTTTTGGGCCAGGCTAAAGTTTGATTCGGCCCATTTACATCAAACTCAGTACACCCAGCGCAGAGAATCTTTCCTCTCCTACACCGTCCATCTTTCTTAACCCCCGATCTCACCCACATCAACCCTAAACCTAAAATCTAATTTTCATATCCAAGTGTGAATTACCTTAATTTACTCGCGAATTCGTAATCTTCACCACCAATAATCGTACGTATATTGTTTTTGGTTAGAGCAGCGGGTCATGGATTCGCAGACGAACAATCTTTACGAGACCGCGTCCCAGCCGGATGAGGGGAACGATGCGTATACGTTCTTAGAATTCCACACGCAAGGCGAGGAAGATTTTGCTTACCCTGAATTTCAGGAGCTCTCGCAGCCTATTCGATTGTCTTCCTCTCTGTGGCCTGCAACGTCCGATTCTATTGCTGCTGCGGATACTGCTTTCTCCACTGAGTCCTCTCCGACAAACAAACTCCGCGGTGGAATTAGCAACAGCAACAACAATAATAGCGCTGCCAGCGGTAGTGGGAGTAGTGGTAATAATGGTAGTAAGGAGGGAGTGGTGGAGGCATTGGCCGCAGGGATGAGCGGGCTGAACTTTGAAGATACCGGTGATGACGAGGTTTTTGATTATGGGAAGGGTGATTTTGCTGAACATGCTTGCAAGTACTGTGGGATCACCAACCCTGCATGTGTTGCACGGTGCAATGTGCCATCATGTAGGAAATGGTTCTGTAATTCACGAGGGAATACATCTGGTTCTCACATTGTAAATCATCTGGTGAGTTGAAAAAAAATGTTGATTTTTTTTTTTCTGTGGTAGTGTTTGCTTATGTACAAGATCATATTAGGTCTCTGGTGTCAATTTTTTTTTTTTTTTTTGGAAATATCATGTGATAAGCTGTCTGGAGATGAAAGATTGCTGGATTGGTGTGGTTAGTGGTTTTGTAAATGAAATTATTGTTCGAATGACGGTTACGAAAGAAATTATAGGTATTAGCATGAATTGATGGAATTGTGCCAGGTGAATCGCTGCATTCAGTTTTTAAAGTTTCCCACTTGTATCTAAGATTGCAATGACTTTGCTTGCTTTATATTATCATGGTATATCTTGTAATCTATGTGTGTGGGTGGTGATCATTGAAAAACGTAAATCTATTGGGATATAATATTTGTAATGCAACTTGTTTCTTTGAAGGTGTTTGAATAATGTTGTTTGGTCACTTGGTGTTGGATAATACTCTGCTACACCTGCTTTATATTTGAAATATGAGATTCTATTTGGTTTAATTGACTGTAACCACATCTTAGAGTACCCACCCATATCTGAATCCAGGTATAAATTGTTGTTTTATTTCCTGGAAATTTTCATGGCCTGGGTAGTTGATAGTACATGTGCAGAAACATAAAATAGAATCATGATCAATGTATATTGGGTTTGAGCAGTGATATTTATTTTACTTGTTCTGTTTTTTTATGGGTTCTTGGTGGAGAGACATTTTTTAATTTATTGTTAAACAATACATGTACTTTTTCGGTATGTTGAGGGTGAATATAGTTTTTTTTAGCACAAATATAAACAGTTAACGACTATCAACTTCGGAGAAGCATTTAGAAACAATTTGCTATCTTTGAAATGATTGCAAAATAACAGTAGTGAGAAGTATTTATTTTTTGTGTATATTAATATTTTCATTTAATGAAATAGTCAATACATTTAGTTTTTTTTAAAAATCAATACATTTTATTAAAGTAATAAAACTTGTATTCATAAACTTCAACTTGTGTACAAAAGTAATAAAAAGTAGAATCAATAGTAGCCATAAATACCATTCATAAAAATCATGCAGAAATGAATATTTCTTGCACGCTTTGGCATGAAAATAAATTCGATAATATAAATCATAAACTAATCCAAATTTTTATATTTATAATAAATATTTAAAGAACCGGTGCAGAATAAAAGGCTGAAAAATGGTGGAATTTTGGTAAGATGTGAAAAATAAGAAATATATTTTAGCTGACTATCAAACAACAGAAACAACAGAAACTGGAAAAATTTATTTATCTTTTTGGGGTGCTTTTATTTTTTATTTATTTAGAAATATATGCTACAAAATGAGATTGTGTCTAATATTTATAGTGAATATAAAAATGGGTACTATCTAAGTGTTCTAATCAAACAATATATATAACCCTTAAAAGTAAGGATTTTTAATTTTGTGCTTGGTTGTCCGCAAATAATTGTTCCTTTGGCTTAATTTCCTTCCGTTCTTTTAGGTGAGAGCAAAGCACAAGGAAGTGTGTCTTCATAAAGATAGTCCTTTGGGAGAAACAATTCTTGAGTGTTACAACTGTGGATGCCGGAATGTCTTCCTTCTTGGATTCATATCTGCAAAGACAGAGAGTGTGGTGGTTCTTCTTTGCAGAGAACCTTGCCTTAGTTCTAATGCTTTGAAGGACATGAATTGGGATCTCAGTCAGTGGTGCCCGCTTATTGATGACAGATGTTTCTTGCAATGGCTGTTGAAAGTAGGACATATTTATTAATTGTGCTACGGGTTATGAACTAAAATAAACTGTTCAATTGTTTGTAAAACAGGTCCCATCTGAACAAGAGCAGTTGAGGGCAAGACAAATTAGTGCCCAACAGATAAATAAAATCGAAGAGCTTTGGAAGACAAATCCTGATGCTACCTTGGAAGATCTTGAGAAACCTGGTGTGGATGAGGAACCTCAACCTGTAGTGCTCAAGTACGAGGATGCATACCAGGTGATCTTGAGTAGATTGACTATATTTTTTTTCAGTTGATGATCTGAAATGGATGTTACTTGCTGTCGATGAAATGCCATGTATTTTTTTTGTCTCCACCTAATTCATTGCTATTAATTTTTCTGTCCAGTATCAAAATGTCTTTGCACCACTCATTAAGCTTGAAGCGGACTATGACAAGGTATTGTTACACATTTAATTTTTTCTCATTTTAGCTATCTACAAGCAATCTTACAAAGTGTGCAATTGAAAACTTTTTTCTGTCATGTATTGATTTTTCCCCTCCATGCATCATTTATATAAGGGTCTGAGGTTCGACTCTATTATACATCACCGATTGTGCTGTTTCTTTTTTTTTTTGTATGGGAATTAATTTCCTAAAGTGAAGAGGCAAAATTCAGGAAGAGGATTCTTTAAACATGTTCTCATAAAAAGAAATAAATTAGAAAAATTTGTTTGTAATGGTATGTCACGACTGATATAAATGTATCATCTAGCAAATATAATTAAATTGTTTTTAACACCATTATTCCATGTTTTCTTTTAATAAATCAGGAAAAAATTTGTGTTGTATATTTTCTTAAGTGGAACAAAGACACCAAAAACACAACTTACTGTTGGTTGATGGCAGATGATGAAAGAGTCTCAAAGCAAAGATAACATCACAGTTCGATGGGATATTGGCCTAAATAAGAAGCGTATTGCTTACTTTGTCTTTCCAAAGGTAACTTATTTTTTCAAAATAATTTTTTTATATACTGTTTTTTTATATTTATGCGAAGAATGCATTATTTTCTGTAGGAAGACAATGAGTTACGGCTAGTTCCTGGTGATGAATTAAGGCTGCGTTATCCAGGAGATGCATCTCATCCCTCATGGCAGTCCGTGGGTCATGTGGTTCGTAATTTTTGCCTAAACCCTCCTGCTTTTAATTTGTTTAACCTTTTTTGCCGAGTCTGTTGAAATAATTAGCATAAGATGCTATGCTGAAAACCCGCTTTGCTGTGTGGTTTTCGTTCTATTCAGTGATCAGTGGTATGACTTGATTTAATCACCCATTGGCATTGACATATATTTTCTTCATTATGCTGAAACTTCATATTTTCAGATAAAATTAACTTCACAAGAGGAGGTTGCTCTTGAGCTTCGTGTTAGTCAGGTATTTGTTGACTGTGGTCATAGTTATTTATTTTCACTATCAAATCCTTCTACAAGAGTTTGATAAAATTTGCTCTAGCAGGGTGTTTCTGTTGATGTGAACCATGGTTTTAGTGTCGACTTTGTTTGGAAAAGCACTAGTTTTGATCGAATGCAAGGGGCCATGAAAACATTTGCGCTGGATGAAACAAGTGTCAGTGGGTAAGAGAACACCATTCATCTGGTTGATAAGCTCCTTTGGTTGTATGCATGTTACACGTATAATATAATACAAGATACTAAAAGGAATTTCTATTCTTGTCTTCTGCAAAAACTGCCTAATAGGGAAAAGTTCGTACTTCAATTTGTTAATGTGCTGGGGTAAACTTGGAGGTGCACGGTATCAGATTCCCCTTCTGGGAACAACCATCCTTTTTGATGTTGAAAATTGGATTAAAGAGCAGCAATACATGTCAAGTGTCTGGAATTTATTGTCTTCTTTAAACTATTAGTTGTACCCTTCAAGTGTTTATACACGAATTTGATTTACAAAGCGACTCAATAATTTCTTCTTCTACCTATCAATTATGTAACAATATACTTCCGAGAGTGATCTGCTTTGATTTTATGCAAAATGATCATATATATCTTATCATTTTCAAGTAGCCAACTTGACGTTGGCTTTATTACCTTTAAGTTTTCCTATTTGTTTCACTTTAAATTTTGTTGATTTTTCTAGAGTGTTGATGTTGGCCTGATTGGAGATAGATTGCACATAAATTTAACTTTGATGAGATTTTCTTGAGATCAATTGGTGTTTCAGTACTACATGGATGATCCACGTCATTTTTTGTGGTCTCTAATTAGTTTTCTGAACCGCCGCACACCTTGCAGGTACATTTATCATCATTTACTGGGCCATGAAGTAGATATGCAGATCGTTCGAAATGCGTTGCCTCGCCGATTTGGTGCACCGGGTCTTCCAGAACTTAATGCATCTCAGGTATTGTCTCGTTGTTGCTAATTTATCTTTATATATAATTCTTTGCCCTACTGAACTTGGTTTTGTTCGATTTTCTTTTTATTCTTGGTTTTGGTTGCTTGATCGGTGATACCTATTAAATTACAGAATGGAGTGTTGATACGACCTCAATACAATATACGAAGAATAAAAACAAATGAAGGAAGAAGAATGCTGTAACTCAATGTATACTGAAGTTACAATTTAAAATCCAAATGAGAACACTCAACAAGACACTATAATCTGAGTGTTTCTACCCAGCCAAGGAAATAATTCCTTTTGCAAGAAGAAAGATCTCCTTGCCCTAGATAATAGATATAGCTAGCCCGAAACAGAAAATAATTCGTGAAATACTGCTCCAACAAACTCTAGTCTGGTGTATATAGTTTCTCCTACTTGTAATCCTTTCCCCTTACCCAAGTTAGCGCCTCTAAAATATTCTGGGCCAAATGATGATATTGACCATCGAAGCCCAACATCTAAAATATTATGGGCCGCCCCCTTGAGAAATATCAAGGATATAGCTAGAAACTTGAAATTATGTGGTTTCAGCATCCTTCCCAGTTGATTCTGTCAGCTCTATAGTCCTTGAAAACCCAATAACCTTCATCCTCGCTTGGGTTTGCATTCAAGCCCTGTTTGAAACTAGAAGAGTCGAACAAGTTGGTTATGTTCTTAGTTCTTATAGGAGACTGTTACGGACCTATTATCAGTGGGCCTAGATCCAAATAGCCCAAGAGTCATTAACCTTAGAAGAGTCTAG
The DNA here is from genome assembly GCF_022965805.1 of Primulina eburnea. Taxonomy (NCBI): domain Eukaryota; kingdom Viridiplantae; phylum Streptophyta; class Magnoliopsida; order Lamiales; family Gesneriaceae; genus Primulina; species Primulina eburnea. The sequence continues at coordinate 23,521,080 of NC_133114.1, forward strand.
AAAGATAACAATAAATTATAATTGTGAGGTAGGGCAGTAAATGTTTTATTCTGTTTATTTCTTTGCTTGAGTGTCAAGTAGCTTGTGATGGGGACTAGCTTTAGCTAGGTTACAATGATTATCTCTGGGATATTTTTCACTGTAAATCTCCTTTACCGTTATATATAAATCGTGGTTGCAACAATTGGTCCGACATGCCTGATGTCGATTGAAGAGGAAGAAAAGATGGCAACCACAGAGCTAGACACGAGAATCAATGCATTGGAAGATAAGATGTTGAAGATAGTAGAGGATATGAATAAGATGGTGCTGAAAGTACATGAGGCTGTAATATCAATGATCAAAGCGGTGAAAAAGTTTGTAGGTATTGAGGAGTCGGTGGAGAAATCCCTGGAAATATTTGGAACTTGTAAAGGTAAGGAAGATGAGGATTTCACTGGTCGTAGGGAAATCTGATGAACAGGCTGATGAGAAGGAGAGACCTGTTATAAAATAAGTATATTCTAGAAGGCTTAAAGGGATGAACGTGGGGAAGGGGGACGAAAACTTGCCGGTGAAAGAACGACTGCAAGATGATGACGAATCAGACCAAGCTTCAGTAGGAGTCAAATGCACTAGTCTTAAGCGGAGCGAAGCAGAAAAAAGCCCCAAGGATCAAGATTATGGAATGGATTTACATGTGGTTGATGAGGTAGATCCAATTGGAGGGGCATCATGGCTTGTACCATACATCGGCATAACCAATCTTCCGATCAAACAATTAAGAAGCTTAATCTGGTACAAGAATCTATGGCATTGGAGATTGAAATGAAAATGGAGATGGAACAAATCAGAAATTCCACGATCAACAACAGCCTAAAGTTTATTGAGATGCTATGGCTTCAAAAGAAAATTTTGGTTAAGGGAAGCGAGCCACAATGGAGTTGATCTAAAGATACAGTGGTCGAAAATCCATGAAGGAAGGATTCTTGTTGTCGATGCAAGGGTGGGGAAGGATACGCATGATTGGGCTAACCCTGGCTGGGGTGGCTGGGAGAAGAAGGAAAAGACATGGGCTATTTTATTTTTAAGCCCCACAAGGGAAATTATGGAATGGTGGGAGCCCATGTCATCATTATAATTATCAGGGCCATGGAGATAAGTCTTAAGGTAGAGAAGAGTAGGGCTTGAAGGCCCAACATCAGGGATAGAGAGTTGGGATCGGATGGATATTTTCTTGACATGTTTGGTGACTGGTATGTGGGTTGGGCCTACATAGATATTATAGGCCAACCCGATAAGAGCACATCGAATTTGGCGTCGAGACCTAGCAGTTGGGAGGAGAAGGAGAATTTACAAGACACCGGGGTGAGGGGATCGTTCGACGGTGGATGTACGGGGAATCTCCGGCGGGCTGCCATGGCGGTATGGCATGCAGTGGTTCTTCAGAATCAGCCGTACCTCCGATAGTGAGGAAAAGGGTGAAAGAAAAGTAGATTGCTCCTCCAAATCCCTAGAGCTAAGGCTGAATTTGGTGCCACATTTTTGACATCAAAAGGCAGCCTGGTTCCTTGACTACAGATTTAAAAACATAGATGTGGTTTTCTCCATCCTCCAGTTTCCCTCCTGCTGCTAACACACCCGAGTGATCCCAAATCGTTTGTTGTTGTATGTAGAAAAAATGTAACATGCTGGATCCAATCTTTTAAGAATTTTCAAAAAATAGGCTGCCCTTGAGAATATCTAAAATAAATGGTTCGGTTTCCCGCAGGTTTTTAGAAGATTCCAACCTAACGTCATTATACTTTCCAATAATAACTCGTAACTAACCTAGAACACCCATCCTGATCCCAAACCATGAATAAAAAAAGGAACTCCTCATGAAAGTCATCAGCTTCTTATATAACTGCACCAGGACCACAATTAACGTGTTTTGTGATGTAAAGGAAATTTTATCATTCCTCGATCTTCCTCCGAGAGCAGCACATAAAGATGGAAATCCCTTTGTTGAAATTCATCTATTGATCCCATCTTCTGCTAGCCAAGAATCCCACACCTCCCATCTATCACAACTCTCACAAGAATCGACACTTCAAAGTTCAAACAGAGACTTTTCAACACCCATGATGCTCGACCCGCTTTGATGGGTTAATTGGGCTATATTCTTGTGATTTGAATTCCCAATACCATTCGATTGAACCCATCCTATATCCCCCCACCAGAGCCGCTATTGAGTGTTGGGCCGAGCTCAATTTTTCCAGATATCCAATCCCATTGCTGGCAGTATCTTTCTCCATCTCAGATCTCAATTCCAGGGCTGTAGCAAGTGTAATTGGGCCATGGGCCTTTTCTTCATTCCACTTTCCAATCCTGGTCTTAATAGAAAAATAGCCCACTTACTGTTCCTTGTATGCAGCCCACAGATCTCCCAACAGTCCGATGTGCCGGCCTTCTTTCAACACCTCCCACGCCTCCTGCTGCAATTTTTTGTGATAAATCGAGAAAATGGCCGTCACCTCAAGGCATGATTTGGTCTTGGACAGCAACCTGACGGCATCAATCCTACAGAATCTCGGAGATTCCGCTCTTCTAATGGCTTGTTTATGTTACAAACTTGATTGCCTGTTCCCTCTACTAATTGCATCTTCTTCCCTGGAACCGATTTGTTGCATTCCTCTTCACTGACGTTGTGGGTATCCTCTGGACCTTCTGTTTTGGAATCTTGTGTGGGCCTTTTTTCCTCTCACCCTCGTCTACACTCATACCCGACATTCTTGTGATCTGCTGTACCAATAGTCGAATCTCCTCTATCTCCTCCATTATCTCCTCCAGAGCTTGTAACCGCAGCTGCGTCATCCAGCCTTGCTCCTTCAATTCTAGTGCAAACTTTTCCAGTGCTTCAGGCCCTTGAATCAGTACATGTGTTAGTCGTTCTTCTCGCGATTTGGTATCCGGCAGGTCGGACCAATTGATACGACCACAATACAATATACGAAGGATAACAAACAAGTGAAAGAAGAAGAATGCTGTAACTCAACGTTTACTGAAATTACAACTAAAATTCCAAATGAGAACACTAAACAAGATACACTATAATCTGACTCTTTCTACCCAGCCAAAGAAATAATTCCTTCTACAAAAAAAAAGATCTCCTTGCCCTAGACATAGCTAGCCCGAAGCAGAAAATAATATGTGAAATAATGCTCTAACAAATTCTAGCCGGGTATAAATAGTTGTTACTGCTTGTAATCCTTTTCCCTTCCCAGGTTACCGCCTCTAAAATATTCTGGGCCCATATGATATTTACTATCTAAGCCCAACATATTTGGGCCCGTAACAAGTGTGAAGAAGAACATATTAGACATGATAATAGAGAAAAAAACAGAAACATAACAAAAAATAAATCCGAACAATGATGTGCATCTTTAACGAGTAGAACTCAGTTTATGATAGAATCCGTATGTGAAAGTTTGACAGGAAAGGCCTTTTACCGGTAAGCTTTGTTGAAGACTTGTTCAAATGATAGAATCCGTCAATCGTTTTTCCTTTCTTTTCTTGTTATTCTGTTTCTTTTAATTTGCGTTGTCCTTACCTGTCAATTCACCCAGGTTTTTGCTGTGAAGAGTGTTTTACAAAAACCTATAAGTCTCATACAAGGTCCTCCTGGAACTGGTAAAACTGTCACCTCAGCTGCAATTGTATATCATATGGCGAAGCAAGGCCAGGGACAGGTAATGTAATATGGTTTTTTGGAAAGCTGATGGTTTTCTTGATCATTACTTTTACCTTCACAACTCATCTATAGGTTTCCATGGCAGGTTCTTGTATGTGCTCCAAGTAATGTGGCTGTTGATCAGCTAGCTGAAAAGATAAGTGCCACTGGTTTGAAGGTCTGAATATTGTTGCATTCAGATATTATATTTTATATAGTGAGTAAAATCATATTTACTTACTTTGATGTTTGATTATTATACGTCCGTGTTCTTGTATTTTTAATGACAAGGTTGTCAGAATTTGTGCAAAGTCAAGGGAAGCTGTTAGTTCCCCTGTTGAGCATTTAACCTTGCATTATCAGGTTCGTTAATCCATGAACTGGATGTTGGCATTTGAAACTTTTTTTTCCTGCTAATTTGTTTACACATTTTTCCATTGTATGTTTGGCTGTCACCTATAATATACATTTTATAATTGTTCACAGGTTAGACATCTTGACACTTCTGAAAAGAGTGAACTTCACAAGTTACAGCAGCTGAAAGATGAACAAGGTGTGGTTTTTTTGTCTTCTTCCTTTTGTTCCCCTCACATTCTCTATTCTTCTTTACCACCTTTTGGTTGGCATGTGTTAGCAGTTGGCATTGCCAGATTTCTACTTTTGGTCGTCGTAGTTTTTTAAAGTAGAAACTTACTGGTATTATGTTTTAGTCTGTTTTTCTTGGTGATGGCATTTGAAAAAACATGTTAATAGTTGTAATGCAATTTGTATGCATACGTGTGTTCAAGAAAGATTTATGATCTGATGTTAAGTTACCTGTGAAGGAATAAGGCAAGTGCTTTACATGTAGAATTCACTTCCACTTTGAAATACAGTTATCATGGATTTAAAAGGAACAACTTTTTTAACACGATAAATGGAATTTTTATGATGTGTATGTGAGAGAAACAAGAAACTTAAGTGATTCTGAGTTAATTTTTAAAAAGGATAATTCAGTTTGACCTTTCTGCTCAAGTTGGTGTTCCAACTTCCGCTATAAGAACATCACTGTGACAAAAAGAAATCTTGGTTTAGTGCTTAATGAGGTACATTAGTTTTATGTAATGAAACCTGAACCCTTGTACATCTCACATTTGTGCTTTAGCCATGTGACAAAATATGCTATTTTATTAGTCTATTTCAGCAGGAAAAAAGTACATGTGTTTTAGGTAAACTTAATATGATAGAGGCCACACAATTTGTTTTCATTGGTGGACATCCAGTATAATTTTGAGTTATTATACTCTACCTGCTGCAAATAGGAATGGGGACATTAATTGTTTAGTTTATTTTTGTGCTTCTTGTTTCTATTATTTGCCAGATTAATATATCATCTCAAAGCCCATATACAGTCACTACATAGAATGTTCGATCCTGAGGTTTTACCCATGTTTTGTATATGTTCCAGGGGAATTGTCCAGCAGCGATGAGAAAAAATATAAAGCTCTCAAACGAGCTACTGAAAGGGAGATATCTCAGAGTGCTGATGTTATCTGTTGTACATGTGTTGGAGCTGGAGATCCTCGCTTGGCGAATTTCAGATTTCGCCAGGTAACTTGGGCAATGGAAACTTGGTTACTTTCTATGCATACATTTTCTAAGGCCATATTAATTTTATTATATTGGCCCTTGATCATGTGGTTTTAATTCTGAATGCCTTTTTAGGTGCTTATCGACGAGTCTACCCAGGCAACAGAGCCTGAGTGTCTTATTCCTTTGGTTCTTGGAGTGAAACAGGTATTCGAAGTTAGCTGCATAAGGTTACTCGATTATTCAAATAACTTTAATAAGAAGTCTACTATAGGTTGTTCTTGTTGGAGACCATTGCCAACTTGGTCCAGTCATTATGTGCAAGAAAGCTGCTCGTGCTGGTCTTGCACAGTCGCTATTTGAACGGCTTGTGCTGCTTGGGGTTAAACCAATTAGGTTGCAGGTGATTGTCATGCTGATCTTTGTTTTTGCTACGCCCCATTTCATGGAATCTTGTATGTACTCTTTGGCCTATTGTCTAGACTTAATCTGGGAAAAAGTTTAAGATAGCCTGCCGAGCTAAATTCACCGAATCACTCAAAAAAAAAACGGAATGAACTTGTCTTTGACACTGTTTCGTATCTCTTTTCCACCTTTTGTCATGCCCGCCCTTCATGCTCAGCTAGTTGGCTTAGTAAAAAGGTGATGGTGACCTCTGAATACTCACCTTTTGGATCCCTTATCCCTCTATTATAAAATTTATTGCCTTTGCCAGTTCTATTTTAAATAGAAACCGGAACAAGAACAGGAACAGGAACAGGAACAATTTGTCTAACAAACGAATAGTATATCTGTCCCAAAACGTGTCTCCAATTTTGTGTATAAAGTGTTTCCCTTCTATGTATCGTGTTGCTGTGCTCCTTTTCCAGCCTAGTCATAAGAGCTAAAGACAAACCAGGGGTATTTATTGAACTAGGAACATGTAATTAAAACACACGCGGCATAGTTGTCACTTGTCAAAAGCGCAGCAAAGCGCACAACCTGTGCTTAAGTATACGGCTTCCATGAAGTGCGTGCTTATGTGCGCTTCGGAGAAAAACAGCCTTTAAAAAAAAACTCTTAAAAGAAATAGTAGAGGAAACCATAACATCATGGGCGTCAGTTTGGGTTCCTCGAGTTTGGGTACTCAAAAACAGGGTAGCAATTTTACTACCTGAACCCTACCCGAGAAAAACCATTACACGATTTTCAGGACCCGAAAAAGTCGGGTAGTGTCAGGTACCGACTTTGGGTAGCTGAAATTTCAGGCCAAAACTGAGCGGCATACATGTGCTATTCCTTTGCAAAATCTGCACAATATTCTGTACTGCGAACATTTACATACATTAATGGACATAGGGAAATTAAACAAAAAAAAAAAATCCTCCTTTGCATAATAGCAAAAAAATCTGTGAATCTTCATCACATTGTAACCAACAAAATTGTAGCACGATAAATCGAGAGAGATAGCTAGGCACCGGGAAAATGAACGTATCTAAGAAAATGATTAAAACCGTATCTAAGAACTAGATCCAAATGGTGGAGAAGGGAAGCTAGGACTCGCGAGACAAATGGTTTTCCCATTCTTTGCTTCAATGCTCATACTTCGAGTTTGAGTGATGGACAGAGAGTTGAGAGAGGAGAATGATGGGCGTGGAGTTGCAAAGATTGGAGATTGAACTGTGAAGTTCAATTTGAAACCCTAACCAAGCCAAAGAATTGAAAGAGAAGGCGTTAATCAGCCGATGCACAGGAGTAGACCAAGTCAAATAGTCAACTAGGATTTTGGCATTTAATTATTACTTGTCATACTAATTTTTTTTAAAAGTGAAAAATTGTCGAGTACCCAAAAAATAACTGACACCAACCTGATTTCAAAATTTAAAGGTCGGGTAAAACCCAAGCCCGATTTCAAACTTTCGGGTTTGGGCAAAACCCAAAAAAAAACGACCCAATCCTAAAGGTTCGGGTACCCGATACTTGAACCCGAACGCCACCTTAGAGGAAATCATAACATCATGTAAAACCTGGTCGGGTCGGTTTGGGCACTCGATACCTGAACCATAACTCCTACCCCTGGAGGAAACCATAACATCATGTAGCCTTTTCCCCGCGCCGCCTCTGCCTTTTGCACTTGCGTTTTAGTATTTGATATTTGTATTTATTGTGCTTTATTTGTGTAAAGCATGAGCTTTGCTTTCTACCTAAAGCCCCGAGACACTTGGACACTTTAATGCGCCTTGTGCTTTTAATTACCATGCACATGGCTACGCTGAAATATTCAACTAGTGCGGCTTAGTTTCAGTTAATGGAGATCAACCACCAACTTGTGGAAATAGCATAATCGATCATGGACTTCATAGTTTTGCTTAACGATAGTAATTGTTTAAATATCCAGTAATTTTGCATCTGATTTATGTTGCATCAGCTTAATGATGCAACACCATGTTATTAGTGGCTTTATCTTGGATGGTTAGAACCTTAAAACCCTCGTTTTTGATCTTCTAGGTTCAGTATAGGATGCATCCTGCCCTTTCAGAGTTTCCCTCTAACAGCTTTTATGAAGGCACTCTTCAAAATGGAGTGACAATTAATGAGAGGCAATCACCAGGCATAGACTTCCCTTGGCCTGTACCAAATCGTCCCATGTTTTTCTATGTCCAGGTATATTCACTTGTTTAATTTAGTATGGACTAGAGTTGCTTAAAACACTGTTATGAATTCCTTTTATGCACATGTTACTGTTGGTTGTGGAAGAATTTCTTCGGTTTATGACATATGCAATGCAGAAGGGAAGTTTTTGTCATTTCCTTGCAATTTTATATAATTGGTACGGCATTTCTTTACTTCATGTCAGTAATAAACCTTCACATTTTATATCTTCCCATTGTTCTATGATGAAATTCTAGTTAAGATATTGAGCCATGTTCCAGTTGCAAATGTCTTTGCTGTTGGAAGTCAGGGTAGACTCGCATGATGCAGTTCATTTTTTTTTCGTGTACTTTCGAAGAGATTTATTAGTACCTTTTCGGTTGCTTCTATAGATGGGACAAGAGGAGATAAGTTCAAGTGGAACATCCTACCTAAATAGGACTGAAGCTGCAAATGTTGAGAAAATTGTGACTACGTTTTTGAAAAGTGGTGTAGTTCCTAATCAGGTTCAGTATAAACTTCTCCATCATTCAGGTTTCTTGTGTTGTTCTATCTTGATGTCGAGTTGTGATTATTTTTTCTTTCGGTGTCCTACAGATTGGTGTTATAACCCCATATGAAGGCCAGCGGGCATACATTGTGAATTATATGTCTCGCAATGGTGCTTTACGGCAGCAGCTATACAAAGAAATCGAGGTAAGTATAATATTGGGTTTTATTTATTTGAAAAAATTTGTCTGAGTCAGAAGGTGACTTGACATGTCCGGTTCAGGTGGCTAGTGTGGATTCATTTCAGGGAAGAGAAAAGGACTACATAATTTTGTCTTGTGTGAGGAGTAATGAACACCAGGTAGGGGCTTCACACGAAGAATAATCACTTCACTGTATATGTTATATGTATTTCAGCTCTGGGATTCTCTGCATAATTTCCAATATGGTGGTTGACTACAAAATGTTCTTATGCATCACGATTTGCTGGAGATGCCTATGAACCCTAAACTTTTTGTGCATGATACAATTTTTTTGATGGATATTCTCGTCTCATCTATTTTCAGGGCATTGGTTTCCTCAATGATCCACGCCGGCTTAATGTTGCCCTCACACGTGCTCGTTATGGGATAGTTATCCTAGGAAATCCAAAAGTTTTGAGCAAACAACCCCTCTGGAATGGCTTATTAACACACTACAAAGTATTTTTCCACTTTCATTGTGTTCTTAATGTCCTTATGATAAAACGTAGTTCCTACATTTGTTTATAGTTGCCATGACCAGGCTGTGGCTCCTTCAGCATGGCCACATTTTTGGTTAGTTTGGTGTTTTTTTTCTCACTTTTGAGCTTGGAATTGTCTCCTGGAATATATTTATGTGTTGCAACGTAGTATGCTTCTCTCTCTGAAAGTTTGGTTTATCAGGAACATGAATGCTTGGTTGAGGGACCTCTGAATAATTTAAAGCAGAGCATGGTTCAATTTCAGAAGCCCAAAAAGGTTGGCAGAGATGATGTAACAATGGCCAAATATGAAATTTAATACTTGCTAGTTATATTTTTGGACTCCTTCATATGGGTTATGTTGTTGATGTGGTACAGATATACAATGATCACCGACTTTTCTATGGTGGTGGAGCAGGCGGCGTCTCCAATGATACTTTCGGATCTGTTGCATCAAGCCCTGGTGCTGATAGGAGGGGTGCTCGCTCTAGGGGTATGTTCCTATTAATGAAGTGAATTAACTGTCTGAATTGGTCTTTTTGAATGCTTCTCTCTAGAACTCCCAATAAAAGTTTGAACTTTCAAACAGCATTCTCAAATGCTTTATTGATGGTATCATTTAAATGAAAATGCAGATATCTTCCTAAAATTGGAGCTCATAAAAGTTTTTTCTTAATGCAGGTCCTTACATGTCGCCTGCACCACCTAATGGTGCTCATAAACCTGGTGTTCACCCTGCTGGTTATTCAATGCCACGAGTGCCTCTCTCCCCATACCACAGTGGCCCTCCTTCTCAGCCTTATGCCATTCCTACCCGTGGTGCTGTACATGGACCTGTTGGAACTGTTCCTCAAATGCCACAACCTGGAAGTCGAGGATTTGGTGGTGGGCGTGGGAGCATCAGTGCTCCTATTGGTAGCCATCTTCCACATCAGCAGGTCGGGCAATCCCCTATTGGAAGTATTGCATCTAACTACAATTTCCCAGCTATGGAGAATGCCAGCAGCCAGCCAAATGCTGGTGGATTATTATCTCAGCCAGGATATGTTTCCAATGTTAGTGTTGTTTCCAACTTTATCATGTTTCTCTTCTGAGGAGAAAAATGTGTCCGTTCTTATATTCTAATTTTCTGCTATTTGGATTGATGAAACTCAGAGATTTTTCTTTTTGCACACTATAGATGACAGGTCAAGGACCCAGCCAAACATTTAGCGACCGATTCTCAATGGGTGGCATGTCTCAGGTAGTTTATTTAAACGGGAATTTGTTGATTGATTGTGTGATTTTTTTTTTATGATTTCCTTTTATTTTTTGTTGGAATTCCATGCAGGATTTCTTGGGTGATGATTTTAAAAGCCAGGGATCTCATGTTCCATATGCTGAATTCTCTACTCAGGTATACATTCTTTGTATGTGTAGTTTTCGTCTACTCTCATTCATGTATATTTGCTTAAATTGCTTGTCAACGCTACTTTTACGGTGATTTTCATCTCTTAAATATTTTTTATTGATATTCTGATACTTTTTATACATCGATCTGTTTTGCTGCGTAGGCAACTCAGGGTGGATATGGTGTTGACTATATCACACAGGGTGCTCAAGGTGGATTTCCTGGGAGTTTTTTAAACCAGAGCTCTCATGCTGGATATGGTCGTTTTGCAACAGGAAATGACTTCATGTCTCAGGTTAGAGTTAAAATTATGTAGATTTTCCCTGGTTTACGTGGCCTTATGTTTTCTAAATATGTTATCCCTTGCCTAGACGTTACAAGTTATTTTGTTAAACTAAGTCATTATAAATTTAAAATAGGATCAATTTCATTTTACCCCTGAAAATATTGTTAATACTGATCCCCTTGAAGTATTTATTGCATCATGTTAACATCCTTCAGCTATATATATTACCCGCTTGACGTCATTTTGCAGTCTGACCTATCAAGAACTAACCTGGTTAAAAATTTTAAAATATAGAAAAATTATGATTATAATAAAGTAATAATTGTTGCTGTTGTAAGAGCAGAAGCATTAATTAAACAAAATTTATTATGAAATCACTTATAAACTAATTTAAATAAATAGTAAAAATTTACATTCTGTTAAGTATATAAATTATCTTGATTCTTGCCCAATAATTTTACTTTAAATGAGTTATTTATTTTTTTGATGTTTGATCATAAATTTGATTACCCTGTTATAATTGTAACTGTAATTGAGTAATACTTTGATTACTTTCAACTAAAAAATATCAAATGGATGATTACTAGTGTTCAGAATGGCGAAGTGATAATTATCATTTCAAGGAGATAATGTGGATACTGTATATAATTGAAGTGGGATTAAGTGAGACAACTAATAGTGGAGACTGGAGAGGGTTAAATGGGCATTAGTCAGTCATAGGTGATGGGTACAAAATGAAACTTATTCTTTATAATATGAAATATAGTTTTTTTACGAGCTTAATTAACTTGGGAGTTGGGACTAAACCGTATTTAAATTACTATGCATTAAGTGGTCAAAGTTGTTATTTTTCTCCTTTATTTTCAACGATGAAAAAATGAAATCTTATACCAGAAGAAGTGACTTTGCGAAAGATTAAGCTAGGGCCCTTCCACATTGAATTCACTCATCTGTCATAAAAAAGGTAGTAGCTATTTATGGAAATTGGTTTGCCTATTATTAACTAATGCTACAATCATTATGTTAGTTTCAAACACCATGGACTATTTGTATCATTAAACACTCGAACAGATTGATATTTATAACATCTGGTTGTATGTTGGAGAGGTCAAAGTGCCTAATGTTAAATTTAAGGGGTAGAAAATAATCTTTTAGAAAGTTTGAGGGAATCAGGTGTTTATTACAGATAAACTACTAATTATCTATTTTTCTAGCAACATGTTCTATGCTTAGTTTCCATTTTTTTGGCTCTATTTGCACCAAGATCATTTTAAGCAGAACCAGATATGGCATATATTGATTTTATTTTTCAGTTCATTTAGATTATGAAAAGGTAAGACCTACATTTTGTAGTTAGCGGGTGAAAATAATTTCACATTTGAAGTTATAATAACAAAAAGGGAAAGGCATTGAAGGTACATAAGAAATTGGTTGTTCCACATGTCCAACCTTTTAGAATTTCTCTGATATCTTTAACATTCTATTGAAGTAATGATTATGTATGGGTTCATGAGTAAATAGTACCTGCCTTTCCATGAGAAGAAAATTGCTATTTAATCGTGTTAAAATTTTAAAGATTGAAGTTTATATGTCTTTGGATGGTATCAGTACTCTGAGGAGGTTTTAGTGATAAAGATTTTATCGACGAAAGTCTTTCCTACTTATATTTCTATTAAAACAGTGGATATGCAATTTTTCCCCTTTTTCTTGTCCTTTGAAGTTCAACACCATCATTCTCCAGGAATACATGGCCCATGGTTCTCTTGGACTATTTACACAGGCTGCGTTTAACGAACAATCTCAAGATGATTCTTCTCAAAACCTCTACGGAGGGGGTAATGCCCGTCCGCTTCAGACTCAGGTATTTGTTTATTGATCATTAAATTGATTAATTGCAGTGAAAAATAATTTAACAGACTGATGATTTATATGCATGTCCATAAAACACTTCTGATCATAGCGAAGCAGCAAATATTTTTTTAACAATCCTTGCAACTTTGTATTAAGCTTTGCTGAATCATGTACAACGATGATTTTAGTAAAGGAGGCTTCACGAGTAAAATGGATCTATTTGATGCATTTTGGTGATGGAAATTAAACTTCAAAAAAATTCCACAATTTTTTTTATTTATTTTATCTTCCTTTTCCATACCTTGTACTGTCATATTTGGTCAGTGAGCTTTCCCACTTGTTTCTTTACAGAGTTTCCTGAATCCCCTCTATTCGCAACCATTAGCACACTACAATGCTCAACAGCCGAACATGCAAAATTCCCAACAACAGCATTCATCCCAGCCAGGTCAAGCCTCCCAAAATCCGAAAATCCACTAAAATAAGTCACGCGCTCGATGTATGAGAGTGACGTGTTACGTTCAGAAATCTGGTTTGTGCCATCAGGTGTATTCTCTCTCACTAAAGTCGCTGTCTGAAGTTCGATGAATATATTAAAGTTTTTTGATGATATAATCCACAAGGATGACTCTGAACTACTGGATTGCACGAGTTTGAGAGGATGGTCACTTTAGGCATACACTACCTTCTGAGCATGCACTACCTTCTGAGGTGGAGGATCCAATAACCATGAAATCTAAGAGTGGTACGCAGGTGGCACGCTGTGATGTAGTTAAAGAGGGTTTCTGAAACAGAGCAAGTTTATTGAAGTAGCGGACAGTGGCAATTTTATAGAGAACTGCTATAGTTTTGTACCGCGTGCAATGACAGGTTCTTACCTTTATCTGGCCCTTGCATGTGATCATGCTCGTTGGAACTTGATGATGGCGATAATCCAAAGTGTCAACGAGTGTAATTGCTGCTGTCTCTAGGTGTCTTCGGATTGATGTGTGAGACCGATATTACTTTAAACTGGTTTGCTTTCAAATCTCTGTTTTGGTGTTCATTTGGGCAAATGGCCGGTGAATTGTAATTGCTTCCTAGACACTGGAAATACTTGTATTTTGAACAAAAGTGTGGTATCTTTGGATGTGAATGTCTTGAGATTGTTTTGGTCCTTTCGGTATGATGACTAAATGCAGATCCACAGAAAATGTTCGTCTGACAAACAATGAGAAGGATATTCGAATTTCATTTCCTATTGCTCGTATTCCACTTGAAAGAACAGTAATGAATAATTTATTTATAAAATGGAGTATATATGCCTCAAAATTGGACGGTGAATTATCACTTCGAATAACGTGTAGGATTGAATGGCTAGTTGATAGAAAAAGGATTTGGCTAGCACTAATTCTGCGATTCAGATTTTATAAACCATGTAACATCTGAAGTCACTCCAACATGGATAGTTGGTTTTCTTCAACAATTATTCTTGATAATTATATTTATTGCAATTCATGAAAATCAAACAAATAATTTTGATTCTGACGTCAATTGTAGGATCGAAATTGTTAAATTAAAAGAAATAGTTGTTTGTAACGATGTAATCCAAATTTTTTAAAACATAGAATTGAAACGTAAACATCACGTTTTCATCGTTCTTTCAGTAATAGGAATTATCATTCTCCAACATAACATAAAATTCATATCTGCGGATCACGTTGTAATTTTATCGACTCAGAGAAAAAAAATCGTAATTCTTTGTCAACCTTATGCAGATACTTTAGAACATTGTTTCATTTCAGTTTTTTTCTTCCTTTGTAAATTCGGTTTAATTGGTGAAATGGGCTTGCAAGTCCTCTGAAGTTTTAGCTACTGATAAATATCAAGTAAAACACATGCGACGCAATTTTCGAATACAAGAATATGGGACACATGCTTTCCTATCCTTACTTTTCTGGATTTTCGTTTTTTTTTAGATGATGATTGATGTTTTGGCAAAGAATAGAATATAAATAAAATGTTTGGAAAAAGAATTGGTGAAAATTGGACAAGACTTGTGAAGAAAATAGATGTACGTGCATATGGCCAAATCTATAAAAATTTAATTTCGTATCTTATTTCTCTTTACTTTCAGAAATTCCTTTATTTCAGGCTTAAGAAAAAAACGGATTCTTTAATATTAGAGAATACTAGTATTTGACCCGTGCTATACACGAAATGATATTATTAAAAATTAGTGAAAAATGAATAGATATATAAATTGAAAAAAATAATATAATTCTAAAAAATAAAAAATAAAAATTATGTTTTCGCAATTTTTTTAAAAAAAATTAAATACAACACATGTCGATTAATTTTTTTTGGTTAATAATCACTGTCATATATCAAAATTTTAAGTTTGTGTTAGCCTAAGGCAATGACATGATTCTTATCATGTTTTGTGTATTGACGTCGTCCATCAACTTTAATACATATTTAATTCTTTAATTTTCGAGAATCTATATATTATTATTTTTTAGCATGTGATTAAAAAAATATTTTTAAATCACATTCAATAAAATTAATGAGAATTGCTTTTTTTAAAAATTCAATAATTTCGTCTAAATCCACATTCACAAACAATTTGGTGACATGATACGTGTTTGACACATTTAATGATAATAATAATTGTTCCATCAATATCTTTATAATATACACAACAACCTATTATTATGAAAGAAAAATGAAACATGCGATCATAAATAAATTATGTATAAATCAGAAAAGTTATTTTATTAATATTTACTATGTGTATTTCAAAACAATATCAATAAATTTTATAATGTGTCTTCTAATAAGATGCGTACTTTCTCTAGAATTGGTTTAATCATTTCCATTGCGGGACATTTTATACTATCATGTATCCGTGAACTTTGTAATATAGAAGAAAATTATCAAATAAGACATGCCAAGGGACAAAAAATTATTCATTAGATGCTTTTGACATAATTATACCATACATTATCTCTTTCGAATTATGGAAATCTCGAATTGCATGCATTGGGTGTCAAACATTTTTTTTATTATTGAGGGTAATATACATGTTTATTGAGAGTAATTTAATGTCAATTTGAAACTCTCTTGAATCTGTCTCTTTTAATTTTCTTGTGATATATTATTTGAATTTTTAATAAGACAATTCAAGATATACAATATACATATGATTTTGGAAGAAAACTGTAATGCATTAATTATTTCAAATTAAGGTAATTTCGAAATAATATGCATTTGACATAAAAAATTATATGATTATCAAATGATAATTTAATGTTCATTAGAAAACTTGTTGTAATGATAATTTTAATACTCAACCAATTTTATTTTTAGAAAAATTAAATAAATTAATTAAATATTTTGTTTCTTTTTTAGTAATTAATTTGGGCAA
This sequence comes from Primulina eburnea, assembly GCF_022965805.1. Taxonomy (NCBI): domain Eukaryota; kingdom Viridiplantae; phylum Streptophyta; class Magnoliopsida; order Lamiales; family Gesneriaceae; genus Primulina; species Primulina eburnea. The sequence goes on from NC_133114.1 coordinate 23,537,114, forward strand.
AATATTACTTAAAATAGCAAATTATATTTTTGAATAATTTATCTCATGAGTGATACCGAATATTGCAATCATTTGTATTTTAAATTTATTTATACAGTTTTTAATTAAATTGATTGATATAGTCAATGCAAAAATTTTAATATAGTTTACATTTTTTAGAGTCTAGTCACAATTTGAGTAAAAAAAAAAAACATATAATACATAAATTACATTTGAATTAATATAAATATTTATTAAGTTTAAAAATGAATTAAATGAATTGATATAATCAATGCAAACAATAATTGAAATGATCATTTATTGCAGTACACATATTTCAATATTCATAATATATCTTTCTTTTTTTAGAAATAACATTTTGGCAAGAAATTACTATTTTAGGCAAAAAAATCTGCTTATATATATATATATATATATATATATATATATATATATATATCAAATTTTTTTAGGAAAGATTCAAATTGATGAATAAAAATTCATATATATTTTACAAGTTATCAAAAATCAAAGTTAGTAACGCGTTTAAATTAAGATATCTATCTATATCTATATATATATATATATATATATATATATATATATATATATATATATATATATATATATATATATATATATATATATATATATATATCTTAATTTAAACGCGCTACTAACTTGGATTTTTGATAACTTGTAAAATATATATGAATTTTTATTCATCAATTTGAATCTTTCCTAAAAAAATTTGCAACCAATCGAATTCTTAAATCTAGACTCTTGATCCTTGTGCGAAAGTGAAACTAGTCTAGATATGCACGTCCCTCCTAATAATATCCATAAATGTCTGCATATATTTATACATGGCCATAAATTTTTATATTTTAATCATCATCACATCTTAATTTTGTGAAGATGACGTGATTCCTTTTAAGATGGGAGATTAAAATTCATTGCTATGTTTCAATTAAAACGAGGGATAGATCCATTAACATGAAAAATGTAGTTGCTAATTCAGATATTTCTAGACACTTTATGTATACAATATTTTGAAATTCTAAATTTTGTTCTGTTTATAAATAAATCATTATTTTTTTTATTTTTTTTCCAATCTACATTGATTGAAATATGAATAATATATTATATAGACTTATAGCGTGTTTGACAAAAATTATTTTAGACAATTATATAATAAATTATTTTAGAAAATTATAAGTTGTAAGATTTTATTTTGAAAAAAATTTGTTAAGATGTTTAATAAACTTAAAATTAATTATAATGAAAACTTCAATAATTTTCACCATATTTTTTCATTCCCAAGCTCATCTTATCATCATTCTCTCCATACAATATATATAATATATATATATTATGTGAGACGGTCTCACGGGTCATATTTTGTGAGACAGATTTTTATTTGGGTTATCCATGAAAAAGTATTATTTTTTGAGTAGTTCTCTTATGAGACGATCTTACGAATCTGTATCTTTGAACTTAGTTATCTAATTTCATTAATTTATTAATAATTATTTTTTTTAAAAAAAAACCATTTTTTATCATAAATAATTAAAATCCAATTCTAATTATTTATTTTATATGAAAAATCCACAATTTTGTCAAACATTACTTTCAATAGTAAATTTAATCAAATTTTCACAAAATATCAATTTTAACCATAATTTTGTAAAATCAGAAAATCACGTCGGACAAAAAAATTCGAGCATGTGACGTAAAAGGGTTGCCCGAGAGTCGGGAACCTCGCCCGCTTCCCACTACCAAAAGAGCTCGGGCAACTGTCAGCTAGCAACTTCCCCCTCGTGCGAGGCAGTACACTACCCTGGGTGAAGAACATAAATTGTTTTTTTTAAAAAAAATCCCGCGCTGCCAATCCCGCGCTAGGCAGCGCTACCCAGAAATATTTCGGGAGGCGAAGAAAAATATTTGCTTTGTTTTGTTTTGTTTTCTAAAATCCAATTAGACGATGAAATTTCTGAAGTTATTTTTAAGCGGTTAGAAATAAATAAATCAACATTATTTAAAAATAAACAACAAGAATCATACTTATAGAAAACTCAGGCTCTGATACTTCTATAGGAGTTCCGTTTTTTTTTGCACCCAATGAGAAGTAGAAGTTCAAAATTTTGTGTTTTGACAATCAAAACTTCTTGGGAAGACATATGATTCAATTAAGTATTCATAGAGTATTTAGATGTTTACCTTTATGTATCTTTACGATTGATCAACTAGATATCTCCTTACGATTGATATAGCAGATATAGTCTTTCTTATTTATCCTTACGATTGATCAACTAGATATCTCCTTTCTTCAATAGCCTAATTAAGTCTACGATCGTAAATTGTGTTTCTCGTGTAGATCGCACTAGAGATATATGCGAAATTTTCACATTGGGAGTAACTGCCGGAAGACATTTGTCCGATGGACAGTGCGGGGGCGGCATACGGTGGTGGAAGTGGTGGTGTTCTGTAGTGACCCGTTCCAGAATCACCTATTAATCAAGAACTAAGCATGCGATTAACTTAATTAAAAACAATCAGAAATAAAGGCGGAAAACTGTCACCAAAAGATAGTTATACAACCCAATCGAAAATCCAGGACAACTCAACTAAAATGAAATATACGGTACAACCATATCGAATCAAAAAGATACCGAAGAACTAAACCAACCAGCTACTCAACGTCCTCCTCCTCCTCCTCCTGAGCTGTCCAACCTGAGGCCTGCCCCGTGGGAATGGGGTGTCCAAGATAAACAAAACCGAGGACATGAGCGATAAGAACGCCCAGTACAAAAGCATGAGTATACAAACCTATATGAAATGCACATGCTATGATATGATACCAGGGTAGTCAAGAAACAGGAGTAACAAAGGATCTCAATATGCTCAGTCTAGAGGCGCCAAGTGGATAGTGCCGCGCGGTACTCCTCTGGGTCACTGCATCCACTACAAGAACAGACGTGGACCAAAAATGTCCCGGATCACCGAAGCCCTCCCGACCCGTCGGCCACTGTGTACTCTCGGTGTCCATGCGTCCACAAGACAAGACAGGGCTGAGCGGCCCCACAAGATATAGCTTATCTCGAAAGAGATACAGCTCAACAGTAAAGGCTATCTCGAAGGAGATACGGCTCAACATGAAATGCAACATGCATCATACAGCGTGACATAATAGCATGCATCATATGACATATATCAATGCACCACATAATCATGCAACACATATAAGAATGTATACTCGACCAGGATATCTCGGATAGTACTTTCGTACCTCTATCACTGCAATCCTAATCCACTGGAAAACCAGACAAACAGGTCTATTCCAAGCCTATTCATCAAGTGAAAACCATCACTAAAACTTATCTACCAGACTTAACTAGATAATCCTGAAATAATAATGATACAATTCCAAACCTTCGTCCGTCGCTAGCCCGCTGATGCCGCTAGCTCCCAACTAGAGCACAGCTCCGCTACAAAGCCAGTAGCTCCCTGCTAGTGCCTGAACCTCGGGAAAGACTAGAAACCTCTCAGAAACGACTAAAACGCTCTGGAACGCTCTGAAATGGCGAGTAAGAAATGAAGCCTCGCACCTCTATTTATAGCCAATGTTCGGACGATCCGATCCACTTCGGAAGCTCCGATCCGGTACACTTCGGACGCTCCGAACCCACTTCGGACGATCCGAACCTTGCATGCGTTCTACGTGTCCAGCCACCTGTCTCGGACGATCCGAACCCTTGCTCGGACGATCCGAATTCTGCATGTCTGCCACGGGTCCATCCACCTGGCTCGGACGATCCGACATCTGGCTCGGACGATCCGAACCATGATCGGACGATCCGAACCCGGTTCGGTCCTTCCGATCCCACCGAAAATAATTAATCCAATAATTAACTCAAATTAGGAATCGGGATACTACATTCTCCCCCCTTTAAAAAGATTTCGTCCTCGAAATCAGGTTTATAGGATGAACAAAAAAGAGTAACAACATTGTTATTATATCTCAATTGTTGTTGAACACAACTGATCTTTGGATTACGGCGGAAAACACACACACACATCCATAGTACAACTATAGTACAACTCTAAAGAGCTCTGGATGCTCCGAACGCATACGACTCTCTAGCTCCCAAGTGGCTTCTTCAGTGCCTCTGCGCTGCCACTGAACTAAGACAAGAGGAATGATCTTATTCCGCAATACCTTGTCTTTGCGATCGAGAATCCGCACTGGTCGTTCCACGTAAGACAAATCCGAATCTAGTTGAACTTCAGAGGGATGCAAGATGTGAGACTCATCTGCTACGTATCGTCTCAACAAAGATACGTGGAACACATCATGAATACTTGATAGGTACGGCGGTAATGCAAGTCTGTAAGCCAAATCCCCCACGCTTTCCAATATTTCAAATGGACCAATAAATCTCGGAGACAGCTTACCCTTGAGACTAAATCTCAAAATCCTGCGAAAAGGCGAAACTCGGAGAAACACTTTCTCACCTGGCTGAAAATAAAGAGGTCGCCGCTTGGTGTTCGCATAACTAGCCTGTCGATCCTGAGCGATCTTAATCCGTTTCTTGATTACTGCAACCTTATCAATAGCCTGCTGGACTAACTCCGGTCCCTCAACATGTCGTTCCCCAACTTCGTCCCAGAATAATGGAGTACGACAACGTCGCCCATACAACGCCTCAAATGGTGCCATACCAATACTACGATGATAGCTGTTGTTGTACGCGAACTCAATCAAAGGCAAATGATCCTGCCAAGCGGGTCCGAAATCCATAACACAAGCTCGCATCATATCCTCAAGTGTACGGATAGCCCTCTCTGTCTGACCGTCGGTCTCTGGATGATAAGCCATACTCAAACTTAGTGAAGTGCCCAATGCTGACTGGAAACTACCCCAAAATCGTGAGGTAAAACGAGGATCTCTGTCACTAACAATACTGACTGGCACTCCATGCAGACGTAAAATCTCTTGAATATACAAGCGAGCCATACGATCGAAAGTGAAATCACGGTTATATGGCAGAAAATGAGCAGACTTGGTGAGTCGATCCACCACTACCCAAATAGCATCACTATTCCTCGAAGACAATGGTAAGTGAGTAATGAAGTCCATCGTGATATGCTCCCACTTCCATTCGGGAATAGGTAAGTTCAGCAATAATCCTCCCGGTCGACGGTGCTCTGCCTTAACCTGCTGACAAACAAGACACTTGGAAACAAACTGATAAACGCTGCGCTTCATCCCTTTCCACCAAAATCGTGTTCTCAAATCTTTATACATCTTATTGCTTCCCGGATGAACACTTAACTTGCTTCGATGGGCCTGAGATAAGATCTCTTCCCTCAAAGTATCATCCTCTGGTAGTACAACCCGATTAGACAAACACAGAAGACCATTAGACTGATAATGGAAATTACTATCTCCACCAGCCAACCGAGCTAATCTCTGAGTCTTGAGGTCAGACATCTGAGCATCTCGAATCCGAGCGAACAAACTTGGCTCAGATAAAATGGTAGCAACACGAATGCTCTCCATACCTTTCCGATGTTTGAAATTAAATCCCAACGAACAACAATCCTGGATAGTACTAATCATAGCACTGGTCTGAAGTGCAGAGGCTCTCACCTTGCGACTAAGAGCATCGGCTGTGAGATTCGCAGAACCTGGATGGTACTTAATCTCGCAGTCATAATCTTTAAGTAGATCCATCCAACGACGTTGCCTCATGTTCAACTCAGCCTGAGTGAATAGATACTTCAGACTCTTATGATCAGTAAAAAATTCAAACTTAACCCCGTACAAGTAATGACGCCAGATCTTCAGCGCAAACACAATAGCTGCCAACTCTAGATCATGAATAGGGTACTTCTCCTCGTGAGACTTTAACTGTCTAGAAGCATAAGCGATCACATGACCATTCAGCGTCAACACACACCCTAAGCCTTGAAAAGAGGCATCGGTGTAAACACTGAAACCATCAGATCCTGACGGTAACGCCAAAACAGGTGTAGAAGTCAGAAGTCGACGAAGCTCTCTGAAACTATCTTCGCACTCAGATGACCACTCGAATGGAACATCCTTCCGAGTAAGTTGCGTCAATGGTCTAGCTACCTGAGAGAAATTCACGATGAAGCGACGATAATACCCTGCCAGACCTAGGAAACTACGGATCTCAGCCACCGTCGTAGGACGTGACCAATTTAGCACTGCCTCAATCTTGCTGGGATCCACAGAAATTCCTTCCTTGGAAATCACATGACCAAGAAATACTACATGATCAATCCAGAACTCGCACTTACTCAGCTTAGCATACATTTGCTTCTCGCGAAGAATCTGCAACACAATCCTCAAGTGCTGGATATGCTCTTCCACACTGTGAGAATAAATCAAGATATCGTCGATGAACACCACAACAAACTGATCTAGAAAATCCCGAAAGACTCGGTTCATCAGATCCATGAACACTGCTGGCGCATTTGTCAATCCGAATGGCATAACTAGAAACTCGTAATGCCCATATCGAGTACGAAATGCAGTCTTGGAAATATCATCATCTCTGACTCTCATCTGATGATAACCCGATCGCAAGTCAATCTTGGAGTAAACAGAGGTACCCTGAAGCTGATCGAACAAGTCATCTATACGAGGTAATGGATACTTGTTTTTGATCGTCACACGATTCAGCTGGCGATAATCAATACACAATCGCATCGATCCATCCTTTTTCTTGACAAACAAGACTGGAGCTCCCCAAGGTGAAACACTCGGGCGAATATAACCTTTATCAAGAAGATCTTGCAATTGCTGCTTCAATTCTCTCATCTCTGACGGAGCAAGACGATAGGGGGCACGAGAAATCGGTGCAGTCCCTGGCATTAACTCAATGCCAAATTCCACCTCTCTAACCGGAGGAAAACCAGGAATCTCATCTGGAAAAACATCAGGAAATTCACAAACCACTGGAATATCATCTATACCAACACTACCTGTGGAGGAATCAATCGCATAGATGAGGTAGCCTTCCCCGCCCGCCTCTAAAGCACGACAGGCTTTCAGAGCAGATACCACTGGCATCGGAGGTCGCGCTCCCTCACCATAGAAAAACCAACTAGAGCTCTCAGTCGTACGAAACTGAACAAGCTTCTGGTAACAATCCACGGTAGCTCGGTAGGTAGTCAAAAGGTCTATACCTAGAATACAATCAAAATCTTCCATCTCCAGGATCATAAGATTCGCAATCAATTCGTTACCCTCAAAATCTAAGGGACAACCCATCACTAGACGCTTCGCTAACACCGAATGGCCCATCGGAGTAGAAACGGAAAGAATGACGTCTAGAGAAACATACGGTAACTTATGACGCTTAACAAATCGTGCAGAAATGAATGAATGTGATGCTCCGGTATCAATAAGAACAAAAGCAGGAATACCGCATAAACAAAAAGTACCTGCTATGACTCTCCCTGTCTCATCTGCAGCCTGATCCTGGTTCAGCGCAAAAACCTGACCTTGGGCACGAGGTCGAAGATTTGAACTACCCACTGCCTGACCCTGCCTCCTCTGCTGAACAGTCGTCTGAGATCCGGAACCAGATCCTGCTCCACCTCGCAACTGAGGACAATTCTTCTTGATATGACCCATCTCTCCGCACTGAAAACAAGCTCCCGCGGCTGATCGGCATTGCTCCGATGGATGGTTCTTCCTACAATGCACACAAGAAACCTTCTTCTTACCAAAGCGAAAAACACCGCTAGACCGTGATCCAGATCCAGAAGAAGAAGAACCTGACTTCTTGAAAGACTGAGATCGAGGGCTCAAAGTACTTGGAGGTCTAGAAGAAAGAATAGCCCTACCACGCTGGAGACTGATCTCTGCCTGGCGACACCGGTTCACTAACCCATCATAAGAAGTAGAATTATCACAGACAGTGACTCGATCAAAAATCTCCTGGTTAAGACCCTGAAGGAAATGGTCATACTTGGCCTCAGAACTGCCACTGATATGAGGGGCAAAGGGTAACAACTCGAAGAACTTCTGCTGATATTCATCAACAGACATACTCCCCTGCTTAAGATTCAGGAGCTCAATCGTCTTTGCCTGACGAAGGGCTGGAGGAAAATATAGCTGCATGAAAGCTGCACGGAAATCGGCCCAAGTCACCCTACCCTGAGACTGGACTATCGGCGCAGAAGTCGATCGCCACCACTTGCGCGCACGGCCCTCGAGAAGAAAACTAAGGGTCTCCATCCTCTGCTCCTCGGTGCACTGGAATGCACGGAAACAACTCTCCATGCGCTCTAACCAATCCTCAGCATCATCGGGAGTCTCACCACCGACTAAAGGCTTAGGCCCCATCTGAATGAAACGATGCAGCTCAAAACGCCTAGGACCATCCCGACGATGACGATGTTCACGATGACGCCTACGATCGTCCTGGTCACCCCAACGACCTACACTCCCCTGACTACTCTCGTCACCAAAGTGGTCAGCCATCGCTACAAGATAGAATGGGGAAAATGGTAAAATGGTCAACGAAAATCCCAAAACAGAATCTATATCCCAAAATCGTAAGCATGCTCTGATACCATAAATGTAGTGACCCGTTCCAGAATCACCTACTAATCAAGAATTAAGCATGCGATTAACTTAATTAAAAACAATCAGAAATAAAGGCGGAAAACTGTCACCAAAAGATAGTTATACAACCCAATCGAAAATCCAGGACAACTCAACTAAAATGAAATATACGGTACAACCATATCGAATCAAAAAGATACCGAAGAACTAAACCAACCAGCTACTCAACGTCCTCCTCCTCCTCCTCCTGAGCTGTCCAACCTGAGGCCTGCCCCGTGGGAATGGGGTGTCCAAGATAAACAAAACCGAGGACATGAGCGATAAGAACGCCCAGTACAAAAGCATGAGTATACAAACCTATATGAAATGCACATGCTATGATATGATACCAGGGTAGTCAAGAAACAGGAGTAACAAAGGATCTCAATATGCTCAGTCTAGAGGCGCCAAGTGGATAGTGCCGCGCGGTACTCCTCTGGGTCACTGCATCCACTACAAGAACAGACGTGGACCAAAAATGTCCCGGATCACCGAAGCCCTCCCGACCCGTCGGCCACTGTGTACTCTCGGTGTCCATGCGTCCACAAGACAAGACAGGGCTGAGCGGCCCCACAAGATATAGCTTATCTCGAAAGAGATACAGCTCAACAGTAAAGGCTATCTCGAAGGAGATACGGCTCAACATGAAATGCAACATGCATCATACAGCGTGACATAATAGCATGCATCATATGACATATATCAATGCACCACATAATCATGCAACACATATAAGAATGTATACTCGACCAGGATATCTCGGATAGTACTTTCGTACCTCTATCACTGCAATCCTAATCCACTGGAAAACCAGACAAACAGGTCTATTCCAAGCCTATTCATCAAGTGAAAACCATCACTAAAACTTATCTACCAGACTTAACTAGATAATCCTGAAATAATAATGATACAATTCCAAACCTTCGTCCGTCGCTAGCCCGCTGATGCCGCTAGCTCCCAACTAGAGCACAGCTCCGCTACAAAGCCAGTAGCTCCCTGCTAGTGCCTGAACCTCGGGAAAGACTAGAAACCTCTCAGAAACGACTAAAACGCTCTGGAACGCTCTGAAATGGCGAGTAAGAAATGAAGCCTCGCACCTCTATTTATAGCCAATGTTCGGACGATCCGATCCACTTCGGAAGCTCCGATCCGGTACACTTCGGATGCTCCGAACCCACTTCGGACGATCCGAACCTTGCATGCGTTCTACGTGTCCAGCCACCTGTCTCGGACGATCCGAACCCTTGCTCGGACGATCCGAATTCTGCATGTCTGCCACGGGTCCATCCACCTGGCTCGGACGATCCGACATCTGGCTCGGACGATCCGAACCATGATCGGACGATCCGAACCCGGTTCGGTCCTTCCGATCCCACCGAAAATAATTAATCCAATAATTAACTCAAATTAGGAATCGGGATACTACATGTTCAGTTGTGAATACTTCATGTAGAGGTGGTGATCGACTTTTGTGGGGTGAGATAGAGAGAGTTTTTAACATTTAATATGTAACTTGTGTCGTATGGTATGAATTCAACAATTGACAATGTTTATCATAGTCTAACCTGGACTCTCCTTTCATAAAACTCTTATCAAGTTTTTCTCTGTTGAGAAACACCTATGTGTTATTATATAACTATGTAGTATTTGTCAACTTTTTACAATACATGTAATAGATAAATAATTATCAGCTCGTCTGATAGCGCCCATCCGATCATTGTAAGAGCATCTAGTATCATCAACTCATTATCCATTAGGCCTGTAAAAACCAAAAGTTAGCTTACGGTACAATCTTTTCAATCATACATCCCGATCGAATCTAAGGCCATTGATATATCAAAATTTACAAATGAATTTGATAAAGATGAGATATATCTTGGAGTAATAATAGTGATATCAAATGTACAACTAGAGAATCACCTTCCACTCGAGAAGTGATAATCACTTGAAAAGTCCGAGAGAGGGATGTTCAGTGATTCATCTTATGATCAGCCATATATGAATGGACATCTTCATGCTCTTACCAGTGAAACCTGGTGTTTACATCACATGTACTAGTCTCGATCTCGAGTGACCTTATTTTAATCAACTAAATCAACTAGGAACATATTTAGAATATACAGTACACACTTACGAATTTCATGATCAACCTTGCGAAATTAACCTCATATTATAAAGTATATTCAACGTCTTTATCTATGCAGTTTGCATGAGTATACAGATAAAGTAGACGTATAATTGGATAAAATCGTAAAATATTATTAAAATAAAAATTGTTTTACACTAAAGTTAATAAAACTCAATCCACAAGTTGACTTATCGGACACTTACTCTAACATAAATAACAATCTCAACCAGAGGCGTATCTACAGTAAGGGCTGGGATGGGTTCAAGCCCAGCCAAGATTTTTGTTTTATATATATATATATATATATATATATATATATATAGCCATAAGCCCATATATTACAAAATAAGAAAAAAAAAAAAGTAAAAAAACTCTTTTCACAGTTTAGGCGTGGAAATTGGAATTCCTCTCCAATTATCAACCTCCTTCGATCTTTTTCGGGTATCTCCTTGGAGTAAAAAAACTCTCTCACAGCCCCTTGTTCTTTTTTTTCCCCCAATTTTCTCCTTCTTTCTTATACTCTTTTTACCCGTGACTTTTAAATTCTTGTCACTTGTCAAATATCTTTCTATTAATTTAATTAATCTTTTTTAAGCATAATTCTTCTTGATTCTTGCTAGGTTTCGAGTTTAGATTATTTGTGGTTGATTGATTTATGTTTTTCCCAAGATTCTGGTAGTTTCTAGTGTTTTTGAATATGAGTTTGGTCTATTCTGGGTTCAAAATTAAAAACTTGCAATAAATTAATGGTATACTTTTATGAAATCTTATCACCATGAATTATCAGTTTAGTGTTTTTGATGTTTGATTACTCAAAAGATAAACAAAATTGTTTTTTTTTTCAATCTTTTAATTTAAATGAAGAGTATTCTTTTAGGTGAAATAAAATGACGTTTATAGGTTTTTTATTTATAGATGAATCAAAATGTAAAAAAGAAGCATTACTGATTATTTCATCCAAAAAGACAATGTTTGGCGTAAGTTGTATTTTTTTTTGTTATGCGTACTCTATTATATAATTAATATTTGAACTTTTGAAAAATATTTATCCAGATTTGATGATTATATTGCGAAAATTGTGGTTTGTACTTGATTTTTATTTCATGTGGAAAATATTGTATTGGTTTCTAGATTAATTTTTTTTATTTTCTAGTCCCCCATATTTTGAAATTCTGGCTACGCCCCTGATCTCAACACACACACGCTCCCACACACACACAAAATATATATATATATATATACATATATATATATATATATATATATATATATATATATATATATATAAACCTGTATTAGGCGTGATAAGCGTGATCTTTGCACGCCTAATAGGACAACATGTTTATTGTCATATTAGGTATGCGAAGATACAAAAAACTTGTATATATAATACTAAAAATATATATATTGACTCACGCTTATTACACAATGTGTTCAAAATTATTATTAAATCAAATATATAATTAATTAATAAATAAAAACTAATGAATTCTCTGTCCCCAATAATTTATGTGACGCATGACATTGGACCCATGCATTTACTAGTGGACCATACACTAAGGACTTATGATTAAACCAAAGATTCAAATCTTTAAAAAAAATCCAAAAGGAAGAATGTCACTACACAAATTATAAATGTTTATTTTAATAAATTTATTATGTCGTTTTCATGGCATGCAATGAGCAAAACGTGCTTCAATATTTTATTATTTTATTTATTAATTATTAGAAATAAATATATTGAATAAATATCCAACCGCCGACGCCAAATGTGGGGTTCGCATTACTGGTTGGATTTGACTTTTACGCAGTAATATTATATTTAATTTAGTGCTTTATTTATTATATGTTCATAGAATTTATTTATTTTTTACACAAGTTATGCAATATTTATACTTTATTATATTACAAAAAGAATTTAGTAATATGTTAAATTAATAAATTAAATAATATAAACTCGATTTAATAGTTACATAAATGGGTATTTGGAGAAGTTGACTAAAGCCAGAGCTGAGAAATAAATGAATAGTGGCGGCTATTTCTTCTTGTTATAGTTTTTTTTTTTTAATAAAACGAAACAGCAACATTAAAGGTCGGTGAGTGATTTATACAAATTAATAAGAATGTGTGTGTATATATATATATATATATATATATATATATATATATATATATATATATATATATATAAATTAACGATGAATTCGAAGCATAGAGATTTGAGACAGTAATTATTTTATTTAGGTGTGAAATTGAAAAAATGTATGATAATTTAATTTGGACAGAAAATTGAATAAGTATTTTAGAAAAAAAAAATTGAGTACGTAAGAGAATATTTAATTGAATTTTTCATATACTTAACCTTAAAATAAGATATGAGGAAATATTTTTGGAATTTTTCAAAAAATTCTCAACATAACAAACATTAGTTATTTATTTTAGACAATGATTACACAAAATCAAATTACAAACAAGGAACGTCAGCCTCACACTTTTACATTGAGAACTCTTTTGAAACGTGTTCTATTTAAAATATGCTACTAGATTTATATATATATATATATATATATATATATATATAAAAGCTACTATTCGAAATTTATATTTAAATTCATATCATTGAAAATTTCACTTTTTAAAATGATAGCAATCAGTTAACTGATAAAAACACTATGGTTTAAATAAAAGACAAATCATCAAACTCCAACTTACGTTTTAAAATAATGCAAATATGAAATAAGTAAAAACCTCACAACCATCAACATACCAAAACATAGCGTATAAAATAAGCATGCCCACTCCTATATCAAATCGTGATGTGCGGAAAACATATGGTTATCGGGTTCATGTGCGCACATCCAGCCCCGCCTACTCAGACTTCAGCACCTCCAGCCTCTTAATTGACATGCTCACCTGCATAATTTACACCTAGTGAGTCTAAAAACTCAACACATCTGTAACGTTATAGTAAATACATATACATAACAAGAAACAGTGAAAAATACTGTAAGAAAATACATTTCATGATTGTAAAAATCGTATGGATAATCATAACTTGTTGAAGCATAAATATTTTCATAACATATCACTTCATATCAGCATATATGTGTTCGTTTTTTAATTTAAATTTTGTTCATTAGTTGCGACTTTCGTTTCATCGTGTCAGTCGATGGATCCATCTATGTGTAACCGTGGTACCCGAGGGCGGGGACATCAGCGACAACATTACCCGTCCATTGAGCCATGGCCTTACATGTCATTGTGTCATCGTATTAGTCACAAACAACTCTCATATTTCAAAACATGCCATCATATTAATCACTTAATAAAATCATACGTATACGTAAATTTTTCTTAAAATAAAGCATGCAGTGTATTTTTCATATTTACATAAAAAGTCATATACATGATATCATAAACGTTTAAAACATGAACACTCGTGTTTGGAGCGCTGCCAAGACTACTAACTCGACTTGAAGACGACCACGCTTAAACCATGATTCAAAGATTCATAATCAAGCTTCACATGACCTAATCTAACCCTTACTGAGCTTTGTCATAACGACGTATCAGTACCAAACGAGACAATAGCACTTAAACCTTGAGCTCCTAAAACCCCGGACCAGCGCCTAGGCACTAACACTGTGGCGATGTGGCGTTTGATTAGCGCCTAGGCGCCACGGCATCATCGATGACCAAGCGCCGCGGTGCTAACCCTGTGACAGAAAAACATCCAAGCCCTTCTATGCCACCTTCTGCCCTACTCCCAACTAACCAGAGCCAGCCTCGAACCATTGTTACCTAGGACCAAGATCAAGCCAAGGACACCCTATTGAACCGAACTTAACCTCACCTACAGTCCCACACACGCACCTTGTCCGATCTTGCCAAGGAGTGACACAACTAGCCCTTAACCCTACCCATTCCTTCTACCTTCACGTCCAGCTGCACACGGCCATCTCCTAGCCTAGTAACGGACCCAATAAGGTCTTATACAGGGCTGGAATCAAGCCATGCATGCACGGCTGCACCAACCATTTCCCTCGATCTAGCCACGAAAACCCTAGGTCCTTAACCCAAAACCAATCGGCCTTCCCTCAAGCCGACCACGTCTCGACTCCAGCCCTTGTCACCTTCACTCTCGAACTATGCAGCCCCCTAGCGTCTCAAAATCGGCAGCCCCTTATACAAACACAAGAAAGCGTGAGTTATGAGTCAAGAAATTGCATATTTCATGTCAAACCTTTGCAAAATTTCACCACATGATAAATCAATGGAGTTCTCATGCAAATACATATATATATCAGCATATAAATGGCGTGAATGATGAGAAAAAAAGATACAAGGCGTGTCTTTGAATATAAACGCTCGAAAACTTGAAGACCTTTGTGTAGAACGCGCACCGGAGAGACGCGGAGGAATTTTTCTTGAAATCTTTAGAGAAACTTTGAGATGGCCGTTGGTTTTTCGAGCCAAGATAGCTGCTGAATAAGGGAGGGGGCGGCCACCTAGAAGGGATTAGGTTTAGGGTTTATCTTTTAGGTTTAAGTTATAATATATTACATTAATGGGCCCTTAATTAAAAATTAAAGGGTTAAAAGGTAAACCCAACAAGCCCAAAAACATTCTCGTAAAATATTTTGTTTAGGCACGATTTGAAAAATATTGTCCGACCCTTCAAAAAGTCCTCTGAAACGATAAAATTTGCGTACCTTAAAATATATAATCCGGCGAGTAAAAATACACAACCAAAGCTCATTTTTCAAAAATCGTGATTTAATACACGAGATATTAAATAATTAAAATAATTGTTCAATAATAATATTTTTCTGCTTATCTCAGGTCTCCGTTACTCGTTCGAGCGCGAAATGCAACTTAAACCCTAATGCATGAAACTTATAAATAATAATGAAATAAATCCTTCCCTTGCAATAATCATGCATGAAGTGCATAAAAATCATTAAACACCTATTTTAAAATAAAACCCTAGATTGAAGGCAGTCGGGTTACGTAGTTCTAATTTCCTATCAAAAATGAATCTTCTACGGTCATATGTCGATGGTGTCTTCGAGCTCTTTTCAAGCCGAAAACAGGTTACTGAAAAATAACAAAATATGGTTGGCCTCACACTTGTATATCTACCAATGTTGGTATAGATCATCGCAACTTGAATAGTGATATGGTGGCACAAACGCTATTGGGAGTTGTATGATGTTATCCTTCGTACGAGATTAATTTTATATCATGAAAATGTAAAAGATAAATATGGATATCAAATCTTGTATACGAAAACATGACGAAGTTTGAAACACGCGGTGGAAATTTCTTATGGTACATGGGAGAGCTCAGTGCAAATACTTCCAAAATATATGTGTGTCATGTCAAAATATAAACAGGGAACAATTGTGGAGTAGAAGCATCTCAGATCAAACATCGAAGCGATGTTCTGGGCATACAATATACAAACGTAAGATGTTGATAGTTTTCACTCTGGATGCGAACAATCAGATTCTACCGCTAGCATTCGCCATTGTGGATGAAGAAATGCCTGATTCCTGGAAATGGTTCTTGGAGAATCTTCGTCGATATATTGTTTGTAGTGAAAATGGTGTGTACCTAATTTTTGACAGACATAAAGGAATTGTGCGAGCAGCTGAGAATCTATCATATTTTCGACCTCTTCATGGTGTGCATCATTTTTGTTTGAGACATGTCTGCACAAATTTTATTCTAAATTCAAATATGTGCATTTGAAAGATTTATGATTGGAGGCAGACACACTACATCAAATTTGTAAGTTTGAAGCAACAATAGAGACAATCAAGTACAAAAAAATTTTGGCGCATAGATATTTTGATGGAATTGAGCCAGAGAAATGAAGTATAGTTGGAAACATGGGGGTGATGACACCAATATGCCAGAGTGTTTAAGCAGTGTATTAAATGGAGTTCGTATACTTCCTATATCTGCAATAGTACACTTGACCGTTTTGAGCTGCGTACAGTACTTCATTGAACGTGTGATAAGATGTAGTCGTACGATTCAGAAAAATCAACTATGGTCAGGATATGCATCTCAGAAGTATGAGGAATGGTAGAGAAAATCTAGTGAACATCGTGTTGCCACATATGATGTACGAGAGCAAACTACTTCGTTCACGACTAGAGGAAGGCCAAGTCATGCCAACATATGCAAGTTGTGAAATTATCAACCAGCGATTGTTAATGTGGTAAATGGAGATTTTTGGCATCCCACGTTCCCTGCAATTTGCACCGCTAAATAGTACTCGTGAGATCCCACAACACTTGTGCAGCCGTGGTACAACATGTCGAGTACTTAGCAATGTATGGGGGAAGATTTCAACCTCTTGCATATGAACAATACTGGGATCCACCCGAGTTTGAGTTCCACCACAACTTGGTTAGACATGAAATAAGAAGAGTTGGTAGGGACATAACAACTCGATTATGAAATGAGATAGATAGGCCAGTAGTTAGAGAAAGACAACAACGAACTATGCATATGTAAAAATGTTTTTAAAATTTAAATTCTTATCAATGAATATGTATTTTGTATTTATGTTGATTAAAAATTAATTATAACGAATATTAAAATTCGGGTGTTTTTGGGTGCTGGTGCGCACCTACAGGCTGGGGCGGGCGGAAAAACATGCTAGGGTGCACTGCACTCGCTCAAGGGCGTTGCGTGCCTGCGTGCTGGGGCGGGCAGAACGGACTGCTGGGGCGAGCTGCTCTTGCTAAAGGGAATGTTGCGCGCTTGTGCTTTGGGACGGGCAAAACGACCCGCTGGGGCATGTCTGTCTCTTCCAGGCGCCGCTGGGCACACCTACTTTGGCCTGAAAGCTTTTCCTTGGTCCTTCAACACTTGAATGACATTATGATGACCCTAAACATAATTTTCATGCCCTTGTTATTATAAAAAAAAGTCTTGTATTTGACGTTTTAAAAATTAAATCAATATTTTATATAATTCGAAAATATATAAATTTTAATTATATAATTTTAGTGCAATATATAATAATTTAATTGTTACAATGATACAAATATCTTCATGTTCCAATTAGAAAATTCTCAATTATAAATTTTTGATGGATAAGTTCGGGAACCTGCAAGAGTGCTTCAAATACAATATTCTCAATAAGCTTCAATAGCTCGTGTTCTAAGAATGTGTATATCGATGAATTAAATCGAGTTTGGTTAGAAACCAAGCGAAAAATACTCGAAGTAATCCATCGTTAAGAAAGATGATACATTTTCAAGACTTTTAGCTTGTGTTAACTGATTAACTATTTAAGGGGATTCATTTCGAGCTTGTATCAGTTCAGTTATGGTGAGAACTGAACTGATATCAGCTGAACTGAGCAAATCAGTTTAAAACAAAAGTTAAGAAGTTAAATACACAAGATATGTTTATAGATGTTCGGAGAGTTCAAATGCTTCTACGTCACCACTTCTACCTCCTCCGGTAGGATACACTAGAAGACTTTGATTTATACAACACCTTGTACATACCCACTCAGCTTAGGACTTACTATACTGCCTAACTTAACTCTTAGTCTGGACTAAATACAAGGCCTTCCAGCAAACACTTGTTTAACGTCTGTGTGTCAAAGACTACATAAACCTGTTTTACGTCTTTGTGCAAGACGGAATTTGAGTGGTGGTGTGTGTGTGTGAGAACTGATCTTTGAAAACTACCCAAAGTATTCTCACACACTGAGGGAAATATGCTTCTAAAACTAAGCTTATAACACGTTGAAGTGTTCCCTCTAGGCTGATTGCTTATTCAAAGCTGATAATCATTATGTGTGCCCTCTCTGTATTTTATCTTTTCACTCGTCAACTCTCATCTTCTTCTTCACTCAGCTTCAACTTCTATTTATAGCGTTTAGCTGAACGTACAGTGAGACTCAGTGAATGAATCCATTGCAGTTTGAATTTGTTCCCCCAAATATATATCTAGAACATTTGGTTTTAAGCGCTGCTGCAACGTCTCTTATTGTACCTTGATCATACAATATCTTTTGTACCTTTGTGCACAGCTGGATTAAGCTTGTCGTATCTGCAAACTGGTTCGCTCCTAACTGATGATCTGAACTGGTCAGTTGAACTGGTCTTGAACTGGTGAGGTGAAATCAGTTGACTCGTCAGTTGAACTGATTTCACTTATTCAGTTGAACTGGTTAGTTGGATCTTCATCAGTTGAACACTTCATCAGCTGGCTGGGCTTCTGAAGGTCTTCTGTTGAACCACGTATCAACTAGACAATCAGTTGAAATGCTCTTGATACTTCAGTTGTACTGGTTCAGTTCGATCAATCAGTTGGCACTTTCAGTTGGCGTCTCGATAGCTTCGATTTAAGCTTGGTAACTGATTAGTTCGAAGCTTGATCAGTTTCAGTTCATGCGCACTTAGGTAAACTCATTAGAACAAATAAACATGTTTTGTTAACATCAAAATCAAGATTGCGAACATGAAATGTTCCAACAATTTTCAATCATAAGAATCATCATCAAAATTACAATGATACAGATGACTTTTGGTTCCACACTCAGGTGGGTCGTCTCTCTACGCAATCTAATATCTTGATTAATAACATTTTTCTCATCTGAACAACCCAGAAAAATGATAGGTGAAATAACATTTCTCTCGGGTCGAATATCATGACAAGTTGTTGTGGACCTACATTAATAAGATTTGTAAAACTTTGGATATTTGACCAAATTGGAGTTTGATAATAATGGTGAGCAAACAAATGTTGGCCAGCACCTGATGATTCAAATGACTCTGTATTATCAAAAAAAACCCATTGGTCCTGATGTTCCTGAATTATCAAAAACGCCTGATGGATCAGATGACCATGTTTTACCAAAAAACCATATGACCAGATGATCCTATGTTAAGGAAAGAACCTGAGGGACCAGATGAGCATATGTTATTGAAAATACATGAGGGAACATATAAATTTCATTTCTCTTATAAATGTTCTAGTTAAAATGCATTGTGTGTAACTAAACGCATTTTTTCACCTATAATTTAACAAATATGATTACATATTGAAAATTTTAAAAATAATTATAGATTATATTTGGGCAACAAATTAAAATATTATTGTGCACCATATGGAGCATCTGGAAAAATAACATCGGGTTGACTTGGAGTCGCAACAACTGTTAATTCATCTCTGTCGGAGTTAACCAATTTAATCCTGCTCTATGCACATATCTACTACTAATAATAAAAACATATAAAAATACATATATTGTATTAAATAATGAAAATAAAATATTTATACATGCAGGATATATAAAGGTCCAGCTATTGTAGATTTTTTTATACGTGTTGCATTGCACAACTCGTGGTATAGGAATGCTAAAATTGCACTTCCCCAACATAAATATTTCACACGGTCAATATCATGCAGTAGTTGCAAAAACATGAGTCTAGCCGACCCTCCCTGATAATCTGGGAACAATATTCCTCCAATAATCATCAACGCTACACAGCGAGTATATTTCACGAAATCTACTTCCGAACTATTATCATCAATAAGGGTAGAAATGATGTGAGGACCTGGACTTTCGAATCAAATAACGTAAGAAATAAAACTCGATGTTTAAGCTAAAAATTATTAATTAAAGAAACTCGACTATAGAATTATACTTTCAGCTTTAAAAGCTTGAGGGATTAGCTTAAAAGAAATCTATGTATTGAGAAACCACAATAATCTAAGCGTCGTCACCCGGAGGAAGAAACCTCTAGCTCATGAAATCAAGTTTTAGCTCAAGGAAGCTCATTGATTCATGTCCTAAAGGAGCCAAAAATTCAGATATGGGAGAAATTAAAAGTCGGATATAATTAAGATATAAGGAATTTCCCTTGAGTGCACCAAACCAAGGTGACCCTTGGTTGTGGATAAACTTTGACCACTTGGAGGCTACTTAGGCCATCAATCTTGGGCACTTGGAAGGCCACATTTTCGGCTAAATGGAGGGGATTTCATCAGCCATTTTCAGCCTATAAATATCACCATACATGCTGAAGAAATGTACCAAAAAAATTCTTCCAAACTCACTCCAAGTTTCGGCCAAGAAAAGGAAGGCAAGTCGCGCCTATTGCATTCAGCATCTAGGCATGTCCAAGTGCTGCTAAACCGACTTAAGGTTTTGTCCAAAGGCTCGAAAATTTTTTGTCCAAAAGCTCGATCAAGTGCCGTCCAAGGCTTGTTCGAAATACGGTTTGTGTTCGGTGAAGATTCGTCCAAGTTCAAGCGAGTTTCGAATCACCTATTGAACAACGGTAAGTGGGCTTATATATAGGTTTTAAACATTTATGTATGTTTTAAATTGTGATCGAGTGACTTTTGTTTGCTTCTGTAAATATTGTTATACGGTCTGTTATGCATTTTTTTACGATTCGTTCTGTCCTTTTTGTTCCAATTCACTCTGTTCGATATTTTTGTTTCGTCCCAAATGATAAGTTATTATTCGAATAATGGTGCATCGAGAAAGTCTGTAAAGAAAAAGGACCCAGAAAGAATCTGTCTATGGGAGAATTCCCCATAAGGAGCCCGGATGTAGAAAAGGCCCCAGAGGGAACCTATTTACTGGAGAAGGCCCCAGAAGGAGCCCAAGATCAAAAATAGCCCATGATCATTATAATGTGTTTTGTCTGATAAGATCTAATAGGTATCTGTTCTGATACATTTTGATCTAATAAGATTTTTGACATGCTCTGTGTCTAGTTCAATTAGCTCTTCATTATGTTTCCACTTCCTGAGTATTTTCCAAACACTCATCCCCTTTACATCCATCCCTATATAATAATGAGGAACATGTGAAAGAAAGGGAACATAACCAATTCTGGGCTGGTGAAAAACTACATAGACAAGAAGACCAAGTCCTTGAGTTCAAGATTACTACTTATTCGTATTAGTCTTCGCATTTTTGCGTTTTCTTTAGTAAGAAACAGCTTCCGTATTATTTGCATTTTTATATGTAAAGACACTGAATTTTTGGTTTTGGTTATTTGCTACAAGGCTTATTGTTTTCAAATTAATTGATTAACAATGCTGGATGTCACCGACGCCTTGATCTCGGGGCGTGACAACTGCAGTGATCGTGTAGTGCAGTCATAAACAAATGACCACTTTTAAAATGCGATGATGGTGTCGCAAATCCAAACAAATCAAGACATATATGTTGTCAATTGTATGTGAAACATCTATTTCAGTCATCGAGTCACCATCAATTGTTAGACCGCATATTATCGAAACATTTTATAACATCACAGTCGCTTCACCACATCTAAAATGAAAAGTGTTGTCTCACGTTGCCATTCAATAAAAGAAGTAATCAAATGATTGCCAAACACTCGAAAAACGCATTATAAAATCCCAAAACCCCATATGATTTAAGTAATCAAATGGAATTGATTTTTTTTCTTTATTTTCAATTAGGAAAAAAAGACAAGAATTGGCCACCGACAATAAACGAAAATGGATTTCGTTTGATTTCTACCTAATCAATTAGTAATTTTCTTACTCAAAAGGCTAAAAACTGTTTTAAACAAAAAAAGTTAACCAGAACCACATACTTTATTTGATTATAAAATGTTTAAATATCAAATTATTTTAATCGTCCAATAAAATATTTAAATAAATAAAACAATTAATTTTTTTTATTTATTATACCTAGTTTTCAAATACCTTTTAACTAAATAAATCTCAATGGTTAACTACATTATTATAACACTTGACAATCATAATGACATAATAATTACAATTCTTCGACTAAGAAAATATCCAAACCCAGAACCGAACCTGATCCGGAGAAGATTTTTGCTTACCTACTTTCCTCATTCACAGAATTTCAAACCCAAAATTTCGTTTAAAAGAAACTGAATATCTTATTATTTGAACTGATTAGATATTTACATTATATACTACAAACTAGCAATATTTAAATGATCAGATGTTTCAAAAAAAAAATGATCAGATATTATATTAAAATAAAAAATTTAAAAATATTTTTTATAATAATTTTTCATGACATGAGCTGGTAGCTAAGATAAGCTCTACATTTACTTAAAATATAATTCTATAATTTTATATTATAAGAGTACTTTTAATGTATCACAAATTATAACATTACTTTCAAAAGTAATTGCTCTGTCTTTCGGGGGGGTTTTAAAAAAATATATAATGTAAATAAGTATTTAATAAAATATTGCAAAATTGGGAAAGTTGTGAAAATATAACAATCCGCGAAAATAAACTCTGGATTCAAACTTTTTTTAAATAAAATAAATGGCTGTCACGGATTCTGAGAATCCGTGACAACGTGACCATCTTCCCCCCTATAAATTGCACCGAGTATTCGGCATTCCTTCTTCAATCCTTCAGCGCAAATCTTCAGCATTCTTCCGCGCAACTATTTATTTTTTTCTTCGCTTCGTGGTATTTTTTGTTGGCTAGAATTATTAGAATCCGTGACTCTCCTCTCCTTATAAATTGCGCCGATCATATGATTATCAGAATTCCTAATTTGATTTGAGAGAATTCTGTCGAATATCAGAATCTCAAAGAATTGCGTCGAGTTTTAGTAATTTAGAATTTGATTTGGGAGAATTGTGCTGAGTATCAGAATTGGTAGAATTGCACTAAGTCTCAGTCGAATCTATGTTTTTTCTTTGTATGTTGAATTTTTTGTATAATATTTCTGATAACGTTTGTAATTTATTAAAGATGTTAAACAACGTTTGCTGATTCAAAGTTCATATATTTTTTAATTGTATTATTTATGTTGTGTTAATGTAATTATAACTTTATTCGGTTGCATTATACTATTGAGTATAATTTTGTTATATTTTATATTTTTAATATTAATTATATTATAAAATTACTAATAGAAATACTAATAAGAAAGTAATAATAAATATAAATTGCTGATCTTTGAAAAAAATTTCAAAGTTCGTATTTTAAATGTAATTATATTATATTATTTAAATATGAAAATGAGTTAATATTAGGGACTTTTTCACTGTTTAGTATATTAATTATAATAATAGAATAAAATAAAGTAAGGAAAAAATAATTGTAAAATTAATGTATCACGCCTACTTGGTAGGCGTTACATGTATTTTCCTTTCTTAAAAAAAATAATATAAATGACTCTTTATAATTATTTCAAAGTTGCGTGTGTAATGCCCGAGATTTATTTTGCTGTTGATCTGCGATTATTGATTTTGAATCATATGATTATGAAGGACCCCTACGAGACTTGATTTGAGTTTGCTTGTGATATTCGATGTGAGAGGACATAACACCTGCGCATATGCGCGAGATGGGCAGAGGACCTCGCGCATATGCGCGAGCTGTGCGGGAAGAATTGTGCGGAGACAGTAGGTCTCGCACAGATGCGCGGAGGTGGTGCGCGCATATGCGCGAGCTGCCGAGAAGATTATGTTCTGAGACAGAGTGTCTCGCGCATATGCGCCGAGGAAGCTACGGAAAATGGAAACGAGAAAGCTACGGAAAATCCTTACGCTTTTTCATATTTTAGATTTTGATTTGCGAAAGATCCGTCCGTCTGATTTTGGATCCGAGTGCGGTACCGTGTTCCTCGTAACAAGGACTTCACACACACGTAAGTTTTCTTATGTTTTGATAGGATTTGAAAATATGGTATTGAAAGAATCAGATATGCTTGATATATGGTATTCTTGATATATTAGACATCGTATAATCGAAACCGGACTGAAGAACAGATACTGCATGAAATTGTTATGATTTTTCAGAATTGAATTGATTGAGAATATACAGATTTGATATCAGATTATGTTTGTCGATCGATTATAAGTTGAGATTGATATTTGTATTGCTGGGTATATTGAGATGGTGCCGTTATACCGTTGAAACAGAATTAGATTGAGTTCTGATTGTATCGAGTATTGATTTTAGTGGTATATTGATATTGTACTCCTCGATATTGTCATTTCCAGATTGAGTATTGACAGATTCGAATTCGAGACTTCGACAAAGCCAGAAACCGACGAAAGAAAGGTATAAATCAATGTTAACCGGGAGATTGACTCGAGTTAGATTCGACTTGAGTTTCCCTAAACCACATACTTGTTTGTTATTGTTTTAATATCTTTGTATTACTTGAATGAATATGCTTATTCTATTGATTTATAGATAAGCAAAGAATAAAAGATAGATGTCGAGAACGAGTCATTGGCAGATGTGCCAAGTCTTGGGCAGAGGTGCCTAGACATTGGATGTTTGGTTATATCGATGTTGCTTAGAAGTAGATCGACTTCTATTTCTGAGATTCGATATAATATACCAACGTCCGGGAAATGGGATCCCTAGAATAGACTAGATCAGAGTCGAGTCAGAGATATGAGTTTGATTTACAGTTTTATATCATTTCATGTTTCATATTGATACATGTGATTGACACTGTGATATGCTTTCTTATATGCTTTTATATGATTGCATGTTTACGTTGTTTATATTGGGAATATTATTCTCACCGGAGTTATCTTCCTGTTTTTGTGTTTGTATGTGTGCATAACAACAGGTGGGACATGATCAGGGTCAAGAAGAGGATGAGATATTACAATTAGCGTGGAGATTCGGACCCAGAAGTAGAATAGGCTTCAACACTTGATATATAGTAGTTGAACCCTAGTTTGATTTTAATGTAATTGTACAAGACTTGTACTTTTATGTTAATGTTTATATCAAATTAATTTTATTATGTTCCGCACTTGTATTAAAAAAAAATTAGATCAGTTTATTAAATTGATCAAATTATTCCCAAGAACGATTAAGAAATGAATTAGCGTCCAGGTCCCCACAACATGCCTCTACAGTACATGTATTAAATTAATGATAATAATAATAATATTTTTTAAATCAATGATATATTTTGAATTAATTTACTTAAAATGTTTATTTTAGAAATTAAATTAATTTTTAAGGTAAAAAAAATTGTATCACATGCTTACGTCGGAATTTTTTTTTGAAAAATATAACTTTATCTTGTAAAATTTTCATTTGTTTCTCTTTATTATAATTTATTTATTTGAAAATTTATTGATACTCTTAATTGTTAAAATTGTTAATATAAGAAATTGATATCTGTAAAAATTATAAATACACGTGTTTAAAAATTTAAAATTTTAATATAAGTCATAACAATTTTTTTATTATTATAAAAACAAACATTTATATTATTAAATATAAATTTTAATTACATTGATTTGACAATATATACTTTAAAAATAATAATAATCTTGTAAGCGATTCTTGAAATTTAATCCAATATAAAATATATATTTTATAATATGTGTAAGAAACTCATAATTAAATTTTATTATAATTGTATACATTATGTCAGAGTTTTCGATGCAGACATGGATACTGTGAGGGCCTTACTTTACGTAGGTGCTATGTCATTATTGAAGATGGTAGGGTTGAATATAGTATTCTCGCAACCAGGCCTATTAAAATCCCTTGGTCTACTACATTTTCCCAACCGGTGATTTATGTGCATCGAAAGCTGGAGATCGACCCATCAAAATTCTGCATCAAATTGTCAACGAAATATTGTTATAGCCGGTTGTCTCGTTACATTGAAGAGCGTGTCTAAAACCCAACCAAGCTGCGCAGCGCTGTTGTAACGTATGTTTGTCGTACGCGGTACGTATCTACACAAATGATAGGCATGCCATCAATATTCAACCCCCAAATAAGGGCAACGTCCTAGGGTGATTGTTGTTTTGCCAACTGTAAGGTGAAATAAGTGTGTCTCACGACGTCATCTCTCAACGATGACTGTAAGCAAATGATTATCATAATTTTTTATAGGACCACACTGAATTATACCATAGAAACCCATGCGTGCTAGACATAGGCGGACACGAAGGTGAATCCCAGCATTATGCAATCTCCAAAGGCATTTATCCGACCGGGGTGGAGAAATTAGTGCATCCATATTTTCAGCGTTGATATTATTTGATATGTGTCCACCCCGCAAATACAACATATTATCCGTATTTTCAGCCATCTTGCAAACACAAAATCATGATATAACAAATATTATATTTTGTATCAACACCATGTAACTAAATATTTTATATTTAACAAAATTATTTTGCATTTTCGGCTTTAAATAATAAAACGTAAATGTTGTTGATGAACTGGTAAATGTGATTAGATTTTTTTTAAAATAAATAATAATTCATAATACGTAAATAAAGTAATTACTATAAATGATTGTATTTAGGGATGTAAATGAGTCGAGCCGAGCCGAACAGTAGCTGGCTCGGGCTCGGCTCGTTTAACTATTTTTTGGCTCGGGCTCGGCTCGAGCTCGTTACGAGCCTTAGGTTTGAAGCTCGGGCTCGGCTCGTTCGGAAATTATGACGCTCGGGCTCGGCTCGAGCTCGGCTCGTTAATGGCGGTTCGCTAATAGCGACGAATTTTGAGTAAAAGCGTCGCTAATAGCGACGGGTATTGACAAAAACGTCGCCGATCCGTTTCATCGTCGCTATTTTAGCGACGGTATGTTAAATCCGTCGCCATTAGCGACGGGTTTTATAAAACGTCGCTAATATTGCGATGGTTTAAACAAAAAACCATCGATAATTATTTTTTTTTAAAATGTTATAATTATTTAAATCTGAAATAAAAATATATTGTACTGTATAATCGAAAAAAAATTAACAAAATTTGAAAAATGTAATCATATTATTAATCTGAAAATAATAATACAAGTGTTTCATACAAAATGAATCAGCCATGTTGCGCTCCATCTCCTCCTGTGATGTTGATTTAAAATTAATCAAATTGAATTTTCTTAATGTAACGTTGATGAGAATAACGAAATTTAATAAACTTACGTGGAGCAGGCGGGATCGCGTGTCAACGAAAGATCCATCTGCATGTCGATGTGTGTGAACGTATAGCTCCCAGGACGTTGGATCTCTGCCATGTCGTGCTCGCTAAAATAAATTCAATAATCGTAAAACATTAACATTTATAATTAATGAAATATATATTTTTTCCAAAGTACAATTCAATAAATGTCACGAACATCGTCGCTCGAATATTGAACCTCTTCTGTTTCACTTTCAATTCAAATCAATTTCGTTGTCGTACATAACATTAACATCGACTAGATTTTGAGACGATATGTTAAACCCGTTGGTCCACTTTCGTTGTTTTGAAATGCATCGTTCGCATCAATTTGATTATGCTCAGTATTTGGCTCAACATCAGTGACATAAGCTCGTCTACGTAGAGTACTCACATGCATCCAATCTGATTCTGTTCTCTTCGTTGTAGGATAAGTCAAATACACAACTTGCGAGGCTTGCGTAGGAAACACAAATGGTTCGTAGTATCCAAGACTCTTTTTTCGATTGACATCAACAATTTTGTACTTTTTATTAGGAAACACAAATGGTTTGTAATTTCGTCTAAATATGGTTTGTTCTGACATTTTTTTCGATTGTAAGGACAACAGATATATCTATTTAATAAACACTCAGGATGACTAAGTGCAAATGTTACAAACGACTCTAAACGCGACAATTTATAGACAGTTTGCTAAAACCCTAAACCCTAAACCCCAAACCCCAAAACCGTTGCCATCTAAAACCGTCGCTTATATTAATCGGCGACGGTTTATTCATAACAGTCGCTATTATAGCGACGGTTTACATCAAACCGTCGCTATATAGCGACGGTTTAGTAAAAACCGTCACTGATATTTCCGTTTTTTTCGCTTATCGACCACTTAAACGAGCCGAGCTCGAGCTCGAGCTCACGAACCTATTATCGAACATGTTCACGAGCTAACGAGCCGAACATCAGTAATCTCAAGCTCGGCTCAACAAAATTGTCGAGCCCAAAATAAGGCTCGGGATCGGCTCGATAAGCTTAACGAACGAGCCCGAACGAGCTTTTTAACGAGCCGAGATCCGAAAAGCTCGCGAACAGTTCGATTCATTTACATCCCTAATTGTATTGTCTTTACTAAATAATAGTAACATATATTTTTTTTAGTAAGATAATATTATATGATAATAATTTTTAAAAAAATTATTTAACGAATAATAAATAAAACTAAAACAAATTTAATTTTGCTATTATTATTACACTAAGCTAATATTAATAATATTATTTGTTTCAATAATAAATATTTTATTTATTAGATTGTAGTAAAAATAATTTAAAAAATTTAAATTTCATTTAAGTATTACAAGTGAAAATCAGTATATCCAACCAAGTATTATTTAGATTTTTATTGTATAAATTAATGATACATGTTCAGACAGTAAATGTCGAGTAATCTCTCCTAGGAAAATATATAAAAATAATTGCTCCAGCTTGTATTTTTCATATGCAATGTATATTATTTATTACGAGCGATTAATAAAAAAAAATTGACTTCCATTTATACAAATTATCACTTAATAAATTTTATAACATAAATTTGACAGACACCGCATCATGTACAAAGATTGTGCAAGATGACGTTAAAACATGCGTAATTTTGAAAATACATTTACAAAGACAGTGGGAGGTTTCAAATATATTTACTAAATAATAGTAACATGTAGTTTTTTTACTGGAATAATATCATATGAAAATAATATTAAAAAATATTATTTAACGAATAATAAATATTTAATAAAACAAATTTAATTTTGTTATTATTATTACATTAAACTAATTTTAATAATATAAATTGTTTCAATAATAAAATTCAGTCAATCAAATTTATTTCACTCAATCAACGAACAATAATAAATATAATGAACAAAAATAATAATGTTACCTCTTAGATTTCCTCGTATGAAAATAAATGATTAAATCAACGAACAATATAATAACATGTCAATGATAAATATTCTTACAAAAAATACATTATAAAACAATATTAATTCAACAATAATAAAATAAATTAATACTAGGGGTGAGTATGGTACGGTACTACGGTACCATATACCGTACCCAAAAATATCGGTATAGAATTTTTCCATACCGATACCGGAAATTCGGTATACCGCACATTCGGTATAGCGAATTTTCGATAAGAAAAAAGTTCATACTAGTACCGTACCGACATCGAAAATTTTGTCAGTATACCGAAAAAATGTCGGTATACCGAAAAAACTTTTCAAAAATGTTTTCGGTATACTGACATTTTTTCGGTATACCGAATTTAAATTTTTTTTAAAAAATAATAATAAATTATTTTCGGTATTTTGGTATATATGGAAATACCGAAAAAAAAATATTCGGTATCGATACCGATACCGATAGCGAAATTTTCGGTATACCGATTTTTTCAGTAAGTTCGGTATTTTTTTCGGTATGATTTTTCGGTATTTCGGTATTTTTTCTCACCCTTAATTAATACTTGACAATTCTCGATAACAAAAAATAATGAGCTTAACGAACCAAGAAAAATTATAGCCAACAAATGGAAATATGGAATTTGCACAAATGAAAATACCGAAGACGAAAGAATGTGTCACCGATAAGCCAACAAATGAAAATGCCGAAGAAGAAAGAATGGAAGGACAATCAGCAACTCGGTACAAATAAATAGAAGGAGGTCATGTGTGGGGACCCGGACGCTAATCATCTTCTTAATTATCGTTGGGATTTAATTATCAGTTCTGATAAACAGGGTCTAAAAATTTTTCTTTTTAAAATGTAAATGCGGAAGGTAATGGAATCTAAATAATATCTATTTCTGTACAAAACTACAATTCAGTATAAAGATACAACAGTTTTTTAACTAATCTAAGGTTCAACTACTAAGTTCTAGTAATAAAACCAATCTACAGTAAGTCCGGAATCACCACGCTATCTAGTCCAGCCTCTTTCTCATCTTGACCCTGATCCAGCCCCACCTGTTGTCATGCACACATACAAAACAAGACAACAGCCGGATAACTCCGGTGAGAATAAATCCCAGTATAAAACATGGTAACATGCATATACGTAATCAGATCATGAAATATTCTATCATGCATGAAATTAAAGCAATAGATTTCATAGTCTATGAAATTAAATCAAAATAAGCATGCAACTCAAATCAGCTAAACATGCCATTCAAATCAACTCATATCAACATGCTATCATAACTGAAAGCAGTAAACATGGGTTTCATAGTCTATGAAACCATCTCTGTATACACATGCAGTTCTAGTCAAATCATGTCTAGACTCGACTCCACTATAACTCTAGGGATCCCGGTGTGAATAAGACGTCAATGGCTGTCACCTACCCTCCCAATCGGGGTGACTGTACGTCTTATTCCTAGACTTCGGTCTGAGTTGTATCGAGTAATCTACAATAGGAGGGTGTCTGCTCCTACGTAACGATACACCGAACGTCTAGAAGTCTGACTATCTGTCAAACTTTCCTATCTCAAATGCAATGTATAACAATCTGTAAACAAAGCATGCTCATTTCAAAAGATTTGAATATAAATTCTATAAACAAATCATAATCATATCAGAAGACAAACAATAATCAAGTATGTGATTTTTTTTTTTGGGAAACTCAAATGAGATCTGATTTGAGTTATGTCTTCCCAGATATCACATGAATTATACCTTTGTCGTCCCTGTCTGACGAAGACGAAGTCTGGTATTCAACTCTGTTCATCTCAAATCTGAAATGACAATATCGAATACAACGTATCAGTACATAACTCAATACACAATCTGTTCTGATCAATACTCAACTCAGTACATAATCTGATCAATATCTGACCAATATAATCATGAATCTCAATCAATATCATATCTGATCAATCTAAATCAACTGATGTTTCAACGGCATAACGATACTGTCTCGATAACCCCATCAGTCTAAACATCACAGATATAATATCAGACTTCGTAATCAATAACAATACCAGTCATAATCTCAATAACAATACAAGTCTGATATGAAATCTCAGTCAATATCTTTCGAAAATCATAACAATTACAGAAACAGTCTGTTCTTTAATCTGACTTCAATTCTATAATATCTACGGTAGTAGAAACATCATATCTGATTCATATTCAATTCTGACAATATCATAAATTCAAATCTTATCTAAACGTAACAAAACTTACGTCCAGTTGTAGCCTGCGTTGCTAGGAACACGATACCGAAATCGGATTCAAAATCTGATAGACGAATTTCTCTAAATTGAATTATAACTCACGAATCAAAAGTTTCTCCCAGCTTCCCATTTCCTTCTGAATAATGCATAAGGGACGAGTTGCAAACATATATATATATATATATATATATATATATATATATATATATATATATATATATATATATATATAACTACTCGCGCATATGCGCGACATAACCCGCGCATATGCGCGAGACCTACTGGTCTCGGCAACCAACACTCGCGCATATGCGCGCCATTCTTCCGCGCATGTGCGCCACACCTTCTGCCATGCTCGCGCATATGCGCGCAACTCCGTCGCGCATGTGCGCCAATTCTTCTGGATTTCTACTTTGGCTACTGGACACCTCGCGCATATGCGCGCCCACTCGCCGCGCATATGCGCCAAGTGTTCTGCCTCCTCCGCGCATGTGCGCCTATACATATCACGCATATGCGCGAGGACAGAACTTGGCACCATTTGTCAATTCTTTTCTTGACTTTCCCGGGTCTGATTCGTTCTGTCTATAATCGTCTCGATTAGTCTATAAATCATTTCAGATTAATCTCAAATTACGGTAATAAAATCTTGGGCATTACATCATGAATTCTAAGAATCTGTGACCGACTGCCACGGATTCAGAATCCATGAACAATTTTTTTTTTAAAAAAAATATGAATCCGGAAATTTGATTACAGGATTGTTACATTTTTACAACACTCTCACATTTGCTATATTATATTAAATATTTTTTAAAATTATATTATTTTTTAAAAAAAAAAACCTGTCTTTCGTATATTATAATATGATATAGACTATTCAACAATAAATAAAAAAATATGAGATGGTATAATGAGTCGATTTTATGAGACATATATTTTATTTAAGTCATTCATTAAAAAATATTATTTTTTATAATAAAAAAATTTAATTTTTATTGTAAATATAAACATAAGTAACACTACGAATAAAGATATATATTATTGTCTAATGAAATATTTATTCATATCTATACAAAAAGAAATAACTCGTAAATATCAATCATACATATATATTAGCGTATATTTGACACGCGTCTTTGCAAAATAATGTTTGTATATGAAAGAGATAACATCGTGAACCAATAGAGTCATCGAGTGGTGGCGATTGAATCGGCAGCTGCCACTCGCTTTCCCTTTCTATCTGTGGACTCCACACTCGAATCCCTACTCACTTCAAATTCACACCAAACGCCCCTCAAATTCCACCATTTTCTTCCTCTCTCTGCTCTTTTCTTTATTGTCTCCTCCGCCCCCATTCCAAAAAACCTCTTATTTTCTGCTCATTGATTGCATTTATGGAGTGAGTGTTTGATTTATATATCTTGTGGACGCTCTTTTCATTTTCAGCCACCATGAATCCTTGGACAGCTACCGGTAATACTGCTACGCTAGCGGCGGCGGGTGACGGGGAGGCTTCGATAATGGATGCTTTCATGTCATCCTCCTCCGATCTGTCTTGTTTTTGGCCTTCGCAACAACCCTTTTACGCCGCCACGCCAAACCCTCCTCCACCGTCCACCGACCACTCCAAGCCCACCTCCTCCGCCCAGATTTTCAACCAAGAAACGCTGCAGCAGCGTCTTCTGGCCCTGATTGAGGGGGCCCGAGAGAGCTGGACCTATGCCATTTTCTGGCAGTCTTCCGTTATTGAATATGGCGGTCCATCTGTTCTGGGTTGGGGAGATGGATACTACAAAGGGGAGGAGAACAAGGTCAAGAGGAATACTCTGTCTTCCCCCGCGGAGCAGGAGCACAGGAAGAAGGTAATAAAGGAGCTGAATTCTTTGATTTCGGGCTCTCAGGCTTCGCCCGATGACGCCGTGGATGAAGAGGTTACTGATACTGAGTGGTTTTTCCTGATTTCTATGACTCAGTCCTTTGCCAACGGGTTTGGGCTTCCGGGTCAGGCTATGTACAGCTCTAGCCCGGTGTGGGTGACTGGAACTGAGAGGCTTTTGGCCTCCCACTGTGAGCGGGCCCAACAGGCACAGGGTTTCGGACTTCAAACTCTGGTGTGCATACCATCTCCAAATGGAGTCGTGGAGCTTGGCTCCACTGAACCCATTTTCCAGAGCTCGGATCTCATGAACAAGGTCAGATTCTTGTTCAACTTCAATGGAATGGAAATGGGTTCGGGCTCAGGATCGGGCTCTTGGGCCTTGGCTGAGAACGATCCTTCAGCCTTATGGTTGACCGAGCCTTCTTCTTCTGCTGTGGATACAAAAGATTCATTCAATAACAACAATACTAATGTTCAAGTGAGTTCAATTCCTTCTAGTATTACTAGCAATCAAATTGTGTTTGGTAATGAAAATCCAAGTTCCAGTACTGTAACTGAGAACACACGGCATCAAAATCAGGGATTTCTTGCAAAAGATTTGAAAATTTCAAAATTCGGGCCCAACGGGACGAGCAATGTCAGGAATGGGGAGATTCTTAGTTTTGGTGAGAGTTCTACAAGGAGTATTTGTGGTGGAAATGTGAATTTGTTTGGTGCTCAGGAAGAGAACAATAACAGTAGTACTTCTAAAAACAAGAAGAGGTCTCCGGTTCCGAGGGGTAGTCATGAAGAGGGCATGCTATCATTCACTTCGGGTGCGATTTTGCAAACTTCAAGTATGGTGAAAACCGATACTAATGGTGGGATCGAGTCTGATCATTCAGATCTTGAGGTATCGGTGGTGAAGGAGGCGGAGAGTAGTAGGGTCGTTGACCCCGAAAAACGACCAAGAAAGCGAGGGAGAAAACCAGCAAATGGCAGAGAAGAGCCTTTGAATCATGTTGAGGCGGAAAGGCAGAGGAGGGAGAAGTTGAATCAAAGGTTCTATGCCCTTCGAGCTGTCGTACCAAATGTGTCGAAAATGGACAAAGCTTCACTTCTCGGTGACGCCATTTCATATATTAATGATTTGAAGGTGAAGCTTCAAAATGTTGAATCGGATAAAGATGATTTGAGGTCTCAACTCGAATCGATGAAGAAGGAATTGGTTGCCAAAGGATCGGTTACATCTCCAATGAGCAACGATCAAAAGAAGTCGAGCAGTGGTGGGATCACGGCCATTGATATGGACATTGATGTTAAGATCATCGGTTGGGATGTGATGATACGAGTCCAATGTAGTAAAAAAAATCATCCTGCAGCAAGATTGATGGTAGCTCTTAAAGAGCTGAATCTAGATGTTCATCATGCCAGCGTATCGGTGGTGAACGATTTGATGATCCAGCAGGCAACAGTGAAGATGGAGGGTTATTTTTTTTCTCAAGATCAACTTAGGGCTGCTTTGACATCAAAAATTTCCGAAACTCGGTAGAGTTTCTGAAAAAAGCTCGTTCTTGGATCAGTTTGCAATTAACTACCTCATCGATTCCCCTCCCATGAAAAAAAGGCTCGTTTCTTGATATACGGGACTAGAGTTAAGCTCGTGCTCGGGAGTTAAATTTTGAGCGTATGATACTTCTTGTATCTTTATGAACTATGTGTAAGCAGTTCTTAGGCGATGAGGGAGCTTAGTTTGAGTTAATTTCTTACATGTAGTTCTTCTAATGGTCTCATGGTTTAGAGTGTAGCCTCAATGTACATAGCTATGAAGTCCGACAAATGTAGGGGTTGTCTATGTGATTATATATGACTTCAATGTAATATAAATGTGTGTTGTTGCTTCTTTGATGATGGATTTGGCCATTGGAGGTGTTTGTTTTCATATATATTACAACCATCAAATCACAAGTTTAAAACATCTATAATAATTTGAAAAAGTCTAACATAAGATAAAGGTTCAACATACTAGTCATAAGGTTCAACATACTAGTCATCAAAATCAGTGCTTTAAAAGCATATTAAATAGTTTTAAAAATGTGCATAATAAAACTTGTGAACTACAAGGTTCTCGGATTTGTACTGCAGCTAGTTCGAACTTGTTTATTGGTCACCGTCTCTCGTCTTCTCAACTACATAATATGCATCGATCAAGTCTGGTGAGCTTAATGATTCAATGTGCATAAACCGTGAATAACAAGTAATACGTGATAAAAATCCATGTAATTTTAACATAGTTTGTATATAGAATAAAAAAAAAACATAAATACGTATAACGCGACTTTTTTGCATAAACATTTTCATAAAATCATATTTTCATACTCGTCATAATAATAGTAATTGTAAATCATTTTGCTTTGATTTCTGTTACATGCAAGTGACCCATAACATAAATCATTTGATCAAACTAAATTACAGTATTGGGTCGACAGAGATCACCACAGCCCTTGGACTGGATATCCACTGTCTAACATAACATAATTCCTCCGAAGAGGTTGGAGAGGTCCCCGGATACATTCTCCTGCTTCCAAACCCATAATATAATTTGGCCACAAGACGATTCGCATACCTAAAAAAAAATTTTTTTGCACGTCATACATATTTACGAACATCGTGAACCTGGTTGGATCATCCTTGGACTTGCTGCCCTAACATACTAAAATGTATACCCAAAACAGCCCCTGAGGTGCATTCGGAGACGTATGACTCTCGAATTAAATAGAACCACTTAGGATGTACCAAGCGACTCGGGGCTCGAACCATACATAAAATACATCATAACCTATTGTCCAAGGCCCTAGACCAGCCTCGAACCCCGTACCATGCACAACAAACAATCTATACACGAGCTGCCCAAAGAGTGACGCAATGTCACTTCCTATCGATTTTAACTCGAACCAAACCTGAACCAAGCCTTAGACTTGACCCTTAGACATATCTTAAGCCTCTGGTCCAGCCCCTAACACGCACCACAACCCCTTGAATCCCCACAAAATCGTGCACCCTAGTCGCGCCTCTCCATATGCGTGCAAGCTGATGTTCTCGACTCCAGCAGCTATCTCCACCCAACTAGATACTAACCAACCATTAACAGACCTACCTCGGGACCCTAAGGCCCTGCCTACACCCTGGATATGCACCCTGGTCCAGCCTAACCACCAACCCGTCGCCAAACCCGCGACCATCACTTTATGCGCGCGGCTGCGCTTATTCCATCTTATGTATCACCAGGGGCCTATCGGCTCATCCCGAGCCACCTAATAACATCTAATCACATCCTAAAATATAACCATAGATGGAATTAAGCCATAGGTACTGCCCAATGAAGGCGGCGATCAAAACTCGAAGAAAACGTTGAAGTTCATGCCATATATATCGAAATGAGTTTTAATCAAGTTCTAGCACACATATAATTAAACCAATGAGTTTTCATGCATTTATATAAAAATATAGTATCTAACATGATCGATGCATAAAAGAAAGGTTTAGACATGCAGTTAGTTTAAAATGCAAGAACAAACGCATGGGAAAACGGAGGCCGAACGGAGATGAATTCTTGCGTCTAATGGCTTGAAAAGTGACTAAATTAACCAAGGATTGTAGTGTGGTGGTTGGCTTAAGCTTTCTGATGGGAGGAAGTTGAAAAAACGAATCTTCCCTTAAGTGATCCTCCATCTTTTCTTCTTCCTCAAATTGAAGCTAGAATTGAACTCTCCACTGCAAGAGCATTTTAAGGTTGTAAGTATTCACCTATTGATTATTATTTTTCATACGTAGACAATCATATAGAGTAACTTTCAATTATATGCTTAAGTATAAAGGTAGTGATTCAGTTATTGATGTATTTTATAGCATAGGATCAGGGAACTTTATTTTACCAGTGTTCTTATGCTTGGAAAGTAAGTTGGCATGTTCTTAGTAATACATGAGTAATATTATGAGTTTCAGATATTTATTACCGAATAATGTTATATGTACTTTGTTACTACGTTGATTGATGAAAACATATCACATATACCAATTTTATGTATTATAGATTAAAGATCATGAATGTTTAAGAGATGTGCTATGTCATGAACATAAAAATGTTATGAAATGAATGCAACCGGTTATTATATGATATACGAGCTCGTTGACATCAAGGGTGGTTTTAAGTCCACCAACCCTATTGGCCAATATATGCTCATTGATCGTGGGGTTGTCACAGGGCACCCGGACGGTCATCAAAGTAATAGCTATATAATAAAACAAGCACGGTAGTAAAGGTCAACTAATGGGGCTCGAGTACAAAAAAGAACATGTTTACATGTGATGAATGAAATTATGCTATGAAATGATTTAAGAATTCATTGTTGATCACGACTTTGATATGTTTGTTCCGTCTATGCATATTGATATATATAAGTGACAACTTGTTGAGTTTTATAAACTCACGTAGCTCATGTTTATAGGATCAGGTAATGAAGGTGAGTGGGATGTTGGTTCACCAATGGATGCTTCTGAAGTGTCTTACCTCGAAAAGAACCTGGACATGCTATTGTCATGGCTTCCGCATATATGTATTATAGTTGATTTTAAGTTAGGGTTTGAAATAAGCTTCACGTTGTCAATGCCTATATAGGTAACGCTGAAGGTATGTGTTCGTATATAGAGTGGATTGAGAAAAATTATGGAAAAAATATTTTTCTTGTGATCATGTTGATGTAGATATGTTTATGTTTGTATAAGTAAGCTGTGGAATTTATGTTACACGAATTTAACTATTGCTTGGATTATTGGATAGTCTGAAATATAGAGACATCATGACAAAATTTTTATAAACCATCAAATTAGTGCCCATAGGTTGGATGATCCATGATATAGGTATATCTATCAAACTCTATTTTAATTATGAGCGAAATTATCGTTAGTCACGTCAAGCATAGAAGAGAGGTGTTACACATATGATAGTAGGGCATATCACTTCTTAGTGCACAAGTCAGCAATTCTTGATATAAATGAAAGAACAATCATTGAATCAAGGAACATATTCTTTGAAAATATTTTTCCTTTTAAAGAAAGGAAATAAATAAATTCAAACAAAAGACCTTATGAAACTACAATTGATTTCATTCGAAGCAAAGAGGAAACATGGCGTAGTAAGAGAGCAAGAGTTGAAAAGTCATTTGGTTTTGATTTTCCAACGTATATGTTAGATAATGAACTAAAAACTATTCAAGAAGCTTTAATCAATCCAAAAGTCCCTTTCTAGAAAGAAGCAATCAAAAATGAAATTGATTCCATAATGCATAATCATACTTGGGAGTTGACCGATCTCCCACCAAGTTGTAAAATTTTAGGATACAAGTGGAACATTTAAAGAAAATACAAAAAAGATGGATCTATAGATAAATACAAAGCTCGATTGGTAGTCAAAGGTTTTAAACAAAAGGAATGATATGATTTTTTTGACACATATTCTCCAGTTTCTAGGATTACATTCATTTGTGTTCTCATAGTTATTGGTGCTTTGCATAACCTTGAGATTTCATCATATGGATGTAAAAACAACATTCTTGAATGTAAATTGGAAGAAGAAATATATATGAAACAATCAGATGGGTTTTGTCATACCCGAACAAGAAAAAATGTGTGTAAACCTGTCAAGTCATTGTGTGGACTATAACAAACAACTAAGCAATGACATGAAAAATTTGACATTACAATGATGTCAAATTGTTTTAAAATCAACGGATGTGCCAAACTTGTCTACATTAAAGGTACTACAAATGCTTATGTAATTTGTATGCTTTTACGTAGACATGTTAATTATAAAGAATTATCATGAGTTGATCGTGAATAAAAAGAAAATGTTGAAAAAACATTTTGACATGAAAGATTTGGGGTTATATGATATTATATTAGATATTAGAATCTCTAGAATATTTGATAGAACTGTATTATCACGAGCTCATTATATTGAAAAGCTTCTTGTAAAGTTTAATGCAATAAACAATCCTTCGGCTAGAACACCTATAGATTTAGGAGTTCATTTGGCCAAAAATAAGCTGGGTCTCGAAATAAACAGACGTTTGCAGCCGCCCGACACAGTAAGATGAGGTCTCTTGACCGTATTATCTTTTTGGACAAAAATTATTTGAAAAATAATATTTACTATTTTCAAAAATTATGTCTTAAATGTTGCACCCATTCGGACCAAACGCAAGGAGTCCCTTCACCTATCAACAAAAGGTTGCTTCGGACTAAACATTGCGTCTCTTAGGTTATCACAGAAGGTTGTCGAATCCAGAAGGTTGTATTCTTTCTTCCCAACCAATGAATCCACTACAAATAATCCTTGTATCTGCATTAATCGAGATTAGACATTTTGTTTCATCTTTTCTTCTTGTTCACTACATACTTGAAAGCTTATGCATATTATCGTTCACCGGTATGAAAAGATCGTCAAGAGCTATCTCCGTTAATTTCATAATAGCTAGAGTCATTCCCAAACGTTTATGTTTGGAGGTAAATTTCTAATAAACATCCTATTGTTGTGATTAAGTATACGAGTGCTAAAGTTAATTTTGACTATTAAAATTAAAATTTTAAAACTTTCATTGCGCCTTAGACATAACAAAAAGATAAATCAAACAAGATTAACTAGTGGGCCGTTGGGCAAACAAAGAAAAAAGAAGATACTTTTCAGATATACTAATTCGAAAATAGACAACTTTATTCTCAATATTATTATCAATCAAGAATTCATATATCTATCTGGTTGAATCTTCAACTCCCTAACACAAAACTATTTATAAACTAAATTAGAACTAAATACATAAATGCAATATTAAAAATGCTTTAGTTTTTCGACACGTGAGGCACAACTTTCTCTGTGACCTTATAATTCCTCAGCCTTTGATCCCAATTCCCTCATCTTTGACTCATTTCAACTCTCCAGCCTTTGACTCCAACACCCAAGCCTTTGGTAATCTGCCCTGCATCACTATCCTAACAAATCATAATACAAACAATGTCATGCCATACAAACATGTATTAAAAATCAACACAAAAAATTTTGTGAGACAGATCTCCTATTTGGGTCATCCATGAAAAAAATACTACTTTTTATGCCAAAAATATTACTTATTATTGTAAACATGTGCAGAATTGATCTGTCTCACAAGAGACCTACTATAAAATCAAACATGTGCAACGAACAACTAATACAACATATTTTACACAAGACTTATAAGAGCATGGAGACTAAAAACATGAAAATGCACATAAAGGCATCATGCTTTAATTTCAAACAAGAAAAGTTTATTGGTTTGTTCTTAAGCACAATTTGTTGGGTGCAATAATTATCCCTACTTGGTAGAGCGAACCGTGGTTCTTGAGCTGCTGTGCGGTTTAAAATAGTTGAGTTGCACCGTTATAATTTTATGCTTCAAAATAGACTTAAATACAGCTAATTTAAAAAGAATGAACATGTTGGTGCCTAAGAAACCAATTTTTTTTTCTTGGAACTAAATTAAATGAGAGCCACAAAAGATTAGACATGTTTCACTCTTTATGGATCTAGTATGTACAAACTTGAATAACAAGGAGTTGCTCACAAAGAGTAAAACATGTTAGGTCATACGTACACTGAATTTTTCATTTACGTTTACAACTTTAATTTGCCATTGCAAAGTCGTTTTCAACATCATGCCACTGCACATGCAACCATTTTAGTGTTTTCTTTCAACTTTTGTAAAGAAAATATTTCAACAATTATGAGATTTCTTCCTCCTAAATCTCTAGATCTTTTAGCCACATAATTAAGCAATGATTGATCCGAGTTCGGGTCAGGTCGGGCCACGTTAGAACGTAATAATTGTGAGAATTATCTAAATATGGTGCATCGTTAAATTAATTATAATTTTTGGTGAAATTACAAGCGATCTTGCAAGGTCATATTCGATTCTCATAAATTTTAAGTCGATAAAATGATTAAAGGAGAGATTGTTTGAGTGAAAACTTAATAAAGTCCTACTCCTACCCATCCAGTGGTCCTTGAAACACTTTGTTGTTGTCCACATTTTTGCAGGACAAAATTTGAAGGGCACAAATAATTGATTCAAAGTGCACATGCTTCACATTTTTTCCTCAATAGTAGTGTGTTATTTGGCTACTTCCACTCAATAATTGGGCTTCTTTTGGCTACTTCCACTCAATAATTGGGCTTCTTTTTTCTTTTTCTTTTTTTGTGTTATATATATATATATATATATATATATATATATATATATATATATATTTTGTTGAAAAATATATTTAAAATGTGTGTATTGAATATTTGAATGTTGA
Source organism: Primulina eburnea (assembly GCF_022965805.1). Lineage (NCBI taxonomy): Eukaryota > Viridiplantae > Streptophyta > Magnoliopsida > Lamiales > Gesneriaceae > Primulina > Primulina eburnea. Next base: position 23,579,280 of record NC_133114.1, read on the forward strand.
AAATTAGAGTTGTAAATATTGAAAATTAGTGTGTGATGATGTAGATAATGATGTATTTTATTTTTGGATTATTTGTAAAGATTTCCTATAAATAGATCTCTCATTTGTGAAGAAAATCACAATTGAGTAGAGAAAAATATTATAAAGTGTGTAGTTTGGTAAATTTTGAGAGTTTGAGATTTTTACTTTTTACCATAAATTTTTACTTTTTCACAACACGTTATCAGCACGAAGCTCTAAAAGTCCTACATACTTTTCCAAGCTCCAAACAGAAGAAAAAGGTAACAAGAGTAATAACGGGTACGACAAGTATAAAAGTCTACAAGATTTTTAAATAAAATAAATTATGACACTTCATTATAATAATGTGATATGATATACATAATTATTTAAACATGTCTAATATTATATACATCATATTATTACCATAAAATTATATAAATACATACATTTATTTTTTGTACACCAAAGGTCATAAACGGCAACAAACGGCTAGTTTTTGCCCTATAAATATCATCTCACAAACACATTCAATCACTCCAACTTTCTCTTCTTCTCTAAAAATTATTCTTCATCAAATTTTTCGAAGAAAAAAGAAGATGGCTTTCTCAAGGTTATTTTTAATTATTTTGGTTATCATACTCATGAGTCTTGTATTTATCGGAGAATATCCTCCTCGTGTGTTTTCTTTATTTTTACAAATGCTTGTAGTTGTTGTTTATCCATTACTTTGTATTGTAATATTCATTAACTAATAAAATGTATCGTAATTTTTTTAGTACCACCATGTCAAATTTAACAAAACTCGAATTTGTTGCGCTCGACATCACGGGAAAGAATTATATGCCATGGACTCTAGATGTAGAAATGCATCTTAAGTCATTGGGTCTAAGCGAGACCATTAAAGAAAATGGTATATCTTCGTCACAAGAAAAAGCAAAAGCTATAATATTTTTACGTCGACATCTCGATGAAGGATTAAAATGTGAATATCTCATCGAAAAAGATCACATGGCTCTGTGGAAAGGATTGAAAGAAAGATTTGAACATATAAAGGAAGTTATACTTCCGACCGCCCGTGATGAATGGAATATGTTAAGATTCCAAGATTTTAAGAAAGTCAGTGATTATAATTCAGCGATGTATCGAATAATCTCGCAGCTAAAATTTTGTGGACATGAGGTCACGGAATCTGAGATGCTTGAAAAACCATTTTCCACGTTTCATGCATCAAATATTACTCTACAACAACAATATAGAATACGTGGATTCGTGAGATATTCTGAATTCATCGTCTCTCTTCTTGTGGCGGAAAAGAACAACGAGCTATTAATGAGAAATCATCAGTCCCGACCCACTGGATCAACAACATTTCCAGAAGTAAATGATGTAAGTAAAAATGAATTTAAATCTCGAAACCAAAATCAAATTCAAAGACAAGATTTTGGTCGAGGTCGAGGTCGAGGTCGAGGTCGTGGACGTGGACGTGGAATTGGCCGTGGTCGTGGTCGTGGCCGTGGTTTTGAAAACAATAGAGATAGTTATTTTTATAACTCATCTCAAAAGAGCGTCCCAAACCATCCACCGAAAAGGCATCATGAGAATACAAGTGTTAATGAGAATCACTCAAAAAGATATGAAAGTTCTTGTTTCAGATGTGGTACTCCAGGACATTGGTCCCGTATTTTTCGAGCCCCTGAGCATCTTTGCAAACTTTATAAAGAATCATTAAAGGGGAAAGAAAAGGAGACCAACTTCACTGAACGTTGTGACCGTTTGAGTGATTCAACTCATTTTGATGCTGGTGATTTTATGAATGATTTCTCTGGAAATGATCAACATGTTGGTGGGATAGAAATGAACAATTTTGATGCTGCAGATTTTCTCAATGATTTTTCTGAAAATGAACAATATAGTGGTAGAATATAAATGTACAATAATTTGTTTTTCATGTATTCATATAATAATGTTTTATTGTACAATTATGATATGTGTTATATTTATATATGTATTGTCAGTAATTTTATTTCGTTGCATATTTTTTTGAAGTTCAAATATGAAAAATGCTATGAGCAAAGCTGAAGTTTGCATACTCGATAGTGGTACAACGCACACTATCCTCCGAGATAAAAGATATTTCTTGGAACTAAAACCAACAAAACAACGGTGAATACAATATCAGGTCCTGTAGACTTGATTAAAGGATGTGGTAAAGCACAATTTTTGTTACCTAATGGTACAAATTTTTTGATCAATGATGCTTTATATTCACCACAATCGAAAAGAAATTTATTTAGTTTTAATGATATATATTCTCATGGGTTTGATACTCAAACAATGAATGAAGGGAATGAGAAATATATGTGTCTTAGCACATATAAATCAGGAAAGAAATATGTGATTGAAAAACTACCAATGCTCCCTACTGGATTGCATTATACACATATAAGTCACATTGAATTAAACATGGTAGTTGATAATTCTTCAATATTAACAAATTGGCATGACCGATTGGGACATCCTGGTTCAACAATGATGCGAAGAATCATAGAAAATACACATGGTCATCCACTGAAAGACCAGAAGATCTTTCAGAATAATAAGTTTCAATGTAAAGCATGTTCTCTTGGAAAACTTATTATAAGACCATCACCAGTCAAAATCCAAACTGAATCACCAATGTTTCTTGAACGTATTCATGGTGATATTTGTGGACCAATCCATCCACCATGTGGACCATTCAGATACTTTATGGTATTGATTGATGCCTCCAGCAGATGGTCACATGTATGTTTATTGTCAACTCGAAATGTTGCATTTGCAAGATTACTTGCTCAAATAATAAAATTGAGGAATCAATTTCCCGATTATACAATCAAGAAAATTAGACTTGATAATGCTGGTGCATTTACTTACCAGACTTTCAATGATTATTGTATGTCTATGGGAATCATTGTTGAGCATCATGTTGCTCATGTACATACACAGAATGGATAGGCTGAATCATTGATTAAACGTCTGCAAATGATTGCTAGACCAATGATTATGAAAACAAAGCTCCTTATTTCTATATGGGGACATGAAATTTTACATGCTGCTTCATTAATTCGCATCAGACCAAGTGCATATCATAAATACTCCCCATTGCAGCTTGCATTTGGTAAAGAACCAGACATTTCTCATTTGAGAATTTTTGGATGTATGGTGTATGTGCCTATTGCACCACCGCAACGAAAGAAAATGGGACCTCAAAGAAATGTTGGAATTTATATCGGTTATGATAGTCCATCAATCATTTGATATCTTGAACATCAGACAGGCGACGTGTTCACAGCACGTTTTGCTGATTGTCATTTTAATGAGAAAATCTTCCCAATGTTAGGGGGAGAACAGAAACATACCGAAAAGGAAATTACATGGTAGGTATCATCATTGTTACATCTGGATCCAAGAACACAACAATGTGAAAAAGATGTACAGCAAATTGTGCACTTGCAAAGAATAGCAAATCAAATACCAGATGCATTTACAGATGCAAAAGGGGTAACTAAATCATATATATATGATGTAAATGTTCTTTCTCGAATTGTAATTCCAAAGAAACAAATTGGACAAAGTCATGATGTCGTAAAACGCCTGAAGCGTTGAAGGCCAGTCGGTTCCAAGGATAAAAATCCTCGAAAAAGAAAATTCATAGAGAAACACGATGATCACAAAATAGAGAATGATGTTCCTGAAGAAACACATGATGATCACAAAATAGAGAATGGTGTTCCTGAAGAAACACATGATGATGAAAATGTTCTGTCAGAACCACAAGCTGATGAGAATCATGAAATCTCTATCAATTATATTAATACTGGAAAAATATGGAACCGAAAAGATATAGAAGAAATCGACGATATATTTTCTTATAATGTGGCAATCGACATCGTAAATTATAATGAAGATCATGAACCAAAATCTTTTGGTGAATGTAAAAATCGGCAGGATTGGATAAAATGGAAAGAAGCCATCCAGGTTGAATTGGATTCGCTAAATAAACGTAATGTTTTTGGACCTATAGTCCTTACACCTGAAGGTGTAAAACCTGTTGGATACAAATGGGTTTTTATTCGAAAGCGAAATGAGAAAAATGAAATAGTAAGATATAAAGCTCGACTTGTTGCACAAGATTTTTCTCAAAGACCTGGAATTGATTATGAAGAAACGTATTCTCCCGTGATGTATGCAATTACGTTTCGGTATTTGATTAGCTTGGCAGTATCTGAAAATTTAGAAATGCGTCTTATGGATGTTGTTACAGCTTACTTATATGGATCACTTGATAGTAATATATATATATATATATATATATATATATATATATATATATATATATATATATATGAAAATCCCTGAAGGATTTAAGATGCTTGAAGCACAAAGTTCAAAACCCAGAGAATGTTATTCTGTGAAATTACAAAGATCATTATATGGGTTAAAGCAATCCGGTCTAATGTGGTACAATCGACTAAGTGATCACTTGATGAAAAAGTGATATGTAAATAATTCAATATGCCCTTGTGTTTTCATTAAGAAAACAACATCCGGATGCGTAATTATTGCTGTATATGTTGATGATTTAAACATTATTGGAACGAATAAGGAAATTCAAGAAGTTGTGTCATACTTGAAGGAAGAATTTGAAATGAAGGATCTTGGAAAAACCAAGTATTGTATGGGTTCACAAATTGAACAAAAAGAATGTGGAATGTTTGTTCACCAGACAAATTATACAGAAAAGATCCTTAAACGTTTTAATATGGATAAATCAAATCTTTTAAGTACTCCAATGGTTGTTAGATCATTAAACATAGAAAATGATCCATTCCGACCATGTGAAGAAGATGAAGATATTCTTGGTCCAGAAGTACCATATCTAAGTGTTATCGGTGCCCTTATGTATCTTACAAATTGTACAAGGCCTGATATATCTTTTGCCGTAAATTTGTTGGCAAGATTTAGCACATATCCAACAAAGAGACACTGGAACGGAATTAAACATATATTCCGTTATCTACGAGGAACGACATACTTGGGACTTTTGTATTCAAAAGATGCTAATCCAAGTATAATTAGTTATGCCGATGCTGGATACTTATCTGATCCACACAAGGCACGTTCCCAAACTGGATATGTTTTTACTTGTGGAGGCACTGCAATTTCTTGGCGTTCACTGAAACAAACGCTCGTAACAACTTCATCAAATCATGCCGAGATTATTGCACTACATGAAGCAAGTCGTGAATGTGTGTGGTTAAAATCAATGACCCAACATATCCAAATCTCATGCGGATTATCATTCGACGAGAAGCCTGTGATACTATATGAAGATAATACTGCATGTGTTGCTCAAATGAAAGAAGGATACATAAAAAGCGACATAACTAAACATATTCCTCCTAAGTTCTTCGCATTCACCAAGGAGCTAGAGAAGAATAAATGTATTGATGTTCGTCACATTCAATCAAGTGAAAACTCATCAGATCTCTTCACAAAGGCACTTCCTACGACAATATTCAGAAAACACATATATAATATTGGGATGCGCAATCTACGAAATTTGTGAAGAATTGTTCATGTCAACATCAGGGGGAGTTTACGTGACTGCACTCTTTTTCCTTTACTATGGTTTTTATCCCCAATGGGTTTTTCCTAGTAAGGTTTTTAACGAGGCAGTATAAAAACACGTAATGAAGACAATCATTATGATCATCATCACAAGGGGGAGTGTTGAAAAATATATTTAAAATGTGTGTATTGAATATTTGAATGTTGAAAATAAGAGTTGTAAATATTGAAAATTAGTGTGTGATGATGTAGGTAATGATGTATTTTATTTTTGGATTATTTGTAAAGATTTCCTATAAATAGATCTCTCATTTGTGAAGAAAATCACAATTGAGTAGAGAGAAAAATATTATAAAGTGTGTAGTTTGGTAAATTTTGAGAGTTTGAGATTTTTACTTTTTATCATATTAGCATAAGCATTTGATATTTTAGAATGACGTTGACCATTTTTATAATTTAAATCTTTTGTCAGTAATTTTTTTATTTATACTATTTCTGAAGTGTGACGTGCTATGAGGTTTCATCAATTTTTTATTATATGATTCATCAATTATTTTCATCAGGAACGAAACCAGAAATTAATGTCATTCTATGTTATAAAAATTAAATAATTGATCCATTCCTAAAGTTAGAGGTGTGCAATCGGTCCGAACCGAAAACACCTAAGTCGAACAAATCCATTTATTTTTCCGACCAACCGAACCGACCATTTTAGTCATTAAAATCGATTAAACTGAACCGATATTTTATCGGTTATTTAGGTAGATCATTGAAATAACCTATATTTTTTTACTTTTTTTCACTCCTTGACTAATTTTTTTTTAAAATTCAAGCACTCAATAAAATAAAATAATAAGTTGTTAAATAATTATAATGATTTAATAAAAATTGGACTTTGGTTTAAAGCTCTTTTTTTAGATATGTTTAAAGTTCAATAGAGAAAAAAATTGTAGAAGATCCGACCCAATAATATATATATATATATATATATATATATATATATATATATATATATATATATATATATATATAAAACCGATTTTTTAAGTTCAAAATCGAAACCGAACCAATTAAACCGATTTGACTGATATATTTTTTTTTTATTAAAAAACGATCGACCAAAACGGAATTTCGTTTTTGATCGTTTTAGTCGTTTTTTTTATTTAACCGATAATTTGCACACGCCCGCCTAAAGTTGTAAATGCTGAGACTTAATTGAAATGCCATTTACATGGATGTTTGTTCATTATAGATTGAAGAAACCAATCAATTTATATCTCAAGAAAATAATTAATTTACAATTAGAACAATTAATTAGTCTTATAAGTTTTTATCCATCAAACCAGATAGCTTAGCTTTGAATATATCTTCCGCTCTTATTCAATTCTCCGAAAGTCATTAATGTATGCCAACATGCTTAAGCTCAAAGAAAAGATAAATATATAGCCCATTAGTATAATACTAAAATCACGTACCAATAAATACATAACAAATATGTTATTATGTTCAAAAACAAATATATTATTTCGGATCGGGTATGGGTAAAATTATTTAAGAATAAAGAATCGTCTCTATCCTCATACCCGAAATGGCCGATTACCCATTTATTTAATCGGGTAAAAATCTCATTCATAATCTCCTCTGTTCAGGTCAGGTATTGGATTATTTATCGAGTTCGGAGAAAATTATCATACCAATATATGGCTGGCCCATTATATAACTCATAAAGGAGGCGAGGCTAGCCTTGGCTTATGGTCTGTCTAGTGGTTGTAAACGAATATTGTCGGTGCGCGAATTTTTCGAGCCGACTCGATAAATATTTAACTTGTATTCGAACTTATCGAACTCGAGCCAAACTCGAACATATTCGAACTTTTTTCGAGCCGAACTCGAGCATAAATTTTTTTATTCAATAGTTGGCGAACCGTTTATGAACCTTAATATTTTTAAATATAATATTATTATATATTAAATATATATTTCGAACTTTCGGACGTTTCGCGTTTTCGAACTTGTATTCTCGAACATTACTGTCCGAACAATAGTTCGAATAGATTCGAAGATTTCGAACCGAACTCAAGTCAGAAAATTAAAAAAATTCGAACTTCGAATCGAGCTCGAACTTGAACCTACTTGATTCGAACCGAATTCGAATTTTATCATTGTAAGGTTGAAAAAACCTATCCATCCGGACTTTAAAACTGAATAGCGAAACCCTTTTATCGGATGTCCACCAAAATTATTTTACATTGACTAGAAATCAAAGGTACCACAATATATTTGAAAACCAACCATTCGAAGATAAACACAAGAATTTCAATGGACATCCTTTAACCTAGTACTTGTGTTTCATTATGCACGATGTCTTTCGATCATTTTCTCTTCTTTGGTCTCCCTCGCCCGTGTTCGGAATGCACACCTTCATTTCACAACCCAAACTAATGTAAATATATCATCTTTTTTCCTTCAAAATTTGATTTGTATTCATACAATTTACTAAAATGAACACGAGTTTCCTGAAAAGGGTAGATTCAGAAAAAGATTTGGGAGAAAATGTATTGAACAAGGAGGTGGACGACAAGAAGCCCGGTTTCGGCCCACCTTTCAGAAGCTGGTCCGGAAACTTGAAACAGACTAGGCTCAAGTCAAACTACCAGGAAATGAGAAGCTGCTCCAATCTTAGGCCAAAAACAACGCCCAACACACCTTCTCCACCAAATTGTTCTTTCCAGCCCAGCCCGGAAACCCCGAGATTGGACCGGAGCAGCGGCATGAGAAGAGATTGGAGCTTTGAGGATCTCAGGCCCATGCTTAGGGGATGAGATTGATGGATGGCCGAATAAATTAGCTCTGATGGTGTGTGATTGTGTAAAAATTATTGTTTATATATTAAGGATTTCTGATTTTATTGGTGCTTGAAATAATATAAGTATTATGTTCTTGAAAGGGTGATTTTTAATTTTGATTATAATTGTGTTTTCTGGGGTTGAAGAAAACTAATAAAGATTTTCTTTGCATTTTAAAAAAGAAAAAAATTTCAAAGAAGTGTGGGGTTTTTGCTTTTAATATGGATTCAACATGCAGAAGTTTGTCTTTTACATCACTAGGGGTGTTAGCAGATTTGTCTGCTGTTGGCTTCTAAAATGCTGTTGAAAAATTGAGTAGCAATATGCCAATAACCATGTGTTCCTGATTGTGCTAAGGCAAAAACTTATGTGAGACGGTCTCACGGGTCGTATTTTGTGATACAGATCTCTTATTTGGGTCATCCATGAAAAAATATTACTTTTTATTGTAAATATCAGTAGGGTTGACCCGTCTCACAGATAAAAATTAGTGAGACCGTCCCACAAGAGACCTAGTCTTGAAATGGATTAGAATATCCCGTGCTTTTGCTCCATGACCATTTTCTAAACCATCCTGGAAGTGAAAAAGAAACCACTCGCTTGCTAAGATAAGCACAGCAAAGTTTCCTACAGAAGCTTAATGAATATGTGCTATCTAGTCAACCATTTACACTTCAAAATAGGAGGCATTCATCTACTATTCTAACTTCTATCCTCGATGACAATAAATTCATGTACATTTTAGTATTTCTGCACAATATAATAAACTCGTTTGAGAAGTATGAAGAACTAGGCATAAAAATAGTATGAGAAGGGTGTAAACTGGGTAAGAAACGAGGATTTCTTGTTTTTAAAAAGCCTAAAGGAATAGAAAAGGATCATGATCATAGTTGTCAAGCTGGCGCTAGGCGACGTCAAGGCGACGAGCCACTGCCTAGCGCCCGAACGCCTAGGCGACAAAAGGCGACGAGCCACTCCCCTACCTTTGCCTCTAGAAGTTGAAGCTCCCCTATAAATAGGGTTCGAGGTCCGTTGTTGTCTAGTATGTCTGGTTTCTTCTTCTACTCCAGCAGCCTCTGCTACAACGTTCCATGTCAAAGTATCATCATCATCATCAAAAACAGGTTCCTCTCCAGCTTCCATCATTCCAATCAACCACTCATTATTACAATCATCAATATTCCTCAAACTATAGGATCTCTTTTATCCTTCTTAGCCGCACGAGCCTTGAGTATTTGATTGTACTTCACATATACCAAATCTCTTAGTTTCTTGTGATCTAGTGTATTCCTTTTCTTTGAATGTATCTGTGACACGAATGACGAAACCATCATAAACTATAAATTGAAAAGAAAAGTGAAAGAAGTCATGTAATACCGTAATAGTATTTACTCACATGCTCAAATATGCTTCAATTCCTTTCACAACCCGAAGCACTACATGTGAGGCTAAGAACTTTGATAGCAAATTCTTTCAAATTTGGAGTACCATTGCCAAACATTTTCCACCAATCCACTGGAAAAAAAATGTATCTCATCATTTTCATTTGATATTTAAGTATTTAACTATTTAACTTCTTGCAAAAAAAAAAACACATACCAGGCGCCATTGGTTGGTCTTTATTATCTCTTGCTCTAATGGCAAATTCGTTGTCGAACAATGACTCTGAGTTCTTATATACCGGCAACTCTTCCATAATAATCTTATCCCTCACGTCATGGCTTGGAATCAATCTTTGTATGCATGCAAACAACCCATTTGTGACTTCTGTATCCGTCTCAACTTTCGGATTGTGATAGTAAAAATATGGGTTTAAGTGGTATCCTGCCGCGTGCAAAGGATGATGAAGCTGATTATCCTATCTAGCATCAATAAATCTTAACACTTTTTTACATTTCTCTCTGTTGTAATCAAAGGACTTGAGAATTGTTTCTTTTGCCCTGTCCATAGCTTCATAGATATAACCCATCGTTGGCCTTGTTTCATTATCAGCAATGCGAAGAACCATCACTAGAGGACACATCACTTTAAGGGTGTATGTCACATTATTCCAAAATGAAGGCATGAAAACAGTATCATTTGCCTTCTTACCCTTTATATCATTTGACCATTTACTTTCTATCCACTGTGTTGATATGAACATTCTCTTCAAAGCCTTTTGTCGTTTGTGGAGGCTTTGCAAAGTGAGAAATGTAGTAGCAAAACGGGTGACTCCATGTCTTGCCAGCTCTTTGTTTCCAGTAAATTCTCTCATCATGTGCAAAACACCTCCATGATTGTAAATGTAACCAACAAGAGCAATTGCTCTCGAAATAGTCTTCCGAACCACCTCAATTTTGCCAATATCCTCTAGCATCAAATCAATGCAATGAGCAGCACATGAAGTCCAAAACAAATTCGGTCTTTTTGCTTGTAGAAGTTTACCTACAAAAAAAAGAGTACAAAACAAAAAAAAATCAATTTATGTTATATGTAATATAATATGCAAGGAAATAAAATTTCAATACTTCACTTACCAGCTAAAACATAATTGCTGCCTTACTTGCACGACATTTTTATCTCCCACACGCTCTACAAATCTATCAAGCAACTCATATAACAGGGTTCCAATCTTGACATGGGCAGATGCATCCACAGATTCCAAGAACATTGTTCCTTTGGGTAAATTGACCAAAAAGTTGATCAATGTTCTTTGCTTCCTATCAGTCCACCCATCAGACATAATTGAGCAACCATATTTCTCACATTCATCTTTGTTTTCTTTCAACAACTCATTTGTGTAGGCAATTTATTTTTGTAAAAGTGGTACCCTCAATTTATGATAACTTGGTGGTTTCAAATTCGGCCCGTACTGACATATGGCTTCAATCATTTCCTTGAAGCTATCTAAATGGGCAGCGTTGAAAGAAATCGCAGCTTGATACATGAAACGAGCTATCTTTTGAACTGTTGGATCTCTAAGCTCTTTATCACAAGTATCGTTTATGTTTGTTTGCCTCAATTTCCCCCCTTTGGTTTTCTTTTTCGTGATAAAGAGATCCATCGGCCCTCTAACACTGCCACTTCCAGTTCTAGTTCCAGTCTCGTGTATGGAAGTCAAACTTCTGTTTTTGCTTGGTTGTACATCTTCTTCATCGTCTTCATCTTCATCGATATCAAGAAAGCAAAAATCTTGCTTCATTCCACCGCAAGCTCTCAATGTTTGCTTCTTCTTTTCTTTCATATAATTCAACAGCTCATCACGGACACTTTGAGGACACTCTTTGCATTTTTTGACATTTTTTGAATTCCCAGCAATATGTTGTTTGGCTCGAAAAATTCCTCCATTGGACGTGAAGCCACAAAACCTACACGTCACACTATTAGTATCATTTGGATTTTTCAAATAACAATGCTTCCAACCGGGGTCTTTCTTATTATCCACATCTGGTTGTGTGTTTTCTGATTGAGGATGAGAAGCCATACTAGGCTATTTTTTTAAAATAAATGCAAAACAGAAAAGGCAAAGGAGAAGAAGCCTGCGGCAGAGAAGAAATCTTCAATCGGTAGGGGAGAGTGGTGTGCGCAGATAAGGCAGAAGCTTCAATCGCAGGGGAGGAGAATACGTATCAACAAATCGACATGCAAAACTAGGCTTTTGTTTAAAAATAAATTACTTATGGGCTGAAATTAGTTATGGGCTTATTTAGTTGGGCTTTGGGTCATTAAAAAATAAAGGAGAAGCCTGCGGCAAAGAGGCGGAACGCGCTGCACAGAGGCGGAACGCCTGGAACGCCCTTCGCCTGGAGAAAAGCGGCTTCAAGGCGATAAAGGCGCTCGCCCAGCCATACACGTCGCCTGGTTGTCCATAAGGCGCTGTAGCTCCGCCTCTCAGGCGCGCCTTTGACAACTATGATCATGATCATGAAAAGCAACGACTGACTTCCTAGTGGGAAGGCAGGCACGAATCTGTTATGTTTCTTATGAGCCTTAGACTGCGAAGAACTCCCACGTTAAGCCCTAAAAAGGCAATAGGGTAGGGGGTGGGGTGGAGTTCATCTGAGCTAGGAAAAGGCTCATGGAAAGAGTGAAGGGCTTGGAGTGAAGTGATCCTCGGTATCAATCATTATTAGCAAAGATTGATGCCAATTCTATGTATAAATGAGACCAACTATATTTGGGTTCAATGAACAGCGAAAAGGATCAAGGACGTGTTTTGATATGTTTTGATCATATATTTTTTATCAAATTTGTCATTCTACTAAAAAAGGGATCATTCTCCATCTTATATGGGTCATTTGTGTTCTCTTGGATCCATGCCCTTGCAATAAAATTTTTCATCTTGCACAAAAGTTACCAGGGAAGGATTTAACATATCTCAAAACAGTTGCAGATTTTAATAATGGAGTCCTGCAAATTTTTAAGAGCATCACATACAATCAAATTTAGGACAACACCAAACATATAAAAAAATCACCATTAAATCACTTTGCGCCAATGTTTAAATTTCTTACACAAGTATGTCACTGCAGAATCATTATTTATCAAAAGAATCACTATTTATCACATCAAACCAAATAAATATTTCCATTATGTATTTCTGGCATAGCTGTTAAGGTGCAAAAGGGTGTCATGGAGCATGAGGCGTAAGGCGAGGCGCACCTTATTGAAACAAGGAAGTATATTTATTTACTACTTTAAATTACAAAAAACTATTATTGACATAGTTAAGCTATGCAAAAATATATCATACACAATACTACTGCTATTTTTATGGCAAATGTATATTTTTAGCATGCAGTAAGCGAATCTTTCGTTATGAGTAGAGTTCTGCCTTTTATTTTATTTATCTAGATTATTGAGATTTTTTTTTAGTATGTTGTGTAGTTGAGAATATTTTTTTCTTTATTGCTTTAATTTCTTTTTTACCATAGTAAATGTAGGGATTTTCTCCACTAATTTGTCAAGTCGATCAATTTAGATTTTAGTTTAAGGTTGATTGACAATTTAGATCCTAGTTTATAGCTCCTATCTATCTATATATGTAATCTTCGAATACTTTAGGAAATAAAGCTTCAATTAAATTTTTTATAAAAAAGAAAAAATATATGAGCGAGTTATTTTCTTCCGGGTTTTGGGTGCCTTCTTCTTTCGTTTCTTCTTAAAAAAAAAAAAAACAAAAAAAAAAAAAACTGAGTAGGCTTCAAATAGTAAGCACCCAGGCGCAGAAGGGTCGTCTCAAGGCGAGAAGCGCTCGCTAACAGCAATGATTTCCGGGCCTTTATTTATCACATCAAATCAATATTTTCATGAACTTAGTTTGATCAAGAATATGAATGAAATATATACTATGGAGAAAGATCTTTTTTTTTTCAGTAGAATGACATGAAACAAGAGAAATTGGTTCAAGAAAAAAACATTGGCGAACAAGACTTCGAGAACATAGTTTGGCAAATATTTCGAGTGGCGAATCACTAGTTATTTTGCAATGTCAAGATTTCTCAGAAAATGAAAAAGGTTCTCGATCTTACTTCATCATTTAGTGAGCAATTGTATCATGGAGATGATATAGAAAGTAAATCCAAAATGGATAAGAATTTGGCAGAAAATTATGAGATTTTGAATGAATCAATTTATGTTTTGGATTAATGGAAGCTACATTCTACAAACTTTCATAGTCTAGGATTGATATCAAAAGATATGTTTGCAATTCCTACCTCAATGGCTCAACAATAGCATCTAAATCTACATTAAGTAATGATGGTTGTATACTCTTGATCCTTTTCGTAGTTCATTGAACCCAAAAACAATTGAGGGTCTCAGATGTACGTAAAATTGATTATGATCTTCGCTAACATCAATCGATCTTCGCGAGGCACCAAATGAAGTTGAAAAACCTGATTGTGCTGATGTTCGTTTTAAAAAAAAAAAAACTGTTTTGATGTTTTTACCTATGCAAGTAATTTTCATTTCTCTCAGGATGACAAGGAAAATCAGGATGACGCAGAAAATGGTTATGGAGCCAAACCACAAGAAGTTGTAGTCAAGTTCAAAGCAAGATTAATCTATTTGTGATTCTGAAATGTGAATCCATTGACTATTTTGTCCGTCATGGAACCAGAAAACTAGAATTATAATGGGAGGGATCGACTGAAGTTATGAGACTTAGACACCAAGTAGACACAAAAAAAATTAATTTAGGTGGGACAACAACTTGCTTTGTAAGCTACACAAGTTTATAACCTGCATAACTACTCTAATTTATGGTACTTTACTGGTAATATATGATCAAGTAAAACATTTACTTCCCTTGAATCTAATGTCAATTGCTATTTTCCCAGTTGATAAAATCTTATGTCACTAATTCACTATGAAACAAAAACTGAAAATTATTATCCAAAGAAAAGCAAACCAAACCAAGTTAGACTATTTGGTTTGTTATTAATAACTCATAGATTTGTTTAGTTTGAAATTTTGTAAAACTGATAAATTTGATTTGGTTTGATTTTTTATCCGAAACCGCACTCAACACCCCTAGTAGGCTAGTACTTTTGACTTCTACTAAGTTTTGTTCCGAGAGTAGTAAACTGTCTTCCCAACATCTAATACACAATTAATTTAGTATGAACTTCAACTAATTGCATGATACACTTGCTACTAGTTTGTCCTTATAAGATCCATAAATAAACAGAGATTCACATAGATAAACATAGAAGATATGTGAGACTCATATGATTTAATAACAGTGTTCTAAATGGCGGCGGATCCATAAATACACAGAGATGCACATAGATAAACATAGAAGATATGTGAGACTTATATGATCTAATAACAATGTTCTAGATAACGGTCGATGCGGTCTCTATAGGCGGATCGAGCCGGCGGCGGCTGAGGCGGCCGAGATGGTCAATGATTTTATAATCATAATCAACTGTTAAAGTTCAATAATTTTAAAAATCAGTCAAAGTCAATCAATTTAAAAACCCTAGATATAATAAAAACATATATCACTCTCTTTCGTATTTACTTTTGGTTTCAAATATCCTCCACCATCAGCGACCACCTGCATCAAACTGTTTCCAGCCGCCGCCATCAGTCACCACATTAATTATCTTGTTAGTTTGCATTTATATATTTATTTGCACTTTATCTAAATATAATTATATTGTATGAAGCTTTTTTATGCATAAACATTATTTAATTATATATAATACATAAAAAATTATGATTATTTGTAATTACATTTCATGATTATATATAATTACCCATGAATAAAAAAAATTTCCACCACCTAGGCGTCTGAGGCGGAAGGCGGTCATTCACGCCATTTACAACATTGTCTAACAATAGTGTAAAAGACATAACATAAGTAGAAACTCTGCACGAGCATAGTAGAGGATTAACAAATGCACCTACAGGCTTAACAAATGCACCTGGAATCATACTTAAATGCAGTTCTTGATAAATAAAATCGTAATCCGTTGAGTTGGTTTGATCAAGAAAGTTTCTTGGATGATTTTGGTTAAAATAGCTTCGAATGACCTATCTTTTTGTCTTAGTAATGCTAGAGGCAATTTTCTTCACGTGGACATTATTTTTAGTCCAGATCTGCATGACAGATTTATTGAATTTATTTTCATTTGCATGTTTTCGCTTAAAAAATTGGTAAACCGCTACGAAAGGCACTTTTGAAACATCATCATAAACATGGAACCAATTGAATCAGTCCACATAAGGCACATTAGATAAAATCCCATTAAAATACAGCCTTTGGAAGTGAAAACAGGCTATGCATGTTGAATACAAATATTAAAGATAAATCATTAATTAGATAAAACCTGTTACACCCTTCACGCATGACCGTTACAACATTAGCGATTCCTCGTTTTCGGTATTTTGTTCATCGACTAAATTACAGACCACCTGCAAAGGCAAACGACTGAAAAACATTAATTGAAATAAAAGAGTAATAGCCATTACCAGATAAAAATGAACACCAACGTTGTAAAAGATAACTCACATACAAATAATAAGTTAGAGGTGTGTGTACACACACCCTGTAAATAATTTGGTTTCTTTCATTCTAATGTTTTCTTGTTTCTTGCTTCGACTTTCCAATTTCTCTTGCTCGATCTCGAACTGTGACTTGGATTATTGTGTTGGGCGCTAAAATCAGATTGAGAAATGTGAGCTGGAGTTCCGTCCAGAGTCGTAGTCTCTGAGTTATCAGCGACAAGTGATCCAGCTTCTTGTTTCTTTTGTATATAAGCACTCCTAGCATCTTTCTTCCAATCTCGTCGACAACGAACACGGGCAGGGGAATTTAAATTTACCAAAACATTGACTTGAACGGGCACAGATTGCAATTCAGTGGGCGCCTGCATGTTCTGAAGGGAAGTTGCTTGATCAACAGTCGATGCCTTCTTGAGATTGGCTTCATGACGCTTCCTTTCTCTATATCTTCGTTGCCTTTCTCGATTCTTTAGCCTTCGAGCCAAATCATCATCAGCTGATTCTTTCTTGCCAACATACAACACAATAGATTTATCCATTCCAATGGTATCAGTATACTGGTCATTTTGCATTTTTCCAAATATATGTCAACACTTGGGCTCTGAAAATCTTTCCCAAATCCAGAAAAATTGAATCTTCCCTCTGCAAGTCCATCAATCTTAATGAAATTATGAAACTGATAAGCATAGCGTGGGATCATCCAGCTAGAAATTTCAAGTAAAAGATTTAGATTCGACAGAGACAAGATTGGAGTCCTATGATCAGTTAATGGCATTATTTAAAACAAGGACAAGCAATAAAGCAAATGATCGAAGCAGAAGCACAAGTTGGGCATTCAAAAAGTTTCCATTCCGATCTCCAACGCACAGTACCAAATATTACACGAAAATTTTCAATACTTTTTCATTCAATGGCCACCGGCCACTTGCTCCCACTGTTCAGTCCCTGCCTCTAGGTAAAATCTACGATTTTTGTAAATCTCAAATCATGCTTGGAAATAACCTGTACAAAAATTTTCATACAGAAAACTAAAAAAAATCCACAAACTAAGTCGAATCGTAAAATATTTGAGATATTCAAACACGAAAGCTCGTGTTAAAAACTCGTACGTACCTCACAGGATATAGGAGCAGCAAAACTACCAGGAACGTAGGTCCATAAGCATCAGCTGGCAAACCCTAACAGCCGTGAAGCACCATCGTGTACATCGGCGATCGGAGAATTGAAGCGGATTCAACTTGTGGGCTGGGTACTCGAAAAAACCGTACCCTTTTTATATTCCAGAAATTCACTTTGGTCCCTTAAATATACATCATTTACGATTTCCATCCACTGTGGATGTTTAAATAGGTAATTTGAATTCACGTACATATGCCTAATGTTTTAGCATTCATCTCCATTGTACGTAGAGATGTCAAGGGAACGGTCGGGGTAAGTTTGTCATCCCTATCTTTGTTTTAGAATTGCATTCTCGCTCTCATACTCATCATGATATTCGTTTTTTCGGGTTCGATGAACTTTGAGAATTGAATCATAATATTCATCATCATTCACGTTTCAAAAATATTAATGAAACAGGACAGGGCAGTCCTGGAACCAAAACTTATTATTATTTATTACTATTAGAGATAATATTATTTGAGACGATTTCGGAGATTAGGATAATATCTTCATACTTGTCTGAACTATTTCGAGGATTTTAAAAAATATCCGAACTCGAAAAAATGGGGATTCTCGTCCCTGATTTGTGTTTTCTCGTGGGGCCCCGAACACGTGGGGAAAATTTTCATTTCTAATTGTATGTCATAATTTGAACACTTGATAAGGAATGTGGATATCAAATACATAAAATGTAAACTAGTAAAAGATGTACACATGTTGCATGTGTTATTATTATTTTTAATTTGATCAAATAACATTAAACAATTAACGTGAAATTATTTTAAATTTAGAACAGTTGTTTGATTTAGAAATGATTTTTTGTTTAGATTTTTTTCTATGTAAAATATGGAGTGACTTGATTAGGTTTTTAGTAAGGTAAGAAGGGTAATCATGGAGTTAAATATTTTGGTATCTTATAAGGTAGTAACTCTAAGAGTCTCACAATTAATAATAACTAGTTACTCTGTACACGCGTTGCGTGTGTGTACAATATTTTTTATCATTATCGATGGACTAAAAGTGTAATATTAGTATCATATAAGGGTAAAATTGGAAAAAAAAAAGTTGATATCCTTTCTAGATAATTATTATCATGTGCTCACACTTAATGATGTAGTATAGAATTATAGATAATATTATAATAATAATAATAATATAGATGAGATAAATGCAAATAACCATATTTAAATTTATAGTTCAAGATATTTATATAATAATTATTATAAATTATAAAAAAAATATTTGGAACAATACTTAAATAGTGAAAATCAATTTATAGGATACAATTACGTAACGCAGATATAGAGATATTGAATTTTTTTTTTCTCAATCATCTATATAAAAAAATTCGATTTTACCCGTACAAACAAACCACATGTCAAAATCTTGATCGGATAAATGCTTGTATCGATAGGACCAAACAAACCATATATAACAATCATAAATTTCATAACAATAATTATGTAATATGTGTATATATATCATCAATTTCTATCTAATAAACTAACAGGTGTTGAAAAATCGAACTTGGTATATTTTATTGATATTCCAAAATTAACATCATTTCGATCTTACTCGTACAAACAAAACACATGTCAAAATCTTGCTCGGATAAATGCTTGTACAGATAGGACCAAACAAACCATATATAACAATCATAAATTTCACAACAATAATTATGTAATATGTGTATATATCATCAATTTCTATCTAATAAACTAATAGCTTTATTGATATTCCAAGTCTACCTTTTTAAAAACTTCACACGTGTAAGGTTTATTTCGTCCGACAGATATCGCAAATAATTAAAATATCAAAATAGGATGTAAACCAGTAAATTTATATTTTATCAGAATTAGGTGTTGTCCCAGATGTTACGACATCTCGGACAACATCTACATGCAGCGGAAAATTAATAACACAAATTCACTTTAAATAATCAGATGGACAAGCTTAAAATATGCACAAGTATAAATACTTGTGCGGTGCCTTATGGCAAAAATTAATCACTAGAAAAATCAATTGTTTACAAAAACCTAACACTAGTGATTATGACAAAAATCAATTTCCTCAACAAGTTGAGAAAAAATAAAGCTTTCTAAAACAAATAACCAACGATATTAAAACATGAACAAGAAAACAAAACAGTGTTCCCAATCAGTAAATCTAAGAGAAGCAATCTTCAGCCAACGTCTGCTCAGTTGTTGTCTTCGGATGCTTTCAACATTCAAGGCAACACTTGTTATAGGCAGCCTTCAAAGCAGCAGTTGTTGATAGGGATTTTCTCTGAAACTTTTGATCGTGCAAAGCATGCGTATGATTATGAGAGGAAGACGGCCCCCTCCTTTGTCCTAGGTTTTCCTTTTTATAGATGAGAGCCTTATTTCATAAGGAAACCTATTAAGCAAGGAAAGTAAGAGTTTTATTAGAAATAAACTCTTTGTAAACATTAAAATCATATCTTATCAATTTACTAAATCTTTTAATATCTCATTAGCTAAGGAAGGCAAAATCAAAACAACAAGGGAAATATATCAAGGAAATAATTAATTATGTTAGTCGAAAACTTGAAAACATTATTTCCCTTCAATCTCCTTTTTTTTGCCTTTCTTGGACAAAATGAGATCAAACTCATTTATCATCCTTAGTATCATTTTAACTCCCCCTGAGTTCAAGCACGAACTCCCCCTGAGTTCAAGCACGTTTGTCGCCCCCTGAATAAGAAAGACATTTAACGCAACACCTGCCTACTCACTGAGATAGTACATTAAAGCATAAAACTGGGACTGGCACTATAAGAACAGAATAATAACAAAAGCAGTAGATCCAAACCAAAACCAGTCAATAATACACAAACACCAATCATTCATCATCCTCATCCTCCTCACTATCATCTTCTGTATCAGTGTCATCTTTAGTGCCAGAGGGACCAGCATCATCTCCCCCTTTTTGTCCATGAAAGACCCCAACTGCCAGCAGAGCTTGGATGGTAATAGCCAAATCCTCATAGAAAGCCAAATCAGCTTTGGCTTGGGCAACCTTCTTCAGGGCATGATCGAGAAACATCTGGGCACCAGTGACTGATATTTTCACATAATCAGACGAGGATGGAGTAGCGTTGGCAGATGCAGACGGACCAGTGCTAGGAGGTACAGTGTTGGTGGCAGAGGGCGGAGAAGGACCACTAGCAGGGGGTACTGATGGAGAGGCATTCCAGGGCAGATCGATCTTCCTTTTGCCGTGCAGTAAAGCAGATGCAACCTTGAGACAGTCAGTGGGCAAAGATAAGTGTTCTACGATGTCCTTAATAAACCCCTGTGACTCCAAGTTCCCATAAATGAGAGATGGGAATGGGAGTTTGGATGACTTCAGACCACCTTCAGCATACTGCAGAACTGTGTTGAACACCAGGCGGCCAAAGTTGAAGGTTGAATTTCCAACCGCGAAGAGAGTCAATGCCTGTGCCTTGGTGACAACGGTAGAATTGGTAGTCGGAGTCCAGTTGTGGATGGCAATCTTGTGCATCACCGAATAGAGTGATGTCAGTTTGGCAGCTGAGACCTTGTGGGGATGGAGAGGAAACTCGCTCACCATCCCACCAGTGAGAACAGAAATTACCTCACCTAAATCTGTTGGCGAGTCTTCACCAACAGCAGGGGTACCATAGTGTGCATTGATTACATCGGCGGTGAAGTCGTACACTTTGTTGCGGACAAAAACTTTCCCAAACTTTGCCGACCTTGGATCGCCAACACTAGAGGACAGATTCCCATAAAATTCAAGGACAGCCTTATGACAGTAAGGGAGAGCAGATGAGCATGTGGAGAACATACCTCTAGCCTTTAGAAACTCAATCAAATTGTACCGATAAAATGCCTCCACGTCCACATTCCGCTCCGCAACAAACTCCCGATTTTCAAAGAGACTCCAGTTCGAGAATGACATCTCGGAATAGAACATGTTGTTGTAACGGGTGGCCAGATCATAGGCAGAAACATCCATGTTTTCCGCAGTGTCCTCAACATCTGGGGCCACATCCATAGGTGCTGGGTTAGCAGCGTGTATACCACCACCAGAGACCTCGTCGTCAGCAGAATTACCTTTAGACTGGCTAGATATAGTGAGACTTGGAGAGGTATGAGGAGCAGTAGACGATGATGGAGCCTTTCTCTTTTGATGTTTCAGATTTGCCATAAATTGGGCCAACGAAATTTCAACTTCACTTTCATCAATAGGATTATGATGAGACAATATAGGAGAGGGGGCACGCACAGGCGGAACATCATCATCAGCTTGGCCTGAGGACGAAGAAGATGATACAACAGTAACGCGGGGTGCAGGTTTTTTACGCGCAACCAATTCAAAGTCCTCATCAGCAGAGTCATCGCCTGAAGTCCCTGCAGGGTCAATTAGCGATGGGCGAGTGGATGGTTGCCCTTTGTATCGAAACCGCTTACCCGATGTGAGGTCAGGATTATAGCCAGCCTGTCTCTTGGATCGACGGACAGGTCGAACGGGAGGATCGAATACTTGAATAATCGGTGGATTCTCTACATCAAAGGCATTCCCGGGTTCACCAGGAGCAATCACCTCTAAGGGAACTGGAGCTTCAGTCGCAAGCGCCAATGGCAGAGACGATTCGACAGGGGGTGTTGTAGCCGGTGTTGTCTCAGTGGTGGCAGCATTTGCTGTGTGTCCCATTTCACTTCGGATGTCAAGGGGATCAAATCCGTTGCCTGCCATGGATGGAAATTACAAGTCAAACAGAGAGGGATTTCAGATGAAATTGTGAGTGAGCTTGCGCAATTTCTTAGGGTTTCGGGAATGGTGATGGTGAAGTGAGTGAACAGTGGGGAGTCTGATAATCACAATTAAGCACAGAGTAATTGCTTGTAAATCTAACAGTAATAAAGCTTAACAAACAAAATTAGCCGTTAGACCCTTAAAATGAGTACAGAGATAATTTTGCGCACAAAAATTCATTCAAAATTCCCAGAGATACCCCGCATCGATTTTCGCTCCACTAGACATCAGGCATCATGGCCAGTCGAGATTTTCGCACAGGCTGGATCGTCATCGAATTTTTGATTTGTTGACTTATGAATAACTTTTTGGCACGCCAATATCCGCGGAAATATGTTTATGCATGACCTAATTATGCCTCAAAACAGAATGTAACAGAAATAGATCCGTGGGAGATAATATGAGATATGTTTACAGATGAAGTGTTGTCACAAATGTTGGCAACATCTCCTGACAGCACTCACAATTCCCGAAAACACATTTGATTATCTTCATACTTGGTGACTTAACAGCCTTCTGATCATAGGAGTGGCAGCTCCCACACTAGGAGAACGGTCTTCATTGGACTCACCTAGGTAGCTTTTTCCATTGTCTCCTATTTCTGTGTTAGTTTTAGAAGGGGTAGCTCCCATACTAAAAGCACAGCCTTCGTTGGGCTCTTTTAGATAGCTTTTTCCATCTTCCTTCTAAACACAGACCCACCTCTTTTCTTTTCAATTTCTATAAGGTGACTTGTTACAATGGTTAGAGTCACATATCCAATCGGCTAGTTCTTTGTGACAGAGATCAAAAGTAAAGATGTGAAGTTTTAAGAGGAACTAAGGAATTGTAAGTGCATCAGAGAAGTTATGTCACATAGTGTCAACACAACATAACACAGTATGAATGCAATGTGGTATGCCTAAGTCCTAAAAATGCACATGCATATAAGATGTTGTCCGAGATGTTGTAACATCTGGGGCAACATCTATGAATGATCAAGCAAAACACATGCTGAGAGATTTCCTTAAATTGGAGAATCTCTCAAAGTCCAAAGCTTTTGTGAATATGTCAGCCAATTGGTTATTTGTATCAACAAAATCAATTCTAATCAATCCTTTTTCTACTAAGTCTCGAATGAAGTGATGCCTTATGTCAATGTGCTTAGTTCGAGAGTGTTGTACTGGGTTTTTTGAAATGTTAATTGCACTAGAATTATCACAGTACACCATTGAGGGTTCGCTTTTAAGTCCATAATCTTCTATCATTTGATTCATCCATAAAAGTTGGGTACAAGCATTTCCAACTGCCACATATTCTGATTCAGCAGTGGATAAAGATACACAATTCTGTTTTCGACTGTGCCAAGAAATCAGATTGTTCCCAAGATAGAAACACCCCCCAGAAGTACTCTTTCTATCATCTAAATCCCCAGCCCAATCAGCATCGGAGAAACCTACCAGGTTTGAGTTAGTTTCGTGTGTATACCATAGTCCTAAATCAATTGTTCCTGTTATGTAACGTAGAATACGTTTAACAGCTTTCAGATGAGAAATTTTAGGATTGGATTGGTACCTAGCACATAAGCACACACTAAACATGATGTCAGGGCGGCTAGCAGTCAAGTATAAGAGACTTCATATGATACTACGGTAAAGGGTGTTATCAACATCTTCCCCCGCAACATCTTTGGATAATTTCTCAGTTGATCCCATAGGAGTTCTCATGTGCTTGGTGTTTTCATTTGCAAATTTCTTAATCAAGTTTTTGGCATACTTGCTTTGGTATAAAAAGATCCCATCATGCATCTGTTTTATTTGCAAACCCAGGAAGAAGTTTAGCTCACCAACCATACTCATTTCAAACATAGATGACATGCACTCAACAAAGTCATTGGCATGTTGTTGTGACGAAGAACCAAAGATCATATCATCTACATAGATCTGACAAATAAGAATCTCACCTTTGGCCTTTTGAATGAAAAGTGTTTTGTCTACCTCACCTCGTGTAAATCCGATGTCAAGGAGATAGTCAGTCAGACTCCCATACCATGCACGGGGTGCTTGCTTCAAGCCGTAGAGAGCCTTTTTCAATTTGTACACATGATTTGGATTATGCGGATCCTCAAATCCTTTTGGCTGTCTCACATAAACTTCTTCATTCAAGAACCCGTTCAAGAATGCACTTTTAACATCCATTTGGAAAAGTTTTATTTTCATGTAGCACGCAATGGCAAGTAGGAGCCGGATTGACTCAATGCGGGCAACAGGAGCAAAGGTCTCATCGAAATCAACCCCCTCAACCTGTGTGTACCCCTGAGCAACCAGCCGTGCTTTATTTCGAATGATGTTTCCTGACTCATCGGTTTTATTTTTAAAAACCCATTTTGATCCAATGACATTGCCATGGTCAGGTGGTGGAACTAGAGTCCACACATCATTTCGAACAAACTCTTCAAGTTCATCATGCATAGCATCAGTCCAAAATTCGTCTTTTAATGCTTCCATAACATTTTTTGGCTCAATTTGAGACACAAAGCAAGAGAACCTAACCTGCGAGTACATGGTACTCATGCACACAAGTCCAAACATTTTTCGATAGTCAATTTTATCCTTCTTCCTGGTCTGGATCTCTTCACTCATTCCTCCAATGATTTGAGACGAGGGGTGGTTCTTTTGGATTTTGCTTGGGATACATGGTCCATCATCAGCTTCTTCATTATCGCTGTGAACACATTCTTGCGATTTGTTGACATCAGTGTCACATGTTGTGCCGGATGTTTCAACATCGGGAGCAACACCTGTTGTTTTCAGCGGTATTTGAGTTTCTATCAGATCTTCAACATCATCTTCTGCAGTTTTCTTCTTAAGATCTGCACAATCATCAAAAACAACATTGATTGATTCCATAATAGTCCTTGTTCTGAGATTAAACATACGATAAGCACGACTATTAGTAGCATAACCGAGAAACAGACACTTATCACTCTTGGAGTCAAACTTAGCCAGTTGATCCCTGTCATTCAAGGTGTAGCATACACAGCCAAAAACATGAAAGTATCTAAGGTTAGGCTTCTTTCCCATAATGATTTCATAAGAGGTCATGGTTGATCCACTCCTTAGATACACCCTATTTGAAATGTGGCATGCTGTGTTTAGGGCTTCTGCCCAAAAACGCTTTGCAAGATTCTTAGAAGTTAGCATTACTCTTGCCATTTCTTGCAAAGTCGTGTTCTTTCGTTCGGCAATCCCATTCTGTTGTGGTGTTTTTGGTGCTGAAAATTCATGAGAAATACCTTTTCTGTCACAGAATGATGAAAATGTGCGATTTTCAAATTCTTTACCGTGATCAGTCTTGATCCTTCTTATCTTCAGACTGTGGAGGTTAGTGATTCTAGTGATCAAGTTTTTGAAAACATCGAATGTATCTGACTTTTCTTTAATAAAATTAACCCACGAGAAACGTGAAAAGTCATCGACACATACGAGAGAGTATTTCTTACCTCCGAGACTCTCAACTTCCATAGGACCCATAAGATCCATGTGTAGTAATTCCAGACACCGTGTTGTTCCAGGTGTTGGCAACACTGGATGCGACACGTGAGTCTGTTTACCCTTTTGACAGTCACCGCACACATATGGTATACCAGAGGAGAGATTCGGCATACCTCTTACTGCATCGAACATACTCAGGTTTTTCAAGGTTTTGAAGTTAGCATGTCCTAGTTTTTGATGCCACAGATCAAGTTCGGTGATTTGCACATGTTTGCACGAGAGATCTTCTCCTATTTGGTAGCAATTGTCTGAGGACCTTGTACCTGTCATAACACACACATTCGATTCATCAAAGACTTCACAGTTATGTTTGTCAAATTTAACAAACAAATTATCATCACATAGTTGGCTTATGCTTATCAAGTTTGAATTCAATCCTTCAACATGAAGCACATTGTGAAGTTTTGGCAATCCTTCAACATTCAGTGTGCCCTTTCCTACAATTCTTCATTTTGCTCCCCCTCCATAGGTCACTCTCCCACAATTTTGCTCAACATACTCGATTAGATGTTCTTTAGATCCCGTCATGTGGCATGAGCTACCACTATCGAAGTACCAATGACCTGTAGTGTTAGTTTTTAATGAAGTGTAGACAACTTTGCAGTGAGTTTTTACCTTTGGGACCCAAATTTGTCTTACTATAGGTCGATGGTAGGAGGTGTTGCGAAGAGTGCTGGACAACATTCGGGGCAACATCTGCCTTGACTCTTGATTCATGAGATCGTCCCTGAGTGCAAAGCAATATGGCCTGATATGACCAGGCTTAAAACAGTAATGACATATATACCTGCGTCTATTTTTTCCTTTAGGAATAGGTACAGCTGTTTGTTTTTTCGGTGAAGAGCTTTTGATTGAAGATGTAGTGTGTGATGGTATACACGTTTCAGTTTTTCCTTTCACAAAAACAGTAGGTTTGGAGGATTCACATGTTTCATACACACTGTCCTTAAATCCTAGGCCTTTCTTGTCATCTCTTCCCATCAGAAGGATAGATTCCAGCTTGGATGAGCTTGTGTTAAATTTGGACAAGGTTTCAGTTGCTTTTTGAAGATCTTCTCTGGTCTTTCCCAGTTCCAAATCCTTTTTGCTCAACATTACCTCAAGTTTAGCAACCACTGCCTTTAGATCAGCATTTTCTTTCACCGCCGATTTTAGTTCGGCATTTTCTTTCACCAGATTCGCATTCAGTTTGTTTCTTTTGGTCCAGTCTTCAAATAGTTCTTCATAAAGCTCCTGGACATTTTCAAGAGTAAGTTCTTCACCATCAACCTCCAGATCAACATTGTCCAAGATCCCAGACACTGTGGAGTTGAAGCAGACTGATTTTTCGCGGGTGTTGTACCCAGGTGTAGCAACACCTAGGGCAACACCTGCAGGATTCACTTGTAGCCAGTTGGTTTCTGTCATTAGTGCAGTCAGGGAGGTTTGATTGTCTTCATCAGTGGGCTTTTCCTCAGGATCAGTTTCTTCATCGCTAAGGGATGCATTGTACCCTTTGTTCTTACGTAATCTGTTTGCACACTCATTGGCATAGTGACCGAATCCTTGGCATTCTCTACACTGCACTGAATCAAACTTCCTTGATATGAGTTGTCCCTTGCCTTCGTTCCTAGTTTGAGTGGGTAACGTTGCAGGAGACCTTTGTGGCTTTTCAGGAAGACTATAATATTTAGAGGGTTGTGCATCCTTTTTCTTTTCCCGGATTTTTTTCAAGTAATCCCCAAATTTCTTTGTAATAAAAGATATAGAATCCTCGCAGAGATCGGAATCATTTACTTCCTGAGATATTTGTAGAAGTTCATTGTAGGAGTCATTAGAGGCTTGAAGTGCAATTGTCTTCCCTTTATCCTTCCTTTGCATGTCCAGATTCATCTCAAACGTGCGTAGTGAGCTGATAAGATCTTCCACTGACATTTTGGACGTGTCTTTAGCTTCATCTATTGCACAGATTTTTATATTGAATCTTTCAGGCAGAGAACGAAGAATTTTGCTTACTAGACGCTCACTGGAGATTGATTCTCCAGCACTGAATGCCTCATTAGCAATTTCCTGTAGACGACGATCATACTCAAGTATGCTTTCAGATTCCTCCATCCTCATCATCTCGAATTTGGAAGTAAGCATCCTTAATCTGGTTCGTCTCACACTCTCAGATCATTCACAATGGCATTGAAGGATATCCCATGCCTTTTTAGCCGAAGTACAGTTTGTGATTAAACTGAACATGTTCATGTCAACCGATGTGAATATAGCATTCAAAGCCTTTGAATTATGATTTGAGTTTTGCACTTCGTCAGCAGTCCAGTCATTTTCAGGTTTTGGTCGGTTGTCCCCCTCTTGATCTGTTGCGACTGGTGGATTCCATCCGTTGATGACGCGCTGCCATGCCCGTTCATCTAGGGATTTTATGTAGTATCGTATCTTCACCTTCCATAAGCTGTAATTAGTACCATCAAGGACTGGTGGTCGAAGTGCTGCACTTGCAAACGTGATGTCCATTAAATATTTCTGTCAAATAAAAACAAAAACAAAAACCAGAATCAGCACTTAGTATATCAAGAGTATGCTCTGATACCACTTGTAAGGTTTATTTCGTCCGACAGATATCGCAAATAATTAAAATATCAAAATAGGATGTAAACCAGTAAATTTATATTTTATCAGAATTAGGTGTTGTCCCAGATGTTACGACATCTCGGACAACATCTACATGCAGCGGAAAATTAATAACACAAATTCACTTTAAATAATCAGATGGACAAGCTTAAAATATGCACAAGTATAAATACTTGTGCGGTGCCTTATGGCAAAAATTAATCACTAGAAAAATCAATTGTTTACAAAAACCTAACACTAGTGATTATGACAAAAATCAATTTCCTCAACAAGTTGAGAAAAAATAAAGCTTTCTAAAACAAATAACCAACGATATTAAAACGTGAACAAGAAAACAAAACAGTGTTCCCAATCAGTAAATCTAAGAGAAGCAATCTTCAGCCAACGTCTGCTCAGATGTTGTCTTCGGATGCTTTCAACATTCAAGGCAACACTTGTTATAGGCAGCCTTCAAAGCAGCAGTTGTTGATAGGGATTTTCTCTGAAACTTTTGATCGTGCAAAGCATGCGTATGATTATGAGAGGAAGACGGCCCCCTCCTTTGTCCTAGGTTTTCCTTTTTATAGATGAGAGCCTTATTTCATAAGGAAACCTATTAAACAAGGAAAGTAAGAGTTTTATTAGAAATAAACTCTTTGTAAACATTAAAATCATATCTTATCAATTTACTAAATCTTTTAATATCTCATTAGCTAAGGAAGGCAAAATCAAAACAAATATTTAATCAATCAAAACAACAAGGGAAGTATATCAAGGAAATAATTAATTATGTTAGTCGAAAACTTGAAAACATTATTTCCCTTCAACACGATTTCTCATAACTTCCATCTTATCTTTCTTTTGGATAGCAGTTTTAATTATTAAAATATTGCCAAAATTGAAATATAAGATGGAAGTTATGATTATTAAAACATTTCCAAAATATTTCTCATAATTAAAAACTGCTATCCAAAAGAAAGATTTAAACACCAAAATATTGCCAAAATTTTAATATTTAAACTTCCATCGTGTGAAGATGGAAGTTATGATTACCAAAATATTGCCAAAATATTGCCAAAATATTTCAAAATATTTAAACACCAAAATATTACCAAAATATTGCCAAAATATCAAGATAGCTTAAATATTGCCAAAATTGTACGACAAAAACTTATTTTAATATTTAAACACCAAAAATACAATGCATGTCCACTTCCGTTGATGTATAAGATTAGATTTTTAGGTTGTACTTCGATTTGAAATGATGGTGATTTGTTAAGTTTGAACGAATTTTTTCCTCAAAGATAAAAAAAAAATCAAAACAAATAAATTTATAGGAAATGTTAAACTA
Source organism: Primulina eburnea (assembly GCF_022965805.1). Taxonomy (NCBI): domain Eukaryota; kingdom Viridiplantae; phylum Streptophyta; class Magnoliopsida; order Lamiales; family Gesneriaceae; genus Primulina; species Primulina eburnea. The sequence continues at coordinate 23,609,174 of NC_133114.1, forward strand.
TTCATATAAATTTTTTCGTCACTCGATACATGCATACATATTAAAACTAATGTCCCTTAGGCTCGAATGCAAGTTGGCCTGTTTTTTGAATTTTCAAAAAAATTGGATAAAATTGATATTTTATGAAAATATTATCAGATATAAAATAAATAATGAACAATTAGATTATTAATTATTTATGATAAAATTGTTTTACAAAAAATTTATTATTAATGAATTAATTAAAATTAAATTAAAATAATTTATTTAACTTATTAATTTATTTTTAATTATGACAGCTACTAATAAATTTTAAAGATACGTGATTCGTTGATAATATTTAATATTATGGTTTTAATATAAATATTATATTATATGATAAAAAGGTTTATCGAAAGTCATGTCCAAAATCCTAGATGTATGCTATGATATTTTGCTTTGTTGTTTTTTATTATTTGATAATTATTTAAAGTGGGCCTCATTTATAACTCATTCTCACCTCTTAATTTATATCTCAGTGTACCTTGAAAATTTAATATAAATATTAGATTTAGTGAGAGATTGAGATTTGAAGATAGTGAGCCTAGATCATCAAAAGTTTTGAAGATCGAAGCCATGTAAATTATTGGAAGCTAATGTATATAGTATTAGCATCCATGTATTACTTAGGTTTTGGGCTTGAGTCTATATTTGGCTCATATGGATCAATTAGCTCTCGGTTATCGATCATCTTTTATTATTTATAATGCATGTGATATATTATAAATAATAAGTATATATGTTATTATTAATATAATAACAAGAGTTGCATGATCTGAAAAAAAAAATATAAACAAACATGGCATGAGATTTTAAAATTAATGATGAGACCGATTTTCAAAATGAAAATCCTTTATTTTCGATAAGATCCAAAATTTATATCAATCATATTAAAATAAAAATTAAAATAATGTTCAATATTTCCATGCCTTCCATCAACGATGGTTGCATAACGAACGCTACCCGCTGTTAGGGGTGAGCATTCGGTCGGTTTGGTTAACAACTGAACTGAATTAGCCATAACCGAACCGAACCGAAATATTTAGCCATAACCAAACCGAACGAATTAATTTTCATAACCAATGAAACCGAACCGAATTAAAATCGGATAATTCAGTCGGTCGAATTAGCCGATTAGCTTTAAAAAATTGTGATTTAAATTTAATTATATACGTAATTTTTCTTGAAGGTGGATGATGTCAAGAATAGAGAATTGAGAAGTGAGAACGAGAAATTCCGTGGGAAAAGTAAGAATGAGACCATATATTAGAGTTAAAGTTGATTTTAAAATTAAAAATTACAAAATATATAAAAACTGATAAAAAAATAAAAATTTATTAAATAATAGTATTTATTATATCGGTTAATTCGGTTAACCGCTTTCAAAATTTTGAAAACCGTAACCGAACCGAATTAATCGATATAACCGAATTTTTTTTAATTGGAAAACCGAATTTCTTAAATACCGAACCGAATTTCTGAATTGGCTCGGTTCGATCGGTTAATTCGGTTTAACCGAAATCTTGCTCACCCCTACTCGATGTCACTGTGCGGCTTGTATTATTAGAGAGGCATGGACGATAGAAAACTGTAACTTCCACTTAAATATTTTATATGAAACATGTGGAACTCTAATGACTTCGGCTCATATTATTAGAATAAATTATGGTGACTGTCCACTAAAGTTCAACATTGATGGGCCAGGCTCGACACGGGCAGAGAAAGGGTATATATTAATAGGCCATCATCAAACGTGATGCAAACATATATGAGGGATGCAAGAAGTTGTAGTTCGGCTCTATCTTTTGAAAATTATGATTGGTTGATATTATTCGGGATTATAATTCAGCAATTGGGCCTTGTGTGGTCACTAAGAAAATTGGATTTTTCGTTTTCATCAGAGTGTGGTGAAAATATCAAAATAGTGGGAGACAATTAATAAAACAAAATATCAAATTTTATGTCTTATAAAATATTTTAAAATAGTTGGTAACATTTATTTTGTTTCCATTTCAGTATATTTACGATGTCATCTCAAAATACTGTCTATATAATTGATCAAAATAAGCTGACTAGACCGAATTACCAAGAATGTTTGAGGAATTTTTTTAAAAAAAACTATGAGAAAATAACATATGTACTCAACAAGATGCCTGCAAAAAATGCTGCCAATGCCCTTGCTAATAAATTGGATAAGATTGAAAAATTGTGGGACCATGTATTGAAATTATAAGTTATATGCTAGCTTATATCTCAAACGAATTGCATAAGCGGTTTGATGAACCTGTAAATATTGCTAACATTTACGATCTCTTGCAAGAGTTGTATGGTGAACAAACACGTCCATTAAGACATTCTAATGTCAAATAGCTCGTGACATCCTGCCCGCAAGAAGGGCCATTGGTCCATGAGCATGTTGTGAGGATGATTAGACTCATTGAGAAGTTAGTAGGCCTCGACCTTGTCATTCCAAACAAATTGTCGACGGACATTCTGCTACTGTCATTGTCGTCCTTGTTTAATAGGTTTGTGGTGAACTCCAATATGAACAAGCTGGAGTCTACCCTTGAAGAGTTAATTAATATGCTTACCACATACGTTATCATCAAAAAAAAAAAAAAAATTCCTAATGGGCTCCTCGTCTGGGATGAAGAAATGCTCATAAAGGAAGGGAAAGAAACGTTATGCTCCTTCCTAGAAATACAAATCCACCAAGAAGCAAGCTTCAAGCACTTCTAAAGGGCCCACAAAGCCCGAAAAGACAGAAGATGTTTGTTTTCCCTGCAAGAAACCTTGACAATAGAAGCGTTACTGCAAGGAATATCTAGCACATAAGAGTTCTGATAAACTTATGTTTTATATTGAAGTAAATATCTCAATTAATTCAACTTCTTGGGTGTTGGATATTGGATGTGGTTTGCATCTATGCAATGATTGCAGGTGATGACAAAAAGTAGATGACTGGAATGTGAGATCTTCCTAAGGATGGCAATTGAGCAAGGGTTGTTGTGAATGTCATATGAGATATTTACTTATTATTAAACAATAGCTTTAAGTTACTTTTGATAGATGTTTTATATGTATCTGACTTGGTTAAAAATATTATTTTAATTTTTATGCTTGATAAAAATAGATTTCTTGTTTATTTGCTCAAGGCTATTGCAATATTTACAAAAATAAATGTTTAATTAGAATAGACGAATTATAAAATTATTTCTATAACTTAAAAATAAAAAGATACTCTAAGCAACGATATTCAAGTAAATATAATTTAAACAACAAACAAAAGAAAATGAGATAGTCTAAATAACACCCATTTGTGGCACGCTATAATATGACATATTTCCCAAAGAAAAATACATAAGTTAGAGGGAGATGACATGTTTGGCATATCAGGCATAAACTCTCTTGAAACATATGAGTCCTGTCGAGAAGGAAAGATGACCAAAGCCCATTTTTCTTGATAAAATGGAGCGTACACATGATTTATTGGCTTTTATTCATAAATATGTGTGTGACTTGCTAAGTATTGACACAAAATATGGGCAATCTTAATTTATTACCTTTACTGATGATTTCCTGAGGTTTGGGTATGTGTATTTAATGAATACAAGTCTGAACCTTTTGAAAAGTTCAAGAATTCAGAGTTGAAGTATATAAACAATTAAAAAAGAGTATTAAAACACTTCGATCTAATTAAGGTGGATAATACTTAAATATTGAATTTCAAGACTACCATTAGAATAATGATATTTTCTCACAGTGAACCCCATCTACCATATCCTACTTGAATGGTATGCGAGAACGTCGTAATTAGACATTGATAGACATGGTTCAATCTATGATGAAATTCACTGAATTGTCATCATCTTTTTGGAGATTTGCACTAGAAACTGTAGCAATGTCTAAACAAGTCCATACAAAGAAAAACTCCATATGAGAAATGGAAGGTAAAGCTTCCCAAATATTCTTTCTTAAGAATATGAAAATGTCCTGCTTATATGAAGCAGGCAATGAGAGATAAATTGGATAGTAAAGAAAATTTGTGCAACAATTGGATATTATTTCTATGATCTCAATGAAACAAATGTGTTTGTTTCAAGGAATTTCACTTTCTTGGAGAAAGAGTTTCTTTAGATAGAAAAGGTAAGATGATTGAACTTGAAGAGATACGAGAACTCCTGAAATAGTAGAACTCACACCCCATATAACGCCCCAAAAATTTAATAGTATATATTTTATTCATGTATATATTTAATTTTATTATTTGAGTTCCAGTTTTTCAGGCAAATACACGAGATCGGACCGAGGATAAGATATTTGAGTTATTTATTTTTTAGCCAAATTCACTGCCCAAAATTATTTTAAGTTATGGAGTATTTTATTTTATGACAATTAGTATTTTATTTTCCCTTAATTGTTTTGCAACTTTTGTAAATTTAGGAATATTTTATGTATCAGTTTTCAAGACTTGAGTAGTCTAAAATTTTATTTGTACTACACCATATATTGATTAATTAGTTTAAACCTAATCAATATATTTAAATTATCCCTAGAATACTCTAAATCCACCCCACTTGCCTCAAATTTCAAGACTTTGGCCAAGTCTTCCAGAAGAAACTTCACATGCTCATCAATTCTCCTCCATTTCCCCTCATTAATTCCCTTCTATCCTCAAGTTTAATTGAGCTCCATTTCCATTGGTTCTACAATTTCAGAATAGCAAGAAGCTCCAAATTTTTTTTTCGTGTCCGGAACATCGAGATTTGCGAGATTCTCTACGTTTCAAGACCAAAGGCATGTATATTACGTTTATTTTCTCATCAATCAAGTAATAGTGTATTTTCAAGCATTCATGTTTGTGAGAATCATTTTCATGCAAGTATGTTCAAGATTTATGTCCATGCCAAGATTATACACTTGTTTATCACGTTTTCATGTTGTAGGCGACGTTGGATGCTTCCAGGCTAACATGGCTGCTTATGATCATGTTCATAAATATTTTAGACCCATATTGTTATGTTAGTTGAGGATTTATAGCACTTGGGGTGGTAAGAGTTGATAGCATGAGTTCATTGTGTAGTGGGCTTTTGGGTATGTATTTTACTTTAATTGTTTCGAAAACTGGTATCAATCGGTTTATTTTCTGAAAACCTTTTCAACATAAAAGTTGTAGTTCGTCATGTTATCTTCGATTCAATACAAAATTTATAATTTTTGAACAAGAAATGAAGGAGATATGATTTTTCTTGCAAAACCGCACAATCTGTCCGAAGAATATTTTTGACAGCAAACTCTTGAAATCTGATCTTTGTATCTTAAATTCTGTATCTATCCGTCCATTTTTTGAAAATTCTTTCAACACAAAAACTGTATTTTATTGTCTTATCTTCGATTCGATACCAAATTCGTAATTTTTCGATAAGAAACGAAAGAGTTATGATTTTTCTCGTAAAACAGCTCAAGCTATCTTAATTGCGCAAGAATATCTTTGTTCACGTTTTTGGTGTGTGTTCGGGTTTGAGATCATTTCCCGAGTGGTTTTGACCAGTGTCATGGTCTTAATAAGTTTCTTAGGGTCAAGTCTAAGTTTTTGTTCGAGGTTGATTCGAGTCGGTTTGTGTTTAGAAAATTTATTGTTTCTGTAAGCTGTAAAGTGCCATTTCTTGGGATTGGCTAAAGTCGTAAGCTTTCTTATTTTATTTTGGGGGTTCGAAAGTATTTTTGTCATGGTTTGGGTTTTTGGACAGTAAGCTAACTTGTTTTTAAGGTTGATTCAAGTATCGAGTCAATTGGTAGATCCTAAGTCGTCGAATGAATGTTGGGAGTTACACGTATACGATTTGAGACTAGTTTTGAGTTGTATGTCAATTTCAATTGCAACAAACCCGGGAACAATCCAACGAAGTCTACAAAGTTTGTAAGTATAATATCAGTTATGACGTGTCTTAAAAGTATATTTTTGAGATATTGAACTGTATTGTGGCCGCTTATTTTACGGGTTTGGAATCCGGGTATCGTGACCGGTGAACACTCCAAAATACGGTTTAGGAACCTAGAGTACACGTATCTGGTGAACTATCCAACAGATTCAGTTGTATATGTTATGATTGGACATCCAGACCCAGAACTTGAATGATCCTTGCAATCCTAGTACTATGATATAGTTTGATCAAACGATTCATGTGTGCCACAATTCGAAAAGCAGATCTCAATATTATAAACAGAATATTCCAGCCTCACACAGTTTCATCCCAGTTATGTTCTCGTCATATTATGTCATATTTATGTTGAGACTACAGTTTCTTCTCAGGAAATTATTTCCATGTATAGAAGCCAAGTCATACATATTTATTTGTTCATGTTCAAGTTACAATGTATCAGATATGTTAAAATCAAATTATTTTTATTACATATTAATTGTTATCCACGTATATCCATGTTGAGTCTTTAGACTCACTATACTTGATTGATGCAGATGTTGTTGATGAAGAGGCTAGGGGTGGTGATCAGTGAGTGGTCTCGGATTGTGGGCTGTGGCAGTTGAAAACACAAGGGCCGCTAGTGTTGTATTTATTTATGTATTTTATAAACTTGAATTTTCAGTACTCTAATATTATTAAGTTGGGTTGTGTATTGTAAAAATACTTATTTATGTTGCATGAGTGTATTTTATTTTTAGTAACGACTCGAGTTTGTATTAATACAAAATTTTTTATTTCTTCCACAAAAATTTAAAAAAAAAAAAAGACTGAGTCGTTACACTCCAACAGCCGGTTGAAGAGATATAATCTCTTAGGAGATCCGAAAAGGTCTCAAGACGACGTAAGGGGATGAGTCTACTTCTTGAAGAGGGCCAGAATGAGCCCATTCCTAGATGTGATCCAATAAATTTAAAGGAAGCATTATCAGATGCTGATTCATACAAATGGCGTGAAGTCATACAATCCGAAATAGACTCCATGAATTCCAACCAAGTATGGTCCTTAGTGGATCCATTTGAGGGAATTGTCCTCATATGAAGTAAATGGATTTACAAAAGAAAACATGGGGTGGATGAGAAAGTAATGACCTTCAAAGCATATTGACAGCAAAATGATATACTCAAAGGAAAGATATTGATTATAAGGAAACATTTTCTCCAGTTGACATGTTCAAGTCCATTAGGATACTACTATACATAGCATCATGATATGACTATGAAATATGATAGATGGATGTGAAGACAACATTCCTTAATGGCAATATTAAGGAAGATATTTATATGTCTCAACCTGAATGATTCACATCAACTTCAGAGATCCATTTATGAACTCAAACAGATATCGAGGAGTTGGAACCTCATATTTGACAACACTATCAAAGAATTTAATTTTGTTAAAATCCTTGAGGAACCTTGTGTGCATAAGAATGGTAGTGGGAGTAATTGACATTCCTACTACTTTATGTTGATGACATACTACTCATTGAGAACGATGTAGAAATGTTGCAATCAACTAAAATATGGTTAACTAGTAAATTATTCGTGAAAAATATGGGTGAAGCATAATATGAATTTGGAATACAGATCTATAGGGATAGATAAAAAAAAAGAGGATGATAGGGCTCACCCAATCTACTTATATTGATACCATACTGAGGAGATTCACTATGGAGGAGTCCAAAATATGATATATCTCAATGTGTCATGGTGTGATTCTATCTAAGTATATGTGCCATAAAACTGATGAAGAAATAGAAAGCATGACTCGCATTCCATGTGCATCTCCCATTGACAATATTATGTATGGTATGGTATATACTCTACATGATATCACATTTGCACTGAGTGTTGCAAGTAGATACCAGTTGAATCCCGGTCCATTGTATTGGAAATCTGTGAAGGATATTTTTAAATACTTAAGAAGAACTAAGAGTTTGTTCATGGTTTACGAGAGTGAGAAATTTAAATTGAAAGGCTATATTGATTCTACTTTCCAATCAGATGTAAATGATTCAAAATCAACATCTGGTTTTTAATTCAAGCTCAATGGTGGTGTTGTATCTTGGAAGAGTTCCAAACAAGATAGACATCACAACGGATTCAACCATTGATGCCAAATACATAGATGTGTCAGCTACAGCAAAAGATGTTGTTTGGATGAGAAATTTAGTTCAAGATTCCTCAAGGAGCAAATTTTTTTTGGGATAATTCAAGACATCACAATAAGGGAAATGTTTTTATTAAATAATTGTTTTAATTATTTAATATACAATGTATTTATTATGAATTTTCGAAAATGAGTATTTTGGGATATTTTTATACATCGAGTTATATTTTAAAACGGTATTCGATTTGCAACAAATTTGAGGACTTTTGAGGGTTCGGATAATATTTTTGAAAACGTATCAAAACAAATTATTTTTATTTGGTCCTGATGTGCCTGTTTTAGTATAAGTTTTGAGCCTAGGTCACTAATCCCTTATATATCAAAATTTGGCCCAACTCTTTTATTGTTTCTCCTTCATTCTACACGCCTCAACCCTAGCACAACTCCTCCCTCACGGCAACCAACAACACGAGCATCCAACATCGGCTTTTTGATCGTTTTCTCTAGGATTTTCATAGGAAACGTTGTCCCGTCCCTCCGGTATCCGTCTCTCAAAGGCACGCTCGAAACCTTCATTTTCTTGTCTTTCACACCATAATACATGTTTTCGATTGATTATGCATGATAGATGTCAGATCTAATGTTTTATTCTAGTGTTGTTCGAAAATGCACGAGGAAATTCGATCTTTTGACATATGGTTCATGCGTTTATCAAAACTCGAAAGCGTATATCCAGGTTTGAGGTATGAGGCATGATCCACAGCAGGTGTGTATGTATTTTAATTGTTGATATCAGATCTGGAACATGTGGTTTAATGGATCCGAGTGAATTATTCATGACTTGGTTGTTGGAGGTGTTAGGGCGCATATGGCTTGTGAGATGGAGGGGTTGTGCGTCCGGCTTTCGGGTAGTGACAAGAGGGTTTGGGAAACTCACGTCATGGTCCTAGATGGGTCAGATCATGCCTGGTATCGTGCAGGGTCATGACCGATCGGATTCTTTGTTCGAAGGAGGTTAGAGCCGCGGCGCTGCTCTTTCAGCGCTAAAGCGCTTTAGGATAGTGCTTAGGCTGCAACACTTGTAGCGCCGCAACACTGGTGCATAGCACCTAGGCGCTAGCTCAATACATGTGTTTTAACGATTTTAGTGGGTTTGGCTCATTTTGGGTGTTCCAGCAGGTTATGTCGATGTGTACGAGTTTATAGATGGTTTAATTGGGACATATGGGATTGGTTAGGAGTCTTTGATGTAAAAGTTCGTTCGAGTTTCGGGTTAATTTGGATTAAAACCGAGACTCCGATACAATTTTTAAAACAAGTTATAAAATTTAATACATGGGCTCGAGTTTACGTCTAAGAAACGATGATAAGTATGTTTTGAGGAGTTTTAAATAGTTCGGATGGATTCGGGTCGAAATTTTATAGTCCAAGGGTAAAATGGTCAAATTAAGGTTTTGTTTGCACCCAGGTCAACTTAGCGGTCCTAGCAGTACCCTAACAACTGAAAATGAATGTGTAAAATGTTTATTTCATTGGAATTTTGAATTTTTATGAAAACACTGATAATATGTTGCATGCTTGGTTTCAAGAAAATATATGTATATGCGTGAAATTTTATTAAATGATGAATATGATGACGTGTTTGAAGGAGATGACTTGGTTGTGACTAATACGAATACAAACACGAAACATGCAAGGCCAATGCTCAGTTGACGGGTGAGAGTGTCGTTGATGTCCCCGTCGCCTGATACTATGGTTATACGTAGATGGACCCATCGAACAACAGCTGATACGAAAGTAACAACTAATTATCTGAATTCAATAAATGAAAAACGAATATGTTTATGGTGACATGATTTGAATACATTTATGTTCATGTTTATGTTATAATTATGTATATGTTCATGCTTTGGCATTATCACAAAAGTTATTTTAATTATAGTACTTTTCACTGTTGCTTGATATATATATATGTACTTTGTTATAGCGGTTCAAGTGTGTTGAGTATTTAGACTCAGTAAGTGTGGTTGATGCAGGTGAGCAGCTCGTTGATGAGGAGACTAGAGGTGCTGAGGACTGAGTAGACTGGGCCGGTGGCGCACTGGAAGCCCGAGGACCTTGCGTTTTTTCCGCATTTTATGATTTTTTGAGGGATATGGTTATTTCAAAACGGTTATGATTTTTATACTTTGAGGTTTCACATGTTTTTAGTATTGTGGTTGTTTTACTTTAAACTGTAAACATTTCCGTTGGTCACACATTTTAGAATTTTAAACCGCAGTTATTTTATTCAGTATTTGGGTCGTTTGGGAAAAAGTTCGTGACGAATTTTTGTATATATATATATATATATATATATATATATATATATATGTGTGTGTGTGTGTAATTCCGTCAAGTCCTATACTTTAAAAAAATAAGTAGTATTTTAAGCAGTTGACATTTTAACATATTTCGAGATATTGTGAGAAGATGAGACATATCAGTAGAGAGAGTCACTTCTACAAATAACATTGTTGATCCATTGTCGAAGCCCCTATCGGGACCATTGTTTGATAAGCATCGTGAATCAATGCATTTGAGATCTATAGGTAGTTGGTTATATGGCATGTGTGAGATTGTTAGATTAGGTGACCAGCAATCCAACTTCTGGCTTGAACTTTATTGACTCTTGTGTAAACATAATTTTTATTTTAATAATATTTTACTATTTTATCTAATTATTCTATTTGCTTTATTTGTATATTCATGCAGTTGCATAGATAAAGTCTTTGAATATACAATAGGTATCATAAGATCTGTCTCTTAACGTAAAATCATGAAACTCATTAAGAAATATGTTGTATATTATAAACTAGTTCCTAGTCGATTCAGCCATCTAAAATAAGGATAAAGGTCGTTCGAGCCTGAGACTGACATCTATGATGTAAATGTCATCTTTCATTGGTAAAGGCATGTAGATGTCCATTCATACAGTCGAGTGATCGTCTGATGATGTACTGAACAACCCTTCCTCTGATATTCCGATTGGTTATCACTTATCGAGTAGAAAAAATATGCCGTTATGTTTGTATATAATTAGTCCTTTGAACTGGGACAATATGGAGGCTCCACGTGCTAGCACACACTTTGATCATTTTACCGACTCTGTTAAGAGTTATCATGTGGTGAGTTGAGTATAGTTTCGAAATATATAGGATTCAATGGATTGTAGTGTGATTCACCCGCTCACCTATTAGTGAAGATATCATATGTGATCTCATGAGTTAATAGTGCAAAGAATATCTGGTCAGAGTAAGACATGTGCATTTTTGGAAGACCTTTCTTCGATTGCACATACCATGTTAATATTATTTGTCAAATATACATCACATCATTATATAATTCATTTGCAACTCTTGATATATCAATGGTTGCAAATTTGATCGGATATATGAGTTGAAGAGACTATATTATATGCTAACCACAACTTAAGGTTTTTGTAGGCACTATCAGTGATACCTAAGAGATCATGATGCTCTTACCATGATCCGATGGGTGAATCAGACTTGAGTTATGACGTTCTTAATCAAGTGGTTGATAAAAGAATGAGGCTAATTAGGGTAAGACCAAATATGAACAAATGTTGTTTTGAATCACATGAATTTATGAACTCATGGCTTATTGTATCTCTGAACCACTAAGGGTCACACAAATATTGTATTATATGTTTCCGTTGAGATAGTCAAATTCAAAGAGTTGAATTTGACGATTGTAGTTTGTTGAAGGTCAAACAGATTGTTTATAAAAGAGTTTATAAGTTGATTCCATATAATGGAAGTTGTGGAAGATAACTTAACATCGAGTTAGGTAAGGAGAGCGAAACTCTTTGTTTTAGTAAAGACGTTATCAAAATCGGTAGCTGCAAAAAATGAATCAGTGAAAAATTATATTTTTCAAAATTTTAATTTTTCATTTATGTGAACGAGATTTGTACCCTCGATGCGTCGGCATTGTCTGATGATCGATCAAGATTATAATAAGTTCACAATGATTTATTTAGTAAATTTAGATTATACTAATTAAATAGCAAATTAATATCAGTGACTACAAAATGAAAAAATCTCATAAAATATTCTATAAGAGTTTAGAATAGATTAATTAATAAATAATTAATTGAGTAATTAAAAAAATTATTTAATTTAAAGCATATATGTGTGTGTTATCAAAAGTCGATAATAATTTAATGATGCATCATGCTATGTTCAAGATTGAGAAATACCTACATGAGAGTTTTTGAATAATGAAAATACTGTATATTGATTCAAGAAGAGTCCTGATTAGATCAATAATTAAAATTTATAAATTATTCTTTAAGAGTTATATGAAATAATATAATTTACACATAAGTTTTAAATTCTCTCCCTTTCTCTTCTCACACGACTGAACCCCTTCCTCCAGAAGCACCCCCGCGCCACTGCACCACCGCTGAAACTTTTGAAATTTCAGTAATCAACTATCGACACAAATTTCGTTTAGATTTCTATTGCGATATATACGAGGAATTCAGTTTCTGATCATGGACCTGATTCAGGATATTGAAGAAAGTGGTTGATTTCAGTATGTCGTTCATATAGATTTACAAGAAGAACTAACTCCAATAATCTCTGACTGGTTTGATGTTCATCATTCTTAAACGCAAATGTAAATCAAATCTGAACGTCCTATGAATTATTTAAATCATACAACGTCCAAGAAAGTTTTGATTGTCAAAACACTTTTCTAAACTTTCGCTACTCTTTGGGTGCAAGAAAACTATACATCAACAATTGAAGAGTATAACATTGTTGTTGAATTTACATAAAGAAGAAAAATGTGATTTCTTATGTAGATGAACAAACATTAAGCAACATTCGTCCATACGGAAAAAATAATTAGTCAAGAGACCCACAAACGCATTGTAGAAACTAGTGCATGAACGCACGTATTGCGTGCTTGTACAATATTTTGTATAATTTATCTGATTTATATTTAATTAGAATCAAATTATATTTTGGGAAACAAGATAAGGTCTTGTTTATAGTCCTCATGTGATCATGCTCATGGCAGAAGACACCGGATGTGGCCTTTTGGTTTTGAGTAGGTCTCATATGAGACCGTCTCACAGATCACAATCTGTGAGACGGGTCAACCCTACCCATATTCACAATAAAAAGTAATACTCTTAGCATAAAAAGTAATACTTTTCCATGGATTATCCAAATAAAGATCCGTCTCACAAAATACGACCCGTGAGACCGTCTCACACAAGTTTTTGCCTTTGGTTTTATCATTGAACCGATATAACCTGCACGGCGTTGGATTTTTTCTTTTGATATTATAAATTGAGTTTTCTATGATTTTCGTCTAATTTTCCGAGATTAGAATTATATAATTTGATAATTGGGTCAGTTTAATTTTTTAGTAGAGTTTGATTTATTTAAAATTTGATTTTATAACTTTGCTAATTTTTTGAGTTGTAAATTAAATTATTTTAAAGTATATACAAATTTTTTTAATCAACTATTTACTAAAAAATATATTCAAATTTGATGAATTAAAAAATATAAAAATAGAAAAATAATCAAACTATAATAATTTCAAGTTAATTTGGTTTTCAGTTTTGCTTCAATTTGTTTTTTTTATAATTATGAAAAGAGAGACTTTTTTGTCGAAAAAAGCGCGCTTATGTTAATTTTGTTGGGCCAAATATTTTTTGCCCACATTAGATAACACAAGCCCATCCTATTATTTCAGGCCCAACAAAGTGAAACCCACCATCGTTTATTTATTATTAAAAAAAAAACCCTGATCGGCAGACCTTTATTTCTACAAAACTCTACACACAGAGAGCAGCTACCTTTCTCAACTTGCACAGCGATAATTTTTTTCCATCTCTTTGCAAGTTCACTTGTAGGGTTTGTATAGTGCTCCTTAATTATTGCAGTGTTCTCTTTCGTTTAATAGTTTTCATTTTTGATTTTTGATTTGTCGTCTTTCTTTTATTTTAGCCGAGGTTACAAGATACAAATGGGAGCACCCGTCATGTGTGAACCAAGTTTCACAGATTCTGAGTTGGATGAACATATTAGGAGTGCTCTTAAAGCTGCAACTGAGGTAATCACAGAATGATTGTTGGGTTTTTTTTTTTGTTATCATTCAATCAATCTTATTGAGTTATACTATAAATCCTACTAATAGATGCTAAATTTTACCTAATTTAGGGCGACTTCGACTACTATAACCAGCTTGTTGCAGTGATGTACCGTAAAGAACGTCTTGTTTCTGAGGAGGTGGCCCTTCTTGTGGTAAGCTGTTGTTTTTCCAAGTAAATTTGTGGGTATCCGTCGTAGATTATCCTATGAGTTAATATTTTCTATGGACTGGCAGACATGTTTGAAAGCTGTGACTGGAGCTGTTCGTTACATAGACATCACCCACCATCGGTCTCTTCTTGTTGCTGTAAGTTCATTAATTTGAATTAACTTTTGTTTTTCACTCTTGCTGTGACTTACTTTGTAATTTATTCAATATTTTTTGGTACTTCAGATATCTGGAATGAGCTTGTGGAATTATGATACCGATGTTATGGATGCATTGGTTGAGCTGCTCGCACACTTGGTATGCTAGTTGTATGTGTCCTATCTATTTACTGACATTTTTTATTGACATATTTTGTTATTGACCATTCGGCTGTTTTTCCACCTTCTAATAGGCTTCATCAAGAGGAGAATATGTTGATTTATGTTTGGAAATGCTTGTCATCAATTTCATGCCACCAACTTCTCCCTCTTCTGCTTCTTATTTTGTGGATTTATTAAAGCAATCACGTGGGCTTACTAAGAAGAACCAAGTTCTTGATCGTGTCCATTCAACTTTGCTAAATATTGCCAGGATGAGTCCTGTGCATTCACCTAGGAAGCTTGAGAAGATAGTCATAGATAGGATGCCAAACATAAAGATGAAGGAACATGTAAGATCATTTACACAATTCCTGGCTATTGTTACTTTTTATTATTGCGTTAATTTAGCGATCTAGCTAAATTTAAACACAATAACTTTGAGAACTCGCTGAAGATTGTTATTTTTCTTAACATTTATCTGTCACATGATTTCGGAGGCGACAGTATTGGTCAGCCAAAGTTTTTAGCTGTAACTACCCAAACAGGCTTTCAGTACTTCTCTCACACTTCATTGGCCTCACTTACTAGTAACGATAGAGTCAACATAATTTTATTTGCAAGTATGCCCGGTAGCATTGGCTTCATGAGTGACCACTTGGTCAAGTTCGGACAGATGAATTCAATATTAGTGCGTCAGTATGCCCGTGTTAGTCTTTAGAGCCTATGATTGTTCAGTTACTGTATGAAATTTTTATTGTGAGAGTTATTGTCCCCTGTCATGGCCTGTAATTGAAGAATGTGTTGAGATAAAGGTGCCTCAGACTGAGCTTTGTGCTTGATACATGCACTATGATGAGTGACATACTGACATTCTTTTCCCATTACATAATTCCCAGAATTATCATGAGATTTCATTGATATTTAATAGTTTATTAGGGCATTGGAATTGACTAAGAAGATCAGATGCCTTTATTTTAATCTCTTTATGTTGCAAAAGCATTTAGCTGAGTGCAATAGAATAGTAGTTTACTCAACCTTAATTTCTGTTACAATTGAGCGGAGACATGAAAGCATGAAGCTGTTTTCAGATGTGTTTCTTGGCGTGGCTGTCTTTTCTATTTACTGTATGGTTATTGTAACGTGATATCTCATTCCTTTAGGTTTTCATTGAGACATACATGGAGAATATGTTGAGATTGCTGACTGGTAGGATTAGTGAATTTGTGGGAAGCTCAATGCTGCTTTTTGCAGTTGTGGATTGCCTTAGAGATTTGGATGTAAGTTTGTTTAAAGGAATGAAATTAATTCTTGAAGACTTTTCACTGATCTGAAGTAGGTAATTCGCTGGTCCTCAATGTAGGTCGAAATAGATTGGAGTGACATTTTGAAGGATGATTTTCATAAGGGTAAGTCGGATTTGGAACTTGAAACCTTTGAAGTGCCTATTGATCATATTCAACAAGATTATAATGAGGTGCTCTTTCCTTCCTTTTCTTTTGGTTCTACGACTTTATATTTTTATTGATTACATACACCTCCTTTGCTATGAGTTTTGGTTTGCTGGTTATCATTTATCCATTACATTTGTTAGTCAGGTTGTTTTCTGATTTTATTACGCTGAACTGACAAGAAGATTCTTTTTTGTTATTCTTCATTTCTTGTTATTTGTAATTTACAAATATAGGCTTGAGCATGTCTTTTCTATCTAAAAACTATCAGAATAAACTCAATTAGACATTATTGATTATTCACGATTTTCGGCTTCAATTAAGTCCTTTTGTTAGGTAATGTCTTTTTTTTCTTATTTTCATTTTGTGTTTTGGAAAATTGGTTTTTGTTTTTTTGTTTTTGAAGGAAAAAAGGGTGCTTCTCTGTTCAGGAAGTGTTTTAAGTAAAAACAGAAATGGCTATCTGAGGAAGTTGTAACAACAGTTTTTTTTTGTCGTGTGCATTGCATGACTAAAATTTATCGCGTCTCTTGATGTTATTAATAATACATATTTATATGAAAATTAGTGCTTCCTATAAGTAAACAATAAAAAACGAATCAAGTCAAATATTGATTTCAAGTAGCTTATATTGAAAATGGTTATAATAAATTAGATCACTAAAATAACAATAGAGTGGGTTTGTAATTATACGTTAGTTGAAAAAAATATTGTTTTATTCGAAAATTGAGATTAAAATAACAATAGTGTGGGTTTGCAATGAATACTTTAGTTGGAAAAAAAATTGGTTCAAAAGTACAAACTACTGCAATCAAAGAAAAAAAATTACCTGGCCTCCACCAGGCTCAGATTTGCCCGGTAATGGGCTCCGTGGGGGTGATATTACTTATCTAATCGTGGGGGTGATATTGCTTATCTAGTCCCACGCTGCCTCATTTTGATCCACACTTTTGGTGTTTCATAATAAATGTCTACTAGATGTTGATTGATAACATGATTTTTTTTTCCATTTATTTTTATAGACAATGATATTAATTTGAAGTAATAACCTTAGGAAACTTGAGTTTGACTTATTGGGTCAAAGTCACTGTAAGCGAAAGAAGTTTCTGGTTCTGGATAATCTTTAACATTGTACCAAAACATAGACACGTTCCAGTAACGTTATTTTATATGGACTATTTTTTCTTATTTATGGATCATTTTTGTAATATAATCTCATTTATATGCCAGTTTGATTGGGAAAGTCTGATACAAAGGTTTAGTGGAGTTGATGTTGCTAGAAAGCTGGATAATCTAATGGTACTTGTATTTGAACATCTTAAAACCAGTTGTGAGAGTGGTCATCTAGTTCAGGTAAAATCTATGTTGTTTTCCATTTTAATGATGCAGATTTCTTACCTTGTTCACCTTGTAATGATGTTTAAGGTGTTTGAGACTCTTCTCCAATCATTTCGGATAACTATATTGACTGCCTATAAATCAAAATTTTGTCAGGTATTTACCATTTCTTTGGATAATTTAAAATACTGTAATTTATCATCAATTCTTTGTTCATTTACATTTTTACTTGGTGGAAGCTGTCATTAACTTTTGACTATATTTGCTATGTATCTTTTGTAGTTTATCATGTTCTACGCCTGCTCTCTGGATCCTGAAAGTTGTGGAAAAAATTTTGTCAGCATGCTTGTAAATACCTTTGTCAGTGGTCTCAATCCTGAACTGAGGTAAGGCTTAAGGTTCTTTGAGGTAAGGGTTAAGGTTTCTTTTAAGCTTTATTTTTAATGTTCATACTGTACTGTATAAATTAAATATTATTTTTGTTGAGAAGCGTGCCAATGAAATTTTGATGTTCTTTGCTCAACTCCTATGTATTTGTATATTTTTTTATCTGCAAATGGCATGCTACGGGTCAATTGTAGATACTTCTGAAATTACCACATCAAAAAACCTATTACTCTTGGGAAAAAGCGTATTATATTTTATACTCATTACTTGCAAATTAAGTCAAAATTTCATTTATTATCTCAATTTTGTTGTAAATGTGTCCAATTTTTTATGTGTTGGTCCATCAGATAATATAACAAGTTCCTACCAGAAAATTATCTAGTAGCAAAAAATGAAGGGTCCGAAGGGGTTTAACACTTGACTTACATTCTCGGAGTGAGTTCTGGAGAAGTGTGTAACTTAGGTGCATAGTTGTTAAGCGAGCGCCTGGCTGTGCCTAGGAGGAGACAGGCGCAACCAGGCACACCCCATGCACCTAGAAGGCAGGCGCAGCCCATGCCTCCTGGGTAGGGCTTAAGACAAGCGCGCTTTAGGCGCACGGCCTGTGTGAATCGCAAAAAAGCGCGCCTTATGAATGTACTAGGCTTGGAACAATTAATAAGCCAAGCCCAACCAATTTTGAAGTCCAATTAGTAAAGCCCATAACAATTTAATAACTGGAAACCTTGCGTGCATTTGGACCCTTCTGCGCATACTGAAACAATCATCCAGATAAAGAGGAACCGGGACATGGCTTGGGCCAAGGTGCACGAGCTGAGGCAGAAAGGCAAGGCGGATCTTTTGGCGCAGTTGAAAGATCTGAAAGCGGAGCTGGTGTTGCTGCGAGTGGCGAAGGTCACCGGCAGCACTCTGAACAAGCTTTCCAAGATTAAGGTGGTAAGATTTTCCATTGCCCAGGTTCTGACCGTTATATCTCAGAAGCAGAAGGCTGTTATCTGAGAGTGTACAAGAACAAGAAATATTTGCCCCTTGATCTCCATCCCAACCCAAGAAGACACGTGCCATTTGCTGCCGTCTCACTAAACACCAGGCTTCTTTGAAGACAGAAAAACAGTAAAAGTAAGAGATGTACTTTCGTGTGAGGAAATATGCTATTAAAGTTCAAGAAGCCTTCTTCTTGAGAGTGTTTTTGTATTTTTTGCAGTGTTCTGCCTAGGCGTTAGGCGGCCCTCGACTGTCCCGCCTTTGTCTAAGACGGTCTCTACAGGCATTCCGAGGCTATCTGGCGGGCAAAGCGGGCAGCGAAGGCGGTCAGTGAATTTAAAATCCTAGTCAACTAGTTAAAGTCAAATAATTTAAAAACCAGTCAAAATCAATTAATTTAAAAAACCCTAGATATAATAAAAACATTTCACTTTCTTTTATATTGACTTTTGGTTTCAAGGATCCGCTTATACCATAAGCCATCAACTGCTTCGAACCAGTCCAACCACCGTCGCCATCTACCACCTTAATTATCTTCTTGTTTGAATTTATATATTTATTTGTACGTTGTTTGCATTTATATATTTATTTGTATGTTGTTTGGATTGTATTGTATGTATTAAACTTTTTTATGCATAAACATTTTTTAATTACATATATTACATTTTTTTTTTGAACATAATTACATATATTACATAAACAATATGATTTTATATAATTATATTGCATGGTTATATATAATCGTCTATAAAAAAAAAATTTCAACCGCATAGGCGGTGCCGGGCGGTCACCTCTAGGTGTAACCTTTCGCTCAATACTATAATCGGAAATTGAAACATAGCATCTGAGGTTGCAGTGATCGAGGATGCACGACAGAAGGAATTGTCCTATGTTCCAAACTTCATCTCTTTCCTTTTCATCCGCTCTTCTCTAAATGGGCAAATTGCATGTAACCAATTAGGTTTACGATGAAACCTAGAAATCGATCACTGATCCAATTTGAATACTTCCCATTTCGAGTCAAGAGATAGATAAATAACACATTAGGCGCCAATGAGCACATTGAACTATCCATTTGTACCCATGTGGGGAGGAAAAAAACGTCTCTCTTGTTTCAGATAAGTTGTGAATAGGAGCAAACGAGAGCCCCCAATCTTTTCTCTTCCATTCTAAGTTGTATGATTGGATTGGTAAAAGATCAATGGCCTCTAGGAATAACTGTGGTTAGAAATGTTCACTTAAGATCCGATTTAATCTGCTTGCGAAGGCTTTCGCGCCTTGCTGTTAATTAAGGTGAAAGCTAGCTACTTGCTTGTTAAAGGTGCTTACCCGCGGCTATTCGTAGATCTGGAATTCTATAGTAGTGCTGCTTGAAATAATTAGTAGCAGGTATTAGGTGAGAGGGCTCCTACATCATAGTTGTTATTGTGCTTGCTGGATACCTTTCCATCATTTAACAAGGTACCGAGGTGGTAGGCGGTCATTGAATGCCCCATCACTGCCTTCCGCCAGTTTCAACATTGATTTTTGGCACATATTTGAGGGTAATGTTGAGATGATCAAAGTTTTAATTTGGTTATGATTTACGCAACAGCCTCGCCTCCCACCTCACGCCATTTACGACATTGATTTTTTGGCACATCTTTTGGGGTAATGTGGAGATGTTGAAGCTTTTATTTAGTTATGATTTACGCAATATTTTTTATTAAAGGATTTGTTATTTATATAATTTGATATCTTTGTGAAATATATTTAATTTATATGATATTGTAGTATAAAGCACTAAATGTGTGGAATTTTTAAATGTATGTTAATTGCGTTTTAATTGGATAAAGCGTGTGTTTCCACCTTGCGTCTCAGGCCCAAGGCTTCCTAGCGGTTTAGTGTGACTTGCGCCTCAAATAACTATGTTAGCTGCCATATAAGTTATTTTTCCTGATATTCATTGCCTTAATGTTTTACTCCGATCCGATTGCTAATGGACCGTGCCAATTTTTTTTACCATGTAAATTTTGTTGCATCGATTATCACTAGTCAGATTAGCTCTTTTTTCAATTTGTAAATACTTTTGTTTAGGTTTATCTACATCTTTCTCAGTGTATTATTTTCTCATATAACACATCTTTTTCACCTTTTCTAATTGTTCCTAGTTATCATTGAGCTTATTATGTTTCGACTTATCAAGATATGTAACCTGCTTATTGTTACATGCAGAATGAGTGCTGTTTCATATCTTGCTAGTTATTTGGCTCGCGCAAAATTTGTTGACATCTCACTTATTGCAACTATACTGGAAAGGTTGATACTCAACCTCTTATTACGTCTGACATTTTACTTCTTGAATGAGAAGGATTGAAGGACAAGATGCAAATTTTTGACTGCTCCATTTCTCTCACATTGCAGTGTGGTGAACTGGTGTTATGTGTACTGCAAGGAGCAGGTTGGTGACATTAATCCAAAAGCGCATAAAGTCTTTTATGCTGGATGCCAGGTGTGTAATTCCTTGATTATTTAGCTATTCCCAATCATCACAAGCTTAAGTTTCGATTACTTTCTTTTATTTTTAGTTTCCCTTTTGTGAATTTTAGAGGAGGTATGCTTTGCTTGGTCCGAGTTATTGTTAACGCAGATCTCCTTCATATTCTTGTCCTGTTGATGGGTTACCTGCCTTGTAATTGTTGTTTGGTCTGTTCATTGGTAGAGCTATAAAGACATAATGTAGAAAAGAAATCGTTTGTGCCATTGTTGATCTGAAACTACACCTGGCACTGTTATGGTGATGGTTATGGTTATGGTTATGGCTGAAGTAGATGGTGCAAAGCTATCTTGTGACGTTCTTTTCTGATGTGACTGGAGTCTGGAAGGAACATAAAAATTGTGGCGATGAAGGATGAGAGATTTATCAGAAGGAATAAATGCGAAAGGCCAGTTTTCAGAGATGGGTTGTGATTTGTGAGTGTGACAGAATACATGGAGAGAGAAAAACCTCAGTAATGAAAAACTAGGGATTCGCTTATAGGCAATTATTTTATTTTAATTATACTAGGCTAGGCAAAGAAAATGGTTGGAAAAAACTAACCTTAACTTAAAGTAGAGACGAGGAGGATATTTTTTACCCCCAGAAAGGAAATAAAGTTAACATGTTTTCTTCAAACTAATGGAACAACCAGCCAGTGACATATTTTAGTGGCGATAGTTAAGTTTCTTTGCCATCCATTAATTGGGGGCTTGGGGAACCGAGTCAAAGGAGAAACCGAGGATTTTGTTGAATTCGCTTCTACGTGTTTGGATTTCTATTCTAACCTAGAGATATAGAAACCTATTTAAGTATGAATCCGGATAAGTGGTGAAATTGACAAGAGTGACGAGTGTTGTCGTTCAATGGTTCTATGATCTTAAAGGGGACAGGTACCTGTACCCCTAATGTAGCTGTGGTGATAGCTTATGTTACCAGTTCTTTGTGAACTTATGCTTTTATTTTTCCGAGGAACGTGCGAGGAATCTGTTTCTAAATGATTTTCAACTGTTCTGTTATGTAGGCCACTATGTATATACTGTGCTTCCGCATGAGACAAATGCTTGCGATTCCTCGTCTGAAATTACAACTACTTCATATGCATATTGACGATATCCTTGGGCACCCATTGAAACCATTACAGGTAAAAAATTTGAGCACATGAGTCGTATGTATGATATTTGCTCAATAGTAATATTTCATTTTTTTTTGTCATTTTCTTCTGTCCTTGACTGAATTTCTGATTAAGTTAACCATATTAGTTGATCTTGATTCTGGTCTTCCATGTTTTGGTTTCTGTCCAGGTATGCTTGCCATCAATAGTAGAAGAATTTCTTCGGTTGGCGAAGGACCACCACATATTTTCACTGCCTCAAATCTTTGCTGACCACGGCCTCCTAGAATCGGAACATTCACGTGCATTTGGTGGGATGGATAGACTCGATGTGTTTTTTCCCTTTGATCCATGCTTATTATTGAAATGTGACAGGTTTGGTTTTTGTCTTTGTTACTCATTCTCCCATACATCTACTTCTATAATCTGGGTCGGATCTAGGATTTTGATGACAAAGATACCTTCATCTAGATTGATGACACTAGCAAATTTTTAGAAATTACTCACAAAAAATAATTCGAGGATTTTGATGAGAATGATACCTTCATCTATAGATTGATGACACGCAAATTTTTAGAAATTACACGAAATATTTTGGGGGACGACTGCGCTGTTGATCCCCTATGGAGTCTGTTTTAAAGTTTGTTCTTATTTCCTTCACACTTTTACTTGAAGATATATTCGGCCAAATTATATTTCCTGGTCGATGGTGAGAAGTACTTACGACGAAGAAGGCACGAGTGATGAAGACGAAGAAGAAGACATAGAGGCTTTTGCTGACTATGACAGGGTAGGTATTCCAATCGCTGGCCGTGCCAGGAGTTCCGACGAGGATGCTTTTGATCTTGACGAATTTGACGTCTCACTAGACAAAATGTCCATTACGCCCGGTGATACATCCCGTAAATTTGGAGGTAGTGTGCAGAGATTTATGCAGATGCCCTCGAAAATCAGACCATCTACTAGTCCCGAGTCCCTGTGATTTGTCAAATCTTTAGGAAAAAGTCAGTCTCGTTCGTCTGTTGGTGGTGTCGATTTTGTCCCGCAAAACAAGTTCTGGTTGAACAATATTTGTTGAATCAAAGTGTTGTATCAGTATCTCTTTCTATTTATTAAGCAAGACAGATATATAAAAGCCGTCAAATTGCAATTATTCTATGTGGACAGCAGTTTTAATAAAACGACGTGCTTGAGAGCCAAATGCATATCCACGTGGTACCCCAACTTCACTAATCATAGAAGCTGAAATGTCTCTAAATTTAAAAAATAACTTTCCTAACCAGTGTTTTTTCCTTGTAAAAAACCACTTTTGCCCGTTGTCACGTTCTCAATTGCGATGTTATAAGGTTACTTGTTCAGTTACTTTCATATTCATCTACGCATGAGAGGCAGAACATGTGGCAAAATCAAACTTCAATTTTCTTTTTCGGTGGTTATTTTAATTATTAAGAAATGGGTTTCCTATCCTGGCAATGTATTTCACGTAAATTTGAGTTTGAGTTAATTTTCATGGAATTTTGGTTGACACAGTAATATCAGGTACAAATGCCCTCAAAACTCACTGATTTTGGTCTACACAAAGTAATTTGGTGAAAGTTCAGTTATTTGTCTATTCTGAAATTTGTTGTTTTTTCTTTTTACTTTAATTAATTTCTTATTATTATGTTATCGATTTCTTTAACCGAAATAAATTCCATAACGAGGCTTTTAGTCAAACCATCTCCATCCTTTTAGAAGATCTGTACGGGTTGCTCTTGCTGGCAGCAGGAAATTGATGGTTTAAATTTTTTGTCCTAATGGATTATCATTTGATGCTTCGCTTTTTATATTTTGATATGTTATTAGACATTTGGAAAAGTGATCAGGAAAATTAATTTGTAGATCTCCATAGGACTAGAGAATGGCCTATTTTACCACACACGACACATTAGTATAAAATGAAAGATTAACTCGAGACACTTGAAAAATGAAGGACTATTATCCTTGGAAAGATTATATAGGTAATTTTTAAAAATTCATCCAATCTCTCTTCTGGATCCGTCCGTGCTCAGACAAACAATCTGGAGTTGGAACCCATTGCAACGTAGAAAATTTGGAAGAACTAAGCTGTAGAACATTATACAATTTGAAAACACAATGAAGCTGTAAAAACCAATTCAACGCATAAAAATCCGATGATGTACAAAATAAACAGGATCGTGAAGTTTGCATTATCGTCAACAACACGACGCCTACACTCGACCTAGCTACAGTATATGTACGACGCAATTACTTTCTCAACATGGACACCTAAAAACCAACTACATTTTGAGCAAAAAGCGATGCAGCAATCACATTATGATGCAGCGTCTCCTTTCCTCAGATGGTTGAGTGGTAGCTTGTTGGTTCCTGTTGGACTCGGATGGGTTGTATGTAAATTCCGAGGTATTGAGACCATACTGTTAAACAAGCAATGAATCTGTTACTATGCATGTGGGAATAATTCTCCATGAATATGGATGTCCGATAGAAAAAAAATATTCAGTGCAACACCACAAAGAGCAAACATTAGTGGCAATATAGCACTTCCCTGTTGTATAAAAAGTCATAAGGTATCTCAAAATATCGAAATTACTACACCAACAAAGGTGGTAACCATTTGGTCATGGTTACGAACAACTACTAAAAATGGAGCCTTTATGCCCCCATTAAGTTTTGGAAAAACCTCACTGAAAAACTTCCTTGGAATCGACTCAAACAAAAATCATGAGATGTTCAAAAGTTATACAAGCAAAATTGTAAGAATCAACACTCTCTTGAGGATGGTACAAGAATTTAAGCAAATGCCTTCATAAAATCGCGTATGATTGGCATATATGTTCTGCAAATCGCTCAAGGAAAATTCTCAAACTCTATTCAAAACATAAGATGAAGTTTATCAACACTCACAGAGGGGCTCATGGGTAGCATACATAAGGTTGTGCATCTTATAAGGTAGACCAGAGAAATACAAGGAGAGCAGCAAATTATCAGATCAAGAAAGAAGTTTAATGAGAAAAAGACTTGGCAACAGTAAAAGATGTTGTAGTTGTAAGAACATAAAGACCACCCACTCGTAATTCTGCCAGTAATCACAAGAGAGATGATCTTCTTGCTTAATCCCAATGCTCCATATTTATATGCAAAATAATATTTATTGTCAATAACAAAAACTTATGGCAGGTAGCGGCAATTGTTCCTACTATTCCATGTGACTGCGAAGGGATCAATGACAAATACATAATATTTTGGAAATTGCATGGTAAAATCTGCAATATGCCTTTACCATTAGTTATAGTTTTAGGTGCAATGGATATCACTCAATATTCTAAGTGGTATCACATCTATGGTCAAGTGTTCGCTTCATATAAGTTCCAAGTTGAGACAACTGTTGGGATGTAGATTAACGAGTTGTAGCAATTGCCCCTATCATACTATGTAGCCGCCTACATAAACAATGATAAAAAAGTAATGATGTGGTGGTTGTATGGCGTAAAGAGGTTAGAATTACACACTTATTATTAGCTGAATTACACACTTATTATTAGCTATTAACTTTTGGCATGGCATTGTTCCAAACTTACCAAGGTCTCAAAAAACCAATGGAACAAGGAAACGGAACAAAGCCAAAACAGAATCATTTCTGATTTCGGTTGTATTTTAATCGAAGTTTTAATGCTTTAAATTGTAAGGATCAAGAAAAAAATTGCAGTACTGCTCACAGGATCAACAAATAATTCAAACAAGAAAATTTAATTATTAAGAAGTGGTATTGTGGGTAGTGCAAAATATTAAGAATATTCCTTTTTATTTAAAAAAAATGAAATATAACTTCAAGTTTATGTTAGGTATTTTTTTTAAATCATGTTTCTGCACATATATAAACATAATAATCAATATACGGAAATAGATCGAGCATTACCTCCGGCCATTGAATAATTTGTAATTCTTTTGATTTTCTTCTGATTGAAGCCTTTTAAGCACCTCACGCTCTATGTAGATGTATATATTTCTTATGAGATGTGTGCTTAAGGACCTCAATCACCTCTGTTTATAGACGTTTCTCATACCATCAACGAGAAAATTCAAGAGTCTGAATGTCAAAAGAAGAGGCGCATGCCGTCTCAATTGTCAAAAATTTGAGGTTGCATATACTGTTTGTCAAAAATGGTAGGCTTCTTGTCCGTCGCCAATTCCTACACGCTACTTCTTTTAATATTTGTCATATTTCTTACATTCTCCCACTTGACGCATATATCTTATTTACTAGGAGAAAATAAAATACATGAATCATAGCGATAGATCATCTAAAAACGATTATTATCTTTCATATATCACACTGTATTATATATCTCAAATAATTTAATGAATAAACCCTATGTTTATTCGAGGTTCAGTTTTATTGATATTCTCAAATCAATGAATGTGTACACAACAAATATCAGAAAATATCACATCATAGTTTCATTAACTTTGTTCTACAACAAAATTACATAAAAGAACCAAGTCCCATTTTTCTGTATGATCCTTGAATTTCAATGGTGGCACTCCTTTAGTCAAATGATCTGAAAACATCAATTCAGTGCTGATATGTTCGATAAGTAACTTCTTATCTTTAACACGTTCTCGTATGGCTAAATAATTAATGTCAATGTGTTTGCTTCGACTACCACTTTTGTTATTTTTAGCCATAAAAACAGTAGCTGAATTGCCACAATATATTCTTCATGGCCTAGAGATAGTATCCATAATTCCAAGCTTCGAAATGAAACTCTTCAACCATACACCATGTGAGGTTGCCTCAAAACAAGATACAAACTCAGCTTCCATAGTGGAAATAGCAGTCAATGTCTGTTTTGCACTACTCCAAGATACAACTCCACCAGCTAGATAAAAATATATCCTGAAGTGGATTTTCGTGAATCAATGCAGCCAACGTAGTCTAAATCAGAGTAGCCAATTACTTCCAAATTCTCAGTTCGTCGGAACATAAGCGTATAATCTTTGGTCCCTTAAAGGTACCTTATGACTTTCTTTGCAGCTTTCCAGTGATATAAACCTGGATTACTCTGATATCTTCCCAACATCCCAACAATAAATGCAATGTCAGGTCTAGTGCAAACCTGAGCATACATTAAGCTTTCGACAACAGCAGCATAAGGAATGTTTTTCATTTGTTCCCGCTCTAGATCATTCTTTGGGCATTGGCTCAAATTGAATTTATCGCCTTTCACAATGGGAGCTATACTTGGTGCACAATTTTTCAACCGATATCTCTCTAAAACTTTGTTGATATAGGTTTCTTGGGACAGACCTAGAATACCTCGAATTCTGTCTCAATGTATCTTAATGCCAATGACATAAGATGCATCGCCCATATCCTTCATATCAAAGTGTTTAGAGATGAATTGTTTCACCTCATATAACAGACCTTTATCATTGGTTGCAAGTAATATATCATCCACATATAGAATAAGAAAATAAATCGTGCTATCCATGAGGTTCTCAACGAATCCCAATGGAGATAACATCATGAAATTTAAGCTTGTTTCAAACCATTTATAGATTTCTTAAGCTTACAAACTAATTGCTCACCATTACTAGAGAAGAATCCTTCAGGTTGTTTCATATAAACAACCTTCTTCTAGTTCTCCATTGAGAAAAGCTGTTTTCACATCCATTTGTTGCAAATCTAAGTCAAAATGTGCAACCAATGCTAGAATGATACAACGAGAATTTTTTTTTGATACATGAGAAAAAGTCTCTTTGTAATCAATTCCTTCCTGCTGAGTGAATCCTTTAGAAACGATTCTTGCTTTATACCTTTCAATGTTGCCTAATGAGTCTTTCTTTGTTTTGAATACCCATTTACATCCAATGGCTTTTACACCATCAGGCAACTGAACAAGATCCCAGACTCCATTAACTGCCATAGAATTCATCTTTTCTTTCATAGCAATAAACCATAGTATTGACTCATTACAACTCATGGCTTATGAAAACGTTTCGGGATTATTTTCGGCTCCGATGTTAAAGTCTGATTCTTGTAAAAACACAACATAATCACTAGATATTGTTGATCTTCTTATTCTAGTAGATCTCCTAAGGTTTTTTGGTTGATCGACAATTTCTTGTTGTTCTTCGTTAACAACTTGATCTACTGGATTTTCATCAGCGATTTGTGGAACTTCGGTAACTGGTTGTCTAACCACCATTTGGTCTTGAGGGGCGTAAACAACGACCAATCTCTCATTTGAATAAGAGGGTTTTGCATTAAGTGATCATTCTCAAAAACTATGTCATGATCGTTCCCACTAATCAAGCCATTTTCAAGAAATTTTGCGTTTCTTGATTCCACAATTCTAGTGTTATGAAATGGACAACAAAATCTGTACCATTTGGATTCTTCGGCATCCCCCATGAAAATCCACTTATAGTTCTTGGGTCCAGTTTCCAGTTTCTTTTCATGTGGGTTATAAACTCTTATCATGAAGCACACAATATCAATGCAATTTTAATAATACACATAATCTCAATCTCTCAATAAATCTACTATCGAGACATTCTTGGAGTCTTAGTGAGTGCCGATCTACATTGCAATTTTGATCTTAATTTTTTCCCATCATATTTCTGTAGTTTCTTAGCATATTTCTGTAGTTTCTTCATTGTCATAAAAAATTTCGATTTCTTTCCAACCATACCATCCAGCATATACAATGAACCACAACTTGCCAAATTCTACCCGTGGTACCAGTTAGCTGTCCTAAATCCATAGAAGATAGTTCCTTTGTTGACTTAGGTATAACCCAAACCAATCGAAGCTCATACAAAGCTCTGGCCCATAATGAGATCGTGAATGGACAAGTGACATAAAATTTGCTTGTGGGCTAAAATTTTAATTCAATAAGATTTTTTTTCTGTAATTATATGATAGAGCTATCAAAATGTATTTTCCTTAACTCCTGTGGGTAAATTAAGAAAAATATAAATTATAACCTAATTAGTTATATAAATATAATAAAAATCCTTATGAGGTAAAATTTATTATGTTTATATAATTAATTACAATTGATGTCCATTATGTGATCCAAATCCACTAAGGATGATGTGATTATTCCTCAATTATTTAAAATTATATGGTTCACCGGACAAAATTTTGGCTTCACTTTAATACTTTATATAATAATTATTCAGTAACATAATCAACATTTTCCAAGAGTGCTCCCAGGTAAGATAGGTAGTGTTAAGGCTCTTTCAATACCTGACTTCTAGTCAGAGCAACATTCCTCAGGGAGACCAGTGGCAAGTCAAGGCAGTTTAAACCGATATATGAAGAACTTCCTCAAATCATGTTTTCTTAGATCACATTATAATTATTATTAAACTAAATTATCCACATTTATGTGAATCTTTATAAGCCAAACTTTTTCATTAAATAACTTTATATTCACTTAATATGAACAAATACGTTCCCCATCAGTTTTTCTCTTCAATCAGAGTAGTGATAAAGTGAGGATCACATTTACATGAAAATGTGGGCTCTTCGTCAGTTTTTCTTTTTTATCAGAATAATGATAAAGTAAGGATTATTTGTTTATTTGTGAACAACTGAAATATTTTATTTTATAATATTATATTCACATTTTACTTGATATATTCATTTCAAATTATAAACAACTTAATATAATTTAATATTAACATAATGTGAATATCGATGTACCAATTATTATTATTATTATTATTTTTAATATTATTTGCATTTTAAATTTCAAGAGTAAATGCAAACATAATATTAAATTTGCATGTACACATCAAACACTTGTGCATAATATTTGACATTATATTTAATATGAAAAAATAATTTCTAAACATGTATTAGAAATTACATCGAACTTGGAATTATTTTAATGTGTACAAATTATTTAACCAAATGCTAAATATCCTTGAAGTTCTTCCTTAAAGTCTTGAAGATGACAATATTCAGTTTTCTGATTTTTTAAAATAAATATTGAGAACAGAAATTTTCATTATGAAAGTTTCTGAAAATTTTTATTTTGGCCGGAGGATGAAGAAGAAGAGTTCGAAAGTTTGCAATTTATGATTGTGACAATTGAATTCAGCAGCTATAATTCAATTATTCAGACAAAGTATTCAAAATATTAAATTGAAAGAAGACCACACGTCTTTAATTCTCCAATTCTTCAATTGTCGGTAAATGCGTTATTTTATTATTATTATTTTTTTCTTTAATTCTCCAATTCTTCAATTGTCGGTAAATGCGTTATTTTATTATTATTTTTTTAAAAAAAATAATAATAATAATAAATAAAAAAATTAATGTGAGACTCACACCAATTTGACAATCGGTACAATTTAGTTTTTTATTATTATTTTTTAAAATAAAAAAAAATTAATAATAATAATAAATAAAAAATGATTAATGTGTTATTAAGTTGTATGTATAATTCGGTATACATATAGCATTTGGTTAAAGATATAGCATTTGGTTAATTATTAAGTTATATGTATAATTCGGTATACATATAGCATTTGGTTAACACATTAATCATTATTTATTTATTTCTTACTATTATTATTATTTTTATTTTAAACTAATAAAAAAATACTAAATTGTTAGCAACAATGGCTTTCTCAAATTGGTGTGGGTCCCACATTAATTTTTTAAAAATTATTTTTATTATTATTTTTTAATTTATTTTTAAAAAATAATATAATATTAAAATAACACATTTACCGACAATTGAAGAATTGGAAATTAAAGACGTGTGGGTCTTCTTTCAATTTAATATTCTGAATGTTTTGTCCGAATAATTGAATTATAGCTTTTGAATTCAATTTGCGCACACACAAATATATATATTATATATATATATATATATATCATAAATTGTAAACTTTCGAACTCTTCCTCTTCATCCTCCGGCCGAAATAAAAGTTTTCAGAAACTTTCATAATGAAAATTTCTGTTCTCAAAATTTATTTTAAAAAATCAGAAAAATGAATATTGTCATCTTCAAGACTTCAAGGAAAAGAATTTTATGATATCGTATTTTCAGAAAATAAAAATAAATTTTCAAGGTAGAGGTATCACGTCTCTGATACCAAATATTAGATATTTTTTTCTCAAAATCATGTTTCTGCACATATAAACATGATAATCAATATGCGGAAATAGCTCGAGCATTACCTCCGGCCATTGAATAATTTATCATTCTTCTGATTTTCCTCAGACTGAAGCCTTCTAATCACTTCACGCTCTCTGTAGATGGTGTATATTTCTTATGAGATATGTGCTTAGGGATCTCAATCACCTCTATTTATAGGCGTTTTTCACACCATCAACGAGAAAAGTTGGGAGTCTGAATGTCAAAAGAAGAGGCGCATACCGTCTCAATTGTCAAAAATTTGAGGCTGCATGTACTTTTCGTAAAAAATGGTAGGCTTCTTGGCCGTCGCCAATTCTTATACACTACTTCGTTTAATATGTGTCATATTTCTTAAAGTTTAATCATACAAATCAAGTAATTTATGTTATAAAGTTCAGTTGTCTATGTATACATTATATCTTAAAATTTAAGATGGGTTTACACCAGTTATGGGTCAATGGTTCTAATGCCCTCAGTTTCAATTCCAATAATTGAACCATATGTGAACCATAAAATGGCCAGTTATATCTAATGCATGCTCAAAGCAAGCATTTGGGTGCCATTTTCAATTGTCGCTGACTTCCACGTGTAAAACAAACTCCATCTTCTAAAATCTCAACATAGCGCATGTAGAGGACAGCAAAATGTTGGAAAACTTAAACAACTTGCAACAGCTCCTCAGCGCTGCACTTAAGTTCCATTCCATTCAGATTGCGCTTCTTGTCCACTCTTTTGCAGCTAATATCACCAAATGTACATCATACAACACAAGAACATGATGATTCACTTCCAAAACCGTACTGGGTTGTGAACAAACAAAATATTGTATGACCACGTCATTTTCAATCACTTATGTAAACCATTTCACATTAAACAAAATATTAATGCTTTGGAAAAAAGAACAGAAGGAAAAACTCAAAACTAGAGATGTAGAAGAAATATTGCACCTTTTCCCGCATACGGGTACTCCAAGCATCATTCCTACTTGGACGCTGGTCAGAAGCACCGGCAACAGGGACTCCAGTGGCTGGAGCAGGATTTCTGTTTATAAATGGTTGACGGATCTGTTGCCTGGGGCCCCCAACATACTCATCATCACTGCCATATTGTGCTGGTCTATTTGCAGCCCTTACAACAAGTGCTAACAAAAATACAAGGGCCTGCGATTTCATACACAGTTAAAACAATGGGGTAAGTAAAGGGATCAAACAACAAATATTCACTAGAATTTTCTTCTTAGCATTATTGCTCATAAAATTGGGGTTAGAACGAAAATATCCAACATTCAGGAGATAAAAACCACAGTAACCTCAGAAATAAATCTGATTATAGTGGGATATTATCATCGGCATAGAGGAACATGACCCCAAAGTTGATCTGACATGAGGGGCTTGATGTGAAATAAAATATATAATAGCAAACTTAATTGCAGAAATTGATCCTACAATTACAATTTTTCCAAGCAATATTAACTTTATGCACGTACAAGGACATAAATGATGCTTTTAAGCACACTGAGTCACATGCATGAGCATTCGGTCATTAAAAAATTCCCTCTAGCCTTACCTCGAATATAACAATCCCCAGAGCGACCCATCTGATTATTTTCCAGTGCTGGTCCACAAATTGAAATATGTTATCAAAATTTCCTGTTCGGTCAACTGGAATATCCTGTTGATTTTGATCATTATCAGACTCACGAAATTATTGTTTCGCAATGACAGAGGCCAAGCAATGTAAAGCTGTAGAAATAGTAGTATAGAATTAGTCTTTTGTGTAGATTAATTAGTTTTTTAATATTTCCTATTTTATAGGATCTGTTAGTTGTTTTTCCTTCTTTTACTCTTGTAACCTAGATATATAAAGGCTCTCTCTGTATACGTTTGATTATACAATTGAAAGTGAATTAATTATTCCCTTTTCACCTCAGCAGTGTTTTATTTTATTTCCCTCTACGTGAGTGCTTTTATGGTATCAGAGCAATAAAGGCATTCAAGTGGTTGAGGAAATTTTTTGAGTTTTCCTATTATGGAGAATTCTTCAGGAGTGAGCGGGGATAATGTCAAAGAAGCATCTTCGGATAGTGCTAAGACTAGCCCCAAAATTGCTCCCACTGCACTTGATTATTCCTTACCTTTTCAAATCACCAGTTTCAAACTTACCGGAAAAAATTATCTTCAATGGTCTAGATCGATTCAACTTGTTATTCGTGGGAAAGGACGGTTTGGCTATCTTAACGGCACCATCCCGAAACCACCTACGGAGGATGCATCGTTTGCCGAGTGGGATATACAAAATTCCATGGTCATGGCATGGCTACTTCATTCAATGGAAGATAGTATTGCTGAAATCTATCTTCTATATCCGACGGCTCAAGCAATTTGGGAGGCTGTCACTTTGGCAATACTCGGACCTTGAAGACTCCAATCAAATGTTTGAACTACGCAACAGATCTCGCAACCTGCGTCAAGATGATGGCACGGTGACTCAATATTACGGTGCTCTAACCAAACTTTGGCAAGAACTCGATCTCTTCACTCAACCGGGATGGACTGACTCCGCCAACCAAGCGATCTACCGCAAACTCCTCGTCAAAGAACGCACATATGACTTTCTATCCGGTCTGCATCTTTCTCTTGACGACGTTCGAGGCCGAATCCTTAGTGTCAAACCGCTGCCCAGTCTCGACGCCATCTTCTCCGAAGTCCGTCGAGAAGAACAACGTCGAAGAATCATGCTTGGCGGGCCCTCTCTACCTGCTGCCTCTTCCGCTGATGCTTCTGCGATGGCAGCCCGCTTCCCGGAGTCTCGTGGTTCACGCAAACCGACACAGTGGTGTGAGCATTGCAACCGCCCACACCATACCAAAGCCACCTGCTGGAAAATCCATGGAAAGCCGGCTGATTGGGTTCCTCGCAGCCAACGAACCACTGACCCGTCGAGGTCACAAGCTTCGACCCACAGTGACAAAAGCCCTTCATCGACAGCCACATTCTCCCAAGCTCAACTTGATCAAATTGTCCAATCACTGACGACTTCAACGTCTCTAATGGCTCACGGTATCTCCTCTTCGACCTCTGCCACTGAACAAAATGGTTCAGGTGAGTCTTGGATAATTGACTCCGGTGCATCAGATCATATGACGGGTGTTCGCACTATTTTTTCTGCATTTACTTGCTTCATAGGACCTCGTACTGTCACATTAGCAGATGGCTCGGTCTCTCCGATTTTTGGGATTAGAACTGTTATTTTAAGTCCTACATTAATTCTTCGCAACGTTCTCTTTGTTCCCACACTGTCATATAACTTGCTATCCATCAGCAAGCTCACATTGGATTCTGATTGTGTTGCTCATTTTTCTTCCAACTCGTGTGTTTTTCAGGATCGGGCCTTGGGACGGATGATTGGACGTGCTATTGAGGAGTCCGGTTTATATCAATTTTCTCGTGTCGATTCTGCTGTTCGTTGCTGTCAAGTGGTTCACGATTCTACACCATCTCGCCACCTACAAATAAAGCTTCTCCATCAACGTCTAGGTCATCCTAGCTTTTCATATCTACGTCGTTTGTTTCCAAGCTTGTTTCGGTCATCCGATCGTTTTGTGTGTTAAATTTGCCAACTGGCTAAACACACTAGAATTCCTTTCCCTTTGCATATTTATCATGAATCTAGACCTTTTGCTCTTGTTCATAGTGACTTGTGGGGTCCCTCACGAGTTACTTCCGTTTCTAATAAAAGGTGGTTTATTTCATTTATTGACGATCATACTCGTGTTTGTTGGGTTTTTTTGTTGCGTGATAAATCTGAAGTTACCAACATTTTTCGCCAATTTCACAATATGGTCCTCACTCAATTTGATTCCAGAATTCAAATGCTTCGAACTGATAATGGAACCGAATACTTCAACTCATCTTTAAATGATTTTTCTTCCACTAATGGTATTATACACCAAAGTTCTTGTGTCGATACCCCTCAACAAAATGGGGTTTCCGAAAGGAAAAATCGACACCTTTTAGAGGTCGCTCGTGCTCTACTTTTTACGAGCAATGTTCCAAAAACATTTTGGGGGGATGCCTTATTAACTGCGTGTTACTTAATAAACCAATTGCCATCACGTATTTTAAAATTTAAAACCCCTATTTCTACCCTACAACAATCATTTCCAAAATCACACCTTTTTTCTCATCTGCCTCTTCGAATTTTTGGGTGTTCAGTTTTTGTTCATATTCATGATCACAATCGGTCTAAACTTGATCCTAGAAGTCACAAATGCGTTTTCCTAGGGTATTCCACCACTCAAAAAGCCTACCGCTGTTACTCACCTTCAAAAAGGAAATATTTTATCTCACGGGATATTACCTTCTTTGAAAACCAATCCTTTTACCCACCACATTCGGACCCTAGGAATCAAACTAACTCCACGTACATTCATCCAATCAATTTCAGTGATTCTTGGGAATATTTTTGGATCACAAATCCACCTCCGAATTCGGTTCAGGGGGAGCCACAAAATCAGGAACACATCTCTCATTTAGAACCGATTTCTTCCCCAATTAATCCAGAATCTAATCCACAAAATCGGGAACCAATTCCTCACTTATATCAGCCACAAAATCAGGAACAAATCGCTCATCTAGAACCGATTTCTTCCTCAATTAATCCTGATTCTATGCCACGGCCAACTCAGCATATCTCTTATAATCTTGATCCTATTATCCCACAAAATCCGCAAATAGAACCCGAGTCATCTACGAACCCCACATCATGGTGTCCAGTTGAACCAATTCCAATAACCTACAGCAGACGACGACCCGTGCCAAAGCCGACTCCTCCTATGCCGAACACATCCAACTCAAGTCTCGATTCTAAAGACAATCAGTTGGGAGACCTGGACGTTCCAATTGCACAGCGAAAAGGTACAAGGTCATGCACAAAACACCCTATCTCTAAATTTTTGGGTTACTCTCGCTTATCACAGCCTATGCGTGCATTAGTAACTAACCTTTCAGAATCAACTACACCCACCAACATTGATGAAGCTCTAAGGCATGACAATTGGCGAGCTGCAGTGTTCGAAGAGATTAAAGCCTTAGAAAAAAATGGCACGTGGGATATTGTCCAAAGACCCGAAGGAAAGACACCGGTCGGATGTAGATGGCTCTTCACGATCAAATGTAAGAGTGATGGTTCAATTGATCGGTATAAAGCTCGACTAGTGGCCAAAGGCTATACGCAGACTTACGGAGTTGATTATCAAGAAACTTTCGCTCCGGTTGCAAAAATCAACACCATCCGCGTCTTATTGTCCCTCGCAGCAAACTTGGATTGGCCGCTTCAACAATTAGACGTAAAAAACGCCTTCCTCAATGGAGATCTTGAAGAAGAAGTTTATATGGATTTGCCACCCGGATTCAATAAAGGAAGCAGCGAAGGAAAAGTTTGTCGTTTGAGAAAAGCTCTCTACGGTCTAAAACAGTCACCGAAAGCTTGGTGTGACAGGTTTGCAAAGACAATTCAGCTTCTTGGATACAAACAAGCTCACACCGATCACACACTGTTTTACCTTAGAGAGAAAGGGAAAATTGCCATTCTTATCGTCTATGTAGACGATATTATTATCACAGGGAACAACATTTCGGAGATGGACCGAATCAAGAGACGGTTAGCTTCTACTTTCGAGATGAAGGACCTTGGCAATCTACGGTTCTTTCTAGGGATGGAAGTTGCTCGCAGCAAGGAAGGAATTTCTGTCTCTCAGAGAAAATACATCCTCGATCTGCTCAAAGACACCGGTTTGATGGGCTGTAAACCGGCCGATACTCCTATGGATCCCAATGTCAAACTTAAAGCCAAACCAGATGATAATCCAGTTGACAAAGGAAGATTTCAGAGGCTTGTGGGCAGATTGATTTACCTTGCACATACCCGACCAGACATTTCGTTTCCAGTGAGTTGTATTAGTCAGTTCATGCACTCACCCTATCAATGTCATTTGGATGCTGCAAATAGGATATTGCGGTACTTGAAGGGATCTCCTGGTAAAGGACTCTTGTTCCGAAAGCAAGATAAGAGAAGTGTTGAAGTCTTCGTCGATGCAGACTGGGCTGGCTGTCCGAATGACCGCCGCTCGACTTCAGGGTACTGTTCCTTCGTGTTTGGGAATTTAGTCACTTGGCGCAGCAAGAAACAGCCCGTCGTCGCAAGAAGTAGCGCTGAAGCTGAACTTCGTTCCACTGCACTCGGCATCTGCGAAGCTCTCTGGATTAAGCAGCTGCTTGAAGAACTACATATTGAGAAGCAAGGTACGATGTCTATTCTTTGTGACAACAAAGCTGCTATCTCAATCGCACATAACCCTGTTCATCACGACCGCACTAAACATGTGGAAATAGACAGGCATTTCATTAAAGAGAAGATTGAGGCTGGTATTCTCGAAGTGTCCTATGTCCCGAGTTCTCAACAAGCTGCAGACATTCTAACAAAGGCACTGTTCAAGCCTCTGTTTGAAAGACTAATAGACAAGCTTGGAATGTATAATATATACCATCCAGCTTGAGGGGGAGTATAGAATTAGTCTTTTGTGTAGATTAATTAGTTTTTTAATATTTCCTATTTTATAGGATCTGTTTGTTGTTTTTCCTTCTTTTACTCTTGTAACCTAGATATATAAAGGCTCTCTCTGTATACGTTTGATTATACAATTGAAAGTGAATTAATTATTCCCTTTTCACCTCAGCAGTGTTTTATTTTATTTCCCTCTACGTGAGTGCTTTTAAAAGCATACCTCTTTCCAGCTTTTGTCAAAAAACAGAAAAGCAGCAGCCCCAAGCTCTACCAGTATCAAAAGGATCACAAGTACGGAATACTTTATTACCTTAAGGAAAACTATCATCCTCGTGATAAAAATTTAAAACACAATACCCATCTATAAAAGTATGTGACAAAAAAATGTAAAAACTATCATGACATACAAGGATTTTACTGTCTAATTTCATTCATCTTCATCCCAAGCAAACAGATTATAGTCGATAATATTCTTCTTGCCAATGGTCAAAGTGTTACTAGATGCTAACATGTGTTTTCAAAGAGCTATAGGGACATATCAATGTCATTTTTGGTAAAAGATGATGACTGAATCCTCAATTCTTTTAACCTCAGAATTCCACTAAAGCAAAAGCTTCAGGGTTAGGTCAACTAGCTAAAAATTGTCAAATATGGATCTACAACCTCACAATTAATCATTGTAGCCGTATAAAATAAAAAGGGGTAATACAGTTAGCATATGTGATTAAATATAAAAGATCGCATCACTAGGAAGGATACACAAATGAGGCAGCACCCATTCCGTGCAGCAGTTCCAATGCATCCACAACAAGCAATGACAACAAGTACGACACCAATGCCAATGAAAAGATATATAAACCTACAGATAGATTATTTGATCATTAGCACTATCACTGCATTAGAACAAGCACCCAGATAAAAGAGACAGATGAAAGTAATATATTGGGTTGAGAGAGCCAATATGAATAATATAGAACACGCATAACTTAGCCGCTCCATTTGTGCTCATGATAGCATGGAACACAAAATTAGCCATCACTCTCACAAAACATACTTACATACTCCAAAGCCCATCTAGATGCATACAAAGAAAATCACGAAGACATAACTTATACATGCATGGTGACACGGAACACAAACAAACTTGAACAACAGTTGTTCTTCATACCACGCCTTAGGAAGCTTATCAAAGATGCTATCAGCTACAGAGACCACCAATAGCATGGGTCGGCCAAGCTGGACGAGCTCCATATTAGAAGACGCATTGGTAGAATCATTGACAGTGGAAGCGTCAGTTTTATACTCAACGAAGAGGTATACACCATAGCCAATCATGGCAAGACCCACGAGGATTAACAAGGAGTTTAGAACCTTCAGCAGGCATTCCCAGAAAGTCTTACACCCCATTCCTATGGCAACTTCGAAAAAGTAACTTTATATATATGCCCTTTATTATAAGATGTATATTCATACACATCAACCAACTCTCTCTTCCTCCTGCAAGGAAAATCCACCAACCATTTCTTCAGAAATATCACTAATGAATCAGAATTGACTCCCAAAAAACTCCAACCAGAAAAAGCCGTGAACACTCAACACGGTACCACAAAAACTATCAAGATAGCGAATTAGAATTTAATATCAAAAAAAAAGAAAGTGGAGTGGAATCCATCGAAAACTTCAGAACAAAAATAATGCCAAATTTGTTTATGTGATCCACACATGAAGATTTCACTTCAATAGAATCAAATTCAGCCAAGAATTGAACTACAGAAACAGATAAACAGTTACATGAGAAGGAAAAAAATGAAAAAGATCGAAGGATAACTTGATCGAGAAGCGGCGAGCTTAGCTTACAGGATATGTCTGAATGATGGTCGAAAGATTCCGAATAGCCGGAGAAATGCTGGATAGGTATGGATATTTAGTAATAATATAATATAATATAATCAATATATTCACTTTCTCGAATGATATATATTTTCGTTTTTTTATTTATATAAAAAAAACAGATATCCGAATTCGTATTTTAGATAAATCCAGATGTAATCTTAATTCAGAGTAGGTTTTTTGTGAAACGATCTCATGAATCTTTATGTGTGAGACGAGTCAACCCTACTCATATTCACAATAAAAATTAATACTCTTATAATAATACTCTTAGCATAAAAATAATATTTTTTCTAAGAGTATTATTTTTAATAAATGACTCAAATAAGATATATATATAACAAAATACGACTCGTAAAACCGTCTCACACAAATTTTTGTCATTAATTTATATAAACTTTAATTCGTATCCTAAATAAATTCAAATGTAACCGTAGCTTATATAAACTTAAACCGATTTTTTATTTATTTCACGTGGAAACCTAGGGATGTCAATGGGTCCGGGTTTTACCCAGACCCACAATGGACCCGCATGTATGGGGTGAGTTTGGACATACTAAATGGGTCATGGGGTGGGTCTTGGGTCCAATTTTTCAAACCCATTCAGATATGGAGTGGGTCATGGGTTCTATAATATCCGCCCGATACCCGCCCCATATACGTAGATATAAATATTTTCGGGTTTTAATTTTATTAATTTTATTTTTTTAGTACCTCATCTCAACCATAAAAATCTTAGTTATTCCTATGTCAACTGTTGCATTTGAATCTGTTTTTAGCAATAGTGGAAGAATAGTTGGTCCTCATCTTAGTAGACTTAAATATTGCATACTCA
The DNA here is from genome assembly GCF_022965805.1 of Primulina eburnea. Taxonomy (NCBI): domain Eukaryota; kingdom Viridiplantae; phylum Streptophyta; class Magnoliopsida; order Lamiales; family Gesneriaceae; genus Primulina; species Primulina eburnea. Next base: position 23,650,183 of record NC_133114.1, read on the forward strand.
CTGATTTTATATTGATCTGTTTAAATTATGTTACGACTTATTTTTGGAGATGTCAAGATTTTTTTGAAGAGTTAGCAACTCTTTTTTTATATAATTTTTTTTTTGTCGTGAAAATACTTTGTTTGTTATTATTAAGTGTGGTCGAAAACGTGAATTAATTTTCCACAATGTTGTATTTAGAGGCTTGTATGTTTCATAATTTAGTCATGTGGGAAGAAATATTATTTTTTTATTTTAAAAAAATTCGGGTCTCACGGGTCTCATGGGTCTACCCGGCCCCGTTTCGTATTCGAGGTGGGGTGGGTCCGAAGAATATTTAACCGAGGTGGGACAGGTAATGGGTCCAAGTTTTTTCCATGGGGAGGGTCTTGGGTTTAGCCAAACCCGCCCCATACCCGTCCCATCGACATCTATTATGTAATTTAAGAAATGATAAGCATGATGTGACCGAATTTAAAAATATTTTAAATGTGTTCATGCCCTTTTAATAATTTAATGAAATTTTATAATAGTAAATTGCTTAAAATTTATGGGACTTTACAAATTATTAAATATACTATATTTTAATTCTTTGCGTTTAAAATGGACAAAAATACATTCAGTTGTTTTTTTTAATTCCACTATAAAAATTAATAATTTTAAAGCACAATTGTTACACGGTTATTTATTTTTAAGTTTGGTATAAAGTTTTTTTGAATTACAAATTATTTTGTGTTGAGGATCGAAGTTGAGTTTAGAGGGGGGTGAATAAACTCTACTCGTTTTTCGTTCTGATGAGGTACTAAAATCCTGTTAAGGATAGTAGTTGATCTTGTGCGAATACTTTCACCTGATTACAATAAAACGTGCGGAAACAATCTGATGAAGTAGTTGAAAAACAATAAAACAGTAGGCAGCAGTTGTTTATGGAAGTTCGAAGATAAACTCTTCTACGTCTCCCCTTCTTCTGTTTCCAGAAAGTATAACTAAAAGACTTTGGATATTACAGTACAACACTTGTACACACCCACTTCAGAAGGACTTACACCTCAGCCTACTGAAACTCTTAGTTTCTCAACTCACAAAAATGCGAAACACAAAGTTCTGAAAAGACTCTTTTCAGATTACAGACTCTTCTGATAAAGTATAAGTGCAGTAAAGATCGTGAAGAGTGTAAGAATTAGTAGCACAAGATGATCTACAAAAGATCAGATATAAGCTATGAAGCGTGTGCTACTTTTCTTTGTGTTGAACTTTTAAAATGCTCAAGGAATTCTGATATTCGTCTGATAAGAGAGTAGCTTTGTTCCTTGAAAATGATATTATGCGAAGTGTCGTGTCGAACAAGGATTTGATCCAAGTATATATAATCGACTGAGTTCAACGTTCACAATCAGAGAAGTCTTCAGATAACTGATACAATCAGCTTTATTACCGAAACAAGTTCCTGCAGAAAAGCTATAAAACAATCAGTCTTGTTTTATACTTAATTGGGTAATATGCATTAAATGACTCCGTATAGTATTTAATGCTGCAATTAATACTAGTACTAGGAACTCTTTAACGGTAACAATTAAGATAGCAACGTTAGAAAACGTTCTCTGCTGGTTTTGTATTGTTATCCCTTTTCTACTGGTTTAGTTTTACTAGAACAGCAGCTACTGATAAGTTATTCTGTTGTTCTGGTCTGCTGGTCTACTGGTTTTAGTTATCATCGCCACAATAAAATTCATGTCTAACAATTTCCCCCTTTGTGGTGATGCCAAAACCTAAACAGTAGAAAGTCGTTAAGTAAAACAGATAATCATTTAAACGAACGGATAATGTTAATAACGCATTAAAGTAAACAAATCAATCGGTTCCAATGTCCCTGTAAATGATTTCTTCATTTTGAGGTTCTTGATCTCTTCTGTTAGAAGGTTCAGCCTCATCTTCTGTTTGCCTAACTCCTGTTGATCTCCTCTATCTCCTCTATCTTCCCCCTTTTTGGCATCAGCGGCCACCACATGGGTAAAGAGATCATTCAGTCTGCCGGAAATATTTTGAATGCCATCGGTTAGCATCTCCAGATACGGGGTTTGAGAAGAGATGCGATTATCTAATGTAGTGATAGATTGATTTTGAGAGTTAATCTTGGCATCCAAAAGTTCCACAGAAGTAGAGAGTGATCGAAAAAGATCATCATGCTCAGTGATTCGAGTGAGTATATCATTTTGAGCAAGTATGATGGTGCCGTGAGTTCTTGATATAACTTGTCTGAAAACGGAGGTTTCAGCATACATCTTGTCCGTGGTCTCCTTAGTGAGATAGATGTATTTCCCCATTCGCTCTCGGAAAGATTTAGCACCACTGAATTCCGCAAGATTTTCACAAGATATACGTTTCACTAAATCAGAGACGTTGTTGAGTTCGGTTTGTAGAAACCGAATCTGATGTTCCAGGTCAAAGGTATCTGATTCCGGGGAGGGAGTTCGTGCAAGAATGCGTTGTTTGATCTCAGAAAGACGAGAATTCGTCGCAGTCAAAACAGGGAGGGAGACAGCCAACGCAGTAGAAACAGGAGGAGCATCCATCAATGCAGTAGAAGGAGCAGGGTCTGCTGTGCTTTCTGCTGGAATTGCAGAAACAGTAGGCTCAACAGCAACCAGAGGAAGAGTAATATCTTCAGTAGGAATGGCCAAGTCAGAGGCCAAAGCTTCTTCCATTGGTACAGTAACAGCCTGTGAAACTGAAGATGCTTCAATAGAAGGTGCAGAAGGCTGTTCCAGAAGAATGTTCATTTCTGCTTGATGTGCAGCAGAAAACAACTCTAAATTCGGCAGTAAAGAAGTAGCATCTGGTTCTGCTAATTGTTGCCCTTGGGTAGGAGAACCAGAAGGGGGCAAAGAAATAGCCGGTGCTGCTTCCAAAGTGGTAGAGACAGTAGGGACAATCGATTCAATGACTTCCTCAACTGAAGCCAGTTCATGCACAGACAATAGTGATGAGGACTGAATGGGCCTAGTCGGAGATGCAGGAGTACTAAGAACAGCAGCCTTTGGGGAGGCTGTAGTCCTTTCCTCAACTGTCTGATTCTGTTGAAAGATCGGGACAAGGCCAACATGAAAAACAGTAGGCTCTCAAAGCCTTGTTCTTGAGCAAGAAGTTGCTCACTCATCTGCTTTAATCTGTCAGATATAATCAAAATAACATTTTGATCCTGAACAGCAGTAGGAACGGCAGGATCAAAATTCAATTGAAGAACTTTCAGAACTGATTCTAATTTCTGACATTTCAGCTGATCGAGGATGAAGTTCCTTCTGCGCAAGGCCTCGATGACATTTTCTGTTTTTGCCAACTGAAAAATTCTCTTTTCCGCATTCATCATTTTGCCATAAGCCCCTTTAGTTTTGAAGTAAGCAAAGGAATGAAACAAACGGACAGTATGCCATTAATCAAAGAAATTCATGTCATCGTTTGCAGAGGTCTCAATCTCTGCTAAATGAAGATCAACTCCGGTGGTGACAGTGGTTTTGTGACTAAAAACAGGTGGTTTTTGCACCATTTTCCCTTTGCCTTTGTCAGAAGATAAAATAGGCGCAATAGGTCGGAAAGCAGAAGACCCGCTTGCTGGTTCCCGAATAACGATTCCAGATGTTGGCTTAAAAGCAGTAGCAGTAGAGGGTGCTGAAACAGACGCAGTAGCGTGTGCAGTCGAAGAAGCAGTTGATCGAGCAGAAGGAACCGCTTCTGGAAAGACCTGACGAATAGGTACTTTCTCAATTTCAGACAGTGCTGCTGTCTTTTTAATCTTAAGAATGGTGCGCGGTTTCTTCTTGGTTGGGGTTGGCACTGCTGGTCGAACAGCAGCAGCAGACTCTTCTGATGCTGTTTTATCGGAATCCGTCGAAATAATCAATCGTTTCTTTGAAATTTTCTTTTGAGGTTTGGGAACCTCAGAAGCAGTTTCCCCAATTTCCTTCTTCATCGCAACAAACTCCGCCACTGTTGGCTTAGGCCTTAGAGCCAATACATTTGCTGCATCAATCATGGTAACGGAAGTAGCATCGAGATCACTTCTAGATGCGAAACCAGCATCCTTGAGCAAAACACTGATCTGAACCGCGAAACCAGAACTTTTTCGAATAACCATATCCTTCATAATTCTGAAAATAAAATGACTCCAGTCCACCTTAATCCCCTTAGAAATGGCAGTCATTACTTGAACTTTTTCCTTTGTCAATTTTTCGAAGGTGCCAGTCTTGATCAAAATAGCTTTAGCCACAATATCGGCCAGAATCTGATACTCTATTTTGAGCAGTTTCTTGTGACAGGAAGGAGACACTTCTTCTCCAGATGCTGAGAAAGAGCTGAGAGCAACAGACATATCTGTCTTGGAAATATCAGAGAGTTCAGACATACCCGAAAGTGGAAGGAGGAAGGTTGCTCCTAGATGTGCGGCATCAATGGAGATAGAAGCATCTCCTTGAGTATGAACAATCCTTCCTTCATGCACTGTTGCTTTAGCGTAAAATTCCAGGAGAGCATTTTTGTAGATAACTGCTGGTGCTTCCAGGAATTTCCGGAGTCCCGATTTCTCAATATCCTGAAACATTTTCAAGAGATTCTCATCCTTGATGTTGAGAACGGAAGCAAAGTTAACTTGATAAGCGTTAAGAGTGTAAGCTCCAGCCATTTCTGTATGCAGATGAGATCAAAAAAAAATTTCAGTAGTTAGTTGATGATATAGAGAAAGCAGTAGCTGAATAGCGATAGTTATGAAACAGTAAAGGTGAAAATGTGAAATATGAAATAGATATACAGCCGTCAAATAAACATAGAGACACGTGTCAGTATGTTCTTGGTTGAGTGTTTGAAAGTTTTGCAGAAACTGTCAGAGAGACGAATGATTTTGAAAATTTTGAAAAAGAGCGGGTTGTCCAGACGGTTACTAAAAGAATTCAGAAAAGGATTTGTCATTTTATGATAACGTCTGCTGGAAGTTTCAAGGTGCTGAAATATGCGAGCACTTTGTCAAAACCAGCAGACTTGTAGTTTTATCGAAAAGACAAACATCCTATCTGTTTTCTGAAAAGGTGTCAAACTCTTAGTCTGACTAAGATATTGTTTCCCCTCGGTAAATGCAATTAATAAGTAGTCATAATTGCGACAAGTGACTCTTGGCCATCTCTCAATCTAAGCCGTTGAAACTGAACAGTTGCAATCTTGCGATTCACAAGAGTCTTTGTTCCCTCTATAAATACCTGCAAGGCTTGAACGAAGTTAAACAAAAACAATGAAAACTCAAGTAAAAGGAGAGTTAGAGTTCGATTCAGGAGATGAAGCAAAATTGTCCAGAGAGAAGTTTGAGGGTATCATAAATTTCGTAATGATCCTTGAAATACACTCCTGGAGTTGTAGTTTCCACAGTCAAGCAGATCTTTTGCTTCGATTGAGTTTGAAATGTAGCATCGATTTCTTCCAGAAGCATGCTAATGCAATAAGAGAGTGCTGGTGGATTGATGATGCTGAAATCCTCTCTGATGCCCTGTAAGGCATCTAAAAATTACATTAGTGCTGGCAAGACCTAAGCTTGCTAGATTCTTTCTAGGCCTTTCTCTTCGAAGAAGACCATCTTTTTCCTGTTGAAGTACTTTGCAAGCAAATATCAGAGAGCTCCTAGAAGACAAACGCTACATGTAACGCTACTGGTTAAAAAGCAAAGAAGATCTACTGTTTTTACTTTTGCATCGTGTAATGTACTGAAATGGTTTCTAATAAAATTCCAGTTTTGCTTATCTGACTTTTCTCTTCTGCTTTTCTGCAAATATCTTACTGTTAGTTCAATACGATAAGTAAGCGAGTAATAATAAAAGTTAACTAAGTTAACAGAAAATAATCAAGTTAAATCTATCAAACCAAGAGAATTACGAAAGTAAGAAAACTTATTTTCTGGTAAGGGTTTCGTGAAGATATCTGCTGTTTGTTGATCAGTAGAAACATATTCCAGACGAATGTTCTTCTTCTGCACATGATCTCTAATAAAGTGATGTCTGATGTCTATGTGCTTCGTTCTGGAATGAAGTACTGGATTTTGTGTGATTGCAATTGCACTGGTATTGTCACAGAATATAGGTGATTCGGAGGCTTGAATCCCATAGTCTCTTAACTGTTGTTGAATCCACAGTATCTGAGAGCAGCAGCTTCCAGCAGCCAGATATTCTGCTTCTGCAGTAGATGTGGCTATGGAAGTCTGTTTCTTGCTAAACCAGGATATCAACCTATCACCAAGAAATTGACAAAAACCACTTGTGCTTTTTCGGTCTAGTTTGCAACCTGCATAATCAGCATCTGAATATCCAATAAGATTTAACGATGAATCATTGGGATACCATAAGCCGACGTTTTGAGTTCCTTTCAAGTACTTCAAAATACGTTTAGCAGCAATATAATGAGATTGTTTGGGGTTAGATTGAAATCTAGCACAAATGCAAACAACAAACATGATATCTGGTCTACTGGCAGTTAAATATAATAAAGAACCAATAAGACCTCGATACTGAGTTACCTCTACTGGAATACCACTTTCATCTTTATCAAGCTTAATAGATGAGCTCATTGGAGTAGAAGCAGCAGAGCATGCTTCCATTCCGAACTTTTTCAGAAGCTCCTTGGTGTACTAGGCTTGATTTATAAAGATTTCAGTCTCTGATTGCTTAATCTGTAATCCTAGGAAGAATGTTAATTCTCCCATCATACTCATTTCAAATTTATCATGCATCAATTTTCCAAACTTTGCACATAATTTGGGGTTAGTTGACCCAAAATAATATCATCAACATAGATCTGTACTAAAAGAATGTGCTTATTCTTGACTAAAGTAAATAAAGTTTTATCTACTGCTCCAATGGTAAAATCATGATCAATGAGAAATTGTGATAGAGTGTCATACCAAACTCTAGGTGCCTGTTTTAGACCATATAATGCTTTTGTGTAATTTAAATACATGATGCGGAGAGAAATGATCGATAAAACCTGGAGGTTGTTCGACGTATACTTCTTCTTGTAAAAGACCATTTAGAAAAGCACTTTTCACATCCATTTGATATACTTTGAAATTCTTGAAAGCATCAAAGGCTAAGAATATTCTGATTGCTTCGAGCCTTGCTACTGGTGCATAAGTCTCATCAAAGTCTATGCCTTCTTCTTGTCTGAAGCCTTGAGCTACCAATCTAGCTTTATTTCTCACCACTGTGCCTTCTTCATTGAGTTTGTTTCTGAATACCCACCGAGTTCCAATGACAGCTTGATGAGATGGTCTAGGTACTAGAAACCAAACTTCATTACGTTTGAATTGATTCAGCTCTTCTTGCATGGCTTCAATCCAACTAGGATCCAGAAGAGCTTCTTCAATCTTCTTTGGTTCATCCTGAGATATAAAAGCAGCATGCATGTATTCATTAAGCATTTGCCTTCTGGTTCTCAATGGCGCTGCTGGATTACCAATAACCAATGATGGAGGATGAGATTTTCTCCAGATAAACGGATTTGAATGGGCATCTTCCTGATTTGTTATGTTAAGATTGTCTTCTACAGAACCAGTAGTAGGTTCTTGAACATCTTCTGCTGGTATTGGTAGATCCAAGTTCTGTACTTCTGGTTCCACTATTGGTGTGTCTGGTTCTGGATTTTGAAGATCCTTGGTATTTGCTTCCACATCATCATCACTGTCGATTTCCAAGTGAATCCTGTCTAACCTGTTACTTAAATCAGATATGTTAGAAATTTTAGCACTGTTGTCTTCATCGAAGACAACATGAATCGATTCTTCAACATTAAGAGTTCTATTGTTCAAGATTCTAAAAGCTCTGCTTACAGCAGAGTAACCAAGAAATATTCAAGCATCTGATTTTGAGTCAAATGCCGTCAAATGATTTTTGCCATTATTTAGTACAAAACATTTGCAACCAAACACATGAAAATAAGATACATTGGGCTTCTTCCCTTTCCATATTTCATACGGAGTCTGGTTGTGTCTCTTGTTGACCATAGATCTGTTTTGTGTGTAACAAGCAGTATTGATAGCTTCAGCCCAGAAGCGCTGAGAGATGTTTGCATCTGCTAGCATTGTTCTAGCTGCTTCTTTTAGAGTTCTATTTCTCCTCTCAGCTACTCCGTTTTGTTGAGGAGTTCTGGCAGCTGAATATTCACGATGAATCCCTTGCTCATTCAAATATAACTCAAGATACTTGTTAGTGAATTCAGTGCCCCGATCATTTCTGATTTTAATGATGGTAGTAGATTTTTCATTTTGAATCCTTTTCAGAAGCTTGATCAAGAGACTGCTGGTTTGATCTTTTCCTGCGAGAAAGATTACCCAAGTGAATCTAGAAAAATCATCAATAACAACAAGAGTATATTTCATTCCCCCTAAGCTCATGATGGGGATAGGACCAAATAGATCCATATGTAGTAGTTCCAGACATCTTGAAGTTGATTTGCTATCTTTGGTCTTGAAACTGGATCTTATCTGTTTCTCAAGCTGACAAGCAGAACAAACATGATTTTTAACGAAATTAATGTCAGGTAATCCATCAACTATATTCTGCTTCTTGAGATAATTGATTGACTTGAAATTCAGATGATTCAATTTCTTGTGCCATAGCCAGTGTTTATTGCTAAGAGAAGCAACTAAGCATGTAGGAGTATTGACATGATTTGAGTTCCAAGAGACTCTGTAATTATTGCCTTCTCTCTTTCCGGTTAACACAGAAGTTTCAGTAGAATCTCTAACTATACATGAATGCTTTTGAAAAGTCACAGAATACCCATTATCACATAATTGACTAATGCTGATTAGATTGTAACAAAGATTGTCAACTAATAATACATCGTTAATAGTTATATTACCATGGATAATCTTACCCTTACACATGGTTTTACCTTTTGAGTTGTCTCCAAAAGTTATCTTTGGTCCAGTACAGCTTACTATCTCGGAAAGTAGGTTTCTTTGTCCAGTCATGTGTCTGGAACATCCACTGTCCAGATACCATGTAGAGTTACTGATTTCTGCTTCCTTTTGCTGTTCCTGCAAACACAAATTTTAGTATCTGGTACCCAAATCTATTTGGGTCCAAGCCTTATCAGTCCTTTGGGAACCCACATTTGTACAATTTTTGGTGACTTTGTACTTCGGGTATCCAAAGATGTGTGTGCAATAGATGGTCTGTTATTTCTAACAGTATGCATACCAAAATGTTGTTCTTCCCTTCTGTTTCTGTTTTCCAGTCTGTATCTCTTCTGAACAGGTTTAGAGTTATAGTACTGGTAGTTTTTAACCTTCATAGGATGTTGTCTTCCAGAGTTGAATTCTTTTCTGAATCTAGAACTCTGGTCAACTTTTTCCTTAGGTTTAACGTAACCCAGACCATAGTGCATTCTTCTGTTCGTCAGATTTACATTCCTTTTAACTGAAGCAGTAGGTACTTCTGGTTCCTGTACCACACTTGATTTCACAAAGTGAATGTATTTCCCTTTGCACATATCCAGTGTTGGCTTAGTATTCGTTTCAGAAGTGCCTTCATTATTACAAAAACCGAGACCACTCCTATCTCTTGACTGTTTTTGTAATTCTTGCATCTTTTCCAATGAAACAGAAGACTTGTTCCAAGCATTTACCAGTAGCGACAACTTCTGGTTTTCAGAAAGCACCTTCTGGTAATCTGCTTTGGCTCTTTCATTCTCAGTTATTAATTTACTCATCTTAACTTGTAAATCATTGCAGCTGTCTACTTGCAAGCAAGTTAACTTACTGTTCTGATTCTTTAAGTTCTGATTTTCAATCTTAACTTCTTCAAACGATTGAGAAAGTCTGGAATACTCTTTTACCATTTCATGCAGTGCATCAATCAAGTCATTTCGTGTAAATTCATTAGAGTCAAAATCAAATACCTCTCCAGATGTCGAGGTTGAGTCATTGTCTGCCATTAGACATTTGACTTCTTCTGCATCACTGTCACTGGAATGACTTTCTGAGTCAGATGACTCAGAACTAGAGTCCGCCCACTTAGATTTGTTTTCTTCGGCAATCATCGCTTTTCGATCTCTTCTGGACTTTTTGTCATTCCTTTTGTGATCTTTTCTCTTTTGGTCATCCTTCTTTGGTTTAGAACAATCAGCAATGAAGTAACCTATCTTTCCACAGTTGAAGCATCCCATATCACCAGATGGTGAATCTTTCTTGAAATTGCGATTGGGACCCTGATAGGTTCGATGGTTCTTCTTCATGAACCTGGAGAATTTCTTTACAAATAAGGACATAGCATCACTACTGATTTGTTCAGCAGTCTTCTCCATTGTATTGTCAATGATCACAGCAGGTAATGCCTGAGGTACAACTACAGCAGCAGTAGAGGAGGTAGAGGCAGTAGCAGTAGCAGCAAGAGCCTTGGTGGGTAGGCTTGAAGGCTCTTCTCCACTTCTCACTTCCAATTCGAACTCGTAGGCCTTTAGATCTGCATATAAGTCGTGCAGTTCCAATTTGTTCAAGTCTTTGGACACTCTCATAGCCATTGTTTTAACATCTCATTCTCTGGGTAAGGCTCTCATCACCTTGAGGGCGATTTCTCTGTTGCTATGCTCTTTACCCAGAGCAGCTAGCTCATTGACCAAGCTACTGAATCTTTCATCAAACTCATTTAGAGTTTCACCAGCTCTCATTTTCAGATTTTCAAACTTCTGCATTGCTACAGACAGTTTATTTTCTTTCGTTTGCTCATTTCCTTCACATATTTGGATGAGCTTTTCCCAAATATCCTTTGCAGTAGAACACATTTTAATCTTGCTGAAAGTGTTCTTGTCGAGAGTTTTATACAATATATCCTTCGCCACATTATCAAGATTGGCCTTTTTCTTATCTTCACTGGTCCATTTACTTCTTGATTTTTCGACCATCTGTGGTGCACCGTCAGTAACAGCAACAGCTGTGTTAGGCTTTAAGATTTTCAGTGGACCATCTGTGATGACATACCACATGTCATCATCTTGTGCTGCAAGATGAGCTTGCATCCTTATCTTCCAGTCGTCAAAATCTTCCTTAGAGAACATAGGGATCTTGCTGAAGTGTGTCATTTGTTGTAGTTTTTCACAAACAAGAATAACCTGCTCTAATACCAATTGTTGAGGATCGAAGTTGAGTTTAGAGGGGGGTGAATAAACTCTACTCGTTTTTCGTTCTAATGAGGTACTAAAATCTTGTTAAGGATAGTAGTTGATCTTGTGCGAATACTTTCACCTGATTACAATAAAACGTGCGGAAACAATCTGATGAAGTAGTTGAAAAACAATAAAACAGTAGGCAGCAGTTGTTTATGGAAGTTCGAAGATAAACTCTTCTACGTCTCCCCTTCTTCTGTTTCCAGAAGGTATAACTAAAAGACTTTGGATATTACAGTACAACACTTGTACACACCCACTTCAGAAGGACTTACACCTCAGCCTACTGAAACTCTTAGTTTCTCAACTCACAAAAATGCGAAACACAAAGTTCTGAAAAGACTCTTTTCAGATTACAGACTCTTCTGATAAAGTATAAGTACAGTAAAGATCGTGAAGAGTGTAAGAATTAGTAGCACAAGATGATCTACAAAAGATCAGATATAAGCTATGAAGCGTGTGCTACTTTTCTTTGTATTGAACTTTTAAAATACTCAAGGAATTCTGATATTCGTCTGATAAGAGAGTAGCTTTGTTCCTTGAAAATGATATTATGCGAAGTGTCGTGTCGAACAAGGATTTGATCCAAGTATATATAATCGACTGAGTTCAACGTTCACAATCAGAGAAGTCTTCAGATAACTGATACAATCAGCTTTATTACCGAAACAAGTTCCTGCAGAAAAGCTATAAAACAATCAGTCTTGTTTTATACTTAATTGGGTAATATGCATTAAATGACTCCGTATAGTATTTAATGCTGCAATTAATACTAGTACTAGGAACTCTTTAACGGTAACAATTAAGATAGCAACGTTAGAAAACGTTCTCTACTGGTTTTGTATTGTTATCCCTTTTCTACTGGTTTAGTTTTACTAGAACAACAGCTACTGATAAGTTATTCTGTTGTTCTGGTCTGCTGGTCTACTGATTTTTGTTATCATCGCCACAATAAAATTCATGTCTAACATTTTGTTTATTTGATACATAAAATAAAACAATCTAATATGGATAAGTAAAAAAATTGAAAAAGACTGTAGAAATTTATTATTATATGTCATATAAATTATTCAACCTAATAAATTTCATCTCACTCTTTTATTGACAACAAAGTGTATTATTATTGAGCGACAACTAAAAATATTTTGATCTATTTTAAAAATAAAATAATTTTTAAAATATCTAATTTTTGCACTTTTGTTTGCAACTAAAATGTTTGATTTAGAAAGAATATATAGAAAATAAAATAGGCAAAAATTTGAGTGAGACAGTCTTATGGGTCGTATTTTGTGAGATGTATCTCTTATTTGAGTCATCAATGAAAAATTATTACTTTTTATGCTAAGATTATTACTTTTTATTGTGAATATCGGTATCGTTGACCTGTCTCACAAATAAATATTCGTGAAACCATCTCACAATAAACCTACTCAAATAAATATTCAGACTCTGGATATAACAATTATAACAGTTGATAATGGTTTGAAGATTATTCATTTAGTTCATAAATTAAGCGTATTTATTTTCTTAATAAATATCACATAATCTATTCCTAAATCATTTGATTCTCTCAACTCTATTATTTAATAATTTAATAAAGAGTTATGATTGTAAATTGTTTAAATTTATATATTTGCTCAGTAAAGCTTACATTATCAATTCCTAAATTATCTGTTTCTCTCAATTCAATATTATACATTTAGTGTCACCATTATCGGGATCCTATATATTATTATTTATGAGTAGATCTTTTATGAGACGATCTCAATAATTTTTAACCGTGAGACGAGTCAACTTAATCCATTATTACAGTAAAATGTAATACTTTTAGAATAAAAATAATATTTTTTATTACGGTAACCCAAATTAAATATTTTTCTTGCTAAATTTACTCGTGAGACTCTCTCACATAAATTTTAGTAATTATTTTAAGCTGAGTATAAGTAAAGGCAAAAACTTGTGTGACACGGTCTTACGGGTCATATTTATGAGACGGAGCTTTTATTGGGTCATCCATGAAAAAGTATTACTTTTTATGCTAAGAGTATTACTTTTTATTGTGAATATGGGTAGAGTTGACCCGTCTCACAGATTAAGATCCGTGAGACGGTCTCACAGATTAAGATCCGTGAGACGGTCTCACATAAGACATACTCATAAGTAAAAGAAATGTCATTTGATTTATTATCTCACAAAGAAAAATATATTGATTTAAATATAAAAAATAGTACTACTAAAATTCTCATCTTCTGCCTACATGACTCAAAATAAATATTCGAAATCCACAATCTGCCGACTACTATTGTCACACAAAAAAATCATATAATTATTTGCTTTATTAATACACAAACACGTGTGTGTTTCTTTATATATATATATATATATATATATATATATATATATATATATATATATATATATATATATATATATATATATATATATATATATATGATAGCGTTCAATCAAGATAAAGGAATCAGGCAAAGTTAAAAATATTTTAAGTTTCATGTTGGTCACATAAAAAATATGTAACAATGATGAAAGATTTCTAAAAAAAAGGATAATGAAATGCACAATTATTTTATATTATTTGTGGAATGGAACGTTCGTTACTTTTATCAAAACTATAGTTGATGATAATGACATAATTTAAATTTTTAAACTACACAATACTCTAAGAGCTATAGTTCGATCGATCTACTCAGTAGTACAATTATTTCACATCAACAATATATCTCACAATAATTACACTCATTGTTAATAAATGAGAATTGAATACATGATCTTGACTCTGATACTAATTGTTAGGATCGAAGCCAAAATTTAGAGAGAGTGAAATAAATTTAGCCAAAAAATATATATTTCGATTGTGTTAGCAACACTGAAATTGATTCTTGTCAGTAGAGTTTTTAGCAAGTCAAACAATTGACATGCGCGGGAGTAGGCTTACTCAAAATGGTTCAACAAATGACTCAATAGAAATGAGTGAAGAATGTTGACTAAAATAAAGAAAAAGTAATTTGAATGTGAAATTGTTTATGGATGTTCAGAGATTTCAATACTTCTACGTCACCCTTTCTTACTCGCGGAATGCTTGCACTAAAAGATTTTTGTAATTACAAGTAGTTTTAAATCACATACTCATGCAGGACTTAACATTGTCTTAGTAAACTCTGATCTAAAGAATTTTTAGAAGAAAGACTTCTTAGTTTCAATTATGAATAGTACTGAAAACTTTTAAGGACAAATTTGATCATTGAACTGATCTGATAATGATTTATCAAGGTGTGACGATTTTTCAGTTGGGCTTTGAAAGCTTTATAAAGAGATTATCAATTTTTTTATATGATCAAGAGTCGGAAGTATTTTTTATTCAAGTCAAATGATCTATTTATAACTACAATTGGCAATAATAATCTGTTCATGAATATGGATGTCCCTGTTGCTAGATCATCGTCCTTTATGGTATATGAAGAATTATGACTGCAGCTTTGAACCTTAATCACTTGACTGGTAAATGCGGAAAGCTTTAACAGTTGACTCTAATATTTAACTATTGATCGGAATGATTTACCAGAAAGTTAAAATATTTTTTTCTGATTGATAGACTATCAGTGGATCTAAATCAGCTGACCCATAATCAGTTTAGCTAACGTTATACATAACCAGCTAGATTTTTTAAATTCAGTTTATCTCTAGAATTCAGTTTGGTAATGTCTATTATTCCAATCACAAAAACTAAAATGTTCCAACAATTTCTCCTTTTTTATGTTTAACAAAATTATCCCATAATACTGAATTCATTGATTTTCAACAATATGTACAATTGAACTAGCCGACTAACTGAATTAGCACTGATTATCTTCTAAACTGACTGATAGATTTCTTCTATGACTCAGTAGATGATCTAGGCTGATTAGAACTAGTTGACTTCTTCTCTTCGCCTTTTTTGTCAATACCAGATGGTAGCTTCAGGTAGGCGATAATATATGCTAACTGAGAACTAACGCCATCAATCTTTTCGTTGAAGTTAGCTTGAACGATCTCTATCTTGCCAGGACTAGTATATAGCCCACAATATTGTCTGGAGTCATGAGGACTAATATTGTACAACCATAACCACATACTTTGAAAAATGTTAACCACTTGAAAAGTTGGAGTAAGAGTAGTTAAAGGAACTCATCATTTGACCACCCATATTTATGTTCGGACGTCTCTATTTTCTTACCCATAAATATCGTACACATCGTCATTAACGTAGTATCGTGCTCTCACAAAATACTCTTTTTAGGCAGCCTAATAAAATTAGTAACATATTTAGAATATACAGTAGTTAAAGACGTGTTTCATGGCATACATCAAATGCATGATATCATCTTTTATGTATTATAATATATTCAAAATTTTAATGTTTCATGAGTCAACGGATAATTTTTTTTGCTAAAAGAATGTAAATTATATTAAAATATCTTAGCCTAACGTAGGCTTATAGAACATCTATTCTAACAAAGTAGCAACAAAAATAACTAGAGTTAAAAGATAACAAACTTCAGCAAGTCTTTATTCAAGGGTCACTAAATTGGTCCTTCATTAATCCGGCTACTCTATATTAAAGACCTCAGCAGATCTTGTTTGTCAATAGAACTAAGACTTGAGTCATAATTACTCTTAAAAAGATAAATTATATCTTTCAGCAGATCTCATCTCAAAGTTCAAAGAATGTTCAAGGAAAAAGACAAGTTTTAAATTGTCACAGTACCATAACATTTATTGCTATGTAATATTTCAAGATAAGACAAACTAATTTTGGCCTAGGCTTCTCCTTTACTATCACAATATAGTCATTCAAATTTCAATGTTAGAGATTTAAGTATAAAATGATATTTTTTTTGGGTATTTAAGAAAGAGGTCAGTCTCATGGATCTTACTATGTGAGATGGATCAACCCTACCGATATTCACAAAAAAATAATAATACTATTAGCATAAAAAGTAATATTTTTTCGTGGATGACCCAAATTAGAGATCAGTCTCACAAATATAACCCGTGAGACCGTCTCACACAAGTTTTTATCTTAAGGAAAGCCTTGTTGCTACCATACTGAAAGATACCAAACACACGTTTCAAGATTATATCATATCTTCAAAAGTTTCAATTCTGCTACTTAATACTCGGTGTATATTAATATTGGATTAATATCAAAAGTGGACAATGTTATCCGAATTCGTATTTCAGATAAATCCTAACGCAATCTTAGCTTGTATAAACTTGAATTCGTATTCTAAATAAATTCGGATGCAATCGTAGCTTATATACTTACCGATCTCTTATTTATTTCACGTTAAGATCTGAACTTATGACTGTAAGGCCCGAGAAATTAAGCCGGTTAATCTGCAAAGATTTAGAAATGATTATGCTAATCATGGATGATAATTGATATGATTATAAGCGGAACGGACCAGATCGAGAGATCGGAAAAGAATTCACATTATGTGTGAAGAGTGGGATTGGCGCACATGCGCAACGTAGTTGGGCGCACATGCGCGAAGAAGACAATAGCTGCGGCGCATATGCGCGAGTAGACACGCGCATATGCGCGACATGGCCAGAAGCCTTGGCGCATATGCGCGAGTAAATACGTGCATATGCGCGAGGGGCAGCAATGCGGTAGTGCTGGGCAGAATATCCGGCGCATATGCGCGGCTTTGTGCATTTTGTCAAATTGCCACTTGGCCTCTTGGGAATGCAACGAGTATATATATATATATATATATATATATATATATATATATATATATATATATATATATATATATATATATAAAAGAATCAAGCCAATCTTCAGAATAAAGGAAGCGAGGGCCAAAGGAAATTTCAGATTGTAAAGCATAGGTTCGTGATTTTGAGAAATCCATCCGTCTGTTTTTGAATCCGAGTACAGTACTAAGTTCCTATTAACGCAGGCTATAACTGGACGTAAGTTTTGTTACGTTTAGACATGTTTTGAATTTATGATATTGTCAGAATTGAATATGATTCAGATATGGCGTTTCTGCTACCGTAGACATTATAGAATTGAAGTCAGATTAAAGAACAGATTGTTTATGTAATTGTTATGATTTTTGAAAGATATTGACTGAGATTCTATATCAGAATTGTGTTAGTATTCAGAGTACGAATTGTAGTGACACAGATTATGAGTTCCAGTATTATATCTGTGATGTTCAGATTGACGGGGTATTCAGATTGTATTGCTATGCCGTCGAAACATCAGTTGATTTAAATTGATCAGATTGTATACTGATTTGAGTATTGATCAGAAAATGTTGTGTATTGAGTTATTCACTGATACAGCGTATTCGATATTGTCATTTCAGACTTGATATGGACATATTCGACTTCGAGACTTCGTCTTCGTCGGATCGGGACGACAAAGGTATAATTCATGTGATATTTGGGAAGATATAACTCAAATCAGATCTTATTTGAGTTTCCCAACTAAATCACATACTAGACCTATTGTTTATCTTATGATATGATTATGATTTGTTTATAGAATTGTATTCGAATCTTTTGAGATAATTATGCATTGTTTATAGATGGTTAGGCATTGCATTTGAGATAGGAAAGTTTGACAGAAACAGTCAGACTTCTAGACCTTCGGTGTATCGTTACATAGGAGCATACATTGTCCTATTGTAGATTATTCGATACAGCTATGACCGAAGTCTAGGAATAAGACGTACAGTCACCCCGAGTGGGAGGGTAGGTGACAGCCATTGACGTCTTATTCACACCGGGATCCCTAGAGTTATAGTTGAGTCGAGTCTAGACATGATTTGACTAGAACTGCATGTGTTTATGGATGTGGTTTCATAGACTATGGAACCCATTGTTATTGCTTTCAGTCATGATAGCATGTTTTATGATTTGATTTGAATTGCATGTTTATCAGATTTGAGTTGCATGCTTATTTTGATTTAATTTCATAGATTATGAAATCTATTGTTTTAATTTTATTCATGATAGCATGTTTCATAATTTAGACTGTTTATATACATGCTTACCATGAGTTATACTGGGATTTATTCTCACCGGAGTATCCGGCTGTTGTCTTGTTTTGTATGTGTGCATGACAACAGGTGGGGCATGATCAGGGTCGAGAAGATGACGAGAGAAGACGAGTTTAGCGTGGTGATTCCGGACTTATTGTAGAGTAGGTGTTATTACTTGATTATAGTAGTGGAACCTTAGTTGAACTAGATAAATGTTGTACAAGATTTGTATTATTATACTGATTTGTATAATAGCCTGATTCCATTACCTTCCGCATTTACATTTTAAAAAAGAAAAATTTTTAGACCCTGTTTATCAGAACTGATAATTATATCCCAAAGAAGATTAAGAAGATGATCAGCGTCCGGGTCCCCACAATGACTCTCGCGCTACTCACCGAATTCTTTGATATTATATATATGTATCTATAGTGGAAAAATATATCTTATTTCCTTGATATATACCGTTTTTGGCCTTAAAATATATGTGAACGATGGAAAAAAAAATTAATTGCAGAATTGACACTTGAGTACATTTCAGCATTTCTTTACAAATAAATATAATTCCGGTTCCGAAACAATATAATGTAATTTAAGAAATGAAATATATGCATGATGTGACCGAATTTAAAAATATTTTAAATGTGTAATAATTTAATGAAAAGTTATAATAGTAAATTGCTTAAATTTTTGGACTTTACAAATTATTAAATATACTATATTTTGATTATCTTCATTTAAAAATGGACAAAATTACAGTCAGTGTGTGTGTGTGTTTTTTTTTTTTAAATTCCACCATAAAAATTAATAATGTTAAAGCACAATTTTCGAAAGTTAATTTTCTTTTAAAATTTTGATAAAAAGTTTTTCTGAATTACAAATTATTTTGTTTATTTGATTCATAAAAATAAAACAATCTAATCTTTAAAATGGATAAGTAAAAAAAAAAATTAAATATTTAAATCGCACGACAACTCAAGCGTTATTGTTTGAATGCGCTACTCAGTAGAGATAATTATTGCATCTCAACAACCTATCTCTCATTACTTGCACTCTTTGCGATCAATGAGAATCGAACTCATGATCTAAACTCTGATATCAATTGTTAAGATCGAAGCCAAAATTTAGAGAGAAGTTAATAAATTTAGCCAAAATATATATTTCATTTGGGTTAGCAACACTGAAATTTAATATTGACCGTAGAGTTTTCGACAAGTCAAACAATTGACATGTGCGGAAGTATGGAAAACGGTTGAACAAATGATCATTCGGAACTAAAAAAAAATCTCTACGCACTCTTTGCTCTCAAATTTCATCTTTTTGAGTATTTAAGAAATCCCTGTTGCCATTATACCGAAAGATATCAAACACACGCTTCAAGTTTTTTATCAGATCTTCAAAGATCAACTGTGCGATTATTAGAGCATCTACATTGGTTGTTAAAGGGGTGTTATAACACCCCTTTAACAACCACTCTCCAATGTGAGTGGACGTTATAACGCCCACTCACAAGAGAGAGAGAGGGTTGGGCGTTCATCTGATGAACGCCCGTGTGTCAGTTTATTTTTTTTTTTAAATTGCATATTTAGCGACGGTTTTTTCAGAAACCGTCGCTCTTAGCGACGGTTTTGTCGAAACTGTCGCCGATTTACTGTCACGCGGGCCCCACGTGTTTTGAATTATTTTAATTATATTTTATATTTAATGAACGGTCAAAAAAATTGGACATTTAGCGACGGTTTTGAAAATACCGTCGCTATTGGCGACGGATGTTCAAAAACCGTTGCTAAACGTTGTTACTTTTAGTTTAAAGTATCCGTTGGTGAATATAGACGTTGGAATATAGCTGTTGCAAATTTCAATATAAATAGACACCTTGTACTACACAATTCTTCATTCTACAAACATACCAATTTCTTAAATTATTTTACGTACTAAATATATAAAAACATATTATTATTAATATCAAATAACAATAATTCAAATTTCTTAAAAAATTTGAAAGTGAATATATTTAATGTAAAATAAGAATAAGATTAATGATTGGACAGCGGAACCTACAAATAATGAGTGTGAATGTTAAAATGAATATGGGAGAATAGATGTGTTAATATAATGTATATGTGGCATGTAGAACCCACGATTTTTGATGAGGTGATGGGTGTTAATGCGGATGCCCTTATGTATAATTTCCCAAAACCTTTGGATTTAGCTGATCTTGAAACATTGCCAGGCTGTATATATGTGTGTAAATATACACACGCACATGCCACTGTCATATTTATCAAATCAAGCGTGGCATTCCAATCAGCTTTATGGATTAGCCATCTGTCGCATTTTTTCTCCTTTAGAGAAGATATATTTTTTTTAATATAAAAGAATTTCAGTGTTGAATTCTTTAAAATAATACAATCAAATCAGTTTACCCTTTGTTTTATGGTTTTTTTTAATTTACTTATAATTTTTTAAAATATAAATCTCTCGTTTTTTCTTTGCATTTACTCATTTTATTCAATTTTATCTTACATATCTAAATATTATTTCTTTAGGCAAAAATTTGTGTGAGACGGTCTCACATGTCATATTTTGTGAGACGATCATCCATGAAGGAATATTAATTTTTATGCTAATAATATTATTTTTTATTGTGAATATCGGTATGGTTGATCCATCTCACAGATAAAGATTCGTGAGACCGTAGACCTACTCATTTCTCTCTTACTTCTAGAATTTCCCATATTTTTTTTTAGCCAACACCAACTGCACAACCATGAAAAAGAATCCATATATCTTTGTTTACGTTCAACCAAAGCTCTTGCGCATTAAATTAACTCTGCTGTTTTTTACAAATCTGGTGGTAAAAAAAATGGTGATGAAAGTTATTTTTTAATTTGTGAGGAGATATTTTTTGTGAGAGTTTCTCCGATCAACCGTTGGAAGAATGTAACTTTACATCGTCAGTCGATCAACCGTTGGAAGAATCTCACTTTACATCGTCAGTTTCCGATGATTGGTGGAGAAGTTAGAGGTATACGTGAGTACGCAGTTAGCTCACAAGCATGTGCTTTTACTAAAATCGTTAACAATGAGTTTTTTTTTTTTTTTGGTTTGTTTTGCAATTTAATAGTTGAACACAAGAGACCATATGATGTGATCCTGGTGAAATGGGTGAGTCGGGTCAGGTGCTCCACTGGATGTACTATCAATAATGTTGTTCAGGAAAATGAGCACAGTAGATGGATCTGTGAGCTATAGCTTCCACTGTGACCTGCAGACAAGGAGATGAACTCGTGAATGAGCGCCGGAGGGGTGTCCGGCGTGACCACTCCGATGCTTAAGTCAGACAAAGAACACAAGCTATATATGTGAGAATATATGTGTGCTTGAGAGTTCAAAGATTCAGGGGTCATTTAAATGATATGTACACCTGTTATTTATAGGAAGAAAAATCAAAGATTACCTCGATTTGCACGTACACCTACCACTCATAGCCTTTGATGTTGACTTCTTGTCAAGCCACCCTATTTTTCTATCCTGTCACATCAATAGGATTCTGTCAGGCACGTTTCTCGAGACAAGATCTTATCTTCTGAACCACTCGAGTGAGGCACTGTTATCGAGATGCTCGGGTAGAATGCCTCCCGGGATATTTATACAAGAGCCTGGGCCTATGACTGCCCGGAGAGTAGAGCACGAGCTTTCACTTGTCATGGATGACCCGGGCTCTTACCCCCTATCATCACCATACAATTTTTATTGATTCAAAAAGGCTAGAATGCACTAGAATTCGAGAGAGAACGTTGCAAATGGTGTACATTTTGAATATCGAATGACTTATTTATAAGCAGAGTTTGCTGTCGTCTTGACACCTCATCGGACTCGAGGGTTGATAAATTGACCACACCTACAAGACGAAACAAATGGAACAAAATTAGGAAAGTTACATCTAGAGCATGCAATCCAACAGATCCTAAGGCCGAAACGAGAATCAACGAACGACGTAAAGGTACCGAGACATTGCTTCCGATGTTTGCGTACACGGGAGAAGACGGGAACACAAGGATTTATAGACAAATCTATGTAAAATTGTGTGTTAAATTTATTTATTAATAAAGTACACAATAACAAAAAAATAAAACATAATCATGTGTTTTTTCCACGCATGATATTTTTTTAAAATTGTTTTCTAATCACATTAAACTGAAGAGAATATAACAGACGTTCCAATTGGAATTGAGATAATTTATAAAGACAAAAACTTGTGTGAGACGATCTCACGGGTCGTATTTGTGAGACAGATATCTTATTTGGGTCATCCATGAAAAAAATATTACTTTTTATACTAAGAATATTACTTTTTACTGTAAATATGGGTAGGATTCAGATCTGTGAGACGATCTCACATGAGACCACTCAAATTAAATTTTAATTTTTCAATTCAGATAAAACAAAATGATTTGAGACAAATTAAATTATATTTAAATTTTTAGTAATAATTGTCATTTAATATTTAATTTTTTTTTTATTTATTACATTTATTTTATTTTTTAATTAAAAAATATATATTTTTCCCCCATTAAATACCCACCCACTATTCTTCCTTCTGCCATCTTCTGAAACTTTCCACAATCGTTCGCCGGTAAATCTGTGAGCTCATCTCTTCTAATCTCTTCAATTGTATGATGTACTGCTGTAATTGATTGATCGTTAGAGCTTTTTCATTGTTTTTCTAATGATATTCTTGTTATATCGACCATATTTTGATTCTAGGCTGAATTTAAGTCATTTTTTCCTGTGATTCGTAATCGTTTGTGGATTTCATTCATAAAATCTAACTCTTTTTTTTATTCTGAAGTTTTTAAATGCTCTCAATTCCATGTTCATGTTGGAGTTTAAAATTTAAATTTGCTATTTTGTAAAAAAGGTACATGTACTTTTGCATTTTTCTTTTACGGTATTCTGTTCTGAATTCGTATAATCAAGGTCACGATCTTCCTTTTCTCAGGCTTGTGATTTTCGGTATCGGTTTCTGATTAATTCCACTGTTTACGAAGAAATAATGTGTGGATTTCCTTGCAGGAAACATAAGAGGTGGGTTGATTTGTTAGATCGTACCTCTCATCTCACAGAGTAGGTATATAGAGTATAGTTTCTGAAATTACTTGGGAATGGCGTGTAAGGGTTTTTGGGAGTGCCTCCTGAAGGTTTTAAACTTCTTGTTAATCCTTGTGGGTCTGGCCATGATCGGCTATGGAATTTACCTCTTTGTGGAGTATAAAAATGATGGTTCCACTGGCAGTGATTCCCCCACTTCATCCCCAAGCATGGAGTTTATACAGCTTGGTCGACCCTTATTTTTGACGGTGTCTGTAGCCGGTAGCATTTTTGATAATCTGCCCAAGGCATGGTATGAAGAGGAGCTTTTATTTAAGTTTGTTTTTTGTGTTCCGTACAGCGACCAATTTGTTTTCATGTTTCTTTTGTGTGCACTGGGATAGGTTTCGGATTATGAAATTACGTTCTCTTTTGCTTGCATTTAGTTTGTGAGAAAATGGCCATGGAAGAATTGTCATGCTGAAAATAAAGATCTTATTAAGTGTTGTTTAGGTTGTCTATCTGATGGTTTATATGTCTGACTGTCGGAAATCAGTTTGGCCCACAATCAAGATCGATGGAGTTCTCCCAATTTCAAATGGTTTTCTAACATGATAAAAACGGTTCTTTTGTTTTTTGTAAAGATTCAAATAAAAACATGTAAAGTGCACAAAAGACACTGTTCGAATTGAATTTTTAATTAATGTATGATTTTGGTTTCCAGAATATAATCAACAATTGTTGGGCTTCCTTATTTATTATTCATGCGCCTTGATTTAGTGAATCAAATAGATCATCCTTTTCTTTTTCATTCTTTGGTGGATGCAGCTCATATGCCTTTTTTCCCTGGGAAAAGGTGTTTTGTGCCTACATCTTCATGTCTCTTTAGTTTATCATTTTTTCTTACTATGATCCACTTATATTCATTTTTGTTTCGGTATGCTTAATCGCTGCAACAGCTATGAGCATGGTTTGTTAAAGACTTATGTTATGTGGTGAACAACACTCATTTTTAGTCTTATTAAGCATATAAATTGTCATCTGCCCTCCCAAGTTCAAAGGAAAAAGAGGGATAAAAGGAGAGAGAAATTTGGAGAGGGATGATAAAGTCTATCTTTTCAATGAGATGGCAAAGTCAATTTATCAGCTTATCACATTAACAAAAGCGGAAATGATATGAATGAAAATGACTAATATCACATAATCACATTCAATTGGTTTCAATCAATTTTTAAGTTAGCTTTTACTAAAATAGCTTGTAATTCCCTTGATATATGCTCAGCAACACTTGAATTATGGTCTTTTTGGGCATTAGAAAGATTACCAGTGACTCTCTCTTTCATGTGTTAGTTATGGGTCTTGTGTTTTACTTGTAATACACCTTCTTCTAAGTAGATACTAGTAAATAACAGAGTTAGGTATATAGTTTAGATAATGATTTGAAATTGTCATGTAGACATTTTTCAAAATTTCTTTTGTTTCTACTAAGATGGCTCTTTCCATCAGTTTGGTGGTTTATATGGCTTTATATAGTCCTGAATCTCCTGTCTTCCTCAACTAAATGTGATGAAATTTTATTTATCTTTCTCTTAGCTGGTTTGTTTTCTCACAATGATAATGGAAATGGTCGAATACTCTTGCTGTAGGTTTATATATCTTTTCATTGGCATTGGTGTCATACTTGTTGTTGTGGCTTGCTGTGGATGCATCGGAACGTGTACACGGAATGTGTGCTGCCTTACTTGTGTATCCTTCCTATTGATGTGTTTTTTTTGTCTATGCAAACTATATCTTTCTTTGAGTGAAAGTATGTATGTGCAAGTTATATTGTGATTATTAAATTTATTGGATAGGATGTGAGATAATGATGGACAAATATTAATATGTCTGGTTTGATTGATCATTGACCCTTTAATCATTAAATATAATATTATATTTCACATGGTGAGATTGTGATTTGATTGAAAATGAATTATTTTTTTGCAGTTTGACAATTAGAATTTAATTTTTTGTTTGACTTATTAATATTGCAACTAAAATTATGAGCTTCTATCATTAAAACCCATGGTTATATCAACAGTTGATTTGTTCATTTTTCGAGTTTTTGTTTTTTAAGATGGATTTTCTTCCTATATATATATATCATGATGAGTAAGGATTATTGGATAATTTATCCTTATCAATGCATGTAAACACAATTTTAGGTGATTGGATGCTTCAACTGCTATGTTAGTTGATCTCGTCGGCAAGCTTTTGCTCCTTGTGGAATGCTAATGTTGCCAAACTTGAGAATGTAGGAATCTTATTAAAACTGACATTGATCTCTCCCTGGAGATCCTTGAAAATGTGGGTTAATATCTTGATATTGCACTGTGATCATAGATCAGAAGAATGTTATTTTGATATGTTGTTTCCTTGGGATTAAGGTCAACAAAAATTAACTTTGTATAATTTATGTATGTTGTGCATTAGTATTAACTTTTTTATACAACCTTATTTCATTTTGGACATTATTATTTTTTTTTTATCATGATGATGATTGGGTTCCTTAAGCTGATAAAGTATTCAGTGCTGGTAATCCTTTTGATATTGGTAGAGCTCGGTGTTGCCGCATTTATGTTTTTTGACAAAAACTGGGAAGAGGTATGCTTTACCATGATTACCATCTTTAGTTCAAAATTATGATTTGTGAATTTGATATCAAGCAAAATATACAGAGTATTCCAGCTGACAGAACTGGAAATTTTGATATGATGTATCAATTTCTGCAAAAGCACTGGAAAATAAGCAGATGGATTGCTCTGGGAATTGTCATATTTGAGGTAATGCTAAAAATAGCCTGGTACTTTTGTACACGTGAATTGGTGTGCTTATGAACGTAGAAAAACCTTCTTGTCTATGCATATGGCTACTATCACTTCAAGAAACTGTTTTTTTTTTTTGACATTATGTCTACTATATAACATGTACCTATATTTTGTGGCACCCTATGGTGGTGCCTTCGGTGTGTAACCAAAATCTTCTTTTATACATCGAAACCCTCCGGCCCTCATGCTAGTTAGACTTCAGACGTTGCTATGATGTTATCCAGAGGTCCAGGACTTATTTCTGTGGTTATTGTGGTTTTTATCCCCTGGTTGTGGGAAAGTTTATCAGGTCAATAGATTGAAGCAAAATGATCATTGGTATGAATATTAATGGTGAGATGTAAAATATGGTGAACATTTGTTGTTTGATCCCTTCAGCTTTCCCATTCCTTTTAACCGCCTGTTAAATTGCAGGCCATTATATTTTTGTTGGCACTTGTTGTGAGAGCGACAAATAGACCATCAGACTATGATAGTGATGATGAGTTTGTTGAGCGGCCCAGGCAGCAGATCCGGCAACAATTGATAAACAAGCAATCTGGTCCAGCCACAGGAGTCCCTGCTCCTGGTGCTCTTGATCAGCGTCCGAGTAGAAATGATGCTTGGAGTACTCGTATGCGAGAAAAGGTGCAGAATTTCCTTTTTCATCTTTAGCTTTGATATCTTTTTTCCAAATAATCATTTTTGGTTCTTGAATGGTTTCTGTAAATTAATGAAAACGACAATCAAGAATAGAAGCATGAACTCCCATGTTCGCACTGTTCAGTGTTCAGCTTAGGATATTCAAGAGTTAACTAGTATGCCCAGAGAACGAACCATTTTCTCACTGGGGAAGTACTGTACGCCTACTGAAGTGTGATCGTGTTGTTGGTTGCATTAATTTTTTTTTTATATCTACTAACAATTCTATCAATATGGACGCAAAGTAACTCATTTTCACCTGTTTAACAGTATGGTCTTGACACCTCGGAATTTACATACAACCCATCTGAGTCGAACAGGAACCAGCAAGATCCGTCGCAACCATCAGAGGAAAGGCGTCGTTGCATCATAATGTGATTTCTGCATTTGTTGTGCACAAATTGTGATTGTTTTCGGGAATCCCATTAGCGGTTGGCTTGTGTGAAGACATTGTATTTGAGAAATCACTTGTGTCGTGCATATTCTGTAACCGGGGTGAGCGATGGTGTCATGCTATTGCAGATACAATATCTCGAACACTACTGCTTGCTTACTTGTATATCATCAGATTTTGTTGATGTGCTTGTGTTGTGTATTAAATTCAATAGTCTCGCAGTCTTTTAAGTTGAATTGGAGTAAACAGTTCCACTATGCTTTCGTAATGCATTCAATTCAACAGCTTCAGTTTATGTTTTTCTATATCTCAAAGGAAGTACGTGATTTATGATATCTTAAAGAAAACTGTAATGTTTGGGAGTAAACTTTTAGAGACAAAGATGGATGCAAATGCAAAGCTTGAGGCAAGAAACAATTGTTCGTTAGTTAAAAAATAAGATAGCTAAGGTTGATTGGAAACTAATCTATCTTTCTCACATACACCCCGATATTGGATTTGTTGTACTTGTTAACGTTAGTAGCATTGAAACAAAATGTCGAGCATCGTCACTTGGTATATGCAAAGGAATGCGGCTGAAAAGATTGATCGATAGTTAGATGAGAATCAATCAGTGGAAGTTCCATAAGTATAGCCAAAAATCTAGTCCACGTGATCGGACTAAGCACATTGAAGTGGATTGACAGTTCATAAGCTAAGGCCCAGTTTGGTTTGTAGTATTAAAGTTGGATACATTGTTAATATTTTGTTTGCTTTGATTTTGAAACTTGTTATTGACTATTAGTTTGACAACTTTCACTGTTTTTGTGGGAGAGTAAATACAGTCACACAATGAGGATTAGATTAATAATTTGAGAGATATATAATAGGTTATGACGACCTTTTATCATAACAAATAACTTAGGTCGTCATTGAACTCAGAGAGATCTTAACAAAGTCCTTTTATCATTCTCTTTGACGACCTAAGTTTCAAGCCGGGTATGAACAACATATATTACCCAAGTTGAGGGAGAATGTTGGATAATAAATTATAAATCATTATCTAATTGCCAAATAGGAGTTTATGTTTCGAATTCTTTTGTTGATTATATTGTCATTTGATTAGGGATCCCTTGATTTATGGATCTCATTTGTTGATATCAGAAAATGATTTTTCTATATTCTATACTTTTATTATAAGACATAACCAATTAATTACTTTTAATGCCTTCATAATAAAGTTTTTTTTAGCTTTTATTTAATTTCTTCACTCAAAAGCCTAAATTTAGAGTGGAGACAATTTACTTTCGGTTTTTCTGCCTTATATTTAAAATCCCACTTTTTTAAATTTACCTTCAAACTTTTTTAAGCTATCCCACAAACACACAATGACACAAGTCGTTCAAAAAAAAATACTATATTATTAAATGTGAAACCTTTAGAGTGACTAATTTTTGAGGTCGTGATATGTTTTATTAACTAGGTAAAGACACGTGCGACGCACGTGAAAATACATTTCTATTATCAATAATTGTTGGTAAAGAAATGAGATCGGAAGAGATTAATTTACAAAAAGTTATATATTAATGATTTTATGCTATATTAGTCGATAGAAAATGAGTAATACTAAATGTGCAACCAAATTTGTATAATAATTCTTACAATTCAAAAAAATCAATACAGAAATTTCATTTATAAATATCTCATGATAAATTAAATATAAAATCACATTAGATAATAACAAAATCTCGCGATATAATTGTTATAAATATCGCAGTACGATATATTGGTTGTACCTTTAGCATTATCCGTAGGAAATTCAATGTAATATAATTTGTACTACATGTATTATAAAATGAGTGCAAAAGATATTTGTTTAAAATTTTATGTGTTATAAATCTAAGGTTATTCTTGCATGGATGGATTTCAATAAATTCAAATGTTTTTTTGTTATTTAGAAAAGTAACATCATAAACTTCAAATCCACTCATTTCATGTTTATATAGTAGTAATTCATGTTAATTATGATATTTCTCAAGTCCACCCAATAATAATGTTAATTATTTGAAATTTATTCTACTTTATATAAATAATAATATGTAAATAAGTAATGTGTATATACAAGATTTGATATATTGTTTCATTGTTAACAAGAAAATTATAATTCTAATCCATAAATTTGAAATCAATTTATCCAAGCGCAATCTAAATAAATTAATAATTTTTGAAAAACATAGTAGTCATAAATATTATAATTTTGTATAAATTAGACATTGGAGAAAATATAATATAAAATTGATATCACAATAGTTATTAAAATTAAATTTGAGAGAAGAAAAAAAGATAATACATATCGTTGACCACTTATTTTACCACGTGTTATTGATTTATGAAAAATAAAAATATAATATAGATAATATATTCTAAACCTTAAATTAAATTATTACGTCAAATGTTTTCTTATTTCATATTTTCAATTTATATTGCTTTCATGATTTTTTGTTGTCATCGGTTTTTCTTCTCTGTGAAAAACAATATTCTCGCCATCTTCATTAGCAAATCTTATGAGAAGAAATGTATATTCTTCTCTAGTTGATTCCTCTACAAATCTCCACACAAATTAAATGTTTTGTAAAAAAAAAAAAGTTTGTTTCATCAAGCAAATAAAACCAAAGAATTTTATTATTTCAGTATTCTACAAATTATATTTATTTTTTGTAAATATTTTAACTTAATCTACAAGCAAATAAAATCAAGGAATTTTGGTTATCCTATCTTCTAGACAACTGACAAAATACGATTTAATTAATATTTTATTATATTTATAAAAAAAATGTTCAACTCTTAATGATATAACATATTTATGCAATATGTTATTTAAATACAAAAATTCAAAATTACGATAACATATATTTTTTTATATTTCATACTATATTATTGGAAGTATTAACTTTGTATATATTAATTTTTTTCTAAGAAACTTCTTGCATATATAACTCATTCAAAAGATTATAGATTTACAAAATAAAACAAATCATATTCAATTCAATATTTTGTGAAAAATACATGTTCACTTCATCTACAAGCAAATAAAAACAAATAAATTTGACCTTTCTTATTTTCAATCATAACTCATAATGAGAAATATTGAGCAATAATGAAGAATTTTTGTAAAGATTTATTCATAATAATTTTAAAAATTTACCTTAAAAGATATGTCATTTCAAATTACATAAATCTATAATTGCTTTACTTATATCCATCCTTCATAAAAATACATCTTCGTGAATTGCAAGATCATCAAATAAGTAATTGTTATAGTTTATGATCTTTACAAAGACGAAAAATAGTTAAAATTAGTAAAACTGTATGTATTCAATCATATATTGTTAAATTTTAATAATAAAATAAGACTTTGAAAAATTTTAGTTGGATTTTTTTAAAAGAAAAATAGATAGAATAATTAATACTCACGAAATATTTATAAGATCATCTTCCTTCTATATCCAATAATGCTTTGTATCATTTTTGTAAAATGTAATTAACCGTCGAACATTCTTCATAACACCAACCCACATATTTAATTATTTGGCTTCATTATTTTAATTCGTCGTTTTAAATTAATTATTCTCAGTTAATGCAAAATAGAGGATATTTAATATCATGTCCTTACACAAATTATGTTTTTTTGTGGAAAAAATTCACTATATTTACAACCAAATAAAACAAAAGAATTTTGGTATTTCAATATTGTACAAACTAATTTTTTTGGGAAAAAAATTATTTTGGCTTCATCTATAAACAAATAAAACCAATGATTTTTTGGTTTCAATATTCTCAAATTAATATTTTGCGGGAAAAAATATGTTCAATTCATCTACAAGAAAACAAAAACCAAAGAATTTTTGAGTTTCCATCTTCTTGGCAACTTGATCCTTGCCTAGTATACGTAGATTGATAATCTTGACATCATCATAATAATTGATTTTACAAAAACATCCTCACCAAATTAAAGATACACTTCTTGCATATATAAAATCATTCAAAAGATTATAAATCTACAAAATAAAATAAATCACATTCAAACAAATATTTTTGTGAAAAACATTTGTTCACTTCATCTACAAGTAAATAAAAACCAAACAACTTTGACTTTGTCTATAGAGAAGTAGTGAGTATTGCTAATGAATAAATTTTATAGAAAATTTATTTATTATAATTTTAAAAATTTAGATTTGTCAATATATATCTCTTATAAAAATAATCATTCGTTAATTGCAAGAATCTCTCATAAAATAATTGTTATAGTTTCTAGCCTTTAAAAAGAGGAAAATATAGTTAAAATTGTAGGACCGAACACTTACCTCTTTACCAAAAGCTATAGCTAGTAGTAATGGTGGAACTCAAATCTTTTAAACCGCACAGCAGCTCAAGCACCACGGTTCAATCGCTCTACCAAGCAGGGACAATTATTGTACCCAACAATCTCCCTCCCAATAATTGCACTCCTTGCAATCAATGAGAATCGAACTCGTGACCTTGGCTCTGATACCAAATTGTAGGACCGAACGCTTGCCGCTTTACCAAAAGCTATAGCTAGTAGTAATTGTGCAACTCAAATCTTTTAAACCATACAGCAGCTCAAGTACCATGGTTCGATCGCTCTACCAAGTAGGGACAATTATTGCACCCAACAAAAATTAATACAAATATATTATTCAATCTTATATCGTTGAATTTTCATAATAAACCAACGCTTTGAACAATATTAGTTAACTTTCTTTTTCATAAAGAAATATAGATAAAATAAATATCAATGAAATATTTATTGGGATTATATCTGATAATTCTTGTATAATTTTGTAAATGTAATTAAATATCGAACTTTCTTCATGACACTAACCTTGTTAAAACAAAAACAAAATTAGTTTAATTATTTGGCTTCATTAGTTTAATTCTTCATTTAAAAAAAATTAATCTTAATGAACGTAAAATAAAAGATATTTAACATCATATCGTTATACAAATTAAGTTTTTGTGGAAAAAATATTTTCACTTTATTTACAAAAAAAATAAAACAAAAGACTTTTGTTATTTTAATCTTCTAAAAAATAACTTTTAGTGAAAAAATTCTTTCACACTTTATCTATAAATAAATAAAACTAATATACTTTTGTATTTCATTCTTTTCAAATTAATATTTTTTGTGAAAAAAGTTTGTTCAACTCATCTATAAGTAAATAAAAATAAAAGAATTTTAAAGTTTCAGTTTTTTTGGCAACTTGATCATTATCTAGCATAAATGTAGTTTGTCAATTTTGTCCTTATCATGATAACTGATTTGACAAAAACATCCTCACTAAATTTTTCCTGTATGTACAAACTAAGGACAAAGTTGACAATACACAATAGAAAACTTTGACCTTGATTCACACTTTTATAATATATATATAGATTATATATATTAATAAAATGTTAAAAATTCAATACAAGCCACATGTAGCTTAGTGGATAGAGACTTTGTATTTTAAACTTCATGTTTTAGGTTTGATTTCTACTTTGTTCTTTTTTTCTCTTTCTTTTATTATTATTTTTAAATTCATATATCAAAATTATAGTTTAGTCCCTCACTATTTCTTATAATTATATTTTGATCCTCATTTAAATACAAACCATATGAATTATAAAAAAATATTATACAAGCACGCAATGCGTGCGTCGATGCACTAGTATACATAAAAGGAGAAAGGTAGAATGGGTTCGACGGCTTGATCTACGGAAAAGGAGGAGAAAAGTTCGACCCAAAATCGTTCTTGTTTGAATCAAAGGGTTCGTGGAATTTTCCAATCCCCGACGACATTTCAAACCATATCAACTTAAATATCAAAGACAAATGTGATTCTTTTCTTTAACAAATCAATTAAATATATGTGGGTGTATGTTAACCGTTAATACTAAATATGTTAACCGTTAATTTTGGAACACTTCCACATTATTTTTATAAGTAGTAACCTTCACATTGTTTTTGGCAGTAGTAATTTTTCTCTAAATTTCATTAAATGAAATGTGCTCATATATTCTTTTATAAGCTTACACGTTTTATTCCACCAAACTCTTATCGTCAAGTTTAACTATCTCAATGAGTATACGGAAACATATACTTGAATCACCATCAATGATTCAGGGATATAACTAGTTGTAGGTTCAAAACTTTTTGTGATTCAGGACAACGTATGTCTCTTATTCAGGACCACTCTAATTAGCTTCATTTTATGTATCAATTCTTTGATTATAGATGGTCAGGGTTCTTTTTTGATAGGACAAATCTAATCATGGTAAGAATGTGAAACTAGGTAGCTTAATTTTCCAAAAACACACCTATCTACTTTGGATGTACATTCCATGCACTATATTCTCATCAGATCACATACTAATAACATAATGAGTTAAGTTTTATCAAGAATTCAGTAGATCAAGATTTGTTTAGTGAGAATTAGATCAGAGAACTGATTCTTATGACAAATAGAGGAACTCTCAATATAGACCAGATTACCTGATCATAACATCAAAAAGCTTCATATCATTAAAGTATTTAGAAAACTCAATAGTTTGAAGATATCTAATTGAGTATATTTTTTACTTGACATAGATATGAAAGCTAATTGTGCTCACTTTGAGACTTGCAACAACTCTTAGTTGATATACGAGGATCGTCTTATCACGTGGAGACATAGATATGAAAGTTAATTTCGGTTGTACGACCACTACTAGAAGAAGAAAATTTGTACTCCAAGCCAGATTTTACTATCAAAGAATGTTTTTTTTTAACCATTGGAATGAAGGCTTAATAAATATCATCGGGTTATCAATTTACTAAGTTTTTTTTAGATCAAGAGCATTCAAAGCATATAAAAAGATTATAAAGCCTAGCTGAAATTTTGCCCAATTTGCTGTTTTGATAGCATTACACTTGGAATTTTTCTTCGTGTAGTTTCCTGAGCTGCAAGCCCTGAACATTCCAATGTTTTGTAGCAATTTATGTTGTAATTTTCCTCCTAGTAAACCATCCTGATTAGTGAACTAGTTATAATTCATATTGTTGTGTGTTCTAGACATTAGCATTTTGTTATAATCCTTGTAAATCATCATGATGTGTCACTGGACATGAAGTTGAAGTGATTCAAGATGTAATTGTTCCTGCTAAGTGATTTGTACGTGTGTTAGTGACGCCTTAATATATTTCGAGAAGAAAAATGTGTAGAATTTTCAAGCTTTGAACTTCCATAAACAAACCCTCGGAGTACTTACATTTCAACATTTTATTTCTACAAACTTACATATTGTGCTTGTGCTGGATATTTTTAAAGCAAATCAAATTTGACTCATCTTATTAGCCCAATTCTTTAAGATCTTTAACCACTTTATTTATATAAAGTAGAAATTTGGCACTCAACAACATCTAGATATAAGGCACAAATGGGAGCAATAATAGTGTGAGAAATCTCATATTGAGTTGCACTCCAAAACGTATCTCATTTATCACGTAAGATCGGATTTAGTTTTGGATACTGACAATACAATACTTAAAGCGCCTATGAGAAATCAAGATCAGACTTAAGGACATAGCGAGGAGGAAGGGTGATCGTCGAATAAAAGATCATAACATCGTGTCATATCACTCGACTAAGAGCATAAGCTCATGAAGTCAAAGAAGACAGATCAATTCACTTGATAAAATAAGGAAAATAAAGAAGAATGAAGAAAAATTGAAGTAGTAAAGGTCAACAGCTCAGAGCAGCACGATTCTTCAAGAAAAGATTTGCAGATCTTCAAAGAATGTGTCAAAACATAGGCACAATAAATCAATCAAAGACACCAAGAAGATTAGAAAAGATTACAGCTCCGAGTCTCAAAGATCAACAAACATAATATGTGATCTGATGTGACAATTTTGATTATAATACTGAAAATAGTCGGATATAAACTTGTTTATCAAATTTTGGTGTCGTTGCCGGCATGATTGAAGAATTTGTCTCTGGTGCCACTTGTTGAAGAATTATCCCTATAATTCAGAGCTGGATATCTTCTTGGTTATTTACAGAATTTTATTCACCGGTTGTATTGTTGATCAGAATTTAGATATTGAAGATGGCTTCCACATTACACTCAACAATTACTGATTCAAGAAACCTAAAGAAAATGAAGAAGATTGACTCAATGATTTACGTGGTTCGGCTTTTGCCTATATTAACTTTGTTAAAATATCGATTACAACTGATAGAAATATTGGGAATGGTGATTTTCATACTTGGATCGAACTTTTTGATATAGAAAACCATAGCTTATCAATGGAGCATCCTCGTGATTATTTTCATCCAAACTTTCTACATAACAAGGTTGATTAGATTTTATCCATAGGCATTTCCACTAAGAAACATTCGCACCATACCAAAGGCAAGAAAAATAATTTCATCGATAAAATTTTCAAATTAAGTTCCTTCCCCTTACCAAATATATCAAGAATTGGTCCTAAAAAATTGTCTCTGTGTTTTGTGCCATATATGTTGTTAAATTTCAATTTTAATATATTTTTATGTAATTTTTATAATTTTGATCATTTTTTCCGACATGACGTTGATGTAGCGCTATCGTGGTGCAATACCATATTAGAATTCCCAATTGAAAATTATTAAAATTACAAATTTTTTTTTTTTGAAAGGTAAATGTTGTAATTATCAGACCATATAAATAAAGAACCAATTATAAAAGATAAAAATTCCAATTTCTCATACACTAAAACTTTTAGCCTGACTTGTTGTGGTTAGGGGTGGGTACGGTACGGTATACCGTATCGAACTACGGTATAGTATACCGTACCGAAAATATCGGTATGTAATTTTTCCATATCGATACCGGAAATTTATTCTGTATACCGAATTTTCGGTATAAAAAAAGTTCATACCGGTATCGTATCGATACCGAAAATTTTGTCGGTATACCGCAAAAATTGTCTGTATACCGAAAAAAAATATTCCGTACCGATACCGACACCGAAAATTTCGTACCGTACCGAAATTTTCGGTATATCGATTTTTTCGGTAAGTTCGGTATTTCGGTATTTTTTCCCACCCCTAGTTGTGATCCATCAAAATAAGAAATTGGTGTTGTGGGAGAAGTATTATTTTGGACCTAAAATATTTTGGCCTCTCTTCTTTAACGTCCCCAAACTTATGACTTCAAACAATCATAGTCCCCAAATTCGATTCATTTGTATCTAGAGATGACAAGGGAGTGGGGTGAGGAAGATTTTGTCATTCTCATTCTCATCATCGTTCTCGAGTTCTATCCCCACCTTCATATCCGTCTCAATTCCAGCTTTTTCGGGTTCGAGGATTCTCCTGTTTCAAAAATATTAATGGAGCGGGACGGAACGGGTTTGGAGAATCCTTGAAATTATTATTATAGAGTTAATGATAATATTAATATTAATATCAATAATAATAATAATAATAATAATAATAATAATAATAATAATATCCTTAATATTTTCAAAAAAATTAATATTAATATGAATATTAATAATATCAATATTATTTAATAATATTAGAACGAGTTCGAGGATGAAGATAATATCTCTATACCCCCTAATTATTTAGGAGATTTTTAATCTCCGAACATTAACCCAAAAAAAAATGGGTCTCATGTGAGACCGTCTCACAGATATGTCACGGATCATAATCTGTGAGACGAGTCAACCCTACCTATATTCACAATAAAAAGTAATACTCTTAGCATAAAAAATAATACTTTTTCATGAATAATCCAAATAAGAGATCTGTCTCACAAATACGACCTGTGAGACCGTCTCACATAAGTTTTTGCCCCAAAAAAATTGAATATCTCCATCTTTATTAGAGTCAGTGCCAATGGCCAGTGGGTTTCACATGCTCAATTGCTACCAAAAATTTGGTAAGTTTTTAATCAGTATAATTACTATTCCACCTCTGTTGGTTATAACCAAAATCGATTTGAACCATATTTTCCAGTATATGGTTTTCCATCAGTCCTAACGATCGGATATCAAAAGTATCCAAAATTCACAAGTAAAAGGACCATTTAATTTTTTAATATCCCATAAAACATTACCTACACAGTTTTATGTTAAAAAATCATAAAAGGACCTTTTATTAATATCCCATATAACATGACCTACACAGTTATAGGTTTAAAAATCATAAGATAAAACAACGTAATTATCCCCCATTTTGCCAAAAAAAAAAAGAAGTCTAATGACAGACAGCTTGCATACATGAAACATTGCAAAACATCATCGAAACAGATATGTTATTCCAAAAGCAATTAACAAAATTTAATGTATAAAACAACAATATGTTGGAGAACGTTAAAAAGAAATCAAAGATTCACAATTGGATCAAACCCCAGCTCACTGCCTAGCAGTAAGACATCACAACAAGATCACTGTAATAAGTCTATAGGTGAACTAGATTCACCATTCATGTCGAAATTAGACTCTCCTTCCCCCTTTCTACCCACCGTGCCAAACCTCCGACATGCAATGGTTTTATTACACAAGATAAACAGATATAAATGCAAAACTTATGTCTAAATTAGGTTTACCGAGCAAGCTTCTTCTAGTGACATCAATCAGCCCATTACTTTGCGAACCTGAATATGGTGGGTAGATTCTCGACGCCAGATTGGTTGAGCGCCACTTTGCACCAGAGTGACGTATTGCCCTTCAATCACTAAGCCCTTAGTCTGAACAAAGGAAAAACAAGATTCTTTTATGGTATCACCTGCTTGCATAAAATAAAGTACGCCCACGAAAGAAAGTTGCACGAATCTTATTTACCAATAAAAGCTTCAAAGCTTGAGAAAATGTTTCCTCCACATCATCTGTAAACTTCATGTATATGGGCATCACACCATGATAAAGGATCAAACGTTGCTTCACTCTTTCTCTGTCCATTTGAAAATAAAATCACAGTCATAATTAAAGGGGAGAATATGAAGATATGGAAAACTCTGGAAAAATGAATGTGGAGAAAATTCAAACCAGTCATGCTTCACCCTTCACCACAGAAATAGCCAAAACAAATATCACACACAACACGACCATGATGCTAACGTCTTCCACATATAAGAGGATCAAATGTATTTACACACAATGATTATTTCTAGACAGTGTAATAGAAGGAAACATCATGAAGAAACCTCTTTAGTCCTTGAGTTTATGTATGCTTTTATCAAATAAATATCAGTTGCTAAATGTTAGATATTATTGAGAACAAAATCCTATCACATAGCATGACAGTGGGCACAAGAACTTACACATTTGTGAAAGCAAATATGGTTGATGATGGGCGGTAGTGACTCAAAGTTACAGCCATGGATCCTGTTCTGGTGAAAACTATGATGGGAGTAGCTAGAGTGTTCGCCATTGTGGTGGCATGGAAAGCAAACATATCACCCATTTGGCTCTGCAAATTATTTCCATGAGTTACACAGTTATAACCAAATAAGAAAAAAATAAAAGGTAGAAAATAGAGAAGATGGAAAAAAAGAAAGTGATCAGGACAAATATTTCATTTTTTATTTAATTTTTTTACTTGATGCACGCACCTTGTAGACTGAAAATTGGCCTGGTGGGCTGAGAGAGATCGGGAGACTAGACTCGGTCCTCAATGCCACAGTGTGCATCACTTTGACGGCCTTCAATGGAAATCTAAGGACAATAAAGAAAAAAATTATGAATCATACACTAGTTAAATGATTGATATACGTTGAAAACTAATTATAGTAATGAAAATTCAAGGTGTACGCAATGTGCTTTGTAACAAAGGTAGGAATGGGTCAGGGAAGGCACTTGTAGCAAATCACTGTAAACCAAATCACAGAAGCAAAAATAAGTAAAGCAGGAAATAATTGAGACCCATACAAAATTACAAAAATAGACGCCGTCACACCAACCATTTTAGAGCTACAGAAATCAAAATAGAAAGAAAGAAAGAAGAATATATAAAAGAAATTTCACAAATTTAAGTGGAGACTATCTTTTTTCCTACTTATAGGTCAATAGTTCATGCAACGAAGAGTTTTGAACTTACGGTTAATAACTGGGGAAAGCCCAGCAATCATGATGCACACTTTAGACAAACAAAAACAATTGCGAAGATCCAATTCGAGAAATGCTAAATGTTGACAACATAAGCCTAAACCGGTTATCCAAAAATTAGTCATACATCTCACAGCGACCAAAAGAAATGTGCTTTAACAGAGTCCAGCACAAGTGTCCATTCATAGTGAACCATGTGAATCCAAAGCTAAATTTAGATTTCATAAATATTGCACAAAGTTCAACTAGTGAAACTTTAACAGTCAGTGTGTTTAATTTAGGAAAAAAACTGGTAGGTAAAGAACATGGAAAAAAGTGGTATAATGCCTTCCATGACCAAGATGGCTTACTTCCCATGGGCAGTTTCTCCTGAAAGCATAATTGCATCAGCACCTTCACGTACTGCAATTGCAATGTCAGAAACTTCAGCCCTTGTTGGAGTTGGGTGATCAATCATACTCTCTAGCATATTTGTAGCTACTATAACTGGTTTTTGCATGCTCCGGCACCTTCTTATGATGTCCGCCTGTTTGCAAAGTGAAATAACAAAGTTTTGACCTAAGTGCTGATTTGGAGGTCTATCACTCCTCATTAGGTAAATTTTTTCTCACATACTAGTGAAAATAATAAAACAGTTCCACGAAAAACGTCGGAAATTGGATCACATAATCTTGAATACAGAGGAATCTAGAAATATCATATGAAAGGGACGGGGCTGGTTGAGGTAAATTTTTCCCTTGAAAATTAAGTATGTTCGATTTTACTCTCTTTTACTTATGTTTTACATCTTTCTTCAATTTTTACTTTATAGTAAAACATAGATACTTTATTTTTTTCTGGTTCTACTATTACTATTACACTACCTCTTTCTTTGTTATTTTTTCCCTTTCTTTTGATGAATTTCATGAATGGAGAAGAATATGTTAACCAAAAACTTCTCGCATGAGGTATGATGTGATCCACATAATGATCAACAATCAAGATAATGATGGACAATTCAAGTATCTTGATGCTTACGAATTAAAGAGCATGAAAGAAGTTAAAGATTGAAAGATCGACGATTTGAAGAAATTCCAGAAGTTGAAAGTTTATGCTTGAAAGTTTAAATTATTTGGTTTATTGGTCATGTAAATAATGGTTGTTAATTAGAGGCCTATTTTGTTAGCCTTAATCTCGTTAGTTTATTTTAATTTTAGGATTTAGTTAGCTAGTATATGATATGGGCCATGAATTTCCATATTTTAAGCTCATACAGCTATTTTAATTTTTACGTAAGTTTTCTTGTATAAGTATGTCTTGTAGACGAGAATTGTACACAAAAAATCATATTTGAGTTTTCAATAACATAATGGAGAGTTTTTTCTTTTGTTCATCTTTAATATATCAAACTTATCAAGACTTCTATTTTGTGGCATTTGTAGAACTTATCAAGGTGTGATCCTAGTGACATTCAAAATATCGACTTATTACCATATTGTGCTTCGTGTACGCGTGTGTGGCGTCTTCACTAATCCATCATAAACCAAGATTCATGCTATTCTAAACATTGGGTAGAGGTTTTTATCACATCAATTGAATTCAAAGCTTCGAGCCTAAATTCAACCTATCTCGTTGTGTGTTTTTATTCTGAGTGTTTTTTTTTAAAGATACTTTTTATTTGTTTATTCCACGTTGTTGCTCGAATTTTCGGCAAATAATATTTTAAAATACCATTCTCGTGTGCCACTGATTTGATTCTGTCAAACGATGAATGATAAAGATCGAAAGATTATGCTTGTTAAACATGGCAAGTGGCGTCTCAACTAGTATCACGTCAAGGTACCTGTAGCAAAGGGACTTCTTCAATGGGGAGTTCAGCTCCAAGATCACCACGAGCCACCATGGCCTATCATCATAAATGATAATAACAAGAATTACATAGCGCCGTCTGGTCCTACATAATATCATTAGCTACTCAATTCAAGATTGTAAACCTGTCACATTTACTGTGGGAAAGTTTGCTTGAAGCAGCTACATCCACCAGTTAATAACCCTTCCCCCTCATTAACTTCAAATAGTAAATATTTTCTTTGTTTGATGTTTACCAGTATCCACAAAGATTTTCTAAATATCACCAAGTTCAACAAAAAGTTGACTAACAAATTCCATTCCATCAACTATGTATCATATGACGTATCTATAAACAACAGAATATGTGCAACTATGTATTTAAAAAGCTAAGGTCAAAACCACCATAACCAAAATAAGCAGAATAATATCAGGAAAAGAAAGTGAGATGAATGCAGCCTAGATACTTCAAAAGAGTGTTGCAGGGGTTTAGAGGTGGTTTACTCGGGTGCAATTTGTTGGAGATATCTATCAGATTATTATCTGGTTAGGATAGAACTTTATATTTTTATATGAAGTAAGTTATTTGATCGACTTATCTTCTAAAATATGGGAAGTTAGGTCGATAGAACTCAATAAATACTGCTTGTATCTCTTATATTCTACCCTAGGGGTGGTTTACTTGTGTTTTGTTCAACACCATTATTCTACCTTATTTTACGACACAATTTATTTATGCAAACAATGCAATATTATGAAAGGGTCCAAAAGGCAATAGAATTAAACAATGGGGTTTTTGGCCGAAAACATTTCCCCCCAGAAAATGATACTTGTAAAATAACCATGTTTTTTTGTCAGAGATCATTACCACCTCCCCCCTAGATTTATACTGTCAAGCCAACCCC
This sequence comes from Primulina eburnea, assembly GCF_022965805.1. Lineage (NCBI taxonomy): Eukaryota > Viridiplantae > Streptophyta > Magnoliopsida > Lamiales > Gesneriaceae > Primulina > Primulina eburnea. The sequence continues at coordinate 23,692,296 of NC_133114.1, forward strand.
AAAACAAAAAAATGGTTACAAGACAGTTGAGAACAATGGTAAGTTCAACTTTCTTCATAATTCTTTGCTGCTTAATTTATGATAAGCATACAAACCTGAGCATTAAATACTTATGTTGCACAAACACAAAATTTATTGAGAAGATGTCAAAATTACTAAACTGACCCCATCAGATGCAGAAATGATAGAATGAAGATTCTGAATAGAATCAGCACTCTCTATCTTCACAATTACATGAATATCAGCATTGCACCCTGCAGATCAAAATCTTTAAAACCTAGAGAATATAAACTAACAAGAACACAAAGAAATCCATCCTATGAAGGAAGAGATGATTAAACGGCAACCTTTTAGATAATCTTTCAATTCATGGACGACCTTAGCATCCTTTACAAATGAAACTGCATAGAAATCAACTTGATTGTCTACTCCAAACTTGATATCTTCCCAGTCTTTTTCTGTAAAGATACTTAATTTCATGTACACTTCACGATTTCCACAATTAAAATTTTTGAAATAATAATGAAAATTATAAGAGTACTATGATGTTCGTAAACCTGTTATCGATGGCAGAGTTGCACTTTTTCCACGTACATTTAAGTGTCGCCTTGATTTTAGTTCTCCACCATCAATTACATTACATTTCACCAAATCACGTGTCTTTGATTTCACAGCTAATGACATCATTCCACCTGTAGAAGAGAAAAAAGTAAACTTGTCACTCAAATCGTTGGGAGTCAGGTTCATCTAAGGCCAACAATCAAATGTGGACACATGAGTTACAAATTCACCAGCTTCAGCATTTAGAGAGGATGGTACTCACCATCAACAAGTAGAATGTCCCCAACCTCAACATCATTTATAAAGTCATCATAGTTAACACTGACAGTATCTTCTGTGTTTATCCCTCTTCTAATTGTAAAATTGAACTCTTGTCCCTCCTTCAAAAGGATTGGCTGTGACACATCTCCACTTCTAACCTCAGGTCCCTGAATGAAGAACAATAAGACAATAAAATATGAACATGGAATAGAGCAACCAGGAACACACATTAGAGTGCGTATAGGGAGATTTCTTTTTTCGAAGGATTGGGACATGATAAACTTCAATGACCAGTATAAAACCACTTTTATCAAAAAATGTAATTCAGAATATCAGTGAAGAATCAGATATAAACTTCAATATCTGGCATTAACTGGTTGTTGGAAAATATATTTCTCATCTGGAAAAATTTTCAGATCTAGTTAAAATTAATTAGAATTCTTCTAATTATGTTAGGATTCATATTTTATGGGTTTCATTCTAGATTAGGGATTCTCTGTCCATATTTACTCATTAATAACATACACTGATCCCAAATTCCCGACTTACAAGACTATCAATATTGAAGGTTGAAACTTCTGTTAATAATTGATTTAATTGCTGATAGACTTGGTATTATAGTATCAATACAGCTATCAGTATGCATGAGCAACCGAAGTCCTGAGAGAAAAAGTAAGATGGAAATAGAGTGACAAGTAAATATGATGCTATAACATGGATACCAAATGCCAGATATGAATAAATTTAAAAAATTGGAAAAAAATCAATTGGTGACGTAATTAACATATTTACATATGATGACCAAGGAAATTATTCGCTGTTTGTCTGCAACTATGAAGAATAACATATAAGTTGCAAGAAACATAGAAAATAATATTATGCCCCGTGTTCATCATGGACGTGTCAGCATTTCAGGCTTTTTTTGACTTAACTCTTTAGTTAAATTAACCAATTTATTTAGACTTCATCTATATTCTCTTGGTTATTTGATTTTATATTGATCAGTTCCTGAAAAATTTAGTTCTTATCACAGAAACTCAAGTCTGCATCATGAGCCTATCAAAATGATTATACATACTACTATCTCCATCTTTCATATGGTGTTATTCCATATGAAGAGACAAAAGGTATCAACACCTAGGGTCACTGAGGCGGCGGCAGTCATTTAGCCCTTAATTTAGCACCTTTAACAAAAATGAAGAAACAAACCCCTCTTTTTCTGATCCAGTTCATCCACCACCTTGATGCTTAAACCTTTCAGCTATTTGACATAGAAGGGAAGTGTAGTTTGATGAAATAAAGTAAAAGAAGCTCTACGTCACACACAAGCTAAAGAAAGGATCTCGACGAAAGAAACACTAGTATTCATATACTTTACGAGAATATTGAGCTCTCGGGTACCATCATAACTCCCGCTTCAATTTCTCAATATCCCTACATCTATTCATCACCCATTTTACACTCCCCTTTTGTTATAAAAGATGAGGAGAGCATCATGAAGCGACAGTCCTTAGAGATAGAATGGCCTGTAAATGCTAACACTTTATGATGACTTATTTCATGTTGTCCCAGCCAATAAAATTGTAATTTCTTAATCCTTGATATACTAAATATATCAAGAACTATTAGACATATAAAATTCTCTCGAATTCTCCACTTCTAGTAGAGGGGATTCAAATTTAGTGCGATAAACTGTCAAGAAGCATACCTTGGTATCTAACATAATAGCCACAACCTTCTCTTCAAATTGAGCATTGTATTCTTTAACCATATCTATGGTTTTCTGGTGAGATGCATGATCTCCATGAGACATATTTAAACGTGCCACATTCATTCCAGTTTCCGCCAGTTTCCAGATCATTTCCCGTGAGCTGGTGGAAGGACCAATAGTACAGATTATCTTGGTTTTTCTTTGAGAATTGATATTAATCCGTGTGAACCCCGGCGCATCAATACTTGACTGAAAATCAAAATAATGAACACAAATATTATCAGGTAAAAAAGGAATGCATGTATTGGTCAGTTAAGTTAGACAAAGGGAAATCCAAATCCAAAATTTATTCCATGTACGAAAGTTTTAAAAACTAAAATCTCTATCTGATTAAGTTCTCCAAAGATAAGGTAACCACGCCAAGTTTCTCAAACTTCTTTCTTTGATACGAAAGTTCTTAAAGAGTTCTCATGTTTGGCGAATAGATTGAAACATTGACATCATTTTTCAATCCACACATTAGTAAGGGAGAGTGCAAGAGAAAAACACAATCAAGATGAAATAGATGAAGCAATTTCAATGTCAAAATTATTTCAAATGCAGTTCAATAAATGCATAACAAAATATGAAAGGATGCATTAACAACAAACAAGATCAATTTTTTAACATGGTGCCCACCATCAGACACAATTCAACATTCATGAAAGGCGAGTCGGGTGAGAGAGAGAGAGAGAGAAAGAGAGCTCACGGAGTTTGCAGAGCCATTAGGCGAAAACAGGGCAGTAGCAACTTCAGAATCACTATTTCCATAACCGCGACAAGTGATAATCTTGCTTCGTTTGTATGTTTGAAAAGGGCGGCTAAATCTTCTATTAGACCGGCTTAATTCACATTGAAAGAAGAAGTCTTTGACGTTCCTTGCAGAGCAGAGACGATCTCTTTGAGGGCTGAAAGTGGGCATCCCAGCTTGCAGATTCATCGCTGACGCCATTGAAACTCAAAATCTTGCTGAACCTACGAGTTCGCAGAGAGGTGAATTGATGGATACAGAAAAGTCGGAGGAAACGGAAAGATTTGATGAAGTCTTGTGCGAATAAAATCAGGTGGAAGTAACTGAATCAGTCAGTCGGCCATTAAAATCTCGGGAAATTCTGTGCCCTACGGCTTACATTTGGCAAGGCTTGGGGCCACACACAAATATACACCACACACTGCCTCCTCTTGTTATACGTACATGTTGAGAATATACCATGTGTCTAATATATTTTATATTTTTTGAGATTTATATATATTCTATTATTAATAAAAAAAATATGAAATTAATAATTTTAAGGAATAAAAAAACATATTGTCACTTACCTGAAATTAAATTATAATATTAGTAATTTGATCTGAAGGTAGATTTGAAGCTACATTCAAATTAAGATTATATCTGAATAGATTGATAGATGAATGTTAAATTTACACGACATAAATTCATTCACGATACATATAGGAAGATGAATTTGAAGTATACGGATTTCGATTATAGTATAACTGTTAATAATATACGAAATTTTAAATTTTTTTTTCCCAATTTAATTATCCCACTCTCTTTCCTCTTAAACTACAAGAAGCATTCAAAGAGGGCTCAAGAGGACATTTATCGCCAAAACAAACTTAAGGTTCTCATAGACGAGGAAAATGTTAATGTCATTTTCCCATTTTAAAATTTTTTCACCATTCAATTTCTCATTAAGTAACGCAAAAACAAGACTATAAGACATGATTGCTGAAAAGTTAAAACAAAAGCGACACTTAATTAATCGAATAAATACCATAGACAACAAATTAATTAATTTAGGAATCATAAATATGATGCATGATACATGTTCATTTATCCTACCAATTCGAAAAAAATTTAATCTCGCGTTTAATAAATCGCCTTAGAGTCGGATGAATTAAATGAAGATTAACTTGAGACTATCTCTATTCATAAGTGAAAACACTAAGATATCTCAAATCTTCATTTTTATTTATTAATTATCAATTACTTTAGTCTGGATATATTTAATTATTTAATTACATCCTTAAGTTTGATACACTACTTTGGTTTTTAAGATCTTATCCATAATGAGGATGTCCTGAGTGTCACCATTTAAACCTTATATTACTTTGATTAAATAGTACAGATCTAATCATTGTTATATATTTAAAGTTTCTCAAATTTTAATTATTTAATTAAAGCATTTTATGATTTAATTGTTAAAAGTCCAATCTTATTGTTCTTAAAATAATATATAAATATTATCACATAATAAACATCATAACATTTAAATCTAATACAATATATAAAAACATAAGAGTGAGATATTGTGAAAGTCATAATTTTTAATCGTGGCTTTCTAATTGCAATTTAATTGAAATAAAAAATAAAAAAAAAATAAAATAAAGCAACTCTATTTAATTTAAATAATTTAATTGTAAAATAATTATTTTACACTCAATATATTAAAATTTATATTTTTTATCAATTAAAATAAATCAGACCAAACATGTTAATTTTTTAAAAAAATATAACGAGACTGCAAAAAATAGTCCAGAAAATAAAAACACCTTTTTATAATTATATTGGACTGGCCCAATTCGAAACTGAGCATGTCCCATGCGAATTAGCTGGTTAGTTCGGCTAGAATCAAAGAAAGATTTTTTTATTATTTTAATTATGTTTGGCCCAACCCAAAATATTTTGGGTTGGGCCGCCCATGATTGTAGCCCAACTTGGAGGGATTCGCATATTTTGGGTTGGGCCACCCATGATTGTAGCCCAGCTTGGAGGGATTCGCATAAGCGGCTCCTTAATCACTCAACATGATGGTGTCATGGATGGAAAGTTAGAAGCTGCAAAATGCGATGTAGTACAAAGACTTCATCTTTCCTGTCGTCGTACCATAACTCGTCCAGTGAGTCACTTTACCCACGCAACCTGTGTTCGAACTAGTGAGAAAAAGTGGTCGGAGCCACCTAGGTGAGCCGTGGTGGTCGAACACTCCACCGCTCTGCACCCTTGTTTCACTGCTTTGACAATTTCCAAGTTTTGTTGTCGACGTTGATTGAAGAGTTTGTTGGAAATGTTATTGTATAAAATTGGAATAAAAATAAATCACAATTGAGATAAAACTATGAATTCAATTGAATAATATAAACATAAAACGCATATGTATTTGTGGACAGGAATTGAATATGTTTATGCTTTTGAAAGATCTTGAAAATTGTGTTAATTAGGTTACTTTTTATTATTGCATGTTTTGTATATAATTGAATGCTAATTATCTTATTGGTTAAGTATAACAATTTCAAGCGAAGACAAAATATTTGAACTCAAACATAAATTGAGTGTTGACACATTACAATAATAGTTTTTACAAAATATCAGTAGAGATTCAACATAGACAAAACTTCAGCTAGTACCAATTATCAGTTGAGCGATATAGACCTATACTTTAGTAAATAAAAACATATACTCGAAGCAAAATAAATTATCAATACCAATTCATCTGAAACTAACAGTTTCTTTAAAACAGATTCTTCGTTTCACACGAGTGCTTTAAAAATCAATGAACGTCTGTTTTTCATGAAACAAAACTAGTAACAATTAATCACAAATTGTTTCTTTAGGCATATTAAAAACATACCAGAATGTTATCACTTTGAACAAGATGAATCAAATGTCAGAAAAAGATGAATCAAACTTCGAGAGAATACAAGTGAATTGCTTAGAAAACAAGTATTTGAATTGTTGAAATGAACTCCCTGTTTTTAGACTTGAAAATGAATTATTAACACCCCCACTAACTCACATTCAAAAGTGTTGTTTGTGGTGTTCAAAGATGAGAGGAGAAGCAAGAAGAAAATAAATTAATGGCTTTGTAGAGACAAGTGTTGAACACTTTCTCCTTAAGAAGAATTTGTCCCTCACAATGTGTTAAAGGTTGGTGACAATCTTCTCCCAATATTCAACTACAACTCTTGAATAATGAGCACTCAAATATTCAAGTTCTATCATAAGGAAATGAATGGAACTCTATCTTGTTGAAGAAGGAAGAAGAAGAAAATGCAAAAAGATGATATTAGATTTTTAAAAATCAATCATTTAATATTTTCTATGTTAAAAGACATGATCTTTCATTCATAGGAAGTGTCCCTTAGCCCTTGTAACTGATCACAATCATCAATCAATGCCAAGGAAATGAAAAAACATCAGAAAATTTGAAGGGACACGAAGACCTGCAGGCACCCGTTCGCGCCTGCACGCGCGCTGTCGAGAGCGCTCGACAGCGCCTCGGTAGGCGTGCGCACCCGCGTACACGCGAATTTTTTTCTTCGATTTTCGTCCCTTACATGTTCCGACTATTCGTTTAAGTTTGTTCATCATTTGATGAACTTGTTTCGAGTTTAATTCAGAACCATCGAATTAATATTCGTTCATTAAGTTTCGTTCTTCATTTCAAATTTTTCCATCAAACATATTGATTTATTTGCTTAATTTTCATTCATTAAGCATAAAAGTCCAACAATCCCCCATGTGAATGAAATTAATGCATGAATGCTCGTGATGCATAAGAGAGAGTATATGTGAAGTCCCGAAAATTTTAAGTCCATATGAACCAAGTGCGTGCAAGTTATTAAATTCCTTATGTATTTTATTAAATGATTTTAATGCATGCTTTCATTTAATTTATGAAATTTATTATTTTAATTATTTATGTTTATTTAATGTATGTTAACATGTTTCTTGAGTTTTATGTTTCAGACGATTATTCGAGGCGAGATCGAGGAAAGGAGACCGAGACGATTTTTAGTAAATTTTAATGTTGTATTTTATTTTAAGTTAGGTATGAGACATTTTAAATGATTTATGAAGTTTTAATATTTTTAAAAGCCTAATTTAAATATTAAGTTATTTTAGGAGTTTAAATTTTTAAAAGTTTATCAAATGTGGATTTTAGTGATTCTAATTGTGACATTTTATTTTAGAAGTTTGAGCAAGAAATGTATTGAATATGTTTTGAACAAAAATTAGATCCGAAAATTCCTGTTTTGATGTTCTTTCGAAAACTTCAATTTTTCGGTACATATTTTGAGAAAACTTTCAACTACAAAAACGTAGATCTTTTCGATACGTTCGATTTGATATAAAATTCGAGTTATTTAGATTAAAAACAAGTGAGTTATGGTGTTTTTAGTATGACTGCTCAAATTAGATCCGAAAATTTCTGTTTTGATGTTCTTTCGAAAACTGCAATTTTTCAGTACATATTTTGAGAAAACTTTCAACTACAAAAACGTAGATCTTTTTGATACGTTCGATTTGATATAAAATTCGAGTTATTTGGATTAAAAACGAGTGAGTTATGATGTTTTTCGTATGACTGCTCAAATCGTGTTTCAAGAAAGTTATGAATTTTAATGCGTTCTTGAAGTTTTTATGTTGCAGGCTTTGTTGGGGATCGATGGGTGATCGTTGCTGCATATAAGAAAGTTAGTAATGATGTTTAGAGTATTTTTGAGGTTTCGATTCATGTCGTTAAGAGCTTGAATTATTAAGAAGTCGTAAGAAATAAACTTTAATATAAATGACAGTATTTTTGGGTCGTATAAATTGTAGGATGATTATAAAAGTTTAGTTCATTGTTATGGTGTCCTAGAATGGTCTCATAGTGTTGAATCTTGATGCATTATGTGTTAATTGGGAGAATAGACATATCATAAAATTTTCATCAAATAATTCGTTGGGCAGACGGACACGGACCCGGAGACGGAGGTTAGCACGGGGTTCGTGCCTTCTCATTTCTTCGACACATATTTAAACGCACAGACACGGACCCTACATGGACCTAGGGACTGGGTTCGTTCCCCTTCTTTTACATGACACATATGAGGCAGTACCTACACGGACCCGGGGCCTGACCTGAGTACGGGGTCCGTGTAGCTTCAGTTTTTGGGATAAATATTTTATCACTTAAGGTTTGGTTTGAGGTTTTATGCTATGATTTAACATTGATGTTTTACAAGGTCAAGTGGTGAGAAATTATAGAATGTTCTAAGAATTTATTTAGCTTGAGATTAAGCATGACTTTTACGTTTAAGTTGTACACGTTAAGCTTATGAATTCATGTTAGTATGTTGCAGCAACCACACGATTGACATCCAACGAATCCCTCAGCGCCAAGTAAGTATGTATGACGTGCAAAGAAAATATTTGAAGTTTTTGAGGTATGCTAAATGTCTTGTGACCAAAAAGTGAATGAGTTTGGAAGTCGGTGAACGTGGCCGAGGACCTCTCCACCCCGTTAAATTATGAACGGGTTAGATCGTAGTTGGAAAGCGTTAAATTATGAACGGTGACCAACCATCCCGTTAAATTATGAACGGGGATCTTATGTATGTGGCAGTGGATACGTCCCTATCAGCCCAGTACTGTGGTTTGTCTGATCAGATATTTATTATGTTATGGGTCACTTGCTTTGAAACATCCTCTACACAAAATGATGAAGTTAAGTATGTTGAAGTATGAAAGCATGTTAAAGAAAAGTTTATGTGATAGCACGTCATATTATGTATGCAAATATGTTCAAAGTTTATGCAAAGAGCAAGTTTATGAAATTTTAAGTTTATTATGCAAAGTTCAAGTTTGAAGTATGTACGATCTATTTTGAAGTTGTATGCGATTTTATTATGTAGTACTCGTTATTCCCAGTTTATACGTGTTGAGTCTTTAGACTCACTAGACTTGATCGATACAGGTGAGTATGTTGATGAGGAGACAGGAGGTGGCGACCAAGGGGCAGCCTTGGACTGAGCGGAAGGCTAAACTCGAGGACCACTATGTTTATGTTTTATGAAAACTTTAAAATATTATGTTTTTATGTTGGTTGTGAGATAATTTAGAATAAGTACTTTGTTAGAAAATTTGAGTATGGGATGTTGATTTTAAATATTATTATGTTGAATGATAAGTAACGACTGTATGAATTTTATGTTTAAGAAAATTTTTAATTTTTTTTCGTAAATTTTGAAATGGTAAAATGTACGGTACTTAACAGTTGGTATCAGAGCGGTGTTCTTGTAAAGGGTTATGCCTACTGCCAGTCGCAAGAAGCTCATAAGGTCACACCTCAAGTCTGTAAGTTTTAAAGTTTTAAAGTCTTTTAAGTAATGAGCATCAAGTCATGATTTCAGTATGTTTATGCTTTAAATTCTATTACCTGTATGTTTACATGACATACGTTTCAGAGTACAGGCGGACTTGTCGTTATGAATTGAGATTGGATCTTTAAAATTTTTATGCATGTTATGATATGAAATGAGAAAGTAATTAATTTCTTGCATGTTGGTGTGGTGGACTTGGACATGAGTAAGAATTTTACTTTTGGGCGTTTGGAAAAGTTGAAAATGATTTGTCTATATTAATTTTTGGTTAGTAGTACTGATGTTATACTTGTGGGTCATAAGTTAAACTTGACAATGATGAATGCTTTTGGGACTTGTAGATTTTATAAGAAATTTCTGATGATTCATGGTTGTTAGCTGAGTTGATTCTTTTAGAATTCCATTAAAGGATTAATGGTTCGGGACTACGACGATCTTTAGAAATATAAAAACGTAGAATTTATTTAGGATGCATGTCTTCCCAGTTGGATTTAAGGATTGAATTGCACGAATTGAGAATTTTAAAGATCTAGTTGTAATGAACAATAATTTCAGGACCTAAATGCAAAACAAAATTCTAAGAGATTATTTTTGAATTTACTAAATTTTGGATTTAATTTTTTTTTTTAGTTCGAGAATTTCAAGGTTAATGGGGTTAAATCGAAAATTTTATGAAGACAAAAATACAAATTTCGTGTAGTTGTAGGGCCAAAATGATATTTTTCGAGAATTTTAAGGGTCAAATTTTAAAGTCTGCAAAATTTTTGAGAATTAAATTCGAATCTTTGAGGAACACTTGGGTTAAATCAGTAAATTTCGAAGCTATGAGAATTGAATTTGGGTCTAATAAGCTTAAAATTTTTGAATTTTACGTTGTGAGAAATCTATTCAATGGAATTAAGAACTCCAAGAACTTATGGGTAAATGTGGAATTTTTGAAACTAGGACAAATTGTATAATTTTCGAGGAAATTAAGAATTTATGCTACAATTTTAAGAAATTGGGAGAACTAATTTAGCAGTAAGTGATAACTGAATGGTTTAAATGATAGGAATTCTCGAGGATTTAAGCTCAAAGGAATTATTAGAACCTTGAAGTATTTGGGTTATAATATTATAAGAAATAGTAATCAAGGGAGTTATAAGATGAATTGATATTTGGCTCGAAAGTTAGGCGCTAGTGAATTAATGTTGCGGCAAATTAAGAATTTAGAATGATAACGATTTGAGGTAAAAGTTGCTCAATTAACTAAGTTATAAGAGTAGACAATGAGTTAGCAAAATTTTTGGGAACTTAAGATTTATGTGTTATAAGTTTTATTAATGATCTTAACAGCTAGGACTATACTTTTGTTGGAATTTTATTTTCTAGAAAGTTGAGTATGATCGATGGTTAGGTTACTCGATAGATGTATGAAAAGATTTAAGTAGACATCTGGTCTTGAGAAATTTTTTTTTTTTGTTTTGTAAGTTATTAAGAAAATTGGGAATAAGTAAATATGTATGTTGGAATTATGTTATCTAAAAACTATTTGGATTGCGTAAGTTGAATTTAAAATGTATGAAATATTTGTTAGTACGGAAATTTTTGTGGGTGAAATAAATACAAAAGGGAATTAGTGGTGTTCAACATAAATTATCAATCAATGAATATTAAGATTTTTATTGAGTAAGAAATCTAAAAGTTTGCCATGGTGGTACGACAAATCACGATGCATTTTATTAATTAATGAATATTGCAATACAAAGTAATGGATAAACAAAAATTACAAATAATCGTAAAAATAAAGAAAAAACATGAAGAGGATATTCTCCGATAAATACAAGAATCGTAAATATAATAACTAAAATAATTGAAAATAATTTTGCAAAAGCCATTTTTTTTTTCTTCGAAAAAAAAAAATTTGATGAAGAATAAGTTTTAGAAGAAAAGAGAAAGTTGGAGTGATTGAATGTATTTGTGAGATGGTATTTATAGAGAGAAAAAAAACTAGCCGTTTGTTACCGTTTTTTTTTTTACCGTTGGTATATGTATGTATTTGTATAATTTTATGGTAAAAATATGGTGTATATAATATTAGATATGTTTAAATAATTATGTATATCATATCTCATTATTATAATGAGATGTCATAATTTATTTTGTTTAAAAATCTTATAGACTTTTATACTTGTCGTATTCCTTACTCGAAATTAAAGGTTGGCAACAATTTTATATTTGGGACGTATTTGTAAATAACTAAGTTACATACGGTGGTATTGTAAGGTAAAGAATTGATTCAAGAGTTGTAGGCCAATATTATTATGAGGTAAGAAAAATGTTCAACTTATAAGTGTATTGCCGAGGATAGGAGTTGATCAGTAAATTTTTTGGGTGCAAAGAATTCTTAAGATGGATTGCATAAATGCTAATGTAATAGGTCGTTGACATTACAAGTATAGTATAAAGAAGGTAAGATACGATAAGCTTGAACCTTCATTTCTAATACTGAGAACAACAAGAAAAGTTAGAAGTCAAGATCATAGTAAAGTAAAAGTAAGTCTCCATAAGTCAATTTAAGTTGTGAATCGCAAACGAGGTTTTTGGTAGGAAATTTAATTAGGATTGAAGAGACGTAAGACAACATAAGACTTAAATATTTATCAGAGTAGCGCAGCGGTATCATGGATTTTTGGAATACTAGAATTAAGAATATAAACTTTTGGATTATTGAGGATTAGCGAATTTCGGGGACGAAATTCAAATTAAGGGGGATAGATTGTGAAGTCCCGAAAATTTTAAGTCCATATGAACCAAGTGCGTGCAAGTTATTAAATTCTTTATGTATTTTATTAAATGATTTTAATGCATGCTTTCATTTAATTTATGAAATTTATTATTTTAATTATTTATGTGTATTTAATGTATGTTAACATGTTTCTTGAGTTTTATGTTTCAGACGATTATTCGAGGCGAGATCGAGGAAAGGAGACCGAGACGATTTTTAGTAAATTTTAATGTGGTATTTTATTTTAAGTTAGGTATGAGACATTTTAAATGATTTATGAAGTTTTAATATTTTTAAAAGCCTAATTTAAATATTAAGTTATTTTAGGAGTTTAAATTTTTAGAAGTTTATCAAATGTGGATTTTAGTGATTCTAATTGTGACATTTTATTTTAAGTTGAGATAGGGGCAATTTAAATGATTTGTTTAAGTTTAGTAATTTTAAACCTAAATCATTTAATTAGTAATTTTAAAAGTTTAAGATTTTTAAAATTAGTATTTTTGTGTGTGTTATTTTAATTGAACAGTTTATTTTAAATTAAAGTGGGTTAGCATTTTTATTAGTATTTTATTTATTAGTTAGCACAAATGATATCTAATTAGACACACCCACACGCTTCACCTACTTCTTTTGACTAATAGACACACACACACACCTTCAATTATGCATATTACATACACACACACATTAAAATATTTAAAATAGTGTGCACATTTTCAACACATTCATACACGTACACACACATACCCTTCAATTGTTTTAAAAAGCAAACACATGTTTAATTGTTCCTTTGACTATAGGGAAAAGAAGAAATTTTAAAATTCTCTTCCAACACAACTCTCATATTATCATTACTCCCCTCTCCCTTCAATAAACGTACAATCTCTGCAAATTTCCAGCAAGTTTAGTTTAGTTTTATTCAAAGAAAATCAAGCCACGTTCGTCCCGGATCGCCTCCCGTATCATCTCCGCTTCGGTATCGTCGTTACGGTATTTTTATATATCAAAAGGCACGTATAATCTGTTCTTGCTGCATGGATCATGTCATATTATGTGTTGAGTTGTTTTTAAGCATAAAAATGTATATATGATGTAGAAGTTTGAGCAAGAAATGTATTGAATATGTTTTGAACAAAAATTAGATCCGAAAATTCTTGTTTTGATGTTCTTTCGAAAACTGCAATTTTTCGGTACATATTTTGAGAAAACGTTCAACTACAAAAACGTAGATCTTTTTGATACGTTCGATTTGATATAAAATTCGAGTTATTTAGATTAAAAACGAGTGAGTTATGGTGTTTTTAGTATGACTGCTCAAATTAGATCCGAAAATTTCTGTTTTGATGTTCTTTCGAAAACTGCAATTTTTAAGTACATATTTTGAGAAAACTTTCAACTACAAAAACGTAAATCTTTTTGATACGTTCGATTTGATATAAAATTCGAGTTATTTGGATTAAAAACGAGTGAGTTATGATATTTTTCGTATGACTGCTCAAATCGTGTTTCAAGAAAGTTATGAATTTTAATGCGTTCTTGAAGTTTTTATGTTGCAGGCTTTGTTGGGGATCGATGGGTGATCGTTGCTGCATATAAGAAAGTTAGTAATGATGTTTAGAGTATTTTTGAGGTTTCGATTCATGTCGTTAAGAGCTTAAATTATTAAGAAGTCGTAAGAAATAAACTTTAATATAAATGACAGTATTTTTGGGTCGTATAAATTGTAGGGTGATTATAAAAGTTTAGTTCATTGTTATGGTGTCCTAGAATGGTCTCATAGTGTTGAATCTTGATGCATTATGTGTTAATTGGGAGAATAGACATGTCATAAAATTTTCATCAAATAATTCGTTGGACAGACGGACACGGACCCGAAGACAGAGGTTAGCACGGGGTTCGTGCCTTCTCATTTCTTCGACACATATTTAAACGCACAGACACGGACCCTACACGGACCTAGGGACTGGGTCCGTGCCCCTTCTTTTACATGACACATATGAGGCAGTACCTACACGGACCCGGGGCCTGACCTGGGTACAGGGTCCGTGTAGCTTCAGTTTTTGGGATAAATATTTTATCACTTAAGGTTTGGTTTGAGGTTTTATGCTATGATTTAACATTGATGTTTTACAAGGTCAAGTTGTGAGAAATTATAGAATGTTCTAAGAATTTATTTAGCTTGAGATTAAGCATGTCTTTTACGTTTAAGTTGTACACGTTAAGCTTATGAATTCATGTTAGTATGTTGCAGCAACGACACGATTGACATCCAACGAATCCCTCAGCGCCAAGTAAGTATGTATGACGTGCAAAGAAAATATTTGAAGTTTTTGAGGTATGCTAAATGTCTTGTGACCAAAAGTGAATGAGTTTGGAAGTCGGTGAACATGTCTTGTGACCAAAAAGTGAATGAGTTTGGAAGTCGGTGAACGTGGTCGAGGACCTCTCCACCCCATTAAATTATGAACGGGTTAGATCGCGGTTGGAAAGCGTTAAATTATGAACGGGGACCAACCAGCCCGTTAAATTATGAACGGGGATCTTATGTATGTGGCAGTGGATACGTCCCTGTCAGCGCAGTACTGTGGTTTGTCTGATCAGATATTTATTATGTTATGGGTCACTTGCTTTGAAACATCCTCTACACAAAATGATGAAGTTAAGTATGTTGAAGTATGAAAGCTTGTTAAAGAAAAGTTTATGTGATGGCACGTCATATTATGTATGCAAATATGTTCAAAGTTTATGCAAAGAGCAAGTTTATGAAAGTTTAAGTTTATTATGCAAAGTTCAAGTTTGAAGTATGTACGATCTATTTTGAAGTTGTATGCGATTTTATTATGTAGTACTCGTTATTCCCAGTTTATACGTGTTGAGTCTTTAGACTCACTAGACTTGATCGATACAGGTGAGTATGTTGATGAGGAGACAGGAGGTGGCGACCAAGGGGAAGGCTTGGACTGAGCGGAAGGCTAAACCCGAGGACCACTATGTTTATGTTTTATGAAAACTTTAAAATATTATGTTTTTATGTTGGTTGTGAGATAATTTAGAATAAGTACTTTGTTGGAAAATTTGAGTATGAGATGTTGATTTTAAATATTATTATGTTGAATGATAAGTAACGACTGTATGAATTTTATGTTTAAGAAAATTTTAATTTTTTTTCGTAAATTTTGAAATGGTAAAAAGTACGGTACTTAACAGTATATACGAAAAATTATCTCATCAGGATAGGTGGCTATTGGCTTTGAACCTTCCCTAGTGGAATACACTTGGATTTACTAGGCCATGAAGTGAACGTGATGTCTTGAACTTCTTGGCGGTTCATGTAAACTCAGACAACTGTACCCACAAGATAACCTTTCTTCCATTTCCATTTTGTGTTATCCGTTGTGTTTGTTTTGACCATAGAACACATGTTGGCTTCATACATGTTTCATCGAGGCAGCCCGTCCTCACACGTACATAGGTGATCTCCTTGTAAAAGGGTATCCTACTTACCCCGCTTTTGCAAGCTATGAAATCATTAAAAGTACAATACTTAACCTCACTACCTTTGTAGGCAACTTCACTCATCGTCTTAGGAACGATGAGTGATTCCTCAAGTTTTCATAACTTAGTTGTCCCATTGAACCAAGATCTTGGGATCTCCAATCTACAATGTTGGGTTGCCACTATGAAAACTTTATTTGGTAGGTTTTAAGCTCATTCCTCTTGACAGACAGCACATTTGATCTCTATTTAATTCTTTTGTAAGCGGATCCGCTAAGTTATCCTTTGGTTTAATATAATCAACAGATATAACTCCATTAGAGATCAACTGTCGCACAGTATTATGTCTTCGACGAATGTGTTGAGAATTGCCATTGTACATACTGTTTTGTGCCCTTGCAATTGCCGACTGACTGTCGCAATGTATCAAGATTGCTGGCACTGGACTTGTCCAACATGGAATGTCCTCTAGAAAGTTGAAAAGTCACTCAGCTTCTTCTGCAGCTTTATCTAGCGCTATGAACTCCGATTCCATAGTAGATCTCGCAATGCAAGTTTGTTTCGATGACCTCCAATAGACTGCTCCTCCACCAATGCTAAATACATAGCCGCTGGTGGATTTGGAGTCATTGGTATCAGAGATCCAATTTGCATCACAGTATCCTTCAAGTACTGCAGGATACCTTGTGAAATTTAGTCCATATTCTGAGGTGTGCTTTAAATATCTAAGCACCCTTGTCACGCCTTCCAGTGTGCATCACTAGGATTACTTGTAAACTGACTTAACTTGTTAACCGCACAAGCGATGTCAGGTCTAGTACAATAAGTGATGTACATAAAGTTTTCAATTATTATGGAGTATTACAGTTGGGAAACTGGTTCTCCACGATTCTTCGCCAAATAGACATTCACGTCTAAAGACGTTTTTACTGGGGTAGAGTCATAAGCATTAGAATTCTTCAACACTGTTTCTACATAGTGAGACTGAGATAAGACTATTGCTTCTGGAGTTTTAAAGATTTTAATCCCTAGAATTATATCAGCAATACCCATATCTTTCATATCAAAATGTTTTGTCAACATTTTCTTTGTACTCTTAATCAACTCTTGGCTATTCCCCATTATTAGCATGTCATCCACATATAGACATACTATCACATAAGATTCTCGAGTGCCTTTAATGTAAACACATTTTTCACAATCATTTATCTTAAATCCATTTAACAATACTACCTTGTCAAATTTTTCGTGCTACTGCTTAGGCGCTTGTTTAAGTCTGTATAGTGACTTAATTAAACTACATACCTTTCTTTCTTGTCCTTTAACAATAAAGCCTTCAGGTTGCTCCATATATATTTCTTCTTCAAATTCACCATTTAAGAATGCCGTTTTGACATCCATTTGATGTATCTCAAGATTATTCAAAGCTGCAATAGCAATGAGCACACGAATGGATGTTATTCTTGAAACTGGCGAATACGTGTCGAAGAAATCATGACCTTCTCTTTGTCTATAGCCTTTGGACACAAGCCTGGCTTTGTATTTTTCAATAATTCCATCAACTCTCATTTTCTTTTTCAATATCCATTTGCATCCCAATGTCTTTGTACCTGGTGGAAGATCCACTAGTTCCCAAGTGTGGTTTTGCAAAATAGAGTCCATTTCAAAATTGATGGCTTCTTTCCAATAAGGAGCTTCAGGGCTAGCCATAGTATCTTGTATGTTCTTTGGTTCATTCTCCAACATAAAAGTAGGGAAGTTTGGACCAAAGGACTTTGAGATTCTAGCCCTTTTGCTTCTTCTTGGCTCTTGCTTTTTTGAACAGTCTTTCAATGGTATAGCATTTTCATTTAGAGTTGGATAACATGTAGGTAATTGACTTTCATGCTCCATCTCAAGTTTTCGCTTGCTAGAACCATTTTCTTTCCTTTCTTTACAAGGAAATATATTTTCAAAAAATAATGCATTTCTTGACTCAATTGTTATGCCCGTATTCATTTCTGCATTTTCAGATTTGTGCGCTATCAAACTATAGACACTACTATTATGTGCATATCCGATGAATATGCAGTCGACCGTCTTTGGTCCAATCACTCTTGTTTAGGATTTGATATTTCAACCTTATCTAGACACCCCCGCACTTTGAGATACTTGTAGGAAGTTTTGTGACCTTTCCACAATTCATAAGTTGACTTGTCATTTTTCTTGTGGGGTATTTTGTTAAGGATGTGATTAGCCGATAGTATTGCTTCCCCCCACAAGTTTTGGGGTAGTCCTGAACTTATTAACATAGCATTCATCATATCTTTCAGAGTTCGATTCTTTCTTTCGGCAATGCCATTCGATTGTGGTGAATAAGGAGCAGTCGTTTCATGAATTATACCCACAGATGTGCAGAATTCATCAAACGGTGCTCCATATTCGCCTCCTCTATCGCTTCGAACCCTTTTTATTTGTTTGCCTAGTTGATTCTCAACTTCGGTCTTATAACATTTGAATGCTTCAAGAGCTTCATCTTTCGACCTCAAAATATATACGTAACAGTATCTTGTATTATCATCAATGAATGTCACGTAGTATCTTTTCCCTCCTCTAGTTTGTACAAACTTTAAATCACCAAGATAGGTGTGTATTAGTTCTAGAAGAGTTGTACATCTTTCAATCGAGTGGTAAGGCGTTTTGGTCATTTTTGCTTCAACACATATCTCACATTTTTGTGTTGGATCGACATTGTGTTTAGGCAATAATTCAAGTTTCATTAAACATTGCAAGGTATTAAAATTTACGTGGCCTAAACGAACATGCCATAAATGAGAACACTCAAGCAAATAAACAGAACTCGTCTTTATTACTTTCAACAACATCTTGGCTTATAGCCATTACATTCAACTTGAAAAGGTTCTCATCGAGATATCCTTTTTCAATAAAATGATCATTCTTTTTCAATACAACCTTGTTAGACTCAAATACTAGTCTAAACCCGTGTTTGACCAACAGAGACCCCGACACGAGGTTTTTTCTTATGTCCGGTACATGAAGTACATCAACAAGGGTTACTAGCAAACCCGATGTCATCTTCAGTACCACATTTCCGGTACCCACCACCTCAGATGTAGCGGAGTTCCCCTGTAGAACCCGTAAATCAGTCTACGTGTAAGCCATGCATAATTCTAGTATTTAAAATTAAATTGACTTCATTGCATGATTATTTAAATGCATTTCTTTGAAGTTAATTATTTTAGTCATCAGTTTAATTTTATCATTTCAGTTAATTCAGTGAGGCCGGACTGGAGTTGGAGGTTTGAGATAGAATTTAAGATTCAGAAAACATTTCCAGAATTTATTTTAGCTAGCAAGTAAGTTAATTTAAGTTAAAAGGAAGTTTAAGGAGTTATTTTAGCAACTTGAGGTGAGTAGAAAATAAATTCATTTAAGTTCCATAATTAAGGGGTTAGTTCACTAAATTAATTAAAGGATAGGTAAGGCTCTTAAGTTTTAAAAAATTATCAACTAAACAACAATTTCCCTTCATTTTTATTGTTGAATTTCGGCCCCTAGGTTACTAGGCAATTCCTTTGCCAACTCACCCTTTGACCCATTCTTTGTTAAGTTTAGCATGCAAGCCTTTTTAATTATTAACCATCCTTAATTAATTAATTCATAACCAATATCCTAACCTAGATTAGCAAGTGGATTCGGTCACCTCTTTTCCCCCCCAAGAAGATTTGATAGCAAACCAAATTCAAAATTCAAAAGAGAGGAGACTTGGTCATACCATTTGAATTCCTTTATTAGTGGATCTCCCTCACTCTCCTAACCATCACCTCCCCTCACCCATGAACGAAATTCAGAGCATTTTATAGTAAAAATTTCGTGAGCCTCATAGCAAGAAGTAGGAGAGGAAATAGAGTAGCAAGCAAGAAAAGAAAACGCTCCATCTCCTCCGCGCCGGATCGTCATCGTTTCGTTCGTTTTATTTCAAAACGAAACCAGGCATGTACATATGTTTTTATAAACCTCAATCAAGTCATATTAACATTATTTTCATGATTCATGACCACCCTTCCATGCCAAAAACGAAATACAGCACAGAATTTTTAAGGAAACACATGCAGATTTTTTTTGAGTTCTTGAGCAGCTTTACGGTTTCACTTGTTGTGATGTTTCAGGTGGATGGCTCGACTCCAGGCTCCCAAGGCGACATCTAGGCATGTACTAGGATGGATTAGGACCACTTTGGTCCATTAAAATCAGCCCCCATGCATGAGAGAAATCGAGATGACATCAACTCCCCTTTGCTGTCATTTTTGTGCTTCAAATTTCAGTTTTGTTGTCATGGGAAGAGATCTGATCTTGGCTGCCCCAGGGGCTTATAGCCATGGTTAGATCACTTCCCTAGCATGTCTAAGACGTGACTAAGTCGCCCTTTTGGTGGCTCGGTCCATGGCTCCTCGGTTTTTAAATCAAAACAACAAAACAGCCCCTCCCCTTCTCGCCCCTTCGGTTTTTGACAGCTGGTGTGTCTTGGCTTGTTTGGGTTAGATTTCGAGTCATGGCTGGCCTAGGGCCAGTAGCCATGGCTAGGACCCTTCCCTAGCAAGCATAGGACGTGGTCAAGTCGACCATAAGTGGCTTGAGCCATGTCCCAAGTCGTTTGGACAGAAGCAACACAAGTGTCCTCTCGGCCCCTTCATTTTTGACAGCAGGTTTGCATTTCGTTTTTGTGGCTTGGTGTGGATCTGGTTCGGCCTTGTGCCCTTAGCCACGGTCCATACCACACCCCAAGATGTCTAGGTCGTGCCACGGTAAATTGGTGGCCACTGGAACGACGCAAGACATCGATCAAAGCAAGACACTACGCACTACACAGCTGCTGGATTTTTTTGACAGCAGGTTGCTGTGCCGGTGCGAGGGCTCGTCTGAGTTCTTGGTTGGCTTTTAGCCTATGGCCTTGGACTGGACAGTGCCCCATTGAGTTAGGAAGGTCATGTTTTCGACCGTTCGTGATTCGGATCATTTTTGAGGTCGTTCGAGAATTTACGGTGCGATGTGCCAAATTGACTCTCGATAGAATGTTTCATGTTTTGGCCTCCATTTCACCTAGATTTCGACCCTCATAATTTTAGGAGCATAAATTCATAATTTTAAGCGTATTTTAATCATGACGTCACGTTGGTTCAGTGTTGGTTCGGGTTGGTTTAAAGTCATGATTAAATACGAGGCCGTTAGACGTAGTTGTCGCATTTTAGAAATTTAATTGCATAAATTTGCCTAAGAAAAATCCATTGCATATTTTCATGGTATTTTTAGCTTGCAGCGAGCCTGGGGACGATCCATTCCAGTTGGTAAAATTTCAGGATATTTTCATTATCGTCAGTTAATTATTTTACGTGCATGAAAACAGAAAAATGATTATTTTTGAGATTTATGCGATATGGCTTGTGGTTCATTCACTATGTGGGAGCATTATTTTTACGGTCGCCAGTGACCGCTCAGTTCAGGTTGGTATCATCGGGTCTTCAGTGACCGCTCAGTTCAGGTTGGTACCATCGGGTCTTCAGTGACCGCCAGTTCAGTTTCAGGCTCCCCGGTAGTCAGTTACCGATCAGTTCAGCTTAGTGCAGTGGCCACAGGCGTAAAACATAATCTCAACAGAAAAGTTTTATCAGTTATTTCAGTGCAGGCTCCAAGGAGCAATTATTTTCACTGTGATTATCAGTTCAGCATGCACGTATTATAATTGCTCAGTACAGATTATTTTCAGCATGTCTCATGGCATGATATTTTATCTCATGCATATTTTACTTCAGATTTTACTCGTTACCTGTGATATATGCATGCTGAGTCTTTAGGCTCACTAGACTTGATTGTTGTAGGTACTGATGAGGCCAGGGCCGAGGGCGGGGACCAGTGAGCCAGCTTGGGTCGGCAGTAGTGGCACCCGAGGACCTCAGTGCAGCAGTTGTTATTTTATTCCGCAAACAATTTTTATCAGTCGTTGGATATTTTTTTTTAAATTATCATTGTTGGCAAAATTTATTTTCTTCCGTTGCTATGTTTTAAACATTAAACTTGATTCATCAGTTGATTTTATGAATTAGGCCATTTAAGTTCTTTTAAAAAGAAAATTTTTAAT
The DNA here is from genome assembly GCF_022965805.1 of Primulina eburnea. NCBI lineage: Eukaryota > Viridiplantae > Streptophyta > Magnoliopsida > Lamiales > Gesneriaceae > Primulina > Primulina eburnea. The sequence goes on from NC_133114.1 coordinate 23,714,418, forward strand.
TTTCCGCAAATTTTCAAAGCTAGCAGTTTTAGGGCCTTTAAAATTGGTATCAGAGCGGTGGTTCTGTATAGGGTTACACTACTACTGACCGCGAGAAGCTCACGAATTCATGTCTTCGGTCTGTAAGTTTTACTTTTCAGCATTTTATTTAAAGCATGAATTATTTTAAACAGCATGTTTCCATGAAATATTTTACGTTCAGTTTTTAATTGTTCAGTGTTTATTTAAATTTAAAAATAAATTATGAAATTATGCATGTTGGGTACGTTTGGAATTGGACATGTCTAAGAATTCGAATATTGGGCTTTATTAGAGGTTGAAAATGATTTGACTATATTAATTTTTAGTTCAGTATTGTTGATGTGCTCCTTATGGGTTATAAGTTAATCTTGAAATTATGAATGCTGTTGAGACTTGTAGAATTTCTAAGAAATTATTAATTGTTCTTGCTTGCTAGTCGAGTAAATTTTTGAGGATTTCATATAAGCAATAGCGATTCGAAGACTACGACAATCTTTAGGATTATAAATGTACAATTTGAGGATTTTAATTATCTATGGAAATGTAAGATTAATTATGAGAATTTATTTAGGATGCATGCTCTACATAGTTGGATTTAAGGATCGAATTGCGGAAATTGAGAATTTTAAGGATTAAATGCGAACTTTTGAGAAATTGGAATTTTAAGTATTTATATAAATGTAAGACGTGTTATGGGAATTAATTTTGGGTTTAATAAACTTAAGACTGTTGAACCTTATGATACGGGAAATCTATAAAATGAAATTGGGAATACTGAGGACTAATGGGTAATTGTGGAATTTTCGAGATTTAGGGAAAAGTTGGACGATATTCGAGGAAAGTAAGAATTAATTATACAATTTAAGAAATTTGAGAACTTATTTAGTAGTAAGTGAGAATTGAACGGTTTAATTGGTATGAATTTTCAGTTATTTAGGCTCGAAGGAAATATAGAATATTAAAATATTTGGGTTATAATGTTATAATGAATGGTTACCAAGGACATTATAGGATGAATCAATCTTAAGCGTGAAAATTTAAGCGTTAGTGAAATAATGTTGTGACAAATTAAGAATTTAAAGTGATGACAATTTAAGATAAATTTGATCGGTTAGTTAAGTTATAAGGATAAAAATTGAGTTAGTAAATTTCTGGGAACATAAGTTTGATGTGTCACAAGTTTTAGTCATGATCTTAACAGTTAAGATTATACCTTGTGAGAATTTAATTTTTTTTTAGGAAATTTGGGTACGTTCATGGTTAGTTTAATTGGTAGACGCACGTAAGAGGTGAGGTAGACACCTTGTCTTGAGAAATTTTGGAAGTCATTAACAAACTTGGGACTAAACGGATATGTGTATTGGAATTATTTTATTCATAGCTATTTGGATTAGGTAAGTTTGAATTTCAAATTTATGGGATATTTGTTCATACGGAAATTTTGGGTGAAAAAAAAAAAAAGAATTAGTTGTGTTCAATATAAGTTATCAATTGATGAATATTAAGATTTTTTTTTTTTTATAGAGTAAGGAATCTAAAAACTTTGATACGGGGATTCTAGAACTCTATGAGGTATAAGTGAGGTTGATTTATTAGAGTTATTCTAAGGCTACCATGGGATGACTTAATAAGTTTTTACGTTGATACGTAAGAATGTGACACTTGTTCCAATGAGGAGAGTCCAAGGATCTTAGGCTAATTTTGTTATAGGATTGAGATAAGGTTAACTTTTAAGTGTATTAACGAGGATAGAAGTCGGTCAGTAAATTTTGGGGGCTAAGGTTTCCTAAGTTGAACTGTCTAAATGCTAATATAATAAGTCGATGAATATTACGAGTATAGTATAAGAAAAGTAAGGTGCGATAAGTTTAGACATCCATCTCTAGTATGAGAAACTGCGGGATAAGCCAAAATTCAGGGCTATAGTTGAATAGAACTAAGTCACCATAAGTTGTTTTAAGTTGCGATTCACAAACGAGTACTTTGGTAGACAAATTTATATAGGATCGAGGAGACGTAAGGACAGCTTAATATTTATCTTATCAAAGTAGAGCATCGGAAGCGTGGATTATTCGGATTCTATAACTAATAGTCTAAACTTTTGTGTATCGAGGATAAGCGAATTTCGAGGACGAAATTTCTTTTAAGGGGGGAAGGATTGTAGAACCCGTAAATCAGTCTACGTGTAAGCCATGCATAATTCTAGTATTTAAAATTAAATTGACTTCATTGCATGATTATTTAAATGCATTTCTTTGAAGTTAATTATTTTAGTCATCAGTTTAATTTTATCATTTCAGTTAATTCAATGAGGCCGGACTGGAGTTGGAGGTTTGAGATAGAATTTAAGATTCAGAAAACATTTCAGAATTTATTTTAGCTAGCAAGTAAGTTAATTTAAGTTAAAAGGAAGTTTAAGGAGTTATTTTAGCAACTTGAGGTGAGTAGAAAATAAATTCATTTAAGTTCCATAATTAAGGGGTTAGTTCACTAAATTAATTAAAGGATAGGTAAGGCTCTTAAGTTTTAAAAAATTATCAACTAAACAACAATTTCCCTTCATTTTTATTGTTGAATTTCGGCCCCTAGGTTACTAGGCAATTCCTTTGCCAACTCACCCTTTGACACATTCTTTGTTAAGTTTAGCATGCAAGCCTTTTTAATTATTAACCATCCTTAATTAATTAATTCATAACCAATATCCTAACCTAGATTAGCAAGTGGATTCGGTCACCTCTTTTCCCCCCCAAGAAGATTTGATAGCAAACCAAATTCAAAATTCAAAAGAGAGGAGACTTGGTCATACCATTTGAATTCCTTTATTAGTGGATCTCCCTCACTCTCCTAACCATCACCTCCCCTCACCCATGAACGAAATTCAGAGCATTTTATAGTAAAAATTTCGTGAGCCTCATAGCAAGAAGTAGGAGAGGAAATAGAGTAGCAAGCAAGAAAAGAAAACGCTCCATCTCCTCCGCGCCGGATCGTCGTCGTTTCGTTCGTTTTATTTCAAAACGAAACCAGGCATGTACATATGTTTTTCTAAACCTCAATCAAGTCATATTAACATTATTTTCATGATTCATGACCACCCTTCCATGCCAAAAACGAAATACAGCACAGAATTTTTAAGGAAACACATGCAGATTTTTTTTGAGTTCTTGAGCAGCTTTACGGTTTCACTTGTTGTGATGTTTCAGGTGGATGGCTCGACTCCAGGCTCCCAAGGCGACATCTAGGCATGTACTAGGATGGATTAGGACCACTTTGGTCCATTAAAATCAGCCCCCATGCATGAGAGAAATCGAGATGACAGCAACTCCCCTTTGCTGTCATTTTTGTGCTTCAAATTTCAGTTTTGTTGTCATGGGAAGAGATCTGATCTTGGCTGCCCCAGGGGCTTATAGCCATGGTTAGATCACTTCCCTAGCATGTCTAAGACGTGACTAAGTCGCCCTTTTGGTGGCTCGGTCCATGGCTCCTCGGTTTTTAAATCAAAACAACAAAACAGCCCCTCCCCTTCTCGCCCCTTCGGTTTTTGACAGCTGGTGTGTCTTGGCTTGTTTGGGTTAGATTTCGAGTCATGGCTGGCCTAGGGCCAGTAGCCATGGCTAGGACCCTTCCCTAGCAAGCATAGGACGTGGTCAAGTCGGCCATAAGTGGCTTGAGCCATGTCCCAAGTCGTTTGGACAGAAGCAACACAAGTGTCCTCTCGGCCCCTTCATTTTTGACAGCAGGTTTGCATTTCGTTTTTGTGTCTTGGTGTGGATCTGGTTCGGCCTTGTGCCCTTAGCCACGGTCCATACCACACCCCAAGATGTCTAGGTCATGCCACGGTAAATTGGTGGCCACTGGAACGACACAAGACATCGATCAAAGCAAGACACTACGCACTACACAGCTGCTGGATTTTTTTGACAGCAGGTTGCTGTGCCGGTGCGAGGGCTCGTCTGAGTTCTTGGTTGGCTTTTAGCCTATGGCCTTGGACTGGACAGTGCCCCATTGAGTTAGGAAGGTCATGTTTTCGACCGTTCGTGATTCGGATCATTTTTGAGGTCGTTCGAGAATTTACGGTGCGATGTGCCAAATTGACTCTCGATAGAATGTTTCATGTTTTGGCCTCCATATCACCTAGATTTCGACCCTCATAATTTTAGGAGCATAAATTCATAATTTTAAGCGTATTTTAATCATGACGTCACGTTGGTTCAGTGTTGGTTCGGGTTGGTTTAAAGTCATGATTAAATACGAGGCCGTTAGACGTAGTTGTCGCATTTTAGAAATTTAATTGCATAAATTTGCCTAAGAAAAATCCATTGCATATTTTCATGGTATTTTTAGCTTGCAGCGAGCCTGGGGACGATCCATTCCAGTTGGTAAAATTTCAGGATATTTTCATTATCGTCAGTTAATTATTTTACGTGCATGAAAACAGAAAAATGATTATTTTTGAGATTTATGCGATATGGCTTGTGGTTCATTCACTATGTGGGAGCATTATTTTTACGGTCGCCAGTGACCGCTCAGTTCAGGTTGGTATCATCGGGTCTTCAGTGACCGCTCAGTTCAGGTTGGTACCATCGGGTCTTCAGTGACCGCCAGTTCAGTTTCAGGCTCCCCGGTAGTCAGTTACCGATCAGTTCAGCTTAGTGCAGTGGCCACAGGCGTAAAACATAATCTCAACAGAAAAGTTTTATCAGTTATTTCAGTGCAGGCTCCAAGGAGCAATTATTTTCACTGTGATTATCAGTTCAGCATGCACGTATTATAATTGCTCAGTACAGATTATTTTCAGCATGTCTCATGGCATGATATTTTATCTCATGCATATTTTACTTCAGATTTTACTCGTTACCTGTGATATATGCATGCTGAGTCTTTAGGCTCACTAGACTTGATTGTTGTAGGTACTGATGAGGCCAGGGCCGAGGGCGGGGACCAGTGAGCCAGCTTGGGTCGGCAGTAGTGGCACCCGAGGACCTCAGTGCAGCAGTTGTTATTTTATTCCGCAAACAATTTTTATCAGTCGTTGGATATTTTTTTTTAAATTATCATTGTTGGCAAAATTTATTTTCTTCCGTTGCTATGTTTTAAACATTAAACTTGATTCATCAGTTGATTTTATGAATTAGGCCATTTAAGTTCTTTTAAAAAGAAAATTTTTAATTTTCCGCAAATTTTCAAAGCTAGCAGTTTTAGGGCCTTTAAAATTGGTATCAGAGCGGTGGTTCTGTATAGGGTTACACTACTACTGACCGCGAGAAGCTCACGAATTCATGTCTTCGGTCTGTAAGTTTTACTTTTCAGCATTTTATTTAAAGCATGAATTATTTTAAACAGCATGTTTCCATGAAATATTTTACGTTCAGTTTTTAATTGTTCAGTGTTTATTTAAATTTAAAAATAAATTATGAAATTATGCATGTTGGGTACGTTTGGAATTGGACATGTCTAAGAATTCGAATATTGGGCTTTATTAGAGGTTGAAAATGATTTGACTATATTAATTTTTAGTTCAGTATTGTTGATGTGCTCCTTATGGGTTATAAGTTAATCTTGAAATTATGAATGCTGTTGAGACTTGTAGAATTTCTAAGAAATTATTAATTGTTCTTGCTTGCTAGTCGAGTAAATTTTTGAGGATTTCATATAAGCAATAGCGATTCGAAGACTACGACAATCTTTAGGATTATAAATGTACAATTTGAGGATTTTAATTATCTATGGAAATGTAAGATTAATTATGAGAATTTATTTAGGATGCATGCTCTACATAGTTGGATTTAAGGATCGAATTGCGGAAATTGAGAATTTTAAGGATTAAATGCGAACTTTTGAGAAATTGGAATTTTAAGTATTTATATAAATGTAAGACGTGTTATGGGAATTAATTTTGGGTTTAATAAACTTAAGACTGTTGAACCTTATGATACGGGAAATCTATAAAATGAAATTGGGAATACTGAGGACTAATGGGTAATTGTGGAATTTTCGAGATTTAGGGAAAAGTTGGACGATATTCGAGGAAAGTAAGAATTAATTATACAATTTAAGAAATTTGAGAACTTATTTAGTAGTAAGTGAGAATTGAACGGTTTAATTGGTATGAATTTTCAGTTATTTAGGCTCGAAGGAAATATAGAATATTAAAATATTTGGGTTATAATGTTATAATGAATGGTTACCAAGGACATTATAGGATGAATCAATCTTAAGCGTGAAAATTTAAGCGTTAGTGAAATAATGTTGTGACAAATTAAGAATTTAAAGTGATGACAATTTAAGATAAATTTGATCGGTTAGTTAAGTTATAAGGATAAAAATTGAGTTAGTAAATTTCTGGGAACATAAGTTTGATGTGTCACAAGTTTTAGTCATGATCTTAACAGTTAAGATTATACCTTGTGAGAATTTAATTTTTTTTTAGGAAATTTGGGTACGTTCATGGTTAGTTTAATTGGTAGACGCACGTAAGAGGTGAGGTAGACACCTTGTCTTGAGAAATTTTGGAAGTCATTAACAAACTTGGGACTAAACGGATATGTGTATTGGAATTATTTTATTCATAGCTATTTGGATTAGGTAAGTTTGAATTTCAAATTTATGGGATATTTGTTCATACGGAAATTTTGGGTGAAAAAAAAAAAAGAATTAGTTGTGTTCAATATAAGTTATCAATTGATGAATATTAAGATTTTTTTTTTTTTATAGAGTAAGGAATCTAAAAACTTTGATACGGGGATTCTAGAACTCTATGAGGTATAAGTGAGGTTGATTTATTAGAGTTATTCTAAGGCTACCATGGGATGACTTAATAAGTTTTTACGTTGATACGTAAGAATGTGACACTTGTTCCAATGAGGAGAGTCCAAGGATCTTAGGCTAATTTTGTTATAGGATTGAGATAAGGTTAACTTTTAAGTGTATTAACGAGGATAGAAGTCGGTCAGTAAATTTTGGGGGCTAAGGTTTCCTAAGTTGAACTGTCTAAATGCTAATATAATAAGTCGATGAATATTACGAGTATAGTATAAGAAAAGTAAGGTGCGATAAGTTTAGACATCCATCTCTAGTATGAGAAACTGCGGGATAAGCCAAAATTCAGGGCTATAGTTGAATAGAACTAAGTCACCATAAGTTGTTTTAAGTTGCGATTCACAAACGAGTACTTTGGTAGACAAATTTATATAGGATCGAGGAGACGTAAGGACAGCTTAATATTTATCTTATCAAAGTAGAGCATCGGAAGCGTGGATTATTCGGATTCTATAACTAATAGTCTAAACTTTTGTGTATCGAGGATAAGCGAATTTCGAGGACGAAATTTCTTTTAAGGGGGGAAGGATTGTAGAACCCGTAAATCAGTCTACGTGTAAGCCATGCATAATTCTAGTATTTAAAATTAAATTGACTTCATTGCATGATTATTTAAATGCATTTCTTTGAAGTTAATTATTTTAGTCATCAGTTTAATTTTATCATTTCAGTTAATTCAATGAGGCCGGACTGGAGTTGGAGGTTTGAGATAGAATTTAAGATTCAGAAAACATTTCAGAATTTATTTTAGCTAGCAAGTAAGTTAATTTAAGTTAAAAGGAAGTTTAAGGAGTTATTTTAGCAACTTGAGGTGAGTAGAAAATAAATTCATTTAAGTTCCATAATTAAGGGGTTAGTTCACTAAATTAATTAAAGGATAGGTAAGGCTCTTAAGTTTTAAAAAATTATCAACTAAACAACAATTTCCCTTCATTTTTATTGTTGAATTTCGGCCCCTAGGTTACTAGGCAATTCCTTTGCCAACTCACCCTTTGACACATTCTTTGTTAAGTTTAGCATGCAAGCCTTTTTAATTATTAACCATCCTTAATTAATTAATTCATAACCAATATCCTAACCTAGATTAGCAAGTGGATTCGGTCACCTCTTTTCCCCCCCAAGAAGATTTGATAGCAAACCAAATTCAAAATTCAAAAGAGAGGAGACTTGGTCATACCATTTGAATTCCTTTATTAGTGGATCTCCCTCACTCTCCTAACCATCACCTCCCCTCACCCATGAACGAAATTCAGAGCATTTTATAGTAAAAATTTCGTGAGCCTCATAGCAAGAAGTAGGAGAGGAAATAGAGTAGCAAGCAAGAAAAGAAAACGCTCCATCTCCTCCGCGCCGGATCGTCGTCGTTTCGTTCGTTTTATTTCAAAACGAAACCAGGCATGTACATATGTTTTTCTAAACCTCAATCAAGTCATATTAACATTATTTTCATGATTCATGACCACCCTTCCATGCCAAAAACGAAATACAGCACAGAATTTTTAAGGAAACACATGCAGATTTTTTTTGAGTTCTTGAGCAGCTTTACGGTTTCACTTGTTGTGATGTTTCAGGTGGATGGCTCGACTCCAGGCTCCCAAGGCGACATCTAGGCATGTACTAGGATGGATTAGGACCACTTTGGTCCATTAAAATCAGCCCCCATGCATGAGAGAAATCGAGATGACAGCAACTCCCCTTTGCTGTCATTTTTGTGCTTCAAATTTCAGTTTTGTTGTCATGGGAAGAGATCTGATCTTGGCTGCCCCAGGGGCTTATAGCCATGGTTAGATCACTTCCCTAGCATGTCTAAGACGTGACTAAGTCGCCCTTTTGGTGGCTCGGTCCATGGCTCCTCGGTTTTTAAATCAAAACAACAAAACAGCCCCTCCCCTTCTCGCCCCTTCGGTTTTTGACAGCTGGTGTGTCTTGGCTTGTTTGGGTTAGATTTCGAGTCATGGCTGGCCTAGGGCCAGTAGCCATGGCTAGGACCCTTCCCTAGCAAGCATAGGACGTGGTCAAGTCGGCCATAAGTGGCTTGAGCCATGTCCCAAGTCGTTTGGACAGAAGCAACACAAGTGTCCTCTCGGCCCCTTCATTTTTGACAGCAGGTTTGCATTTCGTTTTTGTGTCTTGGTGTGGATCTGGTTCGGCCTTGTGCCCTTAGCCACGGTCCATACCACACCCCAAGATGTCTAGGTCATGCCACGGTAAATTGGTGGCCACTGGAACGACGCAAGACATCGATCAAAGCAAGACACTACGCACTACACAGCTGCTGGATTTTTTTGACAGCAGGTTGCTGTGCCGGTGCGAGGGCTCGTCTGAGTTCTTGGTTGGCTTTTAGCCTATGGCCTTGGACTGGACAGTGCCCCATTGAGTTAGGAAGGTCATGTTTTCGACCGTTCGTGATTCGGATCATTTTTGAGGTCGTTCGAGAATTTACGGTGCGATGTGCCAAATTGACTCTCGATAGAATGTTTCATGTTTTGGCCTCCATATCACCTAGATTTCGACCCTCATAATTTTAGGAGCATAAATTCATAATTTTAAGCGTATTTTAATCATGACGTCACGTTGGTTCAGTGTTGGTTCGGGTTGGTTTAAAGTCATGATTAAATACGAGGCCGTTAGACGTAGTTGTCGCATTTTAGAAATTTAATTGCATAAATTTGCCTAAGAAAAATCCATTGCATATTTTCATGGTATTTTTAGCTTGCAGCGAGCCTGGGGACGATCCATTCCAGTTGGTAAAATTTCAGGATATTTTCATTATCGTCAGTTAATTATTTTACGTGCATGAAAACAGAAAAATGATTATTTTTGAGATTTATGCGATATGGCTTGTGGTTCATTCACTATGTGGGAGCATTATTTTTACGGTCGCCAGTGACCGCTCAGTTCAGGTTGGTATCATCGGGTCTTCAGTGACCGCTCAGTTCAGGTTGGTACCATCGGGTCTTCAGTGACCGCCAGTTCAGTTTCAGGCTCCCCGGTAGTCAGTTACCGATCAGTTCAGCTTAGTGCAGTGGCCACAGGCGTAAAACATAATCTCAACAGAAAAGTTTTATCAGTTATTTCAGTGCAGGCTCCAAGGAGCAATTATTTTCACTGTGATTATCAGTTCAGCATGCACGTATTATAATTGCTCAGTACAGATTATTTTCAGCATGTCTCATGGCATGATATTTTATCTCATGCATATTTTACTTCAGATTTTACTCGTTACCTGTGATATATGCATGCTGAGTCTTTAGGCTCACTAGACTTGATTGTTGTAGGTACTGATGAGGCCAGGGCCGAGGGCGGGGACCAGTGAGCCAGCTTGGGTCGGCAGTAGTGGCACCCGAGGACCTCAGTGCAGCAGTTGTTATTTTATTCCGCAAACAATTTTTATCAGTCGTTGGATATTTTTTTTTTAAATTATCATTGTTGGCAAAATTTATTTTCTTCCGTTGCTATGTTTTAAACATTGAACTTGATTCATCAGTTGATTTTATGAATTAGGCCATTTAAGTTCTTTTAAAAAGAAAATTTTTAATTTTCCGCAAATTTTCAAAGCTAGCAGTTTTAGGGCCTTTACATCCCCATGTATAGTTTTCTCCCGGTCGATCGAGTGTATGTGGAGAACATCCCCTTGTTGGAGCATATGTGTCGAGTTGCTCCAGTATCAACCCACCACTCGTTGGGGTTTTCAACCAAATTGGCTTCCAAAATAACTGCAGACAAATTAAGTTGAGAAAAATCAAATGGTACCGACCTTTCTTGAACTACATTGACTTGAGGATTTCCCTTTTTTGGCTTCCTACAATCCTTAGCCATGTGATTTGGTTTTTCGCAGTTATAACAAGTGCCTTTGAATTACTTCTTATTTGGTGGTTGTAGGCCTTGTTGTGGTTGCTTCTCAAACTTCCTCTTCTTTCCTTTGAAACTCGTTTCAACAATGTTTACCCTTGCTGCCATTTTACTTGCCTTGGCCTCGGTGCTCTTGTTGTCCTCTTATATCCTCAATCTCATAATGAGATCCTCCAATCCCATCTCCTTCCTTTTATGCTTCAAATAGTTCTTGAAATCCTTCCACAATGGAGGGAGTTTCTCGATCAACGCAGCAACTTGGAAAGATTCGCTTAGACTCATTCCTTCCGCATGAATCTCATGCAAGAGAAGTTGTAGTTCTTGCACTTGACTCAGCACAGATTTTGAGTCTATCATCTTGAAGTCCAAAAATCTCCCAACAATGAACTTTTTCAAGCCCGCATCCTCCGCCATGTATTTCTTATCAAGCATATCCCAAAATTCCTTGGCGGTCTTGACTTGACAATACACATTGTACGATGCATTGGCAAGTACATTGAGGATGTAGTTCTTTCACAAGAAATCACATTGGTTCCATGCATCCAAATCGGCCCTCATGTTGGTGTCTGTCTCGTTTTCAGCAACGATGGGAGAATCCTCCTTCAAGAACCTTGACAAAACTCAAGGTTGCGAGATAGAAAAGCATCTTTTGTTGCTATTTTTGAAATCTGCACCAGAAAACTTCTCCGGTTTCTCTCCCGGTGCAACGGCTGCATGTGGTGTTGTAGATGTTGACGCCATTGAAATTATTCTTACAAATGATTAAAAACCAAAATTCTTCTTAAGATTGTTGTTTGTGGTATTCAAAGATGAGAGGAGAAGCAAGAAGAAAATAAATGAATGGCTTTGTAGAGGCAAGTGTTGAACACTTTCTCCTTAAGAAGAATTTGCCCCTCACAATGTGCTAGAGGTTGGTGGCAATCTTCTCCCAAGATACAACTACAACTCTTGAATAATGAGCACTCAAATATTCAAGTTCTATCACAAGGAAATGAATGGAACTCTCTCTTGTTGAAGAAGGAAGAAGAAGAAGATGCAAAAAGATGATATTATGCAATATATTTTGATTTCTAAAAATCAATCATTTAATGTTTTTCATGTTAAAAGACATGATCTTTCATTCATAGGGAGTGTCCCTTGGCCATTGTAACTGATCAGAATCATCAAACAATACCAAGGAAATGAAAAAAAAAAATCAGAAAATTCGAAGGGACACGAATACCTGCAGGCACTCGCTCGCGCCTGCACGCGCGCGCGCTGCCGAGCATCTCTCGGTAGCGTCTGCTGAGCTGCCGAGCGCTCTCGGTAGGCGCTGTCTGCGCGCGCGCAGGTGCACGCCTGCCACTGGCAGGCGGCAGGCGCGTGCACCCGGGCGACTGTACACGCGAATTTTTTTTTTCTTCGATTTTTGTCCCTTACATGTTCCGACTACTCGTTTTAAGTTCGTTCATCATTCGATGAACTTGTTTCGAGTTTAGTTCAGAACCACCGAACTTAATATTCGTTCATTAAGTTTCGTTTTTCGTTTCGAATTTTTTCAATCAAACATATTGATTTATTTGCTTAATTTTCATTAATTAAGCATCAAATTCCAACAAAAAGTACTTAAAAGCCCAATCTCCCACAACCATATATTGATGGTCATAAATATTCACACCATTAAAATGTGAATCATATTGAGTGAAAGTTGAAGATTCTCTTCTAATTACAAACCAGACACTTGATTTGTACATTAATTAAATTATAAGCCTTCCTAATTGAAGACACAATTTACTTTCACAAGTCCAATAATGTTCAAAAATCCCCCACATTAATGTAAATTGTGTTAGAGTAAATACTCAACAAGTCAACTTGTAGCTTGAGTTTATCGACTCTTATGCTATAAACGATCTTTGTTTTAATAATATTTTATGTTTTATACATTTTGTCATTTAATTTATTTGTATATTAATGCAAGTTGAATAAATAAATATATTGAATATATTATAGTACAATGAGTTCGTATTTATGATGGCGATCATGAACACATTTAAAAGTTACCATATGTTATAAACTTGTTCTTAGTCGATCCAGCCACTTAAAATAAGGATAAAGTTCGCTCGAGCTTAAGACTAGCATATGTGATAGTGTGTACCACGTTTCATTGGTAGGGACATGAAGATGTTTGATCATACATGATGAGTACCCATATGATGGGTCACTGAACAACCTTCTCTCGGATGTTCCAAGTGGTTATCATGTATTGAATAAATATATCCATGGTTATGAATTTACAACATTAGTGCTTACTATCCAAGACAACATAGAGGCTCTACATACTAATGTTTACTTTAACTCGTTTATCGACTCCGTGAGGGTCATCAGGTAGAGAGGTTGTGTGTATTATAGACATACGTACAAGCCAATACTTTGTATTCAGAAATTCACTGCTCATCTATGAATGTTGATATCTTATAAGATCTGATGAATTAACAGTGCAAATAATATATGGCCAGAGTATGAGATGTTCTTTAGGATAAAGTGATTATCTAGTTACACATGTTATGACACTATGATTCCCTAGTGTGAACTTGATAAACATAAGCGTGTTTCTTTTCAAGAAAGTAATAAAATAAGTTCTATTTTTTTTTATCTCATACACAGTGATTTGTGGGTCCTTTTACTATTCTTAACATTTTTTGAGGTAAGATGATTTGTGTCATTCATTGATGATTGTACTCGTGTTACACATATTTTTTTGATTAAAAACAATTTCGTGTCTCCGTGATTAAAAATCAATGTGGAATCCAATATCAAGAGAATTAGCTCAAATAATGCCAATGATTACTTAAATAATGTCGTTACACCTTACTTTAAAAAAGATGGGATATTGCATGAATCCTCATGTGTATATACAACATAACAGAATGGAGTAGTGGAAAGGAAAATGTATATCTTCTCACATCCACTAGAGTCTTATTATTTCAAAAAGGACTGCCAAAATCTTTTTGGGGGGAGCTGTTCTTAAATCCATTAACCTTATAAATCGTTTACCTACTCGAGTTTTGGGGCTCAAAAGTATAATGGAAGCACTCTCAACCTTTTATCCAGATCTTTGTATCATAGATAATCTTTTTCCACGAATTTTCGGAAGTATGTCATTTGTCAATATTCATGGACAAAACAAGGGGAAATTGGACCCAAGGTTAAATGTATCTTTGCGGGATATTCTTTAACTAAAAAAGGGTACAAGAGTTACTACCTTCCGTAAAAGAAATTTTATATCTGGTGAGATGTCACTTTTAAAGCAGATGCGTCTTACTTTACCGTACATTACCTTCTACTAGCTCATCCTATATTCCTGAACCAGCGCCTACATTGCCTAACTCCAGCTTACCAAGTTCTGAAAAATCAGTCTCCACAACTGAACCAACTGTGATTGAAAATTCAAATATTGAGAGTGATAAGTTTTGTAAATATGGCTGCTCCTGGATCTCTCAATTGTCCAACATCCAACTAGATCGACTACTTGAGGTCACAACTTTTCACTCTTCATTACAAGATGAAACTAAAAATGAGACCCTTGACCAGGATCTTCCCATTGTTGTAAGAAAAGAAACAAGGAGGTTCACCAAACTATCTATGTACCACTTTATCATTTTCTGTCCTTCAAGCAATTTTCACCTTCCCATAAAGACTTGTTAATCTAAAACCATTGATATTCTCAAAAATATATCTAAGGAAAACAAACAAGGAGGTTCACCAAACTACCTATGTACCACTTTATCATTTTCTGTCCTTTAAGCAATTTTCACCTTCCCATAAAGACTTGTTAATCTAAAAACCATTGATATTCTCAAAAATATATCTAAGGACCAAAAGGAATGGAAACAGGCCATGAATGAGTAACTTGAGGCATTAAAGAAGAATAAAACATAGGAGTTGATAAAGTTAGCTAAAGAAAAGAAACACAGCGGATGTTAGTGGGTTTATAATGTGAAGTATAGAGCTGATGAGTGCAAGGTACGGCTTGTAGCCAAAGACTTCACTCCAACTTATGACATCGATTCTTTGGAAACTTTGGCTCAAGTAGCAATGATGAACATAGTTAGAATAATATTGTAATTAACAACTATTTATGGGTGGGAATAAAAACAATTTGATGTCAAGAACGTTTTTTTTTTAATGGAGAATTGGAAGAAGTGATTTATATGGATGTTCCACCAGGTTAATCAAATAACTTGGCTGTTGATGCAGCGTGTAAGATCAAGAAAGTTTAGTATGGGCTTAAGCAATCACCACGAGCTTGTTTTGACAGATTTGCGCGAGCTATATATGTTTGCTACGGGGTATAAACAAAGCCAAGGAGATCACACGTTTATGAAAAACTCAACTTAAGGAAAAATCACAGCCCTCTTGGTATATGCTGATGATATTATTGTAACAAGAAACGATGAATGACGGAGAAAGAAGCGCTAAGGTTGCGATTGGCCAAAGAATTTGAAATTAAAGCATTGGGACGGCTAAAATATTTCCTTGGCATTTAAGTGGCTCACTCTAGATGGCGTATTTTCATCTCCCGACAAAATTTTGTGACAAATCTTCTCAAAGAAACGTGCCAGAAATAATGCAAACCAGCTAGCACTCCTATCAACCCAAATATCAAGTTAGGAGAGGAAAAAAAGATGTTGAACAGATAAAGGAATGTATTTGCGACTACTTACTAGACGCATTTATTTATCTCATACACGACCGAAAAGTTCTTATGTTGAGGGCATAATTAGCTAGTTCATGTAAGAGCACAAAGAAGGTCATCTTCAAGCAGCATATCGGGTACTGCAATACCTCAAAAGAACATCATGAAATGCTACATTGTTTAAACAAAGTGACAAGTTGTTGCTTGAAGTCTACACAGATGCTAATTATGCCGGATCTATTATTGAGAGAAGATCAACCTCAGGGTATTGCTCCTTCCTTGGTGAGAATCTAGTGACATGGAGAAGTAAGAAACTAAACGTGGAACACGATCTGGTGCAGAAGCTGAATTTCGAGCAATGACACAATGAATATGTGAACAACTACAAATAAAAATGTCTTAGATGATATGAAGATTAAGAGGGATGACCAATGATGATTTACTGTGATACTAATCTGCAACCAACATAGCTCACAGTCTAGTTCAACGTGATTGAAAGAAGTATATCGAGATTGATCGACACTTCATCAAAGGAAAAACTAGAAAGTGAGTTGATTTATACACCATATGTGTCCACACACAACCAGCTGACGGATGTGCTTACCAAAGGATTTAGCAGTTCTTGGTTCCAAAACATTATCTCCAAGCTGAAATGGAAATAGAATCTCCAAGCTGGAATGGAATATATCTATTCACCAGCTTGATGGGAGTGTGGAAAAATATATTTTAATTGGTATTTTATTCAGAGATTTGTAGCAGATTATATATATCAATAAATTGTTAAGATATCATCCCGGAAGTTATGATATTTGAATAATTTGATAGACTCATTTTCTTCTATGATTTTTCCTAAGATTTCTATACAACAATGTAGTTGTATTCTTTCTAATTAAGAGAAAATATCATATTTCTATTCTGCACAATATCAAATCATCCGATCGTTTTTTTTTTGACAACTAAAAACAATATCGTGGAAAAATTTACGAGTTAAACACATGTAAAAGCAACATCTAAATTTCTCTTGCCATCGGTTGAAAATGATGATGGCATCAATTATTATTCATTGAGTAGCATTCTAAAGCTAAAATTCTTCAGCTTCATCAAGAAAAATCGAGGGATATACAGCTGCATTAGAGAAATTGAGAGCTTTCTTGAGCTTCCGTGGATCAAATATTTCGACTTGAACCAAAAATGTTGAACTGACTGGGCGATGATCAGATAAACTTGTCTCTACTCTCTTGTAAGAAAGTTGTTTAATGTCTTTCCCTAACCAAAGTATTCGGTCGCACCTGCAAAATTTTTAACCATGGTTATTTCGTGTAAAAGTAGTAATGTGCAGCCTTTTGAAGAAAATTTGAACTTACCAAGCTGGAGATCTCTTCTTCTCTCCTTCTTTAGAGCACTCCCCGACGTACTTGTCAGTGTCGACCTCATACTTGTATGTAGGTGCAAATTCAATGGTCCCTTCATTCCACCCATCAAACACTCGCCCATTTCGAAGCTCTTTGATTAACTGCAGTATATTTTTGGCATGTAAGAATGTCTCCTCTCAAAACATAGTACATATCAAGTGACGAAGAAAGAAAAACATCGGGAATAACAGAGCATCCTTCAGATTAGCCCTCGTCTAAATCAAAGCCAAAGAAACGTGTTAAATAACATGTCGCCCCTTTATCCAGCAACCAACTTAGTTGCTGAAAGAAGAGTTTGCTCAGTTCATGCTTTTTCCAATTCATTTGCTTTTAATCACTTTACTTGGAAGCGTTCAAAGTTAATACAAACTCATAGATCTCAACCCCCCTTGTTCCTGAAGAAGTCTGCCTTTCAGATATCTAATTCATCAAATCAGTCACCAGAACAAATAACCAAAATCATAACAGGATTATCGATATAACGAAGGCAACTAGACAGTTGATACGGAAAGTAATATAGCTGCCTAATGATACCTGATCACTGTTGAGAAGTTCTGTCCACCGCTTCTCATTAACAAGCTTCCTCACTTCTTCATCCAACATATTGAGCCGATAATTCAGATCTCCAAACCAGAATATCTGACTGTTGCATCGAAACATAGGCCACTAATAATTTCATTACAAATTCATTACTATCTATCTGATATTATTTGTTAATCATTTAAGGACACGTTACTAGCTAGGTATTTATTATATCATTTAAGGACAAAAGAAATGCCAATACAATGGACGACTAAGCCATTTGGGTCACAGAACTCCCATAAATGTTTGCGGTTTGGCGAATCAGAATAAGATGAAACACAAGGATGCTTCAAGGACTAGTCCAATGCAAAAAAAAAGCTTTTCAGACCAAAGTACTTTTCTCTCAAAAATTCCAATACTAGACTCTGATGTTCAAACTATAGTAATTCCCACTGGCATATGCCCAGGAACAAAAATAAAACATGATTAAGATGATCTTCAACTACAGAGTGCACTTACTCGTGAGAAGGAATTGTTTGGGGCTGCTCAATGTCAAAGACAGAAGAGAAATGAGTCCGCCGTAAAATCTCACATACATCAGAATTACGCCTTTGCTTATCCCCAAACTTTTGACCCGAAGATAAATGAGAACAAACAAAGCATAGACGAGTTTGAAAAAGGGACATACTGACAGATATCGATCCCTGTACAGAAGCGAATGAATTTGTAACAATAAATTTGTGCTAGGAATTAATCATGTAACATAAGAGTGCAACACTTTGAATTATCTATAATTGGGAATTTTCTGGACACAACAATCATGTATGATATATCTGGTCTATGCTACATGATATCATAATTCATAGTATCTAATGCTATCATATAATTATGCTTCATGTATGTAAACAAAAAAAGAAACAGAAATAAGAACTATAGATGATAAAGAAAAGGTAGAGGAAGAGAAGGAAAAGAAGGGAAAAATAAGTACAGGGAAACACTACCTTATTTCCCATGTATCCCATTAGCCCAATTCCAACCTGAGAAACTTTCAAGTTGTTTATGTGTCTTCTTAATCTTCTATGCACCCACACTGATATGTATATTCCAACCATCTGCTTGCTCACAATCCGAATATACATTGGCCGTGATTTCAATGCATCCTTTGAAGGTACATTTTCCTCTTTGACCTCTAACATTTCTACCAATGGATCTTCTTCATCTCCAAAAATTTGTTCTGATTCATCAGAGAGAGAATCTAAAACGTCAAGCTTATCATCCTGGTCCATACAAATTAATCCTAAGTTTCCAGAGCTATGATGCATTTTCTTCAAGACAGAACAGCGTTGACCACTACTTTGAGGGCTAAAGGCAAGACTGCTATTCATCCATCCAGAACCAATTCTTGCAGAACTGCTTAGAACTCTTCGTAATTTATCTCTAGAAGCTAGAGTTTGAGATGTAGCTTCCAGTGAGTGTTCAGGCCAGTCTAATCTGCTATCCCAATCAATGCCATATATTTTACTTATGTGGATATTCTTCCCAACGCTGTTTTTCTCACTACCACTAGTTTTGACTACGCATGTGGAATTTTCTCCAATTAATTCTAGTACGGGAACATCTGCAAGTACATCAGAAGCAGAGGAAGTTCTTAAAACAGGAGAGGGTGGTGCACTGTAGCTCTTATGTTTAGTTTCAGGTTCCGAGGACTTGTTTAAAGTCTTTCGGATAATTGCCTCCCATTTGGATATCGGCCGTCTATTTTCTGCTCCAAGTATATTCCCAGCATTCAAAGGAACAACCTCTTGAAAACTGCGCACCATAAAATTTGAAGGAAATTCAGAATCGAACTGAGTCTGAAAAATATTGCATTATAAAGGATAAATTTAGAGGAAGCTAATTCAAAACGAGAAGTAAAATACATTCTCTTATCAACCATAAATACAATTGGTAAAGCATAAGTCCAAAAAAACGGAAAAATAAAGCTAATCAAGTTGATAGATTTTGTTTTTGAATCAGTTGGCAGAATATCTTTAAAGGAGAAAATTTGGAAAAATAAACTACCTAAATAAAAGTTAGCATCACACTATAATTTGGTTGATTCTTCTAACTTCAAGTACTGAGAATAATTCACATGTTTGAAGATGTAACTTACCCAAGAATGTACATATCTGCTGGCTCTTGTATGCATAGCCATTCATCAATATCGAGATTGTCATTAGGGAGTCTACCAGAAACATTCCAAGTGCCTATAGTTACTCTGCGGAAAAAAAAAAGAACAGTTGAGGAATCACATTGTTATGGTACAAAAATGAAAGAGACTGAGACTCAATGAAAGCACGGTCTACTAAAAATCAATCACCAAACCTCACATCTTTTGTGTTAATATACAGGACTCGCAGAGTTTCAGATTTTCCTCTTCTGTGTTTTAAAGAACACTCTTTTGAAGGCATCCCTGGAGAATTAGATTTTCAATCATTAATGATCAATACAAGAACTGAGAATCCAATTTTTCCGATGGTTGATTCCCATCACATAGCATATGATCATTTCTATTAATATTTGCTACTATTATGGTTTGCCATCGTGGAGCCTGTTGTTCCACTTCCATTGACATTACGAGGAACGGATGCCGTTTTTGACATAGTTTATTTAAAAATATAAATAAAAATAATTAGATAATTTGGATAATTTTCTAAAAAATTGGAAAAAAGTTGACGAAAATATTTAAAAACTTTCTGCACCAGCATCTAAATCGCCGATATTCCAAAGAAAAAATGGCGTTATAGTGACGCGTCCGTTTTAGCTTGAAACTTTGTCGCGGCAGCTGCCATTACTTTTACGTTCTGGCCCTTAATTGACCACGATGGCAAACCATTGCACCAGTTACATTAAAATTAAATAAAATGAACTTCCGAAAAATTTTAGAAACAACTTCAGTCCATACATTCATGCATCACTCTCAGGAACTCCTCATATTCACAAATCTTGCACAAATTTATTTCTTTGTAATCCAGTGATCATCATCATACAGCCATCTGTTTTTCATAAAGCTAGTTGCTATATTGGATTACAATAGTAAAATCATATGACCAAATTTACTTACTTCCTGTTTCTTCAGTAGAGCATACGGACTGAAATCCTTGTGGTACTCTGACATTATCCTCATGCCTTGTTGCATACTTTGGTGAACAACCTGATAGGAAATTTCAGATATATTAAAACTTAATTCCATCAAGAAAATAATCCCACAAATCAAATTTGCACAGAAAATTCAAGAGAAATCAATACCACCATCCTCACTATCCTTGTAAAAACAAAAGCAATAATTTGGAAAGAAAAAACCAAATTTGCACAGAATTCACGAAACTCCACACCATCATCCTCAACCCCAAATCCAATCACTATGGTAAAACATAAGCTTGAACAAGAAACAATTTCGTTAACAAATACCATCATCCTCGCTTTCCGTATCAACCTCATCTTCACTAAAATCATTAACCTTTGGCTTAATATTCAGCCATTTCTTCATCACAATGGAAGGCCAGAAGGGCTGTCAACAAAGAAACAAACACTATCACCAACTTTACCAGTCAAGCAATTCAACAAACATTTTCATCACATCACATCACTCACCTCAGAACGCTTTGCTCTCTGAGTTCTCATGCTCCAATCATCAACCACAAATCCCACAGCCTTTACAATCTGTTCACAACTGTACATGGAGTTTATATACATGGTTTCACGCCATCCCAGTACAAGTTGTACAACGTTAGGCTCCTTCTTGATGCGAAACACAGCGAAGATTCGTGATTTGGACCAAACAATAAATGACAGAAAAAAATAAGTAATAGTCAAGAAGGAAGAGACATCCACTTCCCAAGTTGCACTGATAATTTTTTATGGTCCTAACACGAATTGTCATCTTTTTCTTGATGTTTGAAAGCATTATTTAACAACTCGAAAAAAAAATGGAAGAAAAAATCAAAATTGTATAGTAATAGTAGAATGTCATCCTCAAGATCTTCATATTGTGTAAATAAATATAGACTAATTTAATAGGCTTTGATTGTTGGCGACAACTGCACGGAGTGTGTATATACATACTCACGCACATACACATTCATTTTATTTATATTTAAATAAATATAAAAATATAATTATAAAAAATAATAAAAAATTATATTATAATTTTGATATAAAATTTATATTTAAATGAAGATATAAATATGATTATAAGAAATAGTGAAAGATTACATTATAATTTTGATATAAAAATAAAAAAATAAATAAATAAAGATAGAGAAAAAAAAATTTGAACCTACAATTTAAAGTATAAGAAACAAATGTTATATTTGTTAAGTTATATGTGACTTACATTAAATTATAACTATTAATATATATAATTATTAAAACATACCATGACACTAAAGATCTCACACTTGGCAAAAACTTGTGTGAAACGGTCTCACAGGTCGTATTTTGTGAGACATATTTCTTATTTGAATCATCATGAAAATTATTATTTTTTATACTAAGATTATTATTTTTTATTGTAAATATCAGTAAGGTTGACCTATCTCATAGATATCTCATAGATAAAGATTCGTGAGACCTTCTCACAAGAGACGTGCTCTTTACACTTAATAATATAACGATCATGATTGGCATGCGTGTTAAATATTAATTAAT
Source organism: Primulina eburnea (assembly GCF_022965805.1). Taxonomy (NCBI): domain Eukaryota; kingdom Viridiplantae; phylum Streptophyta; class Magnoliopsida; order Lamiales; family Gesneriaceae; genus Primulina; species Primulina eburnea. Next base: position 23,736,405 of record NC_133114.1, read on the forward strand.
TAATCAAAAATATTTGTCGACTTAAAAGATTGGTTGACGATTTTTTCAAACTTTCAAATTTTATGTGTGTTAAGATATATATAAAATAAATTATAATAATTAAAAATAAAGTTATTTTTGTAACAAATATGTGATCTATCAAAAGTAATTACTATAATAATCGCAGATTTAATAATATAGTAAGAGATTACTACTATATATAAGATGAAAATATATAGATATTTTTGGATGAAGAATATTTTACAAGAAAAGTAATTTTTGTCACAAGAAATGATTTTTTTTTTTTTATTACGGTGGTGTTCGATATGTTTTTATCTTATAAATTATATTTATAACACTTGAAAAGTTTGACTCGCCAAAATTTAATAATTTTTTAGGGTTTAATTTTGTCTCTTCAAAGTATAAAAAAGTTTCAAATACATTTAAGGTGTAATGACATAAACTTGTTCCATCTAGAAGAAAGGCGATGATTTGAATTCACCTTTAAGAAAATCCAAATGTTTGAAGGACCTGTCAAACCGATTTTTAACCGGTTTACTGATTCGATACCATCCTGACCGGTTCTTGAGCGGGTTTAATCGGTTTGGCATGTAAAACGGCTTTTGGAGGTTGTCCTACCGTATCTGTACCAGTTCCTGTTCGAACGGGTTGTCCGGACTGTGTCCGTGCCCGATTCTCGGTTGAACCGATCAGTCCGATCTGATATTGAAAATACTGGTTTTGGTATTATGTTGAAGCTCGCACTACAAATGGTCAATCACTTTTATGATTGACTTAGATATCGTGACTAGAAAAATTAAACGATATTGATTTAGATATTGTGCCTCAAATATTTAAATAATTAAGTTACTTAATTAATCTGCATATTAAAATTCTGTTATGTTACTTAAGAATAAGAAATGTTCATTTATAGACGTAAAACATAGAATAATCCAAAATAACATCTAACAATAGAAAGAAAAATATTTTTCGAAAACATATATGTTACGATTTTCCCAAGTTTATTTATCAAAAATTCATTTTCAATTTTTTAAAGGATTGAAAATAATCTAATCAAATCATATTGTCTCCAAAACACAGATAACGGTAATTCAAATTGTAATAATAATCTCCCTAAAAAAATTTGTAATAATAATCATCCTATGACAACTTTCCAGGGAACAAGCTAAAAAAGAACTAATTAATGGGTTGCCGGCTATTAAATATTGTTCATGCAAAGTAGATATTTTTCCCATGCATGCATGAGATCAACGTCGTCAACAATGCCAGATGTCCAAATTACACACACACACACACACACATATATATATATATATATATATATATATATATATATATATATATATATATATTATAAAGAATTCAAGTCGAACGACTTTTGTTAAAATCTTAGAGTCCATATATGCAGCTGTATGTGGTTAGGTAAAAACTTGGAGATATGGAACTCGTGCTGCCAAAAAACTAGACCCCAGATGCGGCTCAGACCTGCCTAAATCAGCAGGGTCCAACCAGGAAAATTCGACCCTGCGTATCGACCAGACCGTCCAACCAGCTTGCCAAACTGTCAGCAAAATATTTAGTTAAGTAAAGTGGCTGCACATTTAAACCGAAAAATTGAATTTCAAACCAGATGTTCAGACAATGAAATTGTGTGGAAGGTTCCTGTCTTCAGACGAGAAATTGCATCTAAAAATATATGCATTCCTTCATAATTCAAATCATTATTTCTTCGAGTTTTCTCACATCTTATAACATTTGACTCCTTAGTTCTATAATATTTGTGAGGTGTTTGTTCTCCTGTATTAAGAGAGTGTATGTTCTCTTTGGAAACACAGTGAGTGGATGTTGTACACCATAAATTATTACAGCGAAAAAATTTTCATCTTGTCTGTGGTTTTTATCATAATAATTTTTAAGGGTTTTCCACGTAAATTTTGGTGTCCAATTTATCCTTTATTTTCATATTTATTATCACAAATTACCGCACGTGGAACCAACAAGTGCTATCAAAGCCTTGGTTTAAAATTTCTTAAAATTCTGAGTATGATCTGTGGTTGCAGTCTAAACTGATCTTCCACAACATAAAATTGATTACATTGAACTTTGTTATCTCGTACATGCCCGTCATTATGTCTACAACAATTTTAGTAGATTGGACAAAATAATCACACCTTAATAAAAAAAATCGGGCTATATGAGATGAAGTATTGTCAAGTATCTTTGAGATAAAAACAAAAAAAATTATCTGTGATACTCTGACAAAATATACGAGATCAAATTGCTACACAATATGATTTTCCTAAAGAGAAGACTTTTTACTCTTAGGATGGATGAATCCTCGTCGATGACTGACATATCAACATACTAAAAACTCTATTTTCCCAACTCACTTCTACAGGGCATAAAATAGAGGAAAATGAACGTGCGGAGCTTCTACTTCAAAGTCTATGCGATTCATATGATCAACTTATCAACATAACCAACAATACTCTTATGGGCTTTCTAAAATTCAAAGATGTCTTAACTGCAGTTCTCGGAGAAAAAATCTGGTGCAAGAATAAGGAAAATAGGTTGGTAACTTCAAAGCAGGCAGATGCTTTGCCGATGATAAGAGGAAGATTTATGGAACATGACTCCAGTGGGAGCTAAAGACGGGCTAGATCAAAGTCGAGAAGTAAGAAGAAAAATATTTACTTCTTTAAATGTGGCGGTAAAGTGCACTTCAAGAAAGAGTGTATGAGTATCGACAAGAGTTCTCCAAGAAATGTTGCCAGTACTTCAAGCGGCAACAGTTGTAGACGGGAGACACAAATTTTGTGACACATGGATTATGGATTCAGGAGAAACGTTGCATATGACGTCTCAGAGAGAATGATTTGATCATTGTGAACCGGTCTCAGGAGTATCTATATTCATGAGAAATGATCATACCTTGAAAATCGCTGGGGTCGGTACTATCAAAATAAAAATGTTTGATGACACCATTCGTACCGTACAGCGGTACGATATGTGAAGGGACTGACGAATTTTTTTTTTCCTTGGGGAAATTGGATGATATAGGATTCAAAACCCGTATCGAGAACGTGATCATGAAAATTGTGATGCGTGCGTTTGTAGTTATGAAGGCGAAAAAAGTTGCTGCAAATCTCTATGTATTTTTGGGAGAAACAAACAAAGAGGTATGACAAGTTGTTGTATCAATTGGTTCAGGAGAAGAATTAACAGTGTTATGGCATAGAAAGCTCGGGCATATGTCAGAACGAGAGTTGAAAATTCTCTTAGAACGGAAACTGCTACCGAGATTCACGAAGGTGTCACTAAATTTTTGTGAGCATTGTGTTACCACTAAACAACACAGATTCAAGTTTGACACTTTTACTGCTAGGAGAAAAAGAATATTGGAGCTGATTCATTCGGATGTTTGGCAAGCACCGGTTTTATCCCTAGGAGGAGTGAGATACTTTGTCTCATTCATTGATGATTGCTCTAGGAGATGTTGGATGTATCTAATCAAGAAGAAATAAGATGTTTTCCAAGTCTTCAAAGATTTCAAAGTGGGGGTTGAACTTGATTCTGAAAAGAAAATCAAGTGTTCGAGGACTGACAATGGAGGATAATATACCAATGACGAGTTTGATGCATTTTGTCAACACGAGGGCATTAAAAAACAATTCACAACGGCTTACACAACTCAACAGAATGGAGTGGATGAGTGGATGAACATGACCTTGTTGGACAGAACAAGAGTTATATTGAGGACTGCGGGTATAGACAAGTCATTTTGGGCGGAAGCAGTCAGAACCACTTGTTATATTATCAATCGTTCTCCTTCAGTCTTTGGTTAAACTTATATCCAGCAAAGAACTAACATACATAACCTTAGGATCCTCATACTCCCCCAATTTGACTTCCTCTAAAGGATCTTTTACTTCATGATGGTCATCCTTCATTTGGGATGACGCAACTACCAATTGTTAGGATCAAGCGCTTACCACTAGGCCAAAAGCTATAATTGTTAGCCAAGTCACAACTTTATTTCTTTATACTTGTGGCATCGCATAGTGCACTTACTTGAGTGCTAATAGGTCTAGAGAGGTACATGTCTATCTGTTGGTGTTGTCTCATATCTCTTAAAGATCAGTTTTACCTTTTCCCTACCGTCAATCATGTCCCCAGCAGAGACAGTATTACCTGTTAAGATCTGATGTCACTCTTTACGGCCCACTTAGTCAACCAAATCAAGCGGCGCAACGTCAGCAGCTTGACGCATGAGAAATTCCCAGAAGATCACCCATCCCAGTACTACTCTCACTCATGCACACTTAACCCAACACATACACTTTACATATCGAGGTTGCAACTGCCTTTTCATCCCTTTAACTAAACTTAATAATCAATCTCTCAATCAATGGTTGAATCATTAGCTTATATGGCACGACAATAGTTGGCTTGTAGATTATTTCTAACACTCGACTTGGAAATGGTGTTTTCATGTACACTAGATTCCCTTTCTAATTTTTACCACGTAATTTAATGATTCCAAAGTCATTATTATAATATCTAGACTCCATGGCACTTGCTCTAACTTAAAACAATTGGCAATCAGTCTCAACCTTTTCAAAATCATCCTCCCTCCAAAATAGCAAAAATTTGTGCATCAAAGATGAGACGCACTAATTTGCATGAATCTAGTCTTTGCTTAACATTGCTTGAAACTTGGCTGATGAATTTACCACAAATAATGTACACATAGAAGACATACTCCTTACTTTTACATCAGCTAGAAAAACTCCAATCGTCTTTGTTTTCTTCCCTATAAATGCAACAACTAATGCTTCTTTTGGGATTAAATCTTTTTCACTTTTATCCTAACTCCCCAACATTCTCACCGGTAAGACATTGATTGTTGATCCATCATCAATGAGGACTCTAGAGGTAGGTTTCTCATTGACACGAACCTTGATATATAGTGGCCTTATATGTTTGGTCATTTCAGGCATGTGATTTTCAGTGATCACCTTTTTGGGCTTGTTTGTGTGTTCTTCTTTGATAATCACACCTGAACCAACCTCGGGGAGTTTACTGCAAGTGGATTATTCTTGCATTGCTACCTCAATCCTTGATTCCCCGTTGTCTTCTTTCATGAGTTTGAAAATTTATGGAAATATAACTACTCATGTTGCACAATCAACTGAAATATGAAACTTAACCAAAACAAAATCATGTTTTTTTACGTTTTTTGATATCATCGTAATTGAGTAAGTCATCATCTTCATCACTTACGTTATCTGTAGTAGTTGACCTGTTAAATTTTGATTTGCTCTCCATTTTACCAAGTTCCTCCCTTCTAGAAGCTGGTCTTTCCCTTAGTGTGTCGTTCTTTATTTGGTCCTTGTGATTGGCCTGGGGAATTTAATATATTGGGTCATTCTCCACACAATCCGTATTTGACTTTTAGAAGCAGAAAAAATCTAGACCTAACTATCTGTCGTTTTGCACTCTTTTCAATGGGATATTTTCACTTGCTCATGATCTATTATGCCTTGATATGATAACCTTCTCATATGATCAGACTCTTTTGACTTGGAGTAAAATGAGTCTCTGTTATAAAGGTTATTATCAACCCTTTTGTGAGATGACTCCCCATGGAATCATTGACTCTTTCTTTCGCCATAAAATGACATACCACTCACTGGTTGTGAGTTTACTGCTCTTGTCGAGAACTTTTGGTTCATCGACCTGAAGTTTGTGATTCTCCAAACATTTCTGGAATAATTATGGTGGATAAGTTGTCTTCTCACTTCACTAGCATTATCCTCAAAGATTTGCCCTCTAGAATCTAACACTTATTTATTTTTCTCTCGGTGATTGCATGTTCCTCATTCGTTTTTCATCCAACAAGGCTCGCAAATCTGTAACATTCACGTTGATTGAAACCATTTGCGGAAATGGATCATCATACAGCCATGGTTTCTTACTTTTCATGGAACTTCAGCACTCTCTTGTTGATTCTTTCCTGCAAAATGTTTGTGAAAGCCAAACATACTTTAGTATAATGGTTAAACAATTTTTTATACTTCCAATAATCACGGCATTTTGACTTATCCTTTGATGGGACTCGATGATCTGGTGGGAATGTAATAAAATTTTCTTTCACCAAAAAAATCTAATATATCATTGGTCTTTGCAACATCAAAGTTATACTGAACAACTTGTGTCGATGGTGCATTATTCTTCCGTTCTGTCTCCACTAGATTCTTTTTTAGTAGTGGACACAGACATGACCCAGTAGAAAGCAATTCATCCAGTGAAACTCCCTCGACTTCTTGATAATAAGACCTCATAATTTTTGTTTGTAAGACTCTTCTTTCATCAACTCTTCGTATTCAGCAGCAAATACACATAAGTCCCTAAATTCATTCATTGGAATTTCTTCTTAATTCAAAGTCTGAGATCTTTTGTACCATTTTCACAAATTTTGTTTCAGGTAAGATAATTTTACACCTCTTTCTCAACTTCTTGAATATGTCAATAAACATATCAGTGAATTCTTCTTTCATTTGACTGATCCTAGATAAGTCACCTATAATACCTCGAGTTCGGTTTTGTATAATTGAGTATGAAATTGTCTTTCCATCTCCTGCCAACTCACAATTGAGTTCTTGGGGAGTGATGCGTACAAAGAAAATGTGGTCCCAGTGAGTGAATTTGAGAATAACTGCAGCTTCAATTTGTTGAAATTCTCTAGGTTTTCCAACTTTCTGCAATGAATATTGAACACGGCTATGTGATCTATTCTGAACTAGCTATCTTCTCCAGAGAACAAACTTAAGTCATGTACTCTATAACCCCTGAGATATGGGTTATTCTTATATATGTAGTCTGGATATGGTTTGTGAAATTTTGGCCAATCTAATTTCCTCAAGCCCGACCCATATAACTCGTGTATTTTTTTCTCTCACAACTTCTAGTTCGACCACTTCCATATTCCAAAATGGAGGTTATGAAGATAGTAACGTGCCCTCGAGTGTTCCAACCACTATCAACTCCCTGAATACCAGGATGCGTAGTATCTTCATATGCTCCAGGTTCATATGCAAGATTGTTTACACTATATACTTGATTCATTGGATGTCTTGAACCTCCTATCCCATTATTATATGGATATGATTGAAATCTCCAACCAACTGGTTCTTCCGTTCTATGTGGTGGTGTATACCTTTTTTCATGTTGATTGTCAAATGTAAATACAGGGCGGTGAGAATCATCAAGCTTTAAAATATCCAATCCTTGATCGAGTTCGTTAAGTTGATTATTCCTATGGTTAACTTCCTTGTCATTTGTGTTTTGTTCTCCTTGGATGGATCAACTTTTTTCCCATGAAAGTCTTCAAGTAAACAAGAGAAACCTCATACATTGCCTTGGACATTGCTTGTGACATCTTCTCCAACTTCATAGTAGTCAACTCCTTTATCAACTTTTTTGAAACTTGAGCATATGTAGCTGAAACACGATCTTGTTGATGATCTAACTCTTATTTTGACAATTCATCAATAGGTGGAATTTGAGCATCCTCCTAGTTTGGCGGAGACTCTAGATTGACATTCATTTTCTTTCTCGTCTGATGAGCGTATCAGGTGATGAAGAAAACAACATCAATGTTACTGCTAAAATATAATTTATACGAAGCAAACGAAAATTAATTTCAAACTTGATTGTTGGTTCTAATCTCATATGAAAATATGACTCTAAAAACGAAGAAAATTACTATGGAAATTGAAGAAATACACTTCCGACATGATTTGTGTTACAATAATCTACTAGAATTCACAAAACTTAAAAAATATAACAACATGCTAAAATTTGGAATGAAACAAACTAGGAAAAAAAAACCGAAAAATGCTTGAATATCTAAGACTGAAATTTGCAGAGAGTTTGCAAGCATTGTGCGATGCTTGTGTTCATTGTTTAGGCGGTTCTCCCCACTCTCTTCCACTATCCACGATCTTGGTTCACGACCTTCTCCTAATTGTCTGCTATTTGATGTATTCAAACTATTTTCAGTTTCTGATGGGATTTTCTGACTGTTTGTCTCCTACTTCATGTTTCTTGGATTTGTGCCTAATTAATTTGCTGTCGCCCAGATTTAGCCCAAACAGATACAGAAGCAACATTGAGAGGCGACATTGGAGGCACCTGTGGGCTCACGTAATGGGTGCATAGGTTTAGGTCCTTGGAAAGATTTTGAGAGCTAAACCTAAAGGATAGATTATTTTTTTTAAAAAAAGTTTAGTTAATTTATGGCCCTAAACCGGAAACCCAAATAACGTATGAAAAGGGTTATACTCTAAAATATAAAAAATAATTTGGATATATGATCATTAGAAAAATTCTTCCAGAAATCCAATGGGATTAAAATTTTACCCTAACCCGACTAATTACCCGAACTACCCAAGTCAGTGTCATCGGTCAGGTTCGGGACCCAAACTACTCAACCCATTTGCCCCACCCCCAATCATCCAATCAAGTCACCACTCGATATTCCACCAAATAAGAAAAAATTCTCAGTACTTGGATATATTGATAAAATTACATATTGTTTTTCAACTTACACATTTATTTTATGGGAATTTCTTATTTTTGTTGTCTTTCCAACAAAGGAGATTTGCGGAATACTTGGCCCCCTCTCACCGTTTGTTGTTTAGTGATGAAGCAGTAAGAACACATGGACCACAATCTTCATCAGTGTCGTATGCCATCATCATTATTTCAACTTTTAATTTTGACAACTCATGGAGAAATCACTTATTTCATCAAACAAGCCGGCCGACGACTTTTGAAAGCCAACCAAATAAAATTGCAAAAAGGAAACTAAACAAATGGATGACATTTGAAGAAAGTGGACTTAGCTGTCCTTGATTGTGTTCCGATCCAATTACCATTTTCAATTTTACTCAATTCGAATATTCTAACGTATATGTGTGACGCTACAACACCTCTGAAAATAAATAAATAAATAAATATATGCTTGTTTCATATGGACGAGTAATTTGTTACGATATATAAACAAACTTATATCTAAAGTATAGAAGGTTGCCATTTACAGACTATAATGAACGAGTATGTATTTGTTATGGATGGGCGTTTGGTTATGATATATAATAAAGAGTAAATCTTTGGTTAGACTATTCATATTTATAATTAAAAATAATATTTTTTATATAAAATTAATATTATTTTATAGCTCGGATTAATTTAGAGATCTATCTCGTTAAATTGACTCGTGAGACAACCTCATAAAATTTTTTGTGTATCATAAAACTTCTATCCAGAGCAACGCATGTTGCCCTATACACATACTATTGTTAGTAATAATGATGTATCTCAATTTATTTTTTCAAATCTTATAACAATCCAAATATTGGTGTATTTAAGAGCAAAAAGCTGGTGAAAGACTTGGTAGAAGCATCCAACTAAAAAACTAGCTGGACTTGGAAAGCGAAAGGGGAATAAGATAAATATAATCAAACGTCAAGAAGTGCAGGCTGTTATCATCTGGTAGACGAGCAAAAAGCCAAACAAATATGTTAAAAAGCACACATCGGTCAAAAGTAGCCAATTTTGGGGTAATCCTAGCAAATACCCTGCAGATGGATCTGGTTTTGGTACACGAGCAGAAAGCTAGACGATGAAAGAATGATAGATTATGATAATCGGAAACGTCTATATTCCAAACAGAGGGAATCAATGGCACCACAAAGAATTTTCACCATAAATACATACCTTCTCAAGTGTGAGAGAAGATGATACAGCCGCACAGCACTCAAAGTATCATTCATGGAACAAAATCAATTGCATCAAAGTAAATACGGTTGTTTTGCACGCTTAACTTGAAATGATAGATACGCAGCTCGTGCAAAGACTAGAGAACCATTACAATAACACCAATTCTGCAAGTCCTAACTAAGGCTTATAATTACCTCTTCAAACAAAAAATCTCAAACCAAATTTCACGCTTTGCACATCATAGAAGAATAGTTTGTGACAAATAGCATTAATCTTGAATTTGTATTTTGATGCCCCTTGTTTTGATGAATAAAATTTACCGTGAATAATACAAGATGATGCACAAAGGGAAGCTACATCAAGTTAGGGCAATATGCGATCATGTAGCAAGAGAAAGGACTAATGTCCTTGCGCAATATGGACATCCCACGACTACAATAGTTTTAGCACCTAATTTCATATGAACCCGCTTTCGTAATGTAACGGACCCATTCAACTGTATTGTACCCACTCTTTTCCCATACCTGAGAAAAGTCGAACATGGTTACTGTAATCTTATGATGTTTACCTAAACAGGGGAACATGCTAAGGAGATTGAAGGGTACCTTTAGGAAGCGTACACGCAATCCGGAAGCAGTAAACATAGGAACCTGCCATATTGATTGCTTTATTGAGAAATACGGGAAAAGATAACTAGGCAGCACCCATTTAAATAAAAGTCTGACTGATTTAATATCGAAATTGAATGTTATACATATCTTCCGACCTCTATTCCAGGTATTTTTATTTTACTGGGAATGGGTATACTCCAAGTATAAGTAGGATTGAATTGAATTTTCCACAAGAAGTGGTATATATTCCATTGCCATGATTACTAACTAGTTTCCATGTTTTTGGTTTGCCCTGAAATTTGGGTGGCCAATCCTTGTATCATAAAGTTTAACTCCAAATTCTGAGTTTCACAGTCAAACAGAATCTTCCCATCATTTTTCCAGTCAGAATTGTTTTCGAGAGGTAATTTAAAAAATTTGAGATGATGGTTGGATTATAATCTTTGTAGGATAATGTAATAGGTATTGGTATGAGTAAAGCGGTTGTGTGATTGGTAATTACAAAAATAGAGATGAAAAAAAGGATGATGGGGGTATTAATGAGGATAAAAAATATATTAATTGTGATGACGTATTGATTGAAAAAGGTGAAAATTTTCTGAAGAAGGCGCATTCCACAAAAAAGAAGGAAAAAATTGTTTAGTGATATCTATCGAACACAGCTATATGTTTGGTTTTTCATTTCATGTTACTGTTTTCAAAAGGGGCTTGAATCTTCCTACTTCACACATTCCAGGTCTGTTTTGCTGGCAATAAATTTTTTTTTTTTGAGCATGAAATGTTGAGTTAGAGACTTAGAGGTGAAAAAGTATACTGATGAGGTGCTCCGGAGGAAATTGCAGGGAAAGGGAGAAATCAAAGGGAAAATGAGGGAAAATAAAATATTCACGACGATAACAATGTATAGCAAACAGCAAAATATGCACAACAACCAGAAGAAAATATTTAAAAGCCTATTAGTTAGGGTCATGGAAAGAGTACGCTCCTAGTCTTTTACAATTGTTGATCGTCTATGACACAATATTAATCATTTTCGCAATAAAAGTTCTTATAAGCGAAGTTTGATTTTCTTGGTGGATTGACTGCAAGTGATTTTATTGTACTGGATACAAAACCCATGCCAATCGATACTAAAACAATGTAACGTACCCAATAACTTATAATTCTTTTTTTTTTTGTAGATTCTTTTTCATTTTGTTTTTTTATCCATTTAAAACCCCATATATTCCTAGTTAAAATCACCCTCAGGTTTTATTTGTGCCTTCTACATGTTCTCTTCATTGGATGTACTACATATCGTAATTTTCCCATTAGGCAAAACACTGACCAATTTTTTGAAAATTCAGGAAGCCGTATGCACAACCTCAATCCTCTTCTTACTCCTCTTCAAAAAACGAAATTCCCTTCTCGGCCCCTGCCCCCCCCACCATCAACACACTAAAAGTAGTTAAAAAACAACTTCAATAAATAAATCCATCATACCAAGTTATTGTAGTTCACTTGACGTACATGCAAAATTAGTATACGAAAAAATTGGAAAATAATGAGATAAAGAAAGCCATGTCATTTCTTTTGATTGTTTTTTCACGTAAACATTAAGATGACGAGCAGTTAAATACAAACATATCAAATTTATACCTGAAATTCCATCTGAATTGGAGGTCGTGTCCATGACTTCTTTTCGATCATTGTAGAAATTAGCTCCACTTCAGCACTCAAAGTTGGCTCGGTTTGTCCGGGAAATTTTCTTATCCTGTGGAATAAATACGCCCATGATTCAATTTAATTTCATCATAATGGTGAACGCTAGGTGTGATTGGCATCAAGAATTGACATTCAAAAGAACTTTGAAGAAATATAATTTATTTCTTTTGTTGTGATCCAATGCCTAACATAAGAAAACCAAATGAAATTTGTACAGCTGAACAACAAAGTAAAAGAGAAATGACAATAAAATTCACGCTCTTTCTAAAGTAAATAAAACAATCCTAAAAAATTAGGTGAAACGAAATTATTACATTAAAAATAAAATATGTTTAAAAGTCAACTTTCATGTCGCATTTCCGGATTTGAGCTACTCAATGCAGCTGGCACAGATGTTTAGTTCAAGTCAGGGAGTACAGTGCTACAGTTTGGCTATATTTCATTTAATAATATTGCTTCAAAATAATAGCAAGAAATCTTCACCAAAAAAATCTTTTAGATTGCTTAGAAGTTTTGAATGACTGTCTGTCTACAGGAAAAATTGGCTAAAATCTTCACTTTTGAACTGAAGGATAACTTCATCATTTAACTGAGGTAATAAAACAGGCTTATGTGCGAGTGAGTAGTAGGGTTCAACACAGATATTGAAGAAAACATGCCACGATGCTCCATTAAAACAAACATGTCAAACTCTTACTTCCAAACCAAGCAGTCAATGGATGGATTGTACTTTGCTCGGCCCGATGTCACCTGAAAACTTGTTTTTGCTGTTTGTTTTGGCACCGGTATCTTAACAACCACTCCAAGTGCGAACATTTTTGCCCCAAAAACACTCTTTACCTGTTATGATGCACAAACAATAATTTTGTTGTTAGTTACTCGCAGCCATATAGCCACACAAAATTAGATGACCAACCTTCACATTCACTTCCATGCGTGTCCGACCCAATTCCTTGATTGTTGGCAATACTCGAAAAGGGAGATTAACCCCCTCCGTTATACGGTACCTAGAGCAAAAATGCATTTACACTTGAAAGAAGGCACCTCAATATAACATAAAGAAGTATCGAGCATTTATTAAAAGATGGTTACACGTGTGTTTGTACAAAAACTATCACAAAAAGGTGAGAACTGACCAATCACGGGAGTTATATGGTTCCTAAAACAAATTAAATAAATTCTCTGTTGACAGTTTTGCGAAAAAATCTCATGTTTGATCGGTAGACCAGATTTATCAAAGTAAAACTCAACAGCCAAATCCACACTGAACTGTAAATAGTTTTTTTTAAAAAAATTTATATGGGAGGTCCACAGATTTTTTGCATAAGGACTATTCTGGGTGGAATTGTCAAACAAAGGCTGCAAAAAGAGAAGAATAAGAAGTTACAATCAAACATCAACTTACTTCATCAATTCAAATTCACCATCTGGAGGAACAAAGCTAACAGTCTTTTCAGAATTGAATCTTGTCAAGTTCACACATTGATGGAATGTAACGTCATCAAGCTCAATAGTTTTTCCACTGAAAAGATTGGAATGAAAAACAATGATATAGAGGAAACTAAGACATTCGGGGAGCACCAAATAACCAGCACGTGCTAGCAAAAACAACTGAAACAATCACAGAGGAGAACTATAGAGCATTTAAAAATATTGCAAAACTAAACACCTGAAGCAGGATCATAATCCTCTAATAAAGTTGAGTTATGCATGGTTACAGAACAAATATTGGGTTATGATAGTCAAAGTAGTAAATGTTATGCCCCTTTTGAATTAAGGGCGAAAAATTAAGCTAGGGAAAAATTGACAATCTAATGCTTTTTTAACCAAATAGTATTGCATTTAAAATTGAGCTTAAACGAGCAAGTCCACAAACTATACAAGCGATTTTTTTATTCAACTGGTGAAGATTATATTATCTGTGACCCAAAAAGTAAGCATTCAAAAATCCTAAACAGAGAACAAGTAAATGATCAATATCATTTCCAATAAAATGATCTCGATCCATGCATCTAAAAGACTTGAAGAGCATTTTTTATCCTCACAAATCTCTCTCTATTTGAAAGACCAAGCAACCGGTTTGAAACTTTGGCAAAAATCATCTGAAAGACCAAGAATTCTATGAAGAATGGAGTATCAACCTTCCAATACATCACTAACTAGCATGATGTCAAACAAAAATGCACATTCTTATCATTTAAAACGAAGATCTAAGGGAAGAACAGAGATGCTAAGGCCCAAAGACGTAAATTGAGAAATACACTTAACATGAGTAACTAAACATCGAATATGTGCTTAGAGAAAATTCTAAAATGTTCAAAAACCTATTTAACATTATTAATTGGAATCAAAAAAAATTTGTCAATGTAAAATTTATTTAAATATATAAGGTTAATCTTTGACGAATATGAACATGGATACAGCAATTCATGGTCATAAAGTAGCCATCATCAAATGAACGAAAATTTCAGTAATGACGGTGTTTCTAATTTAAAAATTCAGAAAAAATAATTTAGTGCCCACGGCCGTCGACAAACACAAAAAACCACTTTGCAAGAGGATGAAATTACTTACCCCTTAGCATAAAATATTGACCTTGCAGAAAACATATATCTGTATGATGCTACTGACACTATCGGGCAACAGGACCAATTCATTCATGAGGAACAATAAGAAGCTACCTTTTCGTAGGGCGGGACTTGAGCTGTGACTCCTTTTCAAGTCCAATTTTATCATTTAAACCTAACTTCAAATCAGGCATTCCAGAAAGAAAGCATTTCATTAGAATCTTCCCAGTCACATCACATCGTAGGACGCTACCTACACAAACCAAACGGCAAGTGGTAATCAATTAGACATGATTCATGAAAAATCATTTCATGTGAATCATGAACAGACGACTAAAAATGAACCCACGACATATATTCACAATGAGCATATTGATTTTACCTTTCGAAGACATCAAAAGATTAACACTTTCCACAATATCAAGAAACACCTGTCAAGAATTACATCTTAACCCTGATAATTCGAATGTTAAAGAATACACAATACAAATAGTGTGATTAGTTGGAAGCATACCTCATTTTTCTTGTAGGCCAGACCTTCCCTTCGCCAGCCTACAGCACCAGTAACTTGTAAAGTTGCATTTGGAACTGGTTTTTCGGTAGGCTAGTTGGTGATGAAAACAGTGGAAACCATGATAACATAAGTAACTCATAGTGCAACTGAATACAGGATTGTTACTCAAAGCTAATGTTGACGCGGATATTCAATTGGCTTATAAGAAATTATAGAAGAACCAAATCTAACCTTGGACGAAAATGGGGACCGCACACCTTCCTGGGTTATGTAAAGCTTCAAAATTTCAGGTGACAGATTTTGGGGGTAACCAAAATCCATAATTTCTGCAAGTAAAGGCAAAAAAAGAAAATAAAACAAACAAAAAATTTTAAATTCAGACTTTCAGCTGGTTTTGCAAGCATAACACTTAATCACAATGGTTCTCTCTCTAGTTTTTGGATGTGGGAAGCAGTGTCAGTGCAAGTGGCTGCAAAAACTTGTCAAGTAACTTAATAAGAGAAAGTCACCTAGATACAGAACCATAGATCAGATAATCAACTCAGGAGATTTGATCAAAGTTCCATATTAAATGCGAAAAAAAGAACAGTATATATGTGTGTGTGTTGCCGCTAGCTGAGAGTACTTATCATTTTGTCCTCACAAATATCATTGTGGGTATTTTTGCAAAATTTCATATCATCATCATCATAACACATTCACGCTAGTTGTGGTATCGGCTACATGGATGTTAGTTCTCCAAGCTAAGCGATTTTCCCACATGTCATCTATTAAATTAAGATATAAGACATCCCACTTAATAAATTTATCTAAGTTTTCAATGGTCTACCACTCCTTCTAATCCTTCCATTAACTTGTCAATCTAAGATATGTCGGATCGAGGCCGTGTATGGTCTCTTCTTCACATGACAAAACTATGTTAGATGTCACAGATCTTAACTTCTATGGGGAATACACCTAAATAGTTCATAATCCTTTCATTCCTAATTCTATCATTGCACCTTTTGCCACACATCTAATTCTATCATTGCACCTTTTGCCACACATCCATATTAACGTACGCATATGTGTCACCACCAACTTATGCATATGTAGTCATGTAGTGACCCATCACTCCAAGCCATAGAGCACAGCCGACCGAACAATAGTTTTATAACATTTTCCTTTCAATCTCACAGACATCCTTCTATCGCATAAGACTCCTAAAGTCATCATTTATTTCATCCCCCTTGCTTTAATCATATGGTCTATATCCTCTCTAATATCCTCAATCTTTTGGATAATATATACTAATTAGCGAAAAGTTTCTCGCTCTGGGACTTCTCGAGCGTGAATCTCAATCAAACTACTCATTCGTCTAGATTCAGGACCAGAGTTACAAGCTAAATATTTCGTTTTTGAGTGATTAATTCTAAAACCTTCACTTTTAATAGCTTCACGTCATTTATCAAATTTTTTATTAACATATTATTTAATTTGATCTATCAGGACAATATCATCTGCAAACAACATACATCAAAGTACCTCATCCTACATATATCATGTTTACCACATCCTACATATGTCCCATTAGCTCATCCATACCAAAGCAGAGAGGCAAAGGCTTCAAGCCGATACTTGATGAAGTCCTACTACCACATGAAATTCACATGACATTTCACCAGCATACCTAACACTAGTTACAACACATTCAAAAATATCTTTAAAGATCTCGATATAGCATTGAGGCACATGATTCCTTCTAAGTACCCACCAAATTAATTCTCTAGGTACTATATCATAGGCTTTCTCTAAGTCGATAAATACCATATACAGGCTCTTCTGTTGTTCTCTATATTTCTAGTGTAGCCTATTTGTATTATAGGCTACAATTAACAGCATGTATTAAATAAACATTACTGTTAGAAAATCTGAAAATTATATCTGAAGAAAATGTTTTGTATATAGTCCCACATTGGCATACCATCCAGCAGTTCATAAATCAAAACAAAATTATTGCGGATGGCATCTTCATCAAAAGCCCCACCAAAATACGATTTAAATAATGCAACTGCCTGCAGAGAAAGAAGGCGAAAGCGTTAAACAAGGTAAAGAAAAATCTTCAAATATATTTGACTCCCATGCGTGGCAATAAAAGATACAATATCATAGGAATGAACACATTTAAAGTGAAAGATCAACAAAAACACAGGGATTCAAAATTAATACATTATCAATCTTCAAAGAACAGTGAGTAGATGAAAAAATCTCTCCGCACTTCACAACCGAAACTAGAAATAATTCAGACTAAATACAGAGATGTCTCTTTCAAAGACCGGATGTTAGTGGCATAGTAATGTCATCATATTACCAACTAAGGGGCAAAAAGACATGTTTTTTAACGCGTAAGTTTCTTCAAAAATCGAAGACAAACATAATACTTTACAAGGAACGTTCATGAGCGTAAAGTTAAGCATTAAGGATACCTCAACGACAAACTTGAATGCACAAGCAACATTTGCATTGCTGCTTACGACAATCACGATATAAACATTGCTAATTCTCATGTAAAAGAAAGAGCAGCCACCAATCTGCCGTACAGGACACGTGCCAAGTTCCTTTGTTTGCATGATATGCGTTCTAAAAGCATCTACCATATTTCCCCTGAATAATTTCGGCATTAAATTAAAGTGAATAAGACCATACAGCAGATCAGGAAACAAACAAAATGAGTAAACTAAAGAATATGAAGTTTAATGATATTCAAATGTCGTTTACACAGAGTAAACTATTCAACTAAGATAATAACTTGACACAAGAAATGAAACATGAGTCATGCACCACTTTGAGAAAGTGATATAACAAAAATAACATGAATGAGCAAAAAATTTAATGTTCAGGATCCTACCACAACTAATGTTTTACACATTGCGATCGGGATACACGATGAAGAGAACAGAGGCACTCCCAACTAGAAATTAAGGGAAAGTGTGGTTTTATTTTCCAACAATCTCCATTTCCAGGAAATGAAACCAAACATTACATCTTTCTTTCCCAAACATATTCTCTAACATTTAACGTTTCACACTCTTTTAGGATATTATATTCTACTCTATTCTGATAAACTGTACTTTAGTTTTAAAAAATACAACACACGTGATTTTTAAAAATCTCTAATGTGACATTACTCACCCGATGTATTCTTACACAACACGATATCTACACAAAAAATGTATCCTACAGAGTAAATAAACAAACCTAAACATACATTACATTTTCCAGAAAATTATGTTAGGAAATATTTTTCAAGAAACACCCAAAACAAATCCAGACATAGCCCAGAAGTTCTAACAGAAAATAAGATTATGTATTTCGGCGAAACTTGTCAAAAAAAGCAGGTTGATTCAAGAGAATAATTGAATAATTGTATGCCAAGTAAGGGTATTATACATCAATAAATTAGTCTTGATTTCCTTGATCTTATTCTTACAACTCTGAAGATTGGACCAGTTGTGGTGACTGGCGACCAGAGATTGAAAACCAAAGTATACAAGTGTTTCCTTTCTTTCCCAATAATTAATTTCTTCACCATAATCATGCAAATGATGAATCACTGTGGATGGAATCATTGTTTTTATGAGAACAGAGAGATGAGTAAGAAGAATTTGTTATCATGATTCAAACTTGGCACTTGGCTTGGCAGCATATAATATTTTGTAAACAATACTAGATTACCTGTGAAGAAACTTCTATAAATAAAGGCATATTTATGTAATCAAAAAAACTTGAATAGAAGAAATTCTTGGATGATTGATCAAGGAAATGAAGAGACAAGAGAGAGAGCAACTCTAAGTAAATTTCATTCTTTTTTTCTTCCAGGGAAATTAGTTTGAAATATACATCAAGAACACCAAAATTATATTACAATAAGCTAATGCCAAGCGGTGGTAGGCAACAAGTAATTTGCTAATGGCTCATAGTTAAGGAAAAATGATTATCAATATTAATATGAAGCTGCAAGTTTAGAAGCCCCTCCCCCGAACCATAACAAGATGACGGCTAATCTGAAGTTGCCCCGAGCAAATAAGTGCCTTGTCCCTGATGGATACTCTCAGTTTTTCTAACATGCGTGTGAAAAGGTTTAAGAATCACCAATTTCAACAATTCAACCTTTATCATCCTCGTTTTTTAAAGAAAGTGGGATTCATGGTGAAGATTCGAAACAATCATTCTCTCGAATTCAAGTACAATATATCTTCTAATGCGTACGCTGAAGTAGAAGATGACCGTGTGGATATCATTCCTAAATGCAATTCCAGAACATAATAAAACGTCGACCTATGAATCTCAAAATCAACAATTTATATAACCAATCATGCATATACCTCACTGCAGCTCAATTCAATCTCAAAATACATAAACAGAATACCTAAATTACGGAGAAGATAAATAGGTAAGCGCGCGCGTTCCTGAAAGTGAAGGAAGGGGAAGAGAGAGAACAAATGCTAAAGGACTAACCCGACATCGTCACGATAGAGACGATTAATGAGGACATCGCCACGAAGATTCAGGAAGTAAATAGCAGAAGCTGCCACGGGCATGGCTACAGATCCGCAGAGCTTTCGATCCAACTCAGATCTACAACAAACAGATCTGCTAGCTCGCTTAACTCAATAGATAATATAATTGATCAAAAGTTCATCGCAAATCATATACACCGAAAAAAATCGATCCGTCGGCGAAATTACGTCACAGTGGCTCCTGCCACACGTCCGCCGTCGAGTATTCTCCGGCGTTTCTAAATGGAACGTGATTACTTACTTTTTTAAAACTCAATTCTCCTGCCAAAATTAATGAGCTGAATATGTCTGGTCTATTCAATTATAAGGTTAATTCCATTTTACCCCTCGTGTTTTCTTAAACTCAATTTTAACCCTAGAGGAACTGAATATGGGCCTGGGCCTTTTGTAATGAATGCCAAGTCCAATTACATGTTTCCGGGCTTGTCCAAGAGGCAGGTGAAGCCCGATATTTTGGAGCCCAATAGTTCAAAGGATTTTATTTGAATTTAAGGAAAAAAATTAAACATATTGTTGGTCTGAAATTAATTCAGCCCAATAAATTCAACCCAATTAATTCGGCCCACGTCCAAGGAAATGGAGTGTCTCGGTAAAAGTCCATCAGTTCAGGTAATTTGAACTAATAGAGCAGGACGAGTCGTGGCCCGCGAAGTATCAGAAATGGAGATACTACCAAAAAATTGAACAAGAAGGGGAATCGGCAAACACAGAAAGACATCTCAGACATTCAACAAACTTGCAAATTCAAGACTTCAACTTTACGCGATTTTAGATATTTGATTAGGTTTTCCAGTCTTCGAAAATGTCTTACATTTCCAACCAAGTTTTATTGTATTTCTCAGTTTATGTAAATTCCTTCTGTTTATAATTATAAATAATGACAGGATTTCGTTCATCAAGTTTCAATGTCGTTTCTTTGTTTATGATGTTATATTGTACTATGATATTATAAACAACGATAGAGTTTTGTATCCAATATCTTTTGATCTCGTAAAAGTTATATTTTTATTTTATTGCACACAATTCGATGTTTTTTTAGCTTCTGGCATGTCCATAATATAAAAAATTGTGCAAACAAAATTGACACACTTGGTGGGACCAGAAATACGCCGCCAAGAATAAAAGAAAATGTCAATCAAGGAAATGGGAAATCTTTGCCAAACCTGGAAGAAATCCAAGTTAGTAAAGCTGAAATCTAGTACTATGTAGCCTCTGGGATATGGTTTGTTGATATCCATGCAGTCAGGGTACAATTTATAAAATTATTGATCGCCTATTTGTCTTAGGGGCCGACCCAAACAACTACTGAATCGTTTCTCTAACTATCTCTGGATTGATCACTGTTGCATTTATGTCACAGCTAGAGCAACTTATTGTCGAACAACCAACTGAGGAACTGGATCTGAATCCAAATCGTATTTCAACTATATATGCTCATATTTCAAAATGTTTGGTAGTAGAGTTGGCTGCTATGATGATTGATGAGATATCACAGAAAATGTATAAAACAATGACTGACTGTTTGAAGATATTCATGGGTCAATCAAATCAATCCACCTAGGGAGAGCAGAATACAAGTGACAAAGAAGAGAATTAGGGAAGCAATCAACTCATGGAACTTGACCAGGGAGTGAAAAAATTTGAAGGTCGTTTATTCTCACCATCTAGAGTTCACACTTGAAAAACAACATGAGGAGAGGCACACACCACCACATATAAGAGAAGAACCTGAAGTTGGAGAGTCGAATTATATACACGTGCTAATGGGGGCAAGGAGTTCAAGACAATATGTTAATAAGGTTATTGGTATAACAAATTCTCTACACAAATCAAAATATGACACATATGTGTTATTATCATGGGGTTGATGGGGTTTTCCCAAGGAGTAATGTTGGCCTCAAGGTTGGATTTAAGCTAAGGGGGAAAACTTTTATCATTACCCACTCTCCAAAACTCTAGAGAAGACAATAATTTAATTTCAGTATTGAACATATTGTAAGATTCACTATTCGGTGTGGGAAATTGGCAAACTTGGAGAATTTTACTAACTTTAAGTTGAGATTATTCTCTAATTCACTCACTATTATATCATTTTCATGGTATGCAAAATTCCCCAGTAATTTAACTATAAGTTGGTAAAAGATGGATAAATAATTTTACATTCGGTTTTATAAAATCGAACCTGAGGTGTTTATTGTCATTTGACATGAATGTCTCGGAAAAGAGGGGAAACATCTTATATGTTTGTCGATAAGTTCAAAAAAAATGAGGAAAAAGTGCAAAGGTTTTTTTTTCCAGAAACTGATTTGTGAAAATGGTCCAAAAAGGGAAGATTTTGAATTAAGGAAGAAGTTTCGGGGTACGGGGTTCATAGATTTTTCGAGCTTGCTACTAAGGTAAGTGAGTATGAGGAATTGCTGAGAGAATAGCTGAAATTTAATCAAATGGTTCATGTACGATTTCTTTGCTCAATAAGAAGCCGACAGAATCAGAAAAGGAGAATAATGTCCAACCTCCCAAAGACATGTTGTGCACGTTTCATATTTGATTTTTTGTTCAAGGAAAAGTTCATTGCTTTTCTACCAGATCATCGAATTCCATCTAGGGATGAACTGAAAGTACGATATTATTTTAAGTATCGCAATTCATATAATCATTCTACTAAATTACGATGGGCTTTTAAGAACATTTTGTAGAAAATAATAAATAAGGGAGTTTTCAAGTTCCCTGAAAAAAAATATCAATGGCAGTTGATAATGAATCATTCGTCTTGCAAATTCTATAAATGAGAATGTTAAAGAATTGATGGAATTATTGGATAAAACAAAGGAATGAACCACATAGTGGCAGAAATAAAGATTATAATGAGTTGGATCCTGAAAGGCCAAATGTTTGAAGCTACTAGAAGACATATGATGACATGTTAACATTAGTACAACAGAGTTTTTCATAAATGTTGGTGAATTTGCAGCCTTCGGGCCGAGAAACAAAAATTTCTTTAAGAGACCAATTCACATGAATCAGTGGTTCCAAGAAGATTCATCTCATTTTGGGCCGCATAGGTACTCAGAAAATAGGAACTCTTCTGAAGTTGAGTCACAGAAGGTGGAATTGCAAAGAAGGCCAGTTGACCAATAAACAAGAATATGTGAAAAGAGTTCTAGCAATGAGAACTGTTCAAAATCATAGAGCAAAGACCATGTTTTTTGAGTGACAAAGATAACCAAGTAATCTTAGCAGATTGTTGTACATGAATGGTAAGAGTTCAAGAGAAGATCAAAATTATGAAAGAAGAGCTAGGGAATTGGCGCATAAGGGATCAGTGCAAGTAGATAGCAATAGCATTAAATTCCTATAAGGAGGCATGGGAGTGATCATCAAACAGGGACATCCAAAGAGGCATTAACAAGTGATGTTTGAAAAGCATACTCTCACTATGACCAAAAACATAAGGTCATTGTATATCAAGGTCTATGTGAATGAGAAGCCAGTGTAAAGAGTACTTATTGAAAATGAGTCGACAGTGAATGTCTTTCCTATAAGAATGTTGGGGAGGTTGGGAAAAAATGAAGAAGACTTAATTCCAACATAAATATTTATTGATGCATTTATAAGAGATACCATTAAGAACACTGGAGTTTTTTAAGTTGATGTTATAGTGAGCAGTATTCCATCTTTATATGTATATTTTGTGTTAAACTAGGCTGTAAAACTTCGAACATTGTTGGGTAAAGATTGAATTCAAAAAAACCAGTACATATCATCCTCGATGCACCAACTCTTGATATTTTGGAAAAGAGATAATGTTGAGATAGTGGAAGCTGACACACAACTTTTTCAAGCCATTGCAAGTATAATAGAAGCCATATACTGCAATAGAGATTTTGTGCCCATTAAACTAGGTGGAAAAATTGGAAAACGGGTCTAGTGTACGTGCAAACACCAACTTCAAGCCAAGTTTTATAACAAATTCTCAATCCAATCATTATCGTGCCATCTAGGCCAATGATTGTGGAGATTAGTGATTGAGTTTAGTCAGAGGGAGAAAGAGGTAGCTACAACATCGATGTGGAAAGAATATATGCAGCAACTGTTGGATAATAAGAAAGTGGGAAATAATGGAATACCAATGGAACATAAGGGTTCATGAAGGTCAGCCCGAAGAAAAGTTTGAAGAGGAATAACTCCATATAGATGACTTGGTAATGGTGCCAAACAAATAAAAGATGTATAACATGAAATAAAAGATCCATTAGAATATTCAACCTGATAGAGGTGGAATACCCTGAGATCGTATATGTCAGTTCTTTGTTGAATGAAAAGTTTAAGTAAAGCCTAATTCTAGTTTTGAAAAAGTTTAAAGATTGTTTTGCAAGGAAATGCGATGATATGTCGGGTTTAGGCAGAAGTTTGGTCGAATACTGACTCTCCAATAAAGAAGGTTTCAAGACAGCCTGCTCGGTGTATGTCAAAAGAGATTGAATTGAAGGTGAAGGAAGAGGTTGAAAAGTTGTTGAAAGCGAAGTTAATTAGGCCAATCATATATGTTGAATGGCTCTCAAACATTATATCGATTATGAAGAAGAATGATAAGATTAGATTATGCATTGGCTTCCAAGATCTAAATTGTGCAACTCTTAAATATGTTTATGTTATGCCTATAACTGATATTCTAATTGATTATGTTTCTTAGACATGATATTTTGTCTTTTATGGATGGGTTTTCTGCTATAATCAAATTAAAATAGGTGAGACAGATGCATTTTTAGATGTCCAGGAGGCATTGGTACGTTTGAATAGTTTATCATGTTATTTGGACTGAAAATGCGGGAGCTGCGCAATCAGATAGCTATAAATTCTATTTTTCATGATATGATATGGCATCATGTAGAAGTTAAATAGACGGTATTGTAGTGAAGTCAAAAAAAAATGATCATATAGATCACTTGAGAAAAATCTTTCAAAGAATGAGGCAATATAAGCTGAAGTTAAATCCCCTGAAACGTACCTTTGGATTTAAAACATGGAACTTTTCTATGATTTCTTGTACACCAAAGAGTGGAGGTGGACAAAAACAAGGCAAAGGTGATTATGGAGGTGAATCCACCTAGAAGCAAGAAGAAGTTGCAACGTTTCTTTGGGCAAGTGAATTAGTTGAGGCATTTTATCTCTAAACTTGTAAAAAAACGAAAGAGTTCTCACAACTGTAAAATCTTAAATATAATGGGAAGTTCAAATGGGAATAATCACATATGAGATCCTTTGACATGATCAAACAATATTTGTCAAGCCATCTCGTCCTCATGCCACCAAAGTATGGAGCACCTCTCGAGTCATATATTTTAGCCCCTCATGAATTAATTGGATGTTTGCTAATTCAAAACAATCAAGAAGTAAATGAGCGTTCTATTTATTGCTTGAATAGATTTCTCACTATAGTAGAATTCAATTATTATATGATTAAAATTTTATGCTTAACTTTATACGCGTGTACTAATTTAAGACATTATTTGATTCAATCTAGAGTATTTGTCGTAGCTAAAACTATTGATTAAGAACATGCTCAATAGACCTATTCCATCTGGTAGAATTGGTAAATGGTATTTAACATTGGTGAATATATATTGATATATTTTCCCAAAAATCGGTGAATGGCCAAGCTATTGATGAATTTTTGGTTGACCACCTATCATTTGATGAGATCTATGAAGAAAATGTTGAACTTCTAGTTTGCGGAGTGGAGATTCAACCATGGGGACTAAAATTTGATGGGTTAAGTATAGAAACGGCAGCTGAAGCACTTGGGCTCACTCGGGGGGCCTTGTCCCATATTGGGTTCTCATTGGGTTTTTTCTCTCATGGGCTTTCCCATACGTCATTACTCATAGAACTTCTTCAGCCCACACAAGACCTCCTGGACATATAGGTCATGGCAAAGCAATCCTGGTACCAACTGGTACCAACACTTTAAGAATCTAGGTACTTAAGCCTAGAGGTCATGGATTCAAGTGTTGGGGGAGGCGAAATAAAACCACTTTTCAGGGGTGAGATATTTTATGAGTGGCGATGCATGGACATGGGCCGAGGCCCATGCTGGACCATCCTAATAACCCATTACCAGTAGTGGTGCGTGGGTATGGCCGTGGTCGGGAAGTGTTCAGTAATTTGGCAGCGTAACGACAAGATAAAAAAGAAAGTGAAAATTAGGGAGAAGGACCACCTATTTAAAAGAAATGGTGAATGAAGACAACCGTTGGATTAAGATCCATCCTATGGTCCAGAAGTGGACAAGAATCTGAGTAGTCTCCTCGAAAACTGAACCAACGTGAAATCTTGTCCGTCCATGTTTTTATCAATGGTGAGTAATAAAGGACACACATATTGAAATATCATAAGGACCTCGTATCGTATTATTGTAAATCCTATGTTAATTATCGATAATTCATGAAATTGTTATGTTATTAAATGTATGAAAGTATATAATTGATAATGAAAGTGAGAAAATAGGCTGTGATATTGAAAGATTGTATTAGAAAATAGAAACTGATTTGTAGTTGAATGATGTGCTGAACCGCAATACAAAAGTGACATTTTACGGTTTTCAGCATAATTATCTGAGTATTAGTCCAAATGAAATGAAACCGATTTAATTGGAAAGCTAATACATAGTGTTAAAACTTTTATGTTTGAGTTTTGTCCAAATCTATTTTGAAATAGGGGCAAAATCATCTCGAAGTGTATCGTGTGCATTGCAATTTCTGCACTGATAGATTTTGGGAGAATGAGCATAACTATCGCGTCCGATATCCAAATTGAGTGAGGTTGGTGGAAAATGAAAGTCAAAACATAGATCTACAACTTTCATGCTGGTCACTCTTGCTCATATGGAACCTAGGATGTTGGACAAAACATCTCGCGCTTGATTGCGAGATGTTACCGCCCGAGTGCGGTACAATGAGTATCCGGAGGACATAACACTTCGCGCACGAGCGCGAAATTTTACCATCCGAAAGCGGCACAATATGCATTTGGGGACAGAACGTCTCGCGCTCGAGCGCGTGATGTTACCGCCCGAGCGCGAGATCGATGAAGTGATGAGAATAAGTTTTCTTCTTAAATTTCTTTCATTTCCTTTGGAGGCTTCAAGAGGAAAAGAGGGAAATTGATTTCCATCGTCCGAATCTACCTCGAAACATTATACAAACGCAAAACAAAATAAATATTCGGAATCCTCGCGTTGAGAGCGTTCTTTTGAGGTAAGTTTCTTCTAGTTTCAACACATCTATTTATTGAAATGTTGGAATAGCATGTATTTGAAGTTGAGATTTATATATATGATAGAATAACTGACAAGAAAATAAGTTTTGAATTCGGGATTGAATTATGTTGTGATTTCGATTTGATATGAATTTTCAAAGTTTCAAAAGATATTTGAAACTTATATGGTTGAATTTGAATAAAATTAATGATTGAAATGAATGTGTTATTGATGTAGATAGAGTTTCTATACCGAGATCTTTAAGCTACATCAACTGGAAACGGATAATTGAGGTATGTTGCGACCTAGTAACATGTATATGTATCATATGATACATGTTTGATTGAATTGATTGAGAACATGTGTCTATAAGCCTTATTTGATGAGTTGATGTTGCATACATGACATTATGATTTGATTATCAATGTATAAAATAAATATTTTGTTAACATATATTATTTTCTATATACATCGATACATGACATGCACGTTGAGCTATGATCCTTGGATACCCTGATATGATTGGATTTGATTTTGGGGTTTGTGAACACGATGCTATGTTTGGCATTATGTGGCCCTTAAAGCATAGTCATTTGTGGCCCCGATGATTGATTGAGATTTGGGATTTGATGATACTTTGTCGACGCTATCATACGAGTATCCCTGATTGAGGTCGGTGTGCCAGCTCGAGCATTGATTTGATAACGATTCGATTGATTCCGATATATGCTAAGTGTATAGGCATTTGACATGATATTTCCACAACATACATACATTGCATACTATATATCATTGTGTAGATATATGTTGTATATATGAGGGTTGTTCCATACGGAGCTTTACTCAACCCCACGGGGAGCTGTTGTTGTCTTTGTGTGTGGACAATGACAAGTACTTCAGGTTATCAGGAGACCGGATATGGTACTTCTGGAGGGAGTCACGGTTGATTTGAGGTTTAGTGGTCTATCCCAGTATATATGAATATGCATCTATATACCGGGGCATGTCTCGAGGATATGAGTTGTTTGTATGTAGTTGGATTTAATTATGTGTGGGCATATTTTATGATGTGAGATGAAATACTATTTTTAGTATTCAAATAATATATTTTGGGCTCATTGTAAAAAAAATTTAAACTCATTCTCCGTTGTAATTAATTAACCCTAATCAAATTACATTGTAATAACAATTAGGAGTTAAAGACCCCACATATCAACTGTTAATTTTCATGGTTCAGATATTGCCTGAACTTACACAAATCTTGAAACTAACACAAATTTGTTCGGCTCGGCCTCGTGTCGAGCCGAGTACTTGGTCTAAACTTCATAATTTCTTAGACCAAAAAGTATGGATACTACTGATACCTAGTGTAGTCGGCCCGACCCGGATCCTACCATAACCACCTTTAAACCTGAGGCCACACATTAGATTGGGCTTGGCTCATATCTAGCACAATTAAGTAAATCCAAGGACCAATAATCCTCGGAGAACCCCGAGCTGATTTCGCCTTAGGAAACGCTTCAAGCATGTAAAGGGCTCGGGTAGCCAAACCCATACTATGGTTACCCGAGCCGAGTCCATAGAAATATTAAGATAATTATAAACAAAGTCATGTAAATATGAAGCATGAGTACAAATCTATAGTGATAAGAAAATAATCTTAAAGATATCAAGATACACTTAAAATATATCAATGAGAATCTCCCATTTTAAGGAATCTGGTTTACTAGATTTCTTTCCATACAAGGTATATAACTCCTCATAATTCTATAAATATCAGGTACACCCTATGGTTTTACACATTCACTCATTAATATCACTTCACAATACTTTTACCCTCTCTTAATTAGTTTTATCTCAGTACTGAATTAAGCATATGAGGGACTACGTCAGAAATATCTCTGGTGCTCTCTAACCCTTGTTGTCTGTACAGATCCGTCCCAAATTCATGTTCGATTCACACCGTAAATTGAAGACAATTTGACTCACCAAACCAGAACCCAGATATTTTTTCGCTAACATCAAAGGACTATGAAACCAATTCTTAGAAGTTCTCTATGGCTTTTCCAAAAAAAAAAAAAAAAAAAGAGTACCCTACGGGGACAAAAGTTTGAAAACAACTTCACCAAACGAAAATATCTGAAGAAAAAAAATATCTTTCAAAAATAATTGGAATATGTGGATAGTTTCTGACTTAATTCAGCTCCCAAACCGTGTGGCCAAGAAACTTGAGAAATTTAAGTTGATATGTCACCACCATTACAATGAATGTGGTTGGAGTTAAATATTTCGAATGGACAAAAATCAATCAAGAATCACTTTTTCTGGTTCCTAACCTTATCATTCATGTCGACAAGTGTGGTTTCAAATTGATGACAAAAATAGAAATAGATTGATAATCGTTCTCTCTCTTAGATATTTCTATAAACATATGAATTATTACATATTATATATTTATAATATGTGTGTGTTTTTAGCCGGTTTTTAAAATTTTCCTTCCAAATAATAATTCTAAAAACAATGGTTCTAAAAAATGTGAAACGCGTCGAGTTGAAAGCTTTTCAAACTTAAATATCATCAATATGGATTAAAAAAACATTTTTTTACTTTTATTTTTACTATGATTTTATTTACTTTAAGTCTAGCAATAAATAAAAGAATAAAATTACTATAAATTTACGATAAAATAAATAATTTTTCAACTTCTAAAGGATATAAATTATTAAAATGCAATATTTAATATTCTCGTAGCTATTTAATATTATATATATATATATATATATATATATATATATATATATATATATATATATATATATATATATATATATATATATATAACATGTTCATAAAAAAAGAAGAAGAAATCTTGTGTTTAAAAAAAGTGAAACGCGTCAAATCGAAACCTTGTCAAACTTAAACAACATCAATATGCATTAAAAAAAAAACCCCCTTTTTTACTTTTACTTTTACTATAATTTTATTTACTTTAAGTTAAACAATAAATAAAAGAATAAAATTACTACAAATTTAAGATAAAATAAATAATTTTTCAAATTCTAAAGGACATAAATTATTAAAATGCAATAATTAATATTTTCTTAGCTACAGATCTACAGAATAATATAATAAAAATAAGACAATTATCAATTAGTACTTATATACATGGACGAATCCAAGATTATATGTTTGGGGCCGGCCCATCCCCACACATACAAAAATAGGAAAATAATTATTATATGTTTGCATATAAATTTCAATAATAAGAATACAATAACTAAAAATAAACAGAATATTTAAAAGTAATATTAGTATATTACAAAAAGATGTTAACCAATTACGAAGGTTTTAAGTTGGGCTTCTGTAAAGACCCGTTATTTAGGTTTTAAAAAAAAAATTTGCAGAGCAATTCAAAAAACACCTAAGAAGAATGGAACGCGGGACCACATGTGTAAACTTTGAAAATCTTTAACCATTAGACTAATTATCGATACTTTATATTTTTTATGAGTCAAACAATATATATACTAAATAATAAAATATATCTTATATAGTAATATTTTTTAAATAAAATATTTGGGGGGGGAGGGGTAAGTCTCTCATTTTTCTGTTTCAAGAAAATATCACTAAAAAACTTGTATCAAAACATACTTGTACAAACCCACTTCAGTAAGACTTATCCTTACTTACTGAAACTCTTAGTATTATAACTCAACACTTAATGAATTTTTATTTTGGGAAAGACTACTTCCACATATTACAAATACTTCACACTTTTCAGTAGGTAAAAACAATGAAAGAGTGTGTAAACAATGATAACACATATGATCTTCTGAATATGATAGAACTTTATAGTGTGTACTGATTTTTGTGGAGTTTCAGTGTAGTAGCCCGAATTCCAAATTGGGTAATTAACGGATTAATGGTGATTAAGAAGGTTTAATGTGTAATTTTGACCGAGTCATGATCGGACGGACCGAAGATGGTTCGGAAGCACCGAAGAGTTCGTAAGGTCCGAAGTGAGTTCGGTGGATCCGATAATTAGGTGTCAAGAGTTGATCGACACGTGGGAGTTCGGACGTTCCGAAGTGTGGGTTCGGTGGATCCGATCATGAGGTGTCAAGAGCAGCTGGACACGTGCATGTTCGGACGGTCCGAAGTGTATGATCGGAGGATCCGATCATGAGCTGTCAAGAGCCAATGGACACGTAGCGTTCGGACGTTCCGAAGTGTTGTTCGGAGGATCCGAACATGGCCTATAAATAGTGCTCGGATTTCCTCATTTTGACTTGCCAATTTCTTGAGTTTTCTCTCATTTTGGAGAGTTTGGAGTTATTCTAGATTTCGATTGGGTTGTATAACCATTATTTTGTTGACTTTTCCGCTGTTATCTCTGATTATTGTTAATTAGGTTAATTGCATGCTTAGTTCTTGTTTAGTAGGTGATTCTGGAACGGGTCACTACATTTATGGTATCAGAGCATGCATACGATTTTGGGATATAGATTTCTGTTTTGGAAATTCCGTTGACCAATTTACTAGTTCCTCATTCTATGTTGTAGCAATGGCTGACCACTTTGGTGACGGGAGTAGTCAGGGGAGTGTAGGTCGATGGGGTAATCAGGACGATCGTAGACGTCATCGTGAACATCGTCATCGTCGGGATGGTCCTAGGCGTTTCGATTTGCATCGTTTTATTCAGATGGGGCCTAAGCCTTTAGTTGGTGGTGAGACTCCCGATGATGCTGAGGATTGGTTAGAGCGCATGGAGAGTTGTTTTGTTTTGTTCATTCTCTAAGCCTGATTTCGAGGACGAAATCGTTTTAAGGGGGGGAGAATGTAGTAGCCCGAATTCCAAATTGGGTAATTAACGGATTAATGGTGATTAAGAAGGTTTAATGTGTAATTTTGACCGAGTCATGATCGGACGGACCGAAGATGGTTCGGAAGCACCGAAGAGTTCGTAAGGTCCGAAGTGAGTTCGGTGGATCCGATAATTAGGTGTCAAGAGTTGATCGACACGTGGGAGTTCGGACGTTCCGAAGTGTGGGTTCGGTGGATCCGATCATGAGGTGTCAAGAGCAGCTGGACACGTGCATGTTCGGACGGTCCGAAGTGTATGATCGGAGGATCCGATCATGAGCTGTCAAGAGCCAATGGACACGTAGCGTTCGGACGTTCCGAAGTGTTGTTCGGAGGATCCGAACATGGCCTATAAATAGTGCTCGGATTTCCTCATTTTGACTTGCCAATTTCTTGAGTTTTCTCTCATTTTGGAGAGTTTGGAGTTATTCTAGATTTCGATTGGGTTGTATAACCATTATTTTGTTGACTTTTCCGCTGTTATCTCTGATTATTGTTAATTAGGTTAATTGCATGCTTAGTTCTTGTTTAGTAGGTGATTCTGGAACGGGTCACTACATTCAGTATGATAACCTAAAAGGTGTGAATGCTTTCGTAATTTCACATAAAGATTAGTGTTTGTGAACACATCATTATTTTTTTTTTTATAAATCATCATCAACATTCGAATGAGAAAGACTCTTTTTTTTCCGTTACGAATACGTGAATCAGTAATAGACTTGTTATTTGTTTTTGTACCCAAAATATTATTGAGCAATTAATTAATTGTAAGGTTCACTTAATGAACAATAAATAGAGATATCATCTGATAGATATTGCAAACAGAATGAATATCACTATTGTAGTTTGCCATATTATGGTAAATGATTATCTTTCTAACTACTACTTTTAGTTTTGTATTATTCATTCTCAGTTCGATCATGGTATTTCTATTTAAGAGTGTGTTCTGATTCTCGTTAAACAGCTCAATACCAAAAACTATGGTTATGATTTTTCTTAAAAAAAAAGTAATACTTCTGATTTTCTTTAAGAAGAATTATGTTTTTGGTTTTCCGTTTTCCTTAAGAATTTTCCTTAAGCAGCACATCACCACAATTAAAAGTATTCTTATCAATTTTTCTATTTGTGGTGATGCCAAAACCTAGAAAGCTATAGAGGATACATCAAGATAAGCGCATAAATAAATAAGCAATGTGAGAACATCAAATAGTATAAATGATAAGTGAAGTAATTGTAGTCAATATCAACGAAAATTTTAAAAAAAATAAATAGAGAATAAAAATTTTGCAATCTAATTCTCACCATCATTTATTCCTTCATCTTCAATTGCAACTAGATTATGTTCTGGTTCTTCTTCTGATTTTGGTTCTAGTTCTAGGTTTGGTTTTGCTTCTGCTTCTGCTCTTCTTCTTGCATCTTCTTCTCCCATTTTGGCAGCATAAGACTTAACCCACTGAATTCAAATAAGTGTTCAGAGATGCCACCAACTTTTTATCCAAAGTCTGAAGAGATTGAGATTTATCAGTCAATTTGGCATCTAAAACTTCAACCTTGGAGTCAACTACTTCAATGGAATCGGTTTGAGTAGATGCAGAAGATGTGAGTCCAGTTTGAGCTAAACTTACATATTCCCGTGTCTTGACAAACTTGATTTGAGTCCAGAAAGCTTAATGGACATTCTGGTCACCTCTTTGGGGGTAGATAAGACATCTTTAGTCAGACGTTCTTTGAATGAATTAAAGGTAGTTTGAGCACCAGCTTGTTAAAATTTAATGTGTCTGAACACGTCAATAATCATGTTGAGTTGCGCTTAAATTCTTCCATAATTTCCATTGTATAGCAAGTAGTGTTTATTGCTTTTGTCCAGAAACGTTGAGATATATCTGCATCTGCAAGCGTTGTTCTTGCTGCTTCTTTAAAAATCATGTTACTTCCCTCGGCTATTCAATTTTTCTTAGGAGTCCTAGCTGCTGAATATTCATGTTGTATACATTGTTCAATCAAATATATCTCAAGAGTTGTTAGTAAATTCAGTACCTCAATTGCTTCTGATTCTATTGATTGAAACAAAATTTTCATTTTGATTTCGTTTTAGAAGCTTGATCAGATAAGTACTGGTATGATCTTTACCACTGAGAAATACAACCTAGGTAAATCTAAAAAAATCATCAACAATAATTGAAGTGTACTTAATTGCCCTTAAACTTATTACAGATATAGGTTTGAAGAGGTCCACGTGTAGTAGTTCTAAGCATCTTGATATTGATTTATTTTCTTTGTTCTTGAAGCTTCGTCTTACCTGCTTACCTAGCCGACCTGCAAAAAAACATAATTCTTAATTAAGTTAATATGAGGTAAACTGGTAACCAAGTTATATTTTCTAATATTGTTAAGAGATTTGAAATTCAAGCGATTTAACCGTTTGTGTCATAACCAATGTTTGCCACTCTAAGATGCTATCAAGCATGTAGGATGGTCGGTTATACCAATATTTCAAACAATTTTTTTGGTGTTTCCATCACTCTTTCCTCACAAAACAGTAAAACTATGAATATTTTTAACTACACATGTGTGCTTCTGGAAGGCTACTGAGTATCCATTGTCACATAGTTGACTAATGCTGATTAGATTATAACATAGATTCTCTACCAAAATTACATCATTAATAATTACATTTTCGTGAATAAAATTACCCTTACCCACAATTTAACCTTTTGAGTTGTCCCCAAAAGTTATTTTTGGTCCACTACAATTAATTAATTTTGAAAGTAAATTTGTTTAGGTTATATCTCTGGAACAGCCACTGTTCGGATACCAGATAGAACTACTGTTTGTAATTTTTTTCTTCATTTTCTGCATTCACAAAATATATTTGGGTCTGAAACTGATTAGTTCCTTAAAAACCTACATTTGTACAATCTTGAATTTTTTTTTACTCCGAGCAGCCTCACGGGTGTGTGTAGCATATGATTTATTCTTAACAAAATGCACTTTAGAATGTTGCTCTTGTTTTTCAGTCTATATCGCTTCTGAAAAGGCCTACAATTATAGTGTCGGTAGTTTCTAAACTTTGTTGAGGATTTTGCTATTGAAAATGATCATTTACTGGTATCATGTGTTCAGATGGGATTTCCTCTTAGGTTCAACATTACCGAGACCAACATGTCTGCCTTTGTTCATCTAACTTATAGGTTTCTCAACTTGAATATTAGGTTTCTTGTGTTCATATATCGTGCTGGATTTAATAAAGTGAATACATTTCCCTTTTAACATATTCAGTTTCTGTTGAGCACTGATTTTAGAAATTCTTTCATGGCTACTGAATCCAAGACTAGTTTTGTTTCCGGATTGATTTTGTATCTACTGCATCTTCTTTAATGAAACAGAAGACTTATTCCATACATTTACCAATATCGATAACTTCTGATTCTTGATCAGTAGTGCTTGGTAATCAGCATTCACTCGTTCACTCTCAATTTTAAGCCTATTCACTTCACCTTTCTAATCATTGTAAATGCTCTGTTGTAAAAATTTGAACTTATTGATTTGATCTAACAAGCCTTGGTTTTCAATTTTAACGTCCTCGAATGATTGAGATAGCTTTGAGTACTCTTCAGCCATGTCATGCAATGCTTTAACTAAATCATTATGTGTAAATTCTTTTGAATCAAAATCAAATACATCATCAGTAGTCCAAGTTGATAAGTATCTGCCATGAGACACTGAATTTCTTCAGCATCACTTTTACTGGATTGGCTCTCTAAGTTAGAAAGGCTCAGAACCATAATCTGACCACTTACTTTTGCTTTCTTCAACAATCATCGCATTGTTATCTTTTCGAGATTTCTTGTCATTGAGTTTATGTCCTTTCTTCTTGTAACCGTCTTTATTGGGCTTAGGACAATCAACAGTAAAGTGATCAGTCTTCCCATAGCTGAAACAAGACATGTCACTAGATGGTGAATCTTTCTTGAAGTTCTTATTGGGGTTCTGATATGTTCCATGACTTATCTTCATGAATATGACAATTTCTTGATGAAAAATGACATTATTGTTATTGATTTTCTCAGCAGTCCTCTAAGATAGTATTTCAGTATCAGCAGTAGTTGAAACACTTGAAACAATAGCAGCAACAATATGAGGTTTAGTTGAATAACTTGATGAAGGCTCTTCACCACTTCTTACTTCCAGTTTAAACTCATAGGCCTTTAAGTCTGCAAACAAAATATGGAGCTTTAGTTTGCTCAAATCCTTTGATTCTCTCATTATCATTTTCTTAACGTTTCATTCTCTGTGTAGTGCTATAATAACCTTGACTACAAAGAGCCACTAGTTTGTTGATAATGCTACCGAATCTTTTGTCAAAGTCGTTTAAAGATTCCTCGACCTTCATTTTAACATTCTCAAACTTCTGTATTTCTACAGAAAGTTTATTTTCCTTTGTCTGGTCATTTTTTTAACATATATGGATCGAATTTTCTCATATTTATTTTGCATAAGAATACATCTTGATTTTGCTGAAGGCGTTTTTATCAAGAGTCTTGTACAGAATATCCTTGGCGATATTATGCAGGTTAGCTTTCTTTTCATCTACGTTGGTCCACTCGCTTCTGTGTTTTTCCAACATTTGTGGAGCTTTTTCTCTTACAGTCAATGATGTATTGGCTATCATAATTTTAATGTGATCATCAGTTATGACATATCACATGTCATCATCTTTTAATGCAAGATGAGCTTTCATCTTGATTTTCTAGTCGTCGTAGTCTTCTTTAGCGAACATGAAAATCTTGCTGAAAAATTCCATAGCTTTTGCAGTAGATGTTTCAGAAAGAGATAAACTCGCACTTATACCACTTGTTAGTATCGGTGGAGTGTTTAGAATGCGGGTTGGATAAATATTCCTAATTTTTTCTTTATTCTGCTTCTGAAACATGTGCTTCAAACCTTTTTAGGAATAGAAGCTGATTTCGATCTTTGAAGTGCGGCAGACCACTTAAAAGTGCTGAAATAATCCACAACACTTGATGAAACTTAAAGACAATAGAAGTTAAAATAACACAAACTTTGTTTCTGAAAGTTCGAATGACAAAACCTTTCTACGTCTCTCATTCTTCTGTTTTCAGAAGGTATCACTAAAATACTTATACAAACCCAATTCAGTAAGACTTACCCTTATCTACTGAAGCTATTAGTATTACAACCCAACAATTAATGAATTTGATTCTGGGAAGGACTCTCTCCACATATTACAAACACTTCACACTTTTCAGTAGATAAATACAACAAAGGATGTGTAAACAATGATAGCAAAAATGATCTTCTGAATCTGATAGAACTTTATAGCATATGCTGGTTTTTGTAGACTTTCAATATGATAAGCTAGAATGTACGAGTGATTTCACAATTTCACTAAAAGGCCAGTATTAGTGAACACAATATGAAGCCTTTTTATAAATAATCTTCAATGTTCGAATGAGAACGACTCTTTTTTCTATTATAAGTACTTGAATCCAAGAACAGACTTGTAATTTTTTTTGTACCCAAAATGGTAGTGAACAATTAATGATCTGTATTGTTCGTTTAATGACTTTAAATAAAGTGTACTATTCTACAACTACAATAAACAGAGACATCATGTGGTAAATTATACAAACAAAAATGATGGATGTCACTAGTCTAATCTGACATATTATCGTAAAAGACTATCTTTCTAACAACTGCTTCTGGTTCTATATTACTTCATTCTCTTTTCGATCTACTGGTATTTCTACTTAAAGGTGTGTCTAATTATCCTTAAATAGCTTAATACCAAAAATTATGCTTCTAGCTTTTCTTAAGATGAATATTGTTTCTGATTTTTATTGAGAGTTTTCCTTAAACACCATATCACCACAACTAAAACTTACATATAACTATAATTTCCAAAGATTTTAAATTACTATATTATTATTTTTATAATTTTGAATTTTAAGATGATCATATCAATTCTTATAATATACAACTTATTCTTAATTTTTAAATTTTAATATATTCTCCATAATGTTTTCACATAGAATCACTTTATTAAAAAATTTAATGTATAAACAGATATCACATTCCAATAGTTACCAATATCTATAACTATATGATTATGTTAATCTATGCATAAAGAACGATGCAGAATACATATATACACGATATACATATGTATTCTTCCTCTTTAGATATTAGTTATAATTGAGTCCCGAATCATATATCTCATATGCAATTTGAGATATCGATATGAGGTGAGCTATGAGAGATCGGACATGATTCAACATAATAAGTGCAGTTAATGTGAAAAAAATAGCCATTTTTTTAGTTTTAGAATTAGTATTACATGAATTTAATATCTATTAATTATAATACAATATTAATTTTTTTACTGTTTTTCAGACAATCTAAAATTCTTCCTCATAATTTTTTTTAAAAAATTTATCATACAGTTTAACCCATCTATCTTTTTTATTTGAAATTGCAGTTTACACCTGTTATTTTTTTTTATGATATGACCCATTTAAATATAATCATTTATATTACAGCATGACCATTTATTAATATTTGTTATATTTGTTATTATAATATCATTTATATAAATCAAATTAATTATAAAAAATAAGAAAAACTATTTGACTTTATAAATCGGCATCAATCATTGTTCAAATATCTAATTTGTTAAAAAATATTCTCGAAAATTTCTATTTATCTGATTAAAAAAAAAGGGCATAAGCAAACAATGCATTCTTGTAGCAGCACATATGCACTACGCGTAGAGACATTCGTTCTTGTTGTACAACTCACACGGATGAAGCCAAATAAGATGGAAGGTAATTATTAATTATGTTTTATGTACTAAAATATATTTTATTTTTATTATTATTTTTTTAAAAAAAATAGAACTCGACAAATGAATCATCACTAGAAGAAATATATAAAACCATAACGATAAAAATAATTGTATCTATGGAAATAATTTCCACAACCTAAATAGATAGCCTTCATGATTTTCCAAAATCAATACATTTATTTTTATATTCCGGGAAATAATTTTCAAAATCCCCAAATTCTTACATATATCATAAAAAAATCCTATTTCTTTATATA
Organism: Primulina eburnea; assembly: GCF_022965805.1. Taxonomy (NCBI): domain Eukaryota; kingdom Viridiplantae; phylum Streptophyta; class Magnoliopsida; order Lamiales; family Gesneriaceae; genus Primulina; species Primulina eburnea. The sequence continues at coordinate 23,775,389 of NC_133114.1, forward strand.
GAGAATAAAAAAAAATCCCATTTCTTTATATAGAGAATAAAATAAATAAATAAACTTTGTGTGGTTAAGAAATTTAAAATATGATTTGAAATTTATACCCACCAAATCCTTCTATCAAAACGTAGCCTAAAGAAATTCATTCGCATGACATCAAGAATAAAAATCAAATTCATAATTAATTAAGGCAAAAACTTGTGTGAGACGGTCTCACGGGTCATATTCGTGAGACGGATCTCTTATTTGGATCACCCATGAAAAAGTATTACTTTTTATGCTAAGAGTATTACTTTTTATTGTGAATATGGGTAGGGTTGACCCGTCTCACGGATTATGATCCGTGAGACGGTCTCACATGAGACTCACTCATTAATTAATGAGTGAGTCTAATGTGAGACCGTCTCACGGATCCTAATCTGTGAGACGGGTCAATCCTACCCATATTCACAATAAAAAGTAATACTCTTAGCATAAAAAATAATATTTTTTTCATGGATAACTCAAATAAGAGATTCGTCTCATAAATACGACCAGGGAGACCATCTCACACAAGTTTTTGCCTTAATTAATAGGACTAGTTACATCATCGTACCCCTGTGAAAATTTTAGAAGGTAGATAACCCATCCCATAAAGAAATAGGCAAAAACTTGTATGAGACGGTCTCACGAGTCATATTTTGTGAAACAGATCTCTTCTTTGTGTCATCCATGAAAAAGTATTACTTTTTACGCTACGAGTATTACTTTTTATTGTGAATATCGGTAAGATAGACCCATCTCATGGATAACGATTCGTGAGACCGTCTTACAAAATACCTACTCAAAAATAATATTAATAGGTTGTTACTTTTTTTAAAAAAAAAAAACAAGCACATTTAATCCTCTTATTAGAAAACTCAAGCACATTTATCATAATGTACAAAAGGTTTTTCAATTTTTTTTTATAAGGGATACTCATTCAATTTGTCAATACTTAATAATTGTTGATTTTATTGAGGATCAAGACATGGCTGCTTTACGGATCATCACGATCTAAAGTGTTGAGCATGTGGGGATTTTTGGTGTCCTCAAGGTCAAAAGAGAGCGACACAACCACCTTTACCTTCCCATCACGTTTTATACAAATTCAAGCAAAATCATCTGTAAAAACAAAGAAAGGAAAATAACTTTGTGGCTAATCATCGAAGGAGAAACTTTTCAAGACATACAATACATAAAGATGCGAATTCAGCTTAAAATGCGATCATAAATACATTCGAGGATTAAAATTTTGGCAAAAATTTGTGTGAGACGACCTCATAGGTCATTTTGTGAAACATGTCTCTTATTTGGGTCATCCATGAAAAAGTATATTTTTGGCAAAAACTTGTGTGAGACGATCTCACGGGTCGTATTTTGTGAGACAGATATCTTATTTGGTCATCCATGAAAAAATATTATTTTTTATGCTAAGAATATTACTTTTATTGTGAATATCGGTAGAGTTGACCCATCTCACAGATAAAGATTAGTGAAACTGTTCTCACAAGAGACCTATTCATTATTTTTTTAATTTTTATGCTAAGAGTATTTTTTTTTATTGTGAATATCGGTAGAGTTGACACGTCTCACAAATAAAGATTCGTGAAATCGTCTCACAAGATGTCTACTCTAAAAAAATTTCTACCTCAAGCTCAAAAAAAGTTGGATTTTTGATCCAAGAATCAAGTAGGACTACAAAGCTCACAAGCCAACTCGGCTGATAGAGCAATTTTAGTTCTAACCATGTTGTCTAACATTGACAGGTGACAACCCCGTGAATTAAGGACTCATGCCTAATCACATGTGCATGTATAATCAATCAAAAAGAAACAGCAAGGGAATGAAATCATTAGACTATTTTACAGCCACGTATCCCAGTTTTAGGCAGATGCTTTATTCCTTCTTATCCTAAGCCCAAATATAAAGGAAAAATTCAATAAAACAAGATTTTTCTCACCCACAAGAATTCAGTGTCTTCTTCACCGACAGAGACTTGCGGGAAACAATCAAAAGTTGTGGGGCTTGGCTGAGTCATAACAAAAGAAACCCACACAAAGATGATCAAATGGGCTGGCTGGCTGGCTGACATTCCAATGAATTATATTCACCCCTTTCAGTGGATTAGATAGATTATATTGAAAATTGAAAGAAAAAAATAACCAACATTTTCCACAGTAAGTTTACGTGTTTATTATATTTATTAAACCTAACACATGAAACCAAGATCCGATGATATCAACTTGTCACTGTAAATGCACAAAATTCTTGTAAATATTGCCGCAGTAATCTCACCTCAGATGTGAAAAAATTCGTAGGTTATGTGAAATCCCTATTCAAGACAAAACAGTTTTGCCTCCCTAACACAAAAATAACCCACTTTGATCCAAACACAAGGTGCACAACGAAATAAATGGAACGGACACGGGTAGACTGATTCAAGAATTTTCATACACGATGGATCAACAACTCTTACTGGTGGTAACTTGTGTGTAGGACGGATGCACACAATGAAATGACATAAACGATATATGATGCCAGTTTCCGAAGACACACGACGTCGGTCACCGCCAAATACTTCTCTGAATTTTCAAAACCGTGTCTGTTTTCAAATGCACTTAGGCACACGCTCTTTCTGATAAAAGATTCTTCCCCCTGGTAAGATTTTTTTTTTAAGAAAAAAAGAGAAGAAGAAGCCTAAGAGCGTTCAAAAAAGACTTTGAAAAGGTACAGCGACTTGTTTTGGTTTCTTGCACTTTTTCATTTGAGACTAGAGCCCACCACAGTTGTCTTAGCCAAGAACCTAGAGAACAGATTATCTTCATAAATAAACCCACCTGCCTTCATCCATTATTCCTACATTTCTTGACATCCAAAGAAAGCATGGCTTTAGCACTTCGTTCTGCAACTTATTTTATCAATCTAAATGATAACAGGAATTCCAAAACTCCGAATGATTTCACTAGCGTGGTTGGCTTCCCTCAAATGAAGCCATCTCTCCAGCTGCGGGCAAAGAAATCGACGAAAGAAGCTCAAATTTCACCGGCGGAGAGAACATCCTCGTTTTCAGAAGGTGATCAAAGAGAAAAACTACATGGAATGGCAGGTCCTCTCAGCCATAATGGTCCAAGGGTACCTGTTTTCGTGATGCTGCCGCTCGATACTGTGTCTGTTGGGGGGAATTTGAACAAACCGAGGGCGATGTTCGCTAGTTTAATGGCTCTAAAGAGTGCCGGAGTTGATGGAGTAATGGTGGACGCTTGGTGGGGATTGGTGGAGAAAGATGGGCCTATGAAATACAATTGGGAGGGCTATGCGGAGCTTATAAATATGGTAGGAAAGCTCGGCTTGAAGCTTCAAGTTGTCATGTCTTTTCATCAGTGCGGAGGAAATGTTGGAGACTCTTGCAGGTAAAATCATAACACAGTGGTCGCTCTCCTATTCAACTGGCCAAAAGATAACTCCAGATTTGTAAATGCTAATGATATCTAGTTTTTTTTTTCTGTTTTGCTCCAAATAGAATAACTATTCACAAGATGCTAGAGTTCCTTGACCACATAATTCAATCACAAGATGGTAGAGTTATCCAACTAGACTCTTTCAGATGTCTTAATTAAAACTTAATATAAACATCTGATATAGTACAAGTATAATTTCTTGCACTTGTGTCATATACATGTATTTTGCTGGTTAACTGATAGTTGTTGAGACCGCTGATGTTCTTATTATTGTCATATATGTTGCCAGATGTAGATGTAGATGTAGATGTAACTCACAATGAGAAACTCAAACTTTCTGCTGCCGTTTTGTACTGAAAAATCAAGGAGAAATTTACACAAATTACCATTCTTCTAATTTGCAGCGTTCCTCTACCCCCATGGGTGCTTGAAGAAATTAGCAAGAATCCTAATCTTGTCTACACTGATAGATCAGGTCGACGCAACCCTGAGTATATATCCTTGGGTTGCGACTCACTACCGGTTCTTAGAGGAAGGACACCAATTCAGGTCTATTCTGACTATATGCGAAGTTTCAGAGAAAGATTCAAGGACTACCTGGGAGAAGTTATTTCGGTACGGCTTCTAATTTCTAACATTGCTTTAACTTTTACCATATTTTGATACAGATTTGAATTTGTGGCTTCTATTTTCTAACATAGCTTTAACTTTTACCATATTGATACAGATTTGAATTTGTAAGCTTTCTTTAACAGCATGAGCTCAATGCATTAGCACCATCACCATCTTAAATCGAAGTATTTTCTAAATTTAGCACTGCAAATGAGAACCAACAAAAATAAAGACCCAAACAAAAGAATTAACAGAACAGAGAGAAAAAAAATGAGCAACTTCAATTCCATTCCATGTTTCTTAATATATTTCATTATAACGCATATCCAACCATATTCAAGCAGAGAAGATTTAAAAGTTAGTATCAATTTTGTACAGTAAATAATGATAAAATGTGGAATTTGTGCATCAAGAGTAGAAGTGAAACTGAAATCAAGATCAAGGAAATCATCATCGATTATCCTTGTTATCGTATTTGGAAATAATAAAGCACAGGAATTATAGATTACACCATCAAATAATATAATAATTAACCAATTAATTTACTCTTTGAATCAAGATAATTTTTGAGTAATCTAGCATGCAACTTCATGGTTTTATATACGAACAAGCTTTCAATTCTCTATATTTGTTCTATTCTAGCTTGACTCGAATGGCCAAGTTATATTTCAAATTAGAATCATCATTAAGAGGAGAAGCACACAAGGTGGAAAGAGTTAAAGATGAATGATCGAAAGGATTATGACATCATTCGAATATACATTTACGTTCCATTCTAGATAATCCCGGTTTTTGATATGCTACCTTTAGGTTGTACCCTAATCCTGTATCCAATAGTCCATAACTCAACACATTGGTATACTGATGTTGATAGTGCCAATGTGACAAAACATGAATCATTAGATGAACTGTTATGGTAGTACTCTTAGAATAGCTTGAAGTCTACCAATAATCCCATTGTTGGACCACTCCAGTCTCATGCGCATGCAAAATATCTCACATATAAGACCCATAATTTACTCCTTTCATTTTCTGCCGGACAAGAATAAAAAATATATCTCATGTCGAAATTCAATTTTTTTTATTGTAATGCAGGAGGTACAAGTGGGCATGGGACCATGTGGAGAGCTAAGATATCCATCTTATCCAGAAAGCAACGGTACCTGGAGATTCCCAGGAATTGGGGAATTCCAATGCTATGACATGGTAACTCACATAAGTTTAAATTAAAAAAATAACAGATTCTTCCTGCTTAAGCAACAGCTTATTTGATTTTCTTTCCGTGAAACAAACAGTACATGAAAGCTTCATTAGCAGCTACAGCAAAGGCTTTTGGGAAAGATGACTGGGGCCAAGGAGGGCCTCATGATGCAGGCCAATATAACCAGTTCCCAGAAGACACTGGATTTTTCCGAAGTGATGGTACATGGAAAAGTGAATATGGGCAATTTTTCTTAAAATGGTATTCTGAAAAGCTACTTGAGCATGGGGAGAAAATTCTGACAGCAGCAGAAGTTATATTTAAAGGAACTGGAGTCAAACTGTCGGGAAAAGTAGCTGGAATTCATTGGCATTACAAAACAAGATCACATGCAGCAGAACTAACAGCAGGATACTACAACACCAGAAATACAGATGGTTACCTACCAGTAGCAAGAATGATGGGTAAACATGGGGTTGTGCTCAACTTTACTTGTATGGAAATGAGAGATGGAGAACAGCCAGGGGAAGCTAGCTGCTCACCAGAAGGTCTAGTTAGACAAGTAAAGGCAGCAATCAAAACAGCTAGGATAGAACTTGCTGGAGAAAATGCACTAGAAAGGTATGATATGGGAGCTTACTCGCAGGTTGTGGCAACAAGTATAGCAGACTCGGGACATGGACTGAGTGCATTTACATATTTACGAATGAACAAGCGTTTATTTGAGGCAGAAAACTGGAGAAATTTCGTTGAATTCGTAAAATGCATGTCAGAAGGTGCCCGGAAAACACGACTTCCGGAGAGTGATACCATTGGAACTGACCTGTATGTTGGATTTATCAAACAGAACAAAGAGAGAGTGATAAAAGAAGGTGTCCTAGTGTAAAGAATACACGTGCAGGTCTACAAATGAGTGCTCCATTCTAATTACATAAAAAGAATATGATGGAGCCACAAAGAAGTATTGAATACAAGACATAATACCAAAATCTACTCATGTTCTTTGCTCTAGCCAAAGCCAAAGATACCGAAAATAAATGAAAGGCGATATCTTCAGGGCAGAAAGAAAGAGAAGTCTACATAAGGATATGCCCCACTCTGGTAAGGAGCTTAGAACATTTACTATGAGCAATTTCCAAGTCAGCCCGAAATTCAGTAACACATAGTCACATATCCGATACAAGGATCAAATACTTATATTCTTTTCCTGTAAAAATCTTCTTAAATACCTTTCGGGCATATTGGTTGGCATACAACATATCATAGTTTCAATTTTTATTTTTGTAATAAGTAATAACGATAATTTTTTATATACTTGTGATCCTTGTGCTACGACTGTATAATCTCTTTGCATTCAGATGTCATACAAAAGGCCAACACACATACAGCTTTGATGTTACATCAGTAGTTTCAGAAAGAGCTAGCAGCGGTGAAAACATAAATAAGTAAAAAAGTAATCATGAGATTGCACCAGGAAAAATACAAGTCATACCACGTAATAGATATGCTAACAAGGCTAAACCCAATCATAAAATTGCAAATATAAAATTTCTTCTGTAATTCACAATGCATGTATCCATATATCATACCCTCAGAGGCAACATAAAGAAGCTAGGAACGGAAAACATATGCCATAATGGCACTTTCCATCACTCCAGTATATGATTCAGCATCAATATAACTGTTTTAATGCTAAAATGACAATAGCCATAGTTTAAAAATAGAGGAAAAATCTAGTGCATAGAAGTGGCGCAGAGTTGGGAATTTGTCAAAGGCTCGTAATATCATTAGCAGAGATTAATTCAAGGTTAGATGTGATGCACCAATTTAGTAGATATTTGACAATCTTATCAATGAAGATCTAATTTATAATCATTTGCATACAATCGCATTAGTTAAAACAAATGACACCAACTTCAGCATTGATGGCTCCTAATGCCATGAAATATGCATCAATAACTTAGTCCCCAGCCCCTTGGACACTTCAAAGAAAGAGGAGAGAGAGGGGGGTGATGGATGTCAAGTCGAATGATGCATATCAAGGTCTTTGCAGTCCATTTTCATACAGGAAATCAAAATGAAAGATGCTAACGCTATCCATAAAAGGCTGCAATGTTTAAAGTGGCTACATTAGCATTCAGAATTTTTTATCAAGTAGAAGTTCAAAAGTTATATACTGCATTATGGCGCTTCGTTGCATAACAGAGAGAAATAACAAGAGAGGAAGAGCTACAATGCGAAATAATGCAAGTATCAAACACGAATGGTGCTTTGAGGAAAAGTAACTTGAGTTCTTCTGTCGTACTGGAGTTTCTTTTATGTTGTATAAATGATATTAACTTACGCATGGGTACAAGATCATGTTGTACAGCTTATAGAGAACAGTTCAACCTCAAAACGACACAAGAATGTAACTGAGTATAACAACAGAGAATGCAGTTATATATTTTATCCAACGGAATTTTACTACTGCACAAATTTAACATAGCTTAACAGCATGAAATTTATAGGCGATAGAGAAATAGATAGATGCATGCTTTCCTATAGGCATCACAGAAGAATCTTTGATCTAATCCTTAGTAATTTCAGATGCTGATTATTTAATGTTGCTTGTTGGCAACTGCAAATGAATAATAAAATAAATTTAAAATTTTCAAGAATCTCAAGATCCAAAGTTAAAACCTCTGATTGTAATTTGTAACAAGCTTGAATGATGCACACTCTATGAATGGGTGGTACCAAACTCTCTCTCTCCTTTCCCTCCCTCACAATAAGCTAAATCGAATCCCTTAAATATCTTTGTATGGTTGTTTCATGAAAAGACTCAACACTTAAGAATATCATACAAATGAATCTCATCTATTTGTGCACCATAGAAAATCCAATTATTCCTCCCTCACATCACCAAAACGCTTGCTAGCAACATGGCTTCTACAGTTTCCTACATTGCTTTGTTAGAGTAGATTGTAGATACAAATCTACAAATATACTGTAGGCTAAGACCTTTTATTGACTCTTTGTAAAACAATATTTATTTTATTATAATTTATATCATTTTGACAAAAGTTTTATCTATTATTAATGCAAGCGGCATAGGTAAAGATCTTCAATATGTTATAGTATATTTAAAGATGAGATCCTACAATTGACAATTGTCAAGAAACACGATTTTATTATTGTATATTCTAAAATGCATTCCTAGTCAATTGAGCCGCCTAAAAGAAGGAAGGTTGTTCGAACTTGAGACTAGCATATGTGAAGATTTGTACCACGTTTCATTGATATGAACATAGAAATTTTCAAGCATACAGATAGGTGTTCATAGGATAAATTAATCGAACTACCCTTGCTCGGACTTTCTAAATAGTTATCATTTTTCGAGTGGAGAAGTCTGATTATGGTTGAACACCATTAGTCCTTATACCTGATACAACACTAAGCCTTTATTTACTAGTCATGTGCTTTGACTCGTTTACTGACTTTGTGAAGGTTATCAAGTGGCAAGATTGGGTATGTAACGGCACATATAGTTGGAGATTCACCACTCGCCTATAGGCGTTTATATCATATTTGATCAGAAGATATAATATTGCGTGGAGTCTCTGACCAGAGCAAGATGTGTTCTACATGAAAAGCTAAATGTGCTTAAAATCCGGATTAATATGAGTCATACCCAAACGTGATTCGTTTGGAGGTATAAAAACCCTATGCATGGTTTTAGATTTTAATGATTCATATGAGCGTCCAAGGTTTTGTATGACAAATTTTTAAAATTTCGTTGCTTCTTGGGTGCGAGACACGCGTATCCCAACATGCTTCTCTCTTATAGAAATATAATCTATCTTATTCTTCCTTCATTGTGAGATTTCTTTTTTGATAATGCCTAGGAAGGATTGAATACCTCAAAATCTTGTGTCACAAAACAATTGTTATCTTAAACAATCAATTAGGTTTTTTCACCAACTATCAATATTTTGTTAGGTGGGTAATTAGAATTTAAGGACACCATATGTTGATCTGAAAATGCAAACTAATAAATGCTTCTTATGAACTGAAACAAAAAATATCCCAGCAGATCATGTTTGGAATGCTGGAACACTACATAGAACAGTCAAAAGCTACATAGTTCCTATTGTATTCCAAAATCTGAATCCATGGACACCTAACAAGGGCTCTACACAATAGGTTCCTCAAGTAACAACTTTGCATCCATCCTTATTTTGCTTAAATAGTAAAATTAATTGAGAGAATTACATCAAATAAACTTATAAACTTCATCAAACTCTTCCAAAAAATTGATGTGAGACAGAGCTACGATATTTATACGACCACGACATAAATTAGAGAGTATAAATTGATGTATAGGAAATAGTGAATCAGAGAACGATGTCTGACGATTACAGTGACTCAAAGCTGCAAGAACTACAATAATCTGAGTGAGGCACCCAGTCAAGGAACAAATCCTTTACAAGAAGAAAGTCACTCCCTCTCCTTGCACTAGCACAAATGACAAAACTAGCCAAAAAACACAATGTGCTATAATGTGTTTCTTATAATAACTCTAGCCTAATATATTTGTTCCTCTTTCCCCTCACTCAAGCTACGGATTAAAGAATGGTCGTGATTTTCTAGGCCTGATATACTTGGGCCCATAACAAATTCCTACTTTTGTGACCGTCATGTCAACAGAATCATGCTCAAAAAAGGCAGAAAAAAAGATTCACACATATAATATAAAAAATCAAAATTAATCTACACCTGGCACAAAAGTGAAGTCCAGAAGGGTGAAGAGTAATTACTGTGGTTATATAATGGTAAAATAATTTATTCTCATCAAAAATCTTTCACAGTCATTGTGGTTTCTAATTTATTCTCATCAAGTATAATGTGCCCCCACATATGCAAAATAAGAGGGATACAAAATCAACTGATTAACTAGACAAATACTCACTCCTCTAGTCCACTTCTAACCCAGTAGCTATGCTTGCACTCATACACATCCAAAATAAAAATTTATTCACTGTTAAATGCTTTACATTTTACTCTATCCAATTCCCCATCTTTTTCAAAACAAATATGCATAGTGTCACAATAAAATTTCTTTTCAAAATGTAGATATTCCTTTAAATGGAAAAAAAGGATTCATGCTATATGTCCTTCTAATTGATATTCAACTTACAATAAGTTACATAAACCTGATAATTTTAAAATACAAATCATCTCTAGTACAACAATTAATAAAAACATAAAAAAGCATAATTTGTGAATACCTCCTCCAACATAGAAAGTAAAAAAATTTCATGCTTGCAGTTGTACATTATTTAGTCCAAAAATAGGGTTGTACCCTTTCATTTTATGTGTTTGACTTTTAGCTGATCTAGCATATGCTAGCAAAAGTATTGTAGATATAATAATGACAATACCACAAGGGATTCAATAAGAACATGAGTGATGAATTTGAGTCAAAATAAACTTAAGATTCTCTTGGTCATATTCCTAGTATATATTTTGTATCATAATTGTGAAAAAACCCACAATTGTTGTCAATGTTTCTAGACCCAGATTCCAGACCCAATTCAAAATTTAATAATCATGTTATGTCTGTAGCCAACATTGTTTTTTTCAAGAAGGAAATCTCAATGATTACAAATTCTACGATTGATGAGGGGACAAAAAAAAAAGTAGTAGGGTTCGAAAACGGTAAGGAAACAAATGGTAGATAGATTGATTCAAAACTTTGCAAAAATTCGACCACTTAAGGAAAAGGGAGTTGATCAATTCTATTTAAAACAAGTGCAGAAATATAAATGCAAAAGGTCAATGGTACATGGATTTTTATAGAGGTTCAAAGTCACTTTTACTCCTTTTTTCTGTTTCGAGAAAGTTTCACTAGAAACACCAAAGAAACAATAGTTTGTAGAACTTACTAGTGTTACATATCAGTTTCCAAAGTTGAATAGCCATACATCAGTTCAAAGCACCGAATAATTTCTCACGTCAATTTATAAAAATAAATACCTTACAAGAGCTGTGTAATGGCACTAAATAACCATTACAACAAAGTATTATGAAGTGAAAGATATTCAAATCTACACAGTTCTTAAGAGTGCTAAATTCTTGATGGCTTCATCAAATAAATGTAGCTCGAGTAGTCTTCAAAATTTTCAATGCTCTGACTTCTATAGTCTGCAGACAAGACTTTCTGATTTATGATTTTCATAAATGATTTCAACACTTGGCCAGATATGGAATCCGATGTAGCTTTGACCACTTGGAGTACTCCGACATTTCCCAAACTATCATTCCAACAGGCAACTCATTGCACAATAAATACAGTATCAACTTAGTCTGATATTTTTTAGGTTACTGTTGGACAACAACCCCAAGATCAAGCTTTGACGTCCCTTATATGGTACAAAACTTGATCTTCAAAATCTTCTTATTTTCGGTCTTCCAAGTTATTCAACACGACCAACCAGAAAGTCCTTGCAGTAGCTAGATGTAGACATCTACAATAGATGCATCCAGTAAGACTTGTGTTAAAGTCTTGGTATAGAATTCGTTAACTTCCGGAAAACTAGATGCAATAGACGTAGTCCAGCTCCTAAGTCTTTAAACCGCGTATGATTTAGTCATCATCCAAACTTATACAATTTATTTTCTAACACAGTGTGCAAGCCCTTTAATAGAAATGGTGCAGAATTCAAATTGGTCATGATTGATGGTGCATTTCTTTCTTATAATTCAGTAGGAATTGGTTAGCAGGAATTTTAAGTGATAAGTAAGAACATTTGTTATTTTTAAACCAGTAGGATGGCTGGCAGTAGCATGTTTGTAATATTATTCAAAATATACTATTTTTGGAAAATTCATATATTATAATTTTATTTTGCAAAATTAAACAGAGTATTTGAAACAACGCCGTAAAAATGCCACTTGCCACCAAACCAACAGTAAAAAAGCAAATCTCCCACTTCTCTCCCAAAAACCTGACAACATAGATTCCGATTGAACCAAAAGTAAGAAGTGCACCATCAATATTTGACAATTTCCATTCTCTATAGTCTATTCTTTTACATAAATTTAATGCACCGGCTATGAGGAATACTGACTTTATGCTTGCTGCAAGAGGTCAATGTCTCTATCAATGAATATGGAATCATATCACAAGTCGCTAACATTTTGTGTTTGATGGAAATTGTGTCAATCACAAATGGGCCACAGAACTCATTAACACTGCAATTTTTGCTGATAGTGGCACTCACATGTCCCTAGGAGACTATACTCGAACACTTGCAGAAGTAACAGCTCTCATTGATGGTACTAGTTCATTTGACGCGCTCTAGATCATTTTTCAATGGGATTTTGTCACCAAGTCGATAAGTTAGAGTTCGGTAGAGACTAATATTGTATCCTTTTGCTGCCAGTATGCTTTCATCTAGATTGGTTGCGATTGAGAGCTTCAGCTAGGGGACAGAGAGACCCCATTCCCTTTTTTCTTCTAGCCAAAAGTTTCACTTTTGCTACCATTTCACACATTAATCTAAAGCAACCCTAAAATTCTTGACATTTAAGGGAAAAAATGAAAAAAATTTGAAGATAAGACACCACTTGTGACTTGACAGTACGTTTCATGTTGGACTGGTTTGTAGCACTTCATAGGCCCTTAAAACAAGATTGTACACGATGAATTTCACTACCAACTAGATCACATTGAGTGTTGCACCGATAAAGATTTACCCAAGTTAGTCAAGAAATTCGTGATGCAGCATATAAACCCATGCACACCTCTCCCACAATCTAATTTCTGGTATGAGATATTACACGAGGCATGTAAGGGATGGCCCACACCTTTTTTGGACTATAATTTGAATAAATGCAAACATCCAAGAATTTCTTCATTTTTCTTGGAAATATTTGATCTCGTAGGCTACTGCCTTGGCTTTACTTGTGGTAAAAGTTTGAAAAATACTTTTATAATATGTTAAAGTCATAGTAAGGGTATTCTGAAAATAGAAAATTCGATAACAATCATTTCCACACATAATATAAAAAATTTTATTTAACATAAAGCTCAAAGAGCGGAATTGGTATTAGAGAATCGTAAACTCATCCATTACATGATTTACAAGTGCTGCGACGGAGGTTTGGGATCAGAATTTGAGCGGCGGAGGCTTTCAATCAATTCACCAAGCTCCTTGCGGGCGGACTCTCTGCCGAACATAAATCCATACCTGAAATAAACGGATTAGAATTAATCAACAGGAAAAATGTAAGAAGATTTGAGAGAGAATAAGTACCAGGTAGACACAGCAGAGAAGACACCGGCAACACCTACTGTCTGTAGCAAAGTGAAGCTTTTCTGCATTTTATAAGTTTGAAATAAAAAAGGAAAGTTTGAAAGATGAAGGAGAAAATGGGAGATATATATGTATGTGTGTGTGTGTAAAAGTTGGGGGATAGAATTGACATTTAATGAGTGTATCCCCAACTTAAAACCTGTGTTCTAAAAAATGCGCTTAAGCTTGAAATTCGACAAAAACGCCTCGATTCGGGAAAAACGAAAAAAAAAAATGTCAAACTATAGTTTTCGATAGTTTGACCGAATTAAGCCTAATTAAGGCGTTTAATTAAGCGTACTTAAGCACAGTTAATCGCATCTGTTTATTTTTTACTTTTTTTTATTTTGAAAGTATGTCTTTTATTTTAAAAAAATAAATTAGTTTTATAATTTAGATGTTTATTTTTTAATTTTAATTATGATTAAGCGTGTCTCACAATGATTTGACAAATATTTAGCAATTTTTAATGTAGTCTAGTTGCAAAAACAAATAAAGATTATAATTTTGAGATTTTTATGTTTTTATAAATATGAGAATTAACGTATCAGACTTAAATTTATCATATTTATGCATTATTTTATCTATTTATTAGTTTGACATAATTAAAATTAAACTTATGATAAAAAAACGTTTTTTCATGCTTAAGCTCGTGCTAATCTCGCTTAAGCTTGGAGCTCGATATCCACGCTTTGAGACGCTTCACATTTTTTAGGACCTTCCTTAAAACAATTCCAATTTACTTTTTTTTTCTAGGATCCCTCGAATTAAATCCAATTTGTTTTTTTCATCTTGTCATTTCCCACAAATTTTGTATTGAAAACATTTTGAAATTCCAGATAGATTTTGGCTATAATTTGAAAAACAAATTGACCGTAATAAAATATTTTGAACACATTTTGTTTGAGAATTGAAATAAAATACGTTCAAGGAGAATGAAGAAAATAAAATATAAGTAACTGCTTTAAAACTAGTTTTCTAGAAAATTTCCAAAAACTATTCTTCATTATTTTGAATTTTTTGGAGCTATCTACTTGAGATATTGTTACATATTTAGCACACAATGATTTCTAGATAAGATATAATATAATAATTCGTTCACCTTTCGAGAGTATTATTATTATTATTATTCAAATCCACTCATTAAATTTTGATTAAATACTTCAAAAAATTTGGGTTGTCACAATTAGCATTGATATAAAGATGTTCAAAACATATAGATGAGTGCTCGTAAGAAGAATTTATCTTGCTCGGACTTTCTAAATGGTTACCATTTTTGAGAGATGAAGACTATGGTTGTGGTCATACACCATTAACCCTCACCGATTCCATGAGGGCTATCAAATGGTGATATCAGATGTAGTTACGACACATACATGATCCAGAGCATTGTAGTACGGTACTCATTACTTGGCTACAAGAGTGCACATCCTCTGTGATCTAATGAAATTATAGTGCATGAAAATTTGACCAAAGAAAATATGTTATTTAGGGGACAAAAAGGTTTCCAAGTTGCACATATGATGCAGCTATGAATGCTCAAAGATACTTCACATGGTTATTAATTCACACGCAACTCTCGATGTACCAATTATTACACATTCGATCAGGATATATGTGATAAAAGGATATATTGTATGTTAAACATAACTTATTGGTTCTTGTAGGAACTATCTGTGATACCTAAATAATCATGGGACGATGGTCCTAGACGCTCTTACCATGATTTGATGGGTGTAGTTAGAAGTGATTCTGACATTTTTATAATCAATGAGGTGATGCATAGAATGTGGCTTATTAGTGTAATCCCGAATAAGAGACAAGCATTATCTTGAATTACGAGGAATTGTGAGCTCATCCCTAGATATATTCTTGAACCTTTGAGAATAGCACAAGTATTGATTTATTTATTCCTATTTCGATAATCAAATTCAAAGAGCTAAACTTGGCTATAAGAGTTTTATATGATCAAACTTTTTTGAGCTTATAAAAGAGTTTTTAAGCATATTCTGTTTTTTAGAAGTTTTGATTGAAAGCATGAATGCAAAAAACATTATGGAGAGTACGTACCAACCGTCAAAAAAGAATGGAAGTATTCCAAAATTGGCAGTTGCCACAATCGAGTTCAGTGGGTCCAAATTTTGGAAATTGGAATGAATAACTGCTTAAAGTCATCAGATCGGTGATATCAGATCGTTGACGAGGTTACGATGACTCCAAAATGATGCGCCAAAGGTTAGTCTTGGTTCCATGGGTTTTGAAATTAATTTCCATGTTTATTTTTGAATGAGTCAAAGTAAACTTTGACTTGAACTTGAATCCCATTAAGGTTAAATATAGAAGGGAATAAGTTATATCTAGCTAACATTACACAACTTTCAGTCTCTTATCTCAAAAATCATGCGTGCGAACCCCTTCACCCCAAACCTAGGGTTCCGCATGAATTATTTATCCTTTTCATCTCAATGCATAATCTCTCTTGGTTTCTAGTCCAATCAAGTGAGGAATTAAGTAATCAAATCGTTGACTTGATTAAGCCGTAAGAAAATAGAACAAATAAGGTGTGTGTTTGCGGTTCTACCTTGAATAGCTAACTCTGCTTGAAACCCATACAAGTTTGAGTCATACCCAAGCGTATTCACTTAGGATGTAAAATTTGAACACATATGCATGGTTTTATTTTATTTATTATCCATATGAGCGTCCATGATTTGAATGTCAAATCAAAATTTTTAAACTTTCAATTTACATTCAAAATGTCCGAACTCACTACAATGGGTCCAAACTCTTTTTCGGAAATGCCTATTCTTTCGGTACGTGAAATTATTCTGTTCGCTTATTTGGATAAAAATATCGCCAGGGCTAAACCTTGATTGGAAGGTCCGAATTGACCTTCGGTTGTTCCGAACGGACTGAACTCAAATTTGATCAACTAATAATTCTTAAAACATGCTTAAATTGTTTACTCCACAATGTGATTACATCGAACATAAAAAATAACTAAAGCATAATTTCTATCATTAGAATAAGAATCGACAGTAGAAGAACTATAAGCTAGACTCCAGATGTTAGGATCTGACATGTAAGTCGATTCCTTGAGGTACGCACATGCAATATTATTTGAGAAACATGATTGATATCAAAACCATGTGCTTTCTTGACTACGTGAAATGTCTACTATTACATGTTAATTTTGTAAGTTACTAAACATACATGACATACATATATCAACTAATAATTCTTAAAACATGTTTAAATTGTTTACTCCACAATCTGGATCATTACATTGAACATAAAAAATAACCAAAGCATAATTTCTATGACTAGAATAAGAGTCGACAGTAGAAAGAACTATAAGTTAGACTCCAGACGTTAGGATCTGACATGTAAGTCGGTCCCTTGAGGTACGCACATGCAATATTATTTGAGAAACGTGATTGATATCAAAACCATGTTCTTTCTTGACTAGTTGAACTGCATACTATTACATGTTAATTTCTGTAAGTTACTGAACATACATGACATACATGTTAAGCATCTTTCTTTTGTCTATCACTATCATGTTTCAAGATTACTTGAATTTGACTTGATATCATATGGTGATACTCAACCCTGTCTTGTCTTGTCTGGAATCTTGTATGGCTATCGGAGGTTGCCTCTTGTGGTTGTTACTCTAGCAGAGCATCGTAACCACGATAGTCTTGTTTTTAGCCATCGGATGGGTAATATGAATTATCATAAAGGGATGGGTAATAAAGTGATCTGTTAGGATAGATGCCCAGCGAGCCAACTTTTGACTTGAGATTTATTGACTCTTATGTGAAAAAAATATTTATTTTAATTTTATTCAATAATGACTTTTACTTTATATGTATACTCATGCAAGCTGCATAGATAAAGTCCTTGAATATAGTAACGGTACCATGAGGTATATACCTCACAACATAAGATCATGAAACTCATTAGGAAGTGTACTGTATATTCTAAACAGGTTCCTAGTCGAATCAGCCTCCTAAAATAAGGATAAAGACTGGTTGAGTTTGAGGCTTGCATCGATGATGTAAACGTCATCTTTCATTGGTATGGACGTAGAGATGTTCATTCATACATATGGGTGATCATATAATGATGCACTGAACAACCCTCTCTTGGACTGTCTAAGTGGTTATCACTTATCGAGTGGAATAGTCAGTGATTCTAATTGTACATCAATAGTCCTTAGACTCGGGACATCGTAGAAGCTCTACGTACTAACATGCACTTTGATATGTTTACCGACTCCGTTGAGGGTAATCAGGTTGTGAGGTTAGGTGTAATTTCGAAATACGTACGAGCCAATACATTGTAGTCGGGGCCTTGATGGGTGAGAGTGTTGCTGATGTCTCTGCCGCCCAGTACTGTGGTAATACGTAGATGGATCTATCGACCTTCAGCAAATATTAAAGTTACAATTAACGATCTGAATTCAACGAAAGGAGAACGTACATGTACATGATGAAAATGAATATGTTTATGATGATATGAAAAATGTTTAAGTTTATGCATGTTTATGAAATGTTATTTTAAGTAGAAGTATTTTCACTGTTGCATGTGATTGTACACGTATTACTTGCTATCATGGTTATAGTTTGTTGAGACAATAAACTCACTATGTGTAATCGATGCAGGTGAGCATGATGTTAATGTTGTTGAGAGTCTTGATGGTTGATTTTACTGGACTAAAGGTACACATAACCCGAGGATCAACGCTAGTTTTTCCGCAGTTATGATTTTAAGTTTATGTTAAATATTTTTACGACTTTTATTATGCTTTTGAGTGGTTTTTGAGAGGTTGTTAGAGTTAGCTTTATTTTGAAATATCGCTAAGTTATGGTTAACAAAACGTTTGACGATTTTGATGTTTTGAACTCTTTCCTTTGAATTTTCAAATATAGTTGGTATGTTTTATTTTAAAATAGTGTCAAAATATTATATATATATATATATATATATATATATATATATATATATATATATATATATATATCGTTGCTTATAAAGTAGTTTATAAGGTAATTCTACATTATAAAAGATGTGGAAATTAGCTTAACTGTTAATTAAGTGAGGATAGTGGAACATACTATTTTGATGAAGGGGCACACAAAACTAGCAGCTGCCAAAAATGGATCAATAGAAATTTTGATATTCGAAATTTTTATTTTTCATTAGCTTAACTGTTAATTAAGTGAGGATAGTGGAACATACTATTTTGATGAAAGGGCACACAAAACTAGCAGCTGCCAAAAATGGATCAATAGAAATTTTGATATTCGAAATTTTTATTTTTCATTATATGAACATGATTTGTACCCTCAGTACATCGGCGCTGTCTGATCGTCGATTTATTTAGTTAATTTAGAATTTAATTAAATAATAATGTTAGTAGTGATGACTAATATAAATACATGATTCTCATAGAATATTATAGAGGGGTTTAGAATTGATTAATTAATTAAGAATTAATTAAGAAATTAAATAACGTTTATTTTATTTTACATATATGTCTCTACATGTACATCGCCGTCAGATTTCTGAAATTCCGACAATCCATTCTCGACGTGAAATTGTTTAAGATGTCTAGTGTGATCTAAACAAGAAATACAATATTTGATCATGAACTAGATTAGGCGATCAAAGGAGGGAGATCCGTTCGTAGGAATTTACAATAATGACCGACTCTGTGAATCTCAGACTGGTTTGGTGTCCAGCGTTAAATACGCAGAAGTAAACAAATCTAAACACCTTATGAATATTTTAAAGCATAAAACGCCCAAGTAACGTTTTGAGTATCAGAACTAAAATTTAAAAATTTTCGTTGCGCCTTATGTGCGAGAAAACGTCTTAAGTGCGAGAAAACAATACTTTAACATGATTGTCAGCAAACGGAGCATACACATCCCTTGGGGTGTGCATCTACCCCAGTGACGCGCGTACCTTCCTGATATACTTTTTCATACACACATACATAACATATGTACATGCATCCACATGTTTAGCTTGTAACTTTGGAATTGAATCTAGACGAATGGGTAGTCCAATTGAGATTATAGGTCGAGAAGCCCCAGAGTGTGAAGATTTTCTTTATTTAAGATATATTTTTAAAAGACTGAGGATATTAGAGAAGATGTAGACCATATGATTAAAGCATGGTGGATGAAATGAAGAATGATATCAAGAGTCTTATGCGAAAGAAGGATGCATGTGAGATTGAAAGAAAACTGTTATATTACTATTGTTCGAACAACTATGTTTTAGGGATCAGAGTGTTGGACCACTAGAAGAATACATATGCTTAAAGTGACGGTAGCAGAGATGCGTATATTAAGATAGAAATATGGCAAAACGCGCAATTATAGAATTAGGAATTAAAGAATTATGAGGTACTTAGGTGTATCCCTTATAGATGATAAAATTAGGTAGAGACGTTTAACATTGTTTGATTATGTGAAGAGGAGATCAAATCCGGTTTCAATATGAAAAATCTTAGATCGACATGTTAATGGAAGGAGTAGATTGTAAAAGGAGGGGTGGATCATTAAAAATTTGTATAAAAGTTCTTAAGAAAGATATCTTAGATCTTCGTTTAAGATATAACATATGAGAAAATCTCTTAGTTTAAATAATTACTATTTATGTAGTCTATCTCGCAACTAAAGAATTAAGCGATGATCATGATGTATGTACGAATCTTTTTGCTTCGGAGAGGCGAGTTTGTAGCTTTATGGGGGATGCCATCCGGAGGGAGATGATGGCGTAGGTCCCGAGGAAAAGACTTGAGGGCATTGTTGTTTGCATTGTGTAGTGAAGTGTACGCATTCTATACCGAATTAGTATGTATTTTGCTTTTGTTTTTTGTTTTTTTTTTTTTGAAATCTGTCTTGTTCTGCTACTGCTACTGATTGTAAAATACGCTTTTGTTTATAAAAATTTATCAAGCTAATTCCCACTAATAGTGACTAAACTTTTATTTTAAAATGACTAATTAACTTGTATTTGCAGTAAATCATTTGGTGAGGACGACTGACACTACATTTCTCGTCTCCGAAACCAACTTACACTCCACCGAGAAATGAGTCTCGGTGGAGTTTTACACCTACTATTACAAGAAATGCACGTTATATTTAGGCATACTGTTCTTTCCCAACATACAAGATCGAAGAGGTTCGTAAAATTACAAGGAATACACATTATATCAGAATAAACTTCTTCATGAAAAAGTACCCACAAATATACTTGTGGTGTTTTATATGAAACGTATAAAAATCTCGTCGAAAGATTCTAAAACTGTTGATGTCACCCCAACATTCGACCAACAAACTCGGTGTCTATGTATTTGGTACTTTAGACCATAGGTTCCGAGTTCCACTGATAATGTGATCATCCATCATCAAATTATGTAAGTAATCGAATAAAGAATGTCATTACAAAATAGAGCCAACGGTTCCGTTTTCTGGGCACATATTCGAATAACTGAAAATAACATGATGGAAATGGGACGTTGTTGCTCCAAAGTGGATGCAAGTACAATCGATAGAAAGGAACATGTTCATCATACTGCAAAAGTTCAGATGAAAATGTTCTCTTTTCAATAAACGAACAATAAATTTGAGAAGAATGCAAACACCATAATACATCAATTCTTATTACTTCCTCATCCAAATGAGGGATGAACTTAAATTTTGAAAACATATATGGTACACACAATCAATTCCCAATTCCAACATTTTAGTGTGAAACAAACACGGGAGTAGCACTTCCAAAAAAATCTTGAGTTTAATTTAATTCTTTGTGATATAACCAGGTGCTCCTGATACTTTTCCATCCGAAACACTCAATCAAACTGCAATTTAGTGATGCACTCACACTTCAGTTTGCATTCCAAAGTAGTTTACGTGTAGGAGCGGGAGGAGCTAAGCCTGGTATGTCTCGAATGTCTTTGTTATGTGGGTTGACAATCTGATAAATCAACATGAACGATATCTCAGAAACCAATCAACAAATGACCAACCAATAAAAGGCAAATCAGCTTTGTTTTTCGTGTGAGTTTCCCTTGGTGAGAGAAATGTAAAGCTTTAAGAGAACAAACTTCGTCAGTCACGGCATTGATCCTACATACTGAAGGAGTTTCAAAAGTCCAGAAAGGACAAGTTTGAAAATCATTTTGTGCGTTATATCTAGAAATGGCCACACCACTACTGGGAGTTGCAGTGTTTTGCATCTAGGCCCGGAGACTACAGAGTCCCCAATAGACAAGAAGATTCAGCATGCTAGCTTTTTAATGAGGATAAGATGACAAAGGAGAAGAATCAACATGCTAGCTTTTTAACGAGGATTCACTCAAAGATGACTTAAGATCGCAAAACTACTTCCTAAATCTAATCAGAAGCTGAATGCAAGATTCAAGTTTAAGTTTTATCACACCAAGGGAAGCGAGTGTATCAGCTTGATTTAGGGGTGCGCATCTTCAAAAATGACAAAGATGAAGAATGCAAGTAAACTATTTCTATTGAAAAATGACAAAGCAACCATTTGATAAATACTGATGCACGCATTTCCTATATTACCAGAAAGGAACCTTTGAATACCAAATGGCACTACAACATGACCATCCGTCACCTTTTACCCTATATCCTTCTCCTTTCTTAAACCTACAACTTCATTCCACTAATTCTTCCTTCCAAATTTACATTATGTGAAATTAACTCCATTTCGTGTCCCAATATCGATTCCATTGCAGAGCTTTTTCTACAGAGTTCCTAAGCAAAAATTTTAACATGCAGAGGCTTAGTTTCAGAAGTTGCCATATCAGATGAAGGTATTCGCTATATACTGGGAGAATGGACGGTTTCAGATTTAAGTAAGGGCATGCATCAAGATGTAAAAAACACACAAATATCTTAAAAGCACAAAAAACATTTGATAATTATATGACACAAAATATATCAAGCATTTTGAAGAAGTTTATGTTTGCTAGCAGAGAATACTCCAGATCACTTTCACAACAAGAATTGTTGCGAGTACAGAGAGTTAAAGTTGGATGATTTACATTACTCGAAAAAACGAAGTTTGATGATTACACATTATTGACTCCGTCAATGGGTGCATAAGAAGTCTGTATCAAGTCTGTATCATAGTATATGTTGCACGTATGAAATATTCAAGATAGCAGCAATTAACAGAAATCAAACAGACAACAAACCTTTACTATAATGATAGCGATGACACCAATGACAATAAGAAACAGAAGTCCCATGATGCACCGATCAGTTGCAACCTGATTCAAAGATTAAATTAAAGTTAGTAAGAATGTGCATAATAATGAACATGGGGCATAAGACAGGAGGCGAAGTTTATTTCGGAGATTGACCTGCCTACCGATTTCCTTGACCAGATGTGAGGCCTTCTTGATTGAAAAATGGATGGAGTCCAGTTCGTTGACGATTCTGCTCATTTGTTCAGTCTGACCATATACGATTTAGAATATAATCAGAAAACCGTTTGGAGGGATAATATTGATATCATATTCCATATTCAACAAATTTTCATAAAAACCGGAGCTTCTATTTCAAATAACACACCTGAGCTTTGAGAGCTGCAGCCGTCTCTGTTCCTACATCAACCGTATCATGGACAACCTGTCACCAATAAAGCATTACAGATGACGTTTGGAGGTACTAATTGGAAAGACTACTTCTTAAGCAAGCATTAAGCTCTTGCGTCCTCTTTACAAATTACTTCCTTGTGGATGAAATGAAATTGAGTGGCATACATTGTACATAAGCTCAAGATAATGCTTCTATTATTTATATTCTCGTTGTTAATACTGATATCATATAATTATATTTATGTGTATAAAAACCAATGCTCTAAAAAGCTTGAAGCGTCACGATCAAGCTTCAAGCCTTAATAGCTTAAGTGGGTTTAGAATGAGAGTAAACGTGAAAAAACGTTTTTAAGTATTTGTTACAACTTTAACTATATCAAATCAGTCAACATATTACGTAACACACAAAAATAAAATTTAGGAATAATAAATGCATAAATTTTCAAGTTTTCAAAAACATTAAAATCTCAAATTCACAAATTGTGGATGAAACTTGTGCAATCGTTGTTGGATCAAATGTCATCTCTTAGTAATGAAGAAATGAAGGGTTTGGAGCAAAGTTTTATTTCGATGCCTTTGAAAATTTTTTCGGTTTTAAAAATATCAAATATTTATTATTAAAATTTAAAAGTAAAAGCTTATTAAAAAAATAAATAAAAGTTTACCAAAAATTTTACTTTTTCACGCATTTTCAGGTCAATCAAAGTCCACTTTTTTCATGCTTTTGCCCGAAGCGAAGCTTTTTCTTCACATTTTCTTGACGCTTTGCTCTTAATCCACATTTTTTTTACACAGAGTACTGATATATGCTTGTATACATGGTATGTTACCATTTTGAAATCTCTTTTTTTGGTTAAATACACCACACTCCTTAGAAACCTCATATAAGGCTGCTTGATACATGGCTTCCAACAAAATCAAACCAACACCAAGCACAAATTCAATTACAGAGCTCTAACTCTAAAAAACAAAACACAGTTTAGGAAATGAGTAGTTAAAGAAGTTAGAGAGCATTACATTTATTAAATATAGGGGATGTTGCATATTAGGAAAGAGATGCCAACAAGAGAAATAATTTTCTTCATATTCAAATTCTCGAATGTACTTACCTTTTTGGCTCTATCGATTGCTTGATCAGTCTCATCCATCATATGATTTCCATGATCCATGAGCTGTTGATTTGTCATATCTACAATATTATGCAACCCTCAGATAATTCTCAAAAACAAAATAGATAAAGCATATAAAAACATTTATGATCAAAGTAGTCAAATTTTGGTGTATTTTCGCAAACAATCTAAACTCATCAGGAATCTCCAGCTTCCAAATCACTTCAAAATTTGCGGCAGACAAAACTAAACAAAACAACTGATGCCTTGGGCCCGAGAATATGTTTTTTCACAAGTAACACATCATCATATCAGCAAACTGTAACAAAGAAGAAGCAAATTCTAAAGAGGAAATAGGCACAAGTTATATTTGATCTACATCCTCCTCATTTTCTCAATGACATGACAAAAATGGTCCAAAAAATCATACAAGAGATATATTAGCACCTCTTATCTATTTATTTTGTCTACTCATCCATGCCACCATCCTCCTTCAGTTAGCACATAAGTGACGAAGACAAATAGAATATGCAATTAAATACTAATCACAGTGCCTCAAAGAGAATATTACCCTTCAACATATTGTAAATAATGATGTTGATGAGCAATAATTGAGCATCTATCATTTCGTATATATAGCTAAAAATTACTTACTGGATGTGAGCAATACATTATCCTCTGCAAATCCTTCACCTGGTCCCTCAAAGAGATCTACACGCTTGTTTTCAAGATTACTTGCATACCTAGAGAATCGGTCAGAAATTCTTGAAAAATCAGCACTGATGTTTTGTTCACCAGAGAGAGGAAGTTAGCCTTTGAAGAAACTAACATTTAATAGTATCAAATTTGTAGACAGAAAACGATAAAAGAAGCTGTAGACAGAAAAGTGCTGAATTATGAAATGTAAAACTTTTATGATAAAAAAGAACAACGTCTTCGGTGCTACTGGAAAATGGCATGACCTCTACCGTAAAAAGTATTTTATTCCGAAAATCAAACCAACATACATCAAAATATCCTAGTCATTTTCAAAATATATTCGTTAGAAGATATTTTGCCGGAAACTCAAAACACAAAACAAGCATAGTCTGTGATTTTGAAATGGCAATTTTTGTTCAAAAGTAACCTTAAGATAATTATAGTAACTCCTACTAACTTGTAATCACAGTTATTAAGACATTTACTAATGTTTCGCCTTCACATGTCTCATATAATATTTGTAGAATTTCAATCAATTCAAAATGAGACTTTTGAACAGATTTATTTGTTTCATTGGTTGGTAAACACATCTTAAACAACCTATTTCAGTTTATATACTTTTATCTAAATAAAACCTATTTCGTTTCTCAAATCCTTTTTCCACGTGCTTTGTACTGGGAAACCAACAGAGCCACAGCTTAGCTAATTGGTTTCTTAAATTGAATGCAACTAATGCACATATGACACAATCACATTCACACCACCTTGAGTTATTTATTGTCTTAATAAATGCACATATGCAACAATGCACATCTGACACAATCACACCACCACGGCAGATTATTTTCAAGGAAAAATATACAGGAAACATAAATAAAAAGGCACAAATATTAAAGCAGATCTATTATGTTATTCGAGACATGTGATATGCAGTTATTTTGAGGCTTTCAGAAACGTACTTCAGCTCATAAAAATGCATACATAAAGAAGAGAACACAACAGAACATTGAGACACTAAAATTATGAGATAAACCACACGAACACAGAGGTGTAATTGGAGAATCATAACTCCAGATAGACTTACTGTTTCTTGAGGGCAACATATGAATTCAACTCTTTGATCTGAATGAAAAGGTCAAATAAATTCATGAGAAAAGATTTGCTATTTGCAGCATGAATTAATTGTGTAAGCATCGGAACTCACCATTGATTGTTTTTTCTCTGCCAGCATCTTATTTGTGTCTGGGGCATTTTTATACTCCAAATCCTTCAACTCTCGGTCAAACTCTTTAACAAGCCTGGACCAATAGAAAGGATTCTATCATACATTGTAAAGTAGATCATCTGTTTCTGCACATGCATGCACGTGAAACCCTATTGACTTTTTAACCTGTTTGATGTTGTGGCCTATATATCATTCATTCACTTAATTTACTTCGACTAAGTTATACAATAAGAAATTTTTAACGCTCAAATGGAATTGCATTCTGAATCATCATGCCAGAGGGCAAGACTGTACTGGTTGGCATAGTTAAAAAAACTGAGGTCAAGGTCAGGAGGTTTATCATAACTACACCACATCCAAAGAGTGACTATATTTACCAAACCAACAACAATATTACTTACAATACTGAGAGGCTATATCAGTATAGAATTTCAATCAGACAACTCTTGCAAACACTGCTAAGATGGTGCATGTCTCCTACCTCATTCGCGCCTACACATTTTATATGACTTGAGCAGTTGAATACAATATGTAAGATTGGGAACGAACTGTTCCATTGCCATTTGGCCATTGATCGAGCAGTCCTTTGATATTCAGAGATATTTAGTAAAACAAAATCTCGAACACAACATCAAACGTCAACATGTATTGACATTTCGACCCGTAAAATCTTCTATCGAGAAAATGACAATTATTACACTTGTCACAACAATCATAGATCACGACCAATAACAACATGTATCACCACGAAAGAAAGTTACACAAGTAAATTGGAGGAAAAAAATTCCTTCAAAAGTACCTCTTACATTCGCGCATCTTCTCAGTGAGCTCTTCCAGCTGCCTACTCTGCCTATTGGAATCTTTAATCTTCTCCAATTTTTGAAACCCATTCCTTCATTTTCAAATTCAAGACAGATCAAAATGTCAACGCGCAAATGTAAAATCTTTCTAATCATCATCCAACGCAAAAAACATTTCATCTGCGTTCACAATAGAAGACATTCATAAAATCAACGGAACAAACAATTTACAAACTCACGAAAGTGCTCGAAAAATGTCCGAAATCTGCCCCTCGATCTCAGCGAGCTCTTCGCTAACCGCAGATAACGAAGACATTGCCTCAATAAAAGATCAAAACCAAAGCAACCCAAAAATCTTCAAACCCTCCGATACAAACACATTCGTTAAAAATTAGCAGGCGTCAAATTCAAACGAAAAATGGTGATAGTTTCAAAAACTTTGAACTCGCGCTTCAGGCAATGCAATGACGGATTTGCAACATCACGGATCCGAGCAATGCGGGTCGGAATTTCGATAGACCTGGCTAGAAAATCGATTGAATCTGCTGGAGAAGGAGAGACCTATGCTCTGAGCTGGTGCTCTCGTGATTTACGGACAAAAATTTGATCTCAATACCGAAAATAAATAGTTATTATTATGTAATAAATCTTGAGAAAAAATAAGAGGGTAAATTGCTTTAAAATAACTAAAGTCAAATTCAATTTCCTTTTCACTCTTCAATTTTTATGTTCTCAATCCACATATGTCACGGGTGTCAATTCGAGTGGTTAGATCAGTTGGGTCAGGTCGGATCAGTTGGGTCGGGTCGAATCACGTTGACGTATGATATTATTTAAAAATTCTTTAACCCGAGTCCGATCAGAATTCAAACCAACACAAAAACCCACAACTCAAACCTGAATCCTACTATTTCGACTCAATATCATCAATCTTATTCAAACTGATTTTGAATTTTTAAATTTTTTTAAAAAAAAATTAATTTAACGCAAATAACAAAACATCTCTTATATATGATTTAAATTTGAAAGTCTAATAATAAAAAATTAGAGTATATTTACTATATCAAATAAATAATTGTTTTAAAAAAAGAACATGTACAAAATAAAAACTAAATTACAAAATTTATGATATAAATATACGATAAATATTTTTTCAAATATATAATATATAAAAATGTAGGTAA
Organism: Primulina eburnea; assembly: GCF_022965805.1. Taxonomy (NCBI): domain Eukaryota; kingdom Viridiplantae; phylum Streptophyta; class Magnoliopsida; order Lamiales; family Gesneriaceae; genus Primulina; species Primulina eburnea. The sequence goes on from NC_133114.1 coordinate 23,803,674, forward strand.
TATTTATTAATTATATATTTTTAAAAAAATTAATATTTCCGGGTTAACTCGGGTTGACCCGAACACGATTATTTTTTATAATCAGATTTTTGGGTCTGACTCGACCTAACCCGAACCCGAAAATCTTAAACTCAAAACTGCTTTTTTTTGCAGGTCAAACCATATCAAGTTGACAGATCAAATCCGATTTGACATCATTATATAAATCGACTAAAGTGCTCATTTTCTTGCCATTTTTCAACATTAAATTAAAAACAATTTATATTTCTTGTCATTTTTGTTTTTCTTCATTCTTCAAGCTCGTTGTACATAGATAAAAAAAAAAATTCAAGCGTTTCTCCATCATCATCGTCTCCACCTATCAATATTTTCTTCATCTTCACCCAAGTTTTGTTTTATTTTTTCCCACTCTTTCCATGTCTTGATGTGGGGATCCGGACGCTAATTCATTTCTTAATCATCTTTGGAAATAATTTGATCAACTATGATAAACAGGGTCTAAATTTTTTAAAAAATATACAAATGTGGAACGTAATGGAATCACTCTGATATACATATCAAAAGTAAAGTACATGTCTTGTACTCAATACATTAAAATCAACTAAAGTTCAACTATTATATATCAAGTGCTGAAGTCTATGTACTTCTGATCCGGATCTCCACGCTAACTTGTCCTCTCATCCTCTTCTTGACCCTGATCATGTCCCACCTATTGTCATGCACACATACAAACACGACAACATCCAGATAACTCCGGTGAGAATATAATCACAGTATAAACAATGAATAAATGCAATTATATAAAAGCATAAACAATCATCAATAACATGTATCAAATCTGAAAACATGAATCGATATAAAACTGTAAATCTACTAGTGACTCGTCATCTCGACTCGACTCATATCTATTCTAGGGATCACGGTTCCTGGACATTGGCACTATATACCGAATCTCCGCAATAGAAGCCGATCTGCTCTTACGCAACATCGATATAATTCAATCATCCAGTGTCTTCGCATATCCGCCACAGACTAGGCATATCCGCCACAGACTACACATCTCCGCCTATGACTCAATACACGTTTTGTTATAAATCAATAGACTAAGCATATCAATCTCATTAAATTGCAAACATCAATCCAATAAAATAAAGTATGTGATTTTTGGGAAACTCAAGTCCAATCTGACTCAAGTCGATCTCCTGGTTAACATTGATTTATACCTTTCTTTCTGTCAATCTAACTGTGTCGAAGTCTCGAATTCAAAGTCTGTCAATATCAATCTGGCAATGACAATATCGAATATATTGTACCAATATACCATTCAAATCAAGACATCTCAGTCTTATCAAATTCTGACGGCACGACAGTATAATTCCAAAGTACCGGTGATACAGATCATTATATACCAATAACTCATAATCAATCGATAACAATACAAATCTGATATCAATTTCAATCAAATCCATTCTGAAAATCATAACAATTTCATAGGGTATCTTTTCTTCAATTCGGTTTCGATTATACGATGTTTTCTATATCAAGAACACCATATATGAATCATATCTGATTCCTTCAATATCATAATTTCAAATCATAACAAAACGTAGTAAAACTTACATCCAGTTGAAGTTTTTGTCGATAGAAACACGGTACTGAACTCGGATTCAAAATCTAACGGACGGATTCTTCAAAATCACAATTTTCAACCTTAAATGATTTGAAGCTTTCTCGGGAGGATTCTCGTTCCTTTTTTCTTGCCAGCTGAAGGAATGAAAATGAGTTATATATATCTTGCATGGTAAAGGCCAAGTGGCTTCCATCTTGTGCTGCGCGTCTCGTACACATGCGCGACCTCCTTCGGCGCATATGCGCGAGGTTCTCTAGACTTGGCAAGTATCTCCTGCACAGCTCGCACATATGCGCGCACACCCTTCGCGCATATGCGCGAGGTCCTCTGCCCATCTCGGGCATATGCGCGCACAGTGTCGCGCATATGCACGAGGTGTACAGTCCTTGCACATCACATCTCACACGCAAACTCAAATCAAGTCTCGGAGTGATCCTTCATAATCATATCAATTCATCAATCAATAATCGCATATTAACATGATATAAAATCTCGGGCATTACACTTGAACTCCATATTCTTTGTTGGTTTAATTTCCCTTTTTAGCTTATTTTTTCAGGCTTGTATGATAACAGAGGAAGTTAGCTTGTCTCAGCTAGTACATATTCATGTGGAGCTTGAGCCTGATTGAATAACAACATATATCATCATGACATAAAATTGATTAAGAAGAAACATTTTCACCAGTAGTGAGATTTACTTCAATTCTTTATTATTGGTTATAGTTATTAATTTGGATTTAGAATTATATGAAATGGATGTTAAGAATGTATTTCTCAATGGAGAATTTGAAGGAGAAATATATATAGAATAACCAATAGGTTTTGTTGTTAAAGATCAAGAAAATAAAGTTTGTAAATTGAATATATTAATTTATGGCCATAAGCAGTCTTCTGAACAATAATGTTTGAGATTTCACAGATTAATATTCTCATATACATTCATTATAATAGATGAATACCATTTTGTTTATGTGAAAATATCCAATAAAAATTTTGTAATTATATATCTTTACGTTGATGACATATTGTTAGCTTGAGATGACAAAGGTATATTGAAGTCATTAAATAGTGGTTGCCCTCAAATTTTGAAATGAAGGACATGGGTAAGGTAGATTACATTATAGGTGTTAAAATTCAAAGAGATTGTTCTAAAAGACAGCTTGCATTGTCTTGAGAATCTTAAATTACAAAGGTTTTAGAGCGATTTAGAGTACCATATTATAGTGTAGTTGAGAGTTTGATGTACGTAATGATGTGTACTCATCTCGATATTTGCTATGTCATAGGTCTAGTTAAAAGGTATCAATCTAACCTAGGAAGAAGACCTGAAGTGTAGTTAAAGACATTCTAGGATACGTAAAAAGCACTACATATTATTTTCATTTTTATCAAGGAAAATATTTAACACTGAAATGACACACAGATGTTGATTGGGCGGTGATTTAGACGAGCGTAAATCCACATTTGGATATGCTTTCTTGCTAAATGATGGATGTATATTGTGAAGAAACAAGAAGCAAATATGTACATCTCTATCTATAATGGAAGCAGAATTTGTGGCATGTGCTTCTGTAGTACAATCAGGTGTCTGATTGAGAAGATTACGGAGTCATTTGGTTGTAGTAAGCAATCCAGCTGGAGTTGCAACAGTTTATTGCTATAATCAATCAGCAATTGCTTACACAAAAGATCCTAAATACCATGGAAAAATCAAACATATCAACACGAAGTACAACTTCATCAAAGATATTGTTTAAATGAATGAGGTGGTTTTAAAATACATGCCTATGCGCATGATGGTGGCCTATCTTTTTACTAAGCCAATACCAATATATATTTTTGTAGATTATGTTAAATCTTTTGGACTACGTAGGATGCGATTGTAACTGAATCCATATATATGTAATACATTGTGCTCATTATTATAATAATGTTTCATTATGCGTTATGTGTATACATTTATTTCATGAATTATTTATCTGTATATTAAGGTATGTCTGACAAGTTGAGATTGGCTCGCTCGCATGAGCAATCATCTTTGTGCTGAGAAACATGCAGAGATGAGATAGTATTGATTTTGTAGAGAACAAATCCATACAATGTTTCTTTGGTCATGAATTACCAAGATGAGATTAGTTCATTAACTTTTTTATTGTACTTGAAATGGATTTTCCCACTCTTGATAGTCAGATTAGAGTTTTCGTTATATTGATATATGTTGGAGGATAAACGAGGGAAAAAAAACTCAAGTTAAGTGTTGAGACACACTTGAACTAAGATATGTACAATGTGAATATCTTTTTTGACATGCGCTTCCAAATAATGGAAAAAGCACATCGTAACACGAGTTCATACCACAAGTGCTGAGGTGACCATTTGTATAATAAGTAGTCAAGTCTCCTGTCAATATGTGAGATCCATAGATTTATATACAAACATAATCTTATATCCTTAAGACTTTCAGCTGTTTCTTTAATTTTATTTTAGTGATTCTACGCATGCTACTAATAGCTATGAATGATTATGTAATGTGATACATGTATAAGAAAACAGCTAAAAATAAACAAGACGGTTATTTATGTTTAACTTACCTGTTAGAAAATAATATTGAATACATGAATATAGATAAATATTTTGAATCAAGTATGCTCCTATTATTTTTTGTTTGTGACAAGAGAATATGTTGATTACCGTAATAAAATAAATATGAGATATAGCTAGCTAAATGTCCTCATAATATTTTGAATTGAGTTGCTCTATATCATTAACCGACGAATGACTATAAGCTCTTATTTTTTATGTGCTTGTTGATCACGTGATCCATTGACTTGTATGAAATTGGTGTTATATGATTATAGTCAATCCATGCAAGATGTCTAGCCCTCATATGCGAGTGTGAGATGTAAAAATAACGAATGGGTTAACAGGTCAGCCATCAACCCGATCCAAGTAACTCAATTGTTCATATGAATTAATTGGAGGGAATAATTACTTCTATAAAATAACTTCTACTATATACATAATAGATAATGATGCAATGGATAAATATATCTCTATACATGAGAAAGCTAGAGGGCCGAGAGCTTCTACCAAAAGGCAAAAGAATATCACATATTTATTTAAGCATTTGTATTGTGCAAATCGATTACTTACCGTACATGATTGGTGTCGGACCGCTGTGAAGAATTATTATCTTCGAACAAATGTTACTAACTCAACTACGCACTTAAATCAAAATATGGTTTTATTCGATAATTTTATACAATATTTGAGTTAGATTTCCGTCAATTTGAAACATTCATCAATGTTAAACTAATAATTCAATAGTCATCAATATACAGGCATATACTTTCACCAAACATTATCGTTAAATAATCACTCGGTTCCATTTAGAGGGGAATCGAATTACCAACAAATTACCACATGAAATAAATTTAAAAATTGAACCCATTTTTTTTCTTAAATTTGAATTAACCAAATTAATCAGTGTCCTTTTAAAAAAAAATAACCAAAAATAATAATTTAAATTAGCTATCAAAAAATTGTGTACAGTTTATTAAACAAATTAATTCTACAAAGAAAATAAATCATCAAATTTACTTGATTTCAAAACAGGTCTCCATAGAAAAAGAAATTCAAAAATTACATTATATTATACTTATTAAAACTTTGGTTTACCTATTAAACTTTAAAAAAAAAAAAACAAATTGAATATTTATTTATATCCGTTTAAACCGATGAACTACGTTAAGATCAAGGTTCTAAAAAGTGACGCTTGATGAATGGCCATTCTCAAGCTTCAAGCTTTACAACAAGAGATTAAGCATGATTTTAATTTTATTGTAATTTTAACTATGTCAAATAATTAATAAATTAAATATAATTAGACAGAAGGCAGAAGGGGGTAATTTTGTTAATTGTTGATAATAATAATAGAACTTTTTGAAGCACAAATAACACTCCCTATTTCGATAGGTGATTCATCTGCACACATGAGACAAAAGATAACCAGACAGCTAAACGTACTTCTGTTATTTCATTCCATGTTTGATGCATGAAAATTTACCCAGTATTAACTTAATGGGTATACGGCTCGAGTTCGAATTGAAATTTTATCGACCCCAAATTTGCAGATTTCTGAATAAATATTGTTTCAGTGAGAGTGTCATAGCTGATCAACATGGTTGGAGATAACATCTGGGCAAGACTGAGCTTGAAGAAGCTCCAACCGAGTAAAAGGCGCAGCAAATTGCAATATGTAGTCTTCATCTGCAGACACAAAAAAAATGTCAAGACTTTCTATCTAATTTCGATTTGCCAAATTCCATCAGTTTCTTACTTTCTTTAACTGTTCCATAAAGCCAGCACAACACCTCATCAGCAAACGCCAGACAAACGCCTCCCTGCAATCAAAATGAGGGCTCTAAATAACCAATCAAATTAAAGCTGCTTTTATGCATTCCCTGTTGATCAAACTAAATAGCATTTCCATTACTTAGTTAAATAAAATCTTCAACAAGACCGTGTCAAATGCTGCACTGAAATGGCATGAAAAAATGGTGTTTCGCGCCATTTTATATATAGCTCCCTTGGGGAGCACCATTTTACGTTATATTGTTTTAAAATATATATATTTATTTTAAAAAATTATAACCAAATTAATAAATGGAGTTGTCAAAGTACCTGCCAGTAGTTTTTCATCTTTACTCTCTGTGTTATATCTTTGGTTCTGAGTCGTTCCGTACGAACAAGTCGCCCACCATCATCCCTGTATTAAAAGGCACCAAACCAAATGTATGATTAAACCAAGGTAAAAGGAAAATCAATAAGCGTTCAGTTTATCAGATAGTGAAAGCTAAAATGAATAAGAGCTAAAATGAATAAGCCAGAGATTATACCTGAAGCCAATCACAATATATGGTACACCGGCAAGGAAAGACTGAATCTGCATCCCAACTAGCAATGTTATAACTTATAACAGGTAATGCATGACTTGAATTTCAGAATAAAATGCACACCATTTTCACCCAGAGTAAAACTCAACAAGAATGAGTCAGAAATGAAAAATGATCATAAAAGCAAACAGGGAAACTTGCAAGGCTCACAAGACCGATTTCAAGTAAGGCATTGTACTTCATGTGTTCTAAAAGTATAACAGTCAGTCACACAACAGAGCTAAAAACATATATCTTTATATGTTGATATTTTGTTTCCTCTCAAAGGTAGGACGACAATCTTAATTTACCTAGCACAAGATCACTATCAACAAATTCCATCACCATATTTCTTGGGCAAAAACTCGTGTGAGACGGTCTCACCGGTCGTATTTTGTGAGACGGATCTCTTATTTGGGTCATATATGAAAAAGTATTACTTTTCATGCTAACTGCTAAGAGTACTACCTTTTATTGTGAATATCGGTAGGGTTGACCCGTCTGATAGATAAAGATTCGTGAGACCGTCTCACAAGAGACCTATTCTATTTCTTGAGCGATCTAACAGAGTGCTGAAAAGCCTACGCTGCTCAAAATCTTGGAGATAAAACGTAAACTTCAGGAAAATTCATTTTCAACTGCTCACTATAATTTGAAAAAAGAAAACTTCTATATTGATATAAAAAAAGTCACATGTGAAAACTCGAATTGTCATCTTAAAGACTGACTCGGGTTGATATAAACTCGGACAAAGCATACACATGGTTCAGTTCCAGAAACAACTCACAATCTAGGATAATAGTTCCCTTTCAAAATAACAAGGAGTCTCACGCTTCTGGCTTCCTTTGATTCAAAACTGGGTTCCTCTTTCTCAAATTCCAGCAAAAAAACATGTGGTTCTAAAACCAAATAATATTTTGGACAGAAAAATTTACCTCAAACTCCATCAAATAAGTAAATATCTTCAGGTCTAACCTGGGTTATTCAAAGCAACGTAAAGATACAAGTATTCATGAATGTGTAATCAACAAACAATATGGAGGAAACCAGAAACAGAAATAAAAACTGTCAGACAAATAATTATCCAGTCTTTCTTCATGCATATAGACAGGTATCCAAAGGAAACTTTGCACTGAAAATTACCCAGAACTTGAGCAATTTCTCCCTCTCGTATCTTTCCTCGGTATGATAATCCAACTGTATAAGCACAAAAAGCATTTAAAATTCCAAATTGGGTAGATAAAGAAGAGAGTACAAAATAATTTAACAGGCATGCCAACCTCACGGCTTGTTTTTAGTTCAACATAAAATCTTCTACCCTCGTCAGTTGAATCACAACAGTCCATTTCGGCACCCATCAATATTCGATGTGCTCCTAATTTGGTTTTAATCACAGAGCAGTATTCAACATTACTGTCGACATGATGAATCCCATCACCATCAGCTCTTCTTGGATCCTCAGTCGCAAGAGTCTCAAAACAATACCCCCAATAACATCTGTCATTAGAAAAAAGTGAACAAAGATAATGGAAATGAACTTAGACATTGATATAACTATACAACATAAAAGGGACAGAGTCAAAAGTGCACAACTAAAATACTCAATTTTTACAATAATTGTTTGCGACATATTAAGAGTTCACGTGGGAATAAAATCTACAGTTACTTGTTTCCATTTGATGTACACGTAAATCCAGTCATTCATCCTAATAGCATTTCCTATTGAGAAGGCTGATTACAAACCACGGCATCAATTACCTTATCAAGAACATTGCTTTTGAACCCAATTTTTTTTTACTTTTCAGCTTAGTGAGAGAAAAAATAATTGGTCGATGCCAACTTCAAATTTAAGTCAGCGTTTTTATGTAAAAGGTACAAGTCGATGCATCTAGGGCAACTTTTCAGAGACTTATCTGGGAAAAAGTGATAAGGGTGTTCTTCATCTGACAAAGAGTGAGAGTAAAATATGTGTAACATGAAGTACTGATGTGTTTATATTATGTTTGGGCAGAAGACATTTTATTCAGTTGGGACCTAAGGGGTGAGAAACAAAAACATGTTTGTTTTTATGTAAAAGGTACAGGCCTATGCATCTAGGGGCAACTTTTCAGAAACTTATCTGGGAAAAAGTGATATGGGTGTTCTTTATCTGACAAAGAGTGAGCGTAAAATATGTGTGTAACATGGAGTACTAATGTGTTTATTTTATGTTTGGGCAGAAGACATTTTATTTAGTTGGGACCAAAAGGATGAGAAACAAAAACATGTTCGCAATTTATACAGGAGGACATGGTCATAGGAAGAGGCTTAAAGAACATAATATTAATGAGGCTTAAAGAACATAATATTAACCACACAGACAACCTTGAATTTATATAACCTTTAAAACATCGCCACCACCCGACAACAATAAAAAAAGATCATAGGTGAAAGATCATGTATCAAATTACGAAGCAAATAATCCAGAATTACGTAAACAACCAGACAATCTGAGCCACTTTTTCCATTCCCCAAGCCAGATAGAAAAAGGATCAAGCGCCAAAGTAGAAGGCATTTAGAATATATTCATAAATATATTTTTGTACCTCCGACGGTCCAGTTCACTTTGCGGCCTTTCTGGTAATTTATGCACATCAAGATAGACGACTCCTTTTCTCTTATGCACTCCCATTTCCCAAGGCTCGTGTCTGATATAAGCAGTAGCCAATATCTAGAAACGATATATTGAAAGATTACCAGAATATGATCGTGGATGATATAATTATATCTTTTATTCACTTGATGCGTAAATATTGAAACATAATCTTCAATAAAAACGGCATCCATCATACGAACAACCAGAGAATCAGATACCTTGTTGAGGTTGTTTCGATATGTCTACAACATAAGTGGGAAAAAAAGTTATCAACTGTGTAGAAACATATTCTTGAGCACAATAAAGCAGATTATGAGCATAATCTTACCACGAAGTGCATGTTATGAAGGGGTATGCTTTTATTTCTTATGCAAGCAAGAAGGTCTCCAAATCCTCGAGAACCCAAATCTGGCAAGCAAGCAAGCAAATAATTCATGGCACACCACATTTGATATTCATAAACTCAATTCAAATTAACAAAAAATCGTGGATCCGGTGTTCTAAAACTCGGGCTAGGCGGCCGCTCGCCCGGCCGCACCGGAAAGGTGCTAGGCGGCCAGCCTAGGCGCCCTTGGTCTAGGCGATCCTAGGTAGGCCTAGGCATTTAGAGTTTTTTTGGGAATTATTTTTGGGCTTTTAATTTTTGAAAGTCTAATTAAACCAGAACATTACATAAAAAAGAATTACAGATTTTTGCTTTTAATGTTTGGGATTGAAAGCCAATTATAACAACGATTTGTTGGTTTGTGCTTGTCCTAACACACAACTCTCGTCTTCTTTGTCTGTTTACTTTTGCACACATAAGAGAATCGAAGAGGCCTAAACGTAATTTTTTTCTCTATTTTGATTTATCCCGCATTGTCTATTATCTTCACCAGTCTTCAGTAGAAGAAGTAGGAGTAATTAATCAGTTGTCAATTGGATTTTAACAAAGTTTGGGTTGAAATTTATTCTAAGAACCATTACAAGTCTCTTGATACCGTCGGCGCCAGACCAACGTCTAGAGCCTAGGTGGGGACTAAGCGCCTGACTAGCGCCTAGCGAATTTTATAAACTTGCGCGGATGTAAGATGCACCATACCTTGCTTCTCAATGAATGTATCAAAACCATCGTTAAGGTCAGTTCCAATATCTTCAGTGATAAGCCGCTTAAACAACCTCTGGCAATGAGATATAGTTAGATAGATCAGAAGGAGATAATCCAAAAAGGTAAGGGTACTCTAAGGAAAAGGAAATAAAGGCTCACCAAACTGCGATCGTCAAATTTGACATCTCCACCTTCAACACGGCTATAGCAAGCAAGTTCACATGGCTACTTGTTAAAATACACATCAATGAGAATGGATCAGAAACAAAAAATCAAACTTCATTTACCACAACAAATGCATGATTCAATGCTCAGTACATGCCTTCCACACTCGTACCTTTTCAAGAGGATCAAAAATAGAGAATAACATCGGGGATGGTGGTAAAATTAAGTTGTATGTTTTTCTATGGATGTGCTTTTAGACAATTGAGGGGTAAATGTCATGCTGGAAATGTGGAACTTAATCAAGAATGAAAATGTAGAATTTCTTCAAGCAGTGGACTGTTTTGGGATCTTGCAGCCTAAACTGACTTGACCAAAGATGTCTATGTCGAACAGGATTTTACCAATGATTAGACAATTGGGTGAGCTAGGTAAAGTCATAAAATAGTGGCAGCACTCTATTGATCCATCCACCAGAATGTCGGCCAATACCAACAAAAACAATATGCTCCTCATGAGGTACATAAGATGAACAACGCATGCATCTTCACAAATACATGAAATACTACAGCATGAAATTTACTCAAAACTACAAGGAGTTATCTAAAAACAATACAAGGGTGCTTTGTATTTGTGAGACTTTGGCAGCTCTAAAGATATTAGTTAACCATTACCTCCTGAAAGGCAATGCATTTTCTGGCCAAGGTTTCTTCACTCTTTGAAAATTTCAACTCAGAGACAAAGCGTTCATCACGAGGGGGGTTAAAGAAATTGGGACCATGACCATAATTTTGCCTTTGTGGATAAGGTCCAGGTCGGGGAAGAATCCCTCTATCATTTTGCCAACGGCCACGCCCAAAACCACCTCTTGTGTGATTGTTTGTATTACGTATGGCAGGTAAGACTGAGTACACAAGACAAGAATGAGAAAATAAATTTAAAAACAAAACAAGGACAAATATTCCATATAAACCATTGTAGACAGCCTGCTCAAATCTACAACAGAATAGTGTACTCGCATATAATTAAACCTGTTAGAATCACTTTTCATTTAGTATTCTCTCTGGACATCAATGTAAGTTCAAAGACACTGTTTTGAGATAAAAACCATTTGAATAATATCCAAAGGAACCAAAAAGCACAAAATAGTTCCAGATTTTTCTAAGTCATGGTAAAAAATCAATCTTCAATGTCTAACTAATAAAATCAACAAGAATAATTCAGAAATAATTTCATATTATTTCCATGTATCTTTATTTTCAAGTTAACAGATCATAACACTTTGATTATTTTCCCTTCTATGTTATGTGCAAAGCTATGTCTTTAAAAAGACTTAACATAGCAGTATGTACTTCGATTGATACAGATACCCACGTAGGGAATCCAAATAAAACAGTCCCCAAAATACTCAAAACCCATGAACGTTCAAAACCGGATTAACAATTAAAATCATCAGACAATTAGAAAGATTACATTACAAATTTCAAAAGCCTGAACAAAAATTGAAGATCAAGAAAAAAAAGAATATATTTTAAGCAAAATACCAGGAACAGGGTAAGGACTTTTGGAGGGGGTTTTAGCGTAATCCTCGTTGTCATCGCCAAAAAGATCCTTACTCTCCTCCCCGACTTCATCGACCCCTTTACCATAGTCATGATTGTTACTATCATTATTGTAATTATTGTAAGAAGTAAACCCCACTTCCCCTGCATCATGAATATCTTGTTCTTGTTCTTCTCCATCACTGCTGCTGCTGCTGCTCTGATTTGAGGACGATGATGACGCTGAGGAAGACGCAGATGAAGAACGCCCCGATGATGAGGAGGAAGAGTGAGCAGATGATGAGGAAGAGCTTTGCTTTTGTTGCTGCCCTCTATCATCTTGTTCTTCTTCATTGTGATTCGAGTCATTGTTATTCCCTTCTTCATCTGAAGATTCTCCGAACAAGTTCATTGCTTGCTCTGCAAAATCCATTTTTGTAGTTCTCTTCAAACACGACAAACCCAAAGCAGCGTCTCTCTCCTAGTATCTCCTCTGTCAATCTTTCCAGCTCCCTCAAATCTTCACTTTACCAACAGATATAACGTGATTCCTCCAGCCAGCGCAAACCCTAGCTCCAGTTTCTCAAACCTGTTTGAAGTTTTACCATAAATTCTAATCACAGATTTTTTGGTATAAATCGAAAAATCTCAAGGAAGCAATAAATACCTTAGCCGATCAGCTGATATCGGAACTACGCAACGGAATTAGAACATCGGAACTGCACCGCGAAATTAATCGAGAGTTCCGAAGGGAAATAAAATTGCCGCAGCATATGAATTTTTTTATGATTCCGTTAAGCGATAGAGCGTCATGTGTATCAGTGCATTTGGGAAGACCAAACTCAGATCTTTCGAAACCCTAATTTTCAGCTTCACTTGCAACTTGGCAACTGGCAACTGATTTGTACTATTAGAATGGAAGCATAACGATGAGCGCATCATCTCGATCATCTTCAACTATAAAATATATTTTGACGTAAATTTTACAAAAAAAAATAATATGTTTTTTACATTAAATATATCATTTATCTCCAACTCATTTATTTCAGATCTTTCTCCAAAAAAAATATTTTCAAAATATTTCTTTTATTTTACATATATTAATTACTATATTTCATTTAATATATTTTTATTTATGATTAATGTTTTATTATTAATAAATTTAAATAATAATATTTAAGTTTATAATTTAATTATATAAAATAAATTAATGTATATATAATATCAATTAATATACGAAAATTATTTAAATTGAAAAATATGAATACAAATTCAAATATAATACAGATACAACTTCGAATATAATAAGAATACAACTTCAAACATTTGAATGACTATATTCATCTCACAAATAATCAATTAAAGCACAGTGCGAAGTGAGCATATTTGACTTTTATTCTTTTATATCGACTGATAAATTCTTGAAATTTGATATGCTCGTCAACAGCCATTTCTACTTCCGGAGTTGGTGTTTTTCTCGCATCTTGAAAGGGTGCACAGAGGTCACATTCATCTTCGACATGTAAACTACGTTTCTTTATTTTTGAGTTTTATTATCTCAAATTACGCACGTATGACCAACATATACTAGGAATGCAAATAGTTTCTGTTTTTTGTTGTTGTTTTAGACAATGAAATAAATTTTGTTCTTAATTTTAAATATGGAAATAAAAGTAATTTTTTTTTAAGCCCAAAATTTGGTCACCTATTAGTTGAATTTTTTGGGTACTCGAAAGTCGGGTAGTTTTTTTGGATAAGGTTCGAATAGTAAAAATGCTACCCGATTTTTCGAGTACTCGATTTTAAGGATGACATTAGGTCGGTTCAGACCTAGTCTCAGAACTCCGATGAAATAGGTGTACAAGCTAGTCTGGGCGGATTTTGGTATTTTATGAATATATATCCCTGCTTATTATATCTACATATTTATACAATTATACATGTATATTAAATTTGTGATAATATTTTTGGTTTTAAGCATAAATGATCAAATTATAAAAAAATATAAGTATTAAAATCACAAATTTCGAGGAGTAAAACTTTTTGTTGAATGAAATGTCATATCTTAATTGCAAAGAGAGGAATGATAAATACAAATTTTATTTCGATGTATTTGAACTTTTTTTACAAAATTTATATTCTTAAATATTGATTTTTTTAAAATAAAATTTAAGAGTTAAAATTTATTTTAAAATAAAAAAGTAACTTATATCTTTATATAAAAAATGTCTGTTTTCTCTTTTTTTTTTTACGCTTTTTCGCATTTTGTACACGATATAATAAACCATTTTGTATTTCTTTTTTCTCACGCTATTGTCTAAAGCAAAATTTTTCCCAACACTTTGCCTTGAGCCACATTTTTAACGTTTTTAAAACACTAATATTATGTACACGTATCACATCACAGTCATTATTGACTCAAAACAATATATATCCACCTAATTTGTAGGTGAAGTGAGTTGCCTTTCTAAGCTTGGTAAAAGTTAGAGGTTCCATACTTGTAACCATATTGTAACCAATGTTTTCATAATTGGATCACATGAATAGGTTCGACCAAAAATCAATCACGGATAAGATATAGTCAAAAAATCGTTGAGTAGGTCTCATGTGAGGTCGTCTCACGGATCACAATCTGTGAGACGGGTCAACCCTACCCATATTCACAATAAAAAGTAATACTCTCAGCATAAAAAGTAATACTTTTTCATGGATTATCCAAATAAAGATCCGTCTCACAAAGTACGACCCGTGAGACCGTCTCACACAAGTTTTTGCCAAAATCGTTTTACCAGTCAAATCGATCAAAGCCGATCAAATACCGATGGAACTGTTATTGAACCAGTAAAAAATGTGTTGGATCAATTCACTATTTTTTATTTTATTATATATATATAATTATTTGGATTTCAAACTTTCTTAAAATATTATTTTAATAGTATTAGATATATGTAAAATAATAATACTGATGTGTGTTATATATATATATATATATATATATATATATATATATATATATATATATATATATATATATATGGGTCAATGTTACCGATATTCACAATAAAAGTAATACTATTTGCATAAAATTAATATTTTTTCATGGATGACTTAAATAAGAGATCCGCCTCACAAAATACGACCTGTGAGATCGTCTCACACAAGTTTTTACCTATAATTATTTGGATTTCAAACTTTGTTAATATTATTTTAATAGTACTAGATATATTTAAAATAATATTATTATTTTATATAATATAACTGAATAATTGCATCTCTATTTTAAAATAGATCAATTTGATCACTTATCCATGTATGAAACCATGACTTATTATTCTCCGGTCTCTTTGCTAAAAAATAAAAAATGAGACTATTTGAGCGCTGACTAAATTTCTTTTTTTGACTGATTTTCAAAGTTGAAATAGGGAAACAAGAACATTAGCCCTATTTTGATCTACTTGCCACGCGCTTCGATCACGCGTGAAATGTAACCTCCTCAGCATTTCGCGATCAGCCTTTCCCCTATAGGCTTCTGTTTCTACCAAAGATCACAGAATCCCGAATCATTTATACAATCCTAGGGCATATACATCAAACTCCGCTCATCTTTCGTCGAAAAAGAACTCCACAAGGGCGTCGCATTTTTTTCGGCGGGATTCGTGTTTTTGTTGGTTAGTGATGGGTTTCTCTATCTTGAGTCGTTTTTTTGGGGGAATTCTGGGTTTAGGGTTCTTTAATGGTTCCTAGATCTTCGGTTTTGAGTTGTTTGTTTGTTTTGACGTGGTATGACGATTAAGGGTTGTATATTCTGTATTTATTCCTTGCTGCGAGATATGATTTTAATTCTATTTGATTTCTTTATATCGTGCATGTTTTTTATTTAGACTGTTATTTAAGATGATTGTATGCTTTTTTTTTTTGTGATTTATTATTTTTTTATTTTCCCTCCATTTTCCAGACAAAAGACCGTTGATTACATAACATAGGAAATCAAGAAGACTAAGGATTTAACATATTTTTTGGGTCTATCTTCCAACTGTTATCTTAAAGCCTGGAATCTTGGCTTGCATGATTGAATCAATTGTTGTATGTCATTCTTGTTTTTACATATGAAGAGTAGATGTGATGCAGCATGTCTTAATATCCCAAGTGGAATTATTTTAATGCATATTTATTTATCTAAAATTGTATGTTTCATTCCACTGCACACTAGGCTATCTCCTAGCTCAGTATTCTGATCCGTGGCTGACATGGGAGTCCTGTGACGTGATTTATGACACAATTTAATTGGCACCATGAATTGTAGGCGTTTGTCTATTAGCCGTTATAATTGACGAAATAGATGAATTGATTCTTTTAAATTTGAATGAAATATGCGATATGTGATTTGCAAGGTTACGAAAATTTTGATGATATGTTGTAGTGATGCCTAGGTGATACAAACACAAGTGAATTGGGAAGCTTTTTTCGCCGATTGATGGGCTGTTTTCAATCTACAACAAGAAGACAGTTTCCTGGACATGAAGACCCAGTTTTACTTGCTTCACAAACAGCTTGTGAGTGGTTCTTCTTCCCCTTTCTGTTAGTTTATTTCATTTTTCTATTTTAAAATGGATATTTCCACTCCGAAGCGTGAAGAACAAAATGTTTCACAAGTTTTGAATATAAAACTGCATTTCTATGTAATTTTTGGAAAGACTGTAACACATTTAATTATTATTATATTATACACACACACACACATATATTAAGGACCTGGTCATTCATGTGGAACAACTTGTTGGGATGGATGAAAACTTTAAAATTAGCATGCCCTATCAATTCTTACAAGTCAGTAGCCTTGAAAGACTGTATGTGCAAAAATGTGCATATTGCAGTTCTGGGTTTTTCGACTTGTTGTGCTTCAGTTCCTTGTTCCTTTACTGGATTGTCATTAAGTAGGATTAGTCGAGCTGTGTTTTTCCTTCTGTATTACAGTTCCATGGTTTTTCAGCATAAACCTGCACTATGGTCTTCTTTGATGATACACTTTTCCATAGCCTTGTACTCTTATGTATTCTGGCTTTTGGAGTTGCTTCATTTCAATCTTTGATACTTGTGTTGTATCTCAAAAGAGTTTTGTTACTGACAATGTTTTTCTGGTTCTTGAATCTCCACGGAAGAGATGTTTCATTGAGGGTTACGTGAAATTCCTGGTCATATTTTTTTTTGATGTTGACGCTATTAGCCAATTTATTGCTTCTCAAAGAAAAAAGTTTCGCTCCAAATCATGAGTATTTCCTGCTTTCACTTATGATAAATGATTTGTTTTTGAAAATGCTTTCACCTATGATTGATGTTTCTAGAGTACTCTCTTTTTTCCTTTTGTCTGATGACAAGTAGAACTTGATTGTGTAACTTTTGGAATTGCAGTTAGTGTGAGTGAGGTTGAAGCTCTATTTGAGCTTTTCAAGAGCATCAGCAGTTCTGTAATTGATGATGGGCTAATAAATAAGGTAACTTTTACCGAATTATTAATTGCATCTCTAGCCATATTCTTTTTGACGATTTAGCTTATATGTAGGTTTTCATATCGCTCACCTACAGTTGCTGGTGTTTTTTGGCTTTATATAGTGTGGCCGTGTGCGATTAATTTCAGGGTTTCATGCTGGAGTTCAAGGATTATAGAGTTCAAATCGTTCTCGGTCTCAGATTTGCATAGAAATTGGGGTCTAGTATTATGTTAGTCTATTTTGACTATGGATCTCACTTCGTTTTACGTGGACCCTTGGTTCACCTTTTGTAATTAATTTAATTAATTAATATAATATCGTTTCTCATAAAAAAATGTGTGCATTTAAAAAGGTTTGTTGTGAGAAGAATTGTGTTTCTCATAGTTGGTATTAGAGGAACCCAGATGCATCATTTTATTAAGATATTATTTGTAAGTAAATTAGGTTGAACTGTGTAAAAGTTTTATTTTGGAAGACAATTTTAGCCCTTTGAAAACCTCTCTCTTTGATGCTCTTTACCCGGTGGTTGACTCACATTTTTGTTACAAGATGATATGCAAAAGATAAATTTGTAGAATATAAGTGTTTTGTTGGGGTTTGCATAAAAAAGTTTTTTCTTTTATTAGTTTTGTCTCTTTACTTTTGGTTTGGCGTTACATGTTTTCTTGGTGTTACCACTTCTCACTTGGCATGATCTTATGTATACGGTATAACTATATCTTGATCTCCCCTTCTCTAGTTTCATTTGGCTTAGTAATATCAAATATGGCAGTGTTACTTCGTCTTTATTCTCTCTAATTTGATATATTTGATTCCATCTGCAGTACGGAGGTCATTGTTTTATTTACTTTGCTGGCTTAATTCTTTAAAGGTAGACCAATTATTTTTATTCTGATGTATTTGGAACTGATCAAAATGCAGGAAGAACTTCAATTGGCTTTGTTCAAGAATAGGAAAAAAGAGAATCTTTTTGCAAACCGGGTACAATGTTTTAAAATATCGGGACGGGATCGTTTGTTTCTCAATTGATTATTAAGCTGTTATCTTTATTATGATCCTTGTGAAAGAACCTAACTCAATGTATGTGTCTTATTGTTATATCTGTGCAAGCATTTACTTGTTTTATTTAAACCCAAAAATGAAGGAAGCGCTTGAATCCATGATTTAATGATCTATTGACTTTAAGTCTCAAGTCTCAACCATCCAGCCAATAGAGTATTTTGCTGTAATAGAGTATTCTGCTGTGAATAGATAGATGGAACTTCGATTTGTGGAAAATGAAATGTTGTCATCCGTTGATGTATGGTTGACTTACGATAATTTTCATTATATGTTGGTCTCCTGCATGTGATTGATTTTGCTGTTTTCCAAATGAATGGGCTGTATGTTGGTTCACTGAAACTTATAATGAGGAGTACAGGAATCGGGTGCCCAGATTCATGGATTTCAGTATCAAAATGGTACCTGCCATTTATTTTTTGGGTTCCAGTTGTGGACAGCTGAAAATTGGAAACCCTTGATTTATTTCCTTTCAATCTTACTGAAATGTGCAAATTATGTAGAAATGCAAATCATAGCAAATAGCGCTTTATCCGAAAACCTTCCTTATCTGTTTCTTCTGTTGTCATCTTGAGAAGTGATTTGCCAACTTTTTTCAACCAGTTATAGGATGCATTATTCATGTTTAGAGATGCCCCAAGTTCTATAGTTTTTAGGATCAAGCACTTCTTCAGGTTGTTTTCATTTACCTCAACAGAAAGATTCAACTCTGTTTATTTGATATCATCAATCAAAGATACATGACCCATGATTTATTTTACATGCGAAGAGACGTGATTGGAGAAGAACTAAGGCTGCTTTGATATTGTTTCCTGAATTCCAATGTAGAATCAAACCAGGGTATTAGTTTGAGATGCACTCATGCAAGGAGCGCTGGTTTTTAGTTGAAATCCTTCTATCTGTAGGAACTAGGCAGAAGGAGCGCTACTAATCTAGTTGGCCTACACCCAGAACTTTTGTGTGGCGTGGGATCTTGATCTGATCTTGGAATCCATGTTATTTTTCTCAGTTTATGCTCCAGAGTCTTCCTTTTCACATGTAGTTGGCCGAATATGAGGTGGGACCATATTTACCTCTGATGCTTGGGATATAGCATGGCATGTACTTAAAATTTGACAATATTGAGTGACGACATATGTTTTTTTCCAGTTTATGCGAAGATAAAAGCTGCAGCCCATTACACCGTTACCTTTTTATTTTCAGTAAGACATGAATTTTGTGGTATAATATGGCCAACAATTTTCTGATTACAGATATTTGATCTTTTTGACGTGAAGCGAAAAGGATTGATTGATTTTGGTGATTTTGTTAGATCACTCAATGTTTTCCACCCAAACGCACCTCTAGAGGATAAAATAAATTGTAAGTCAGGGAAAACATCACAATGGTGCTGTTTATAAATATTTCTGTTATGTATTCCAAGATTTCAGCGAATTAATGTCTGACGTGTTTATTTATTTTCGGCTGAAGTTTCATTTAAGTTATATGATTTGGACAGCACAGGATATATCGAGCGACAAGAGGTAAAAATATCGTTAATTTCTTGTTCCTTTTATACATTTCATGTGAAAACAATACAGGAATATTTCCTCTGTTTTGTGTTTTCTCAGCCATACATTTTGTCGTTATTTAGAAAAATAATTTCTAGTGTCCATCTTCTAGAATACATTTTAGCTTGTGTATCATGTATTGCTTGATCCAAAAAATTTGAAGAGAATGCTGGCAGTATTTGATTATTCTCTCTCTGTTTCTTTTTTCATTTCTCGATTATAGTTTATGTTAATGCATGTGCATTAGCATTCCTAGATGTGCAAATTCAGGACAACGTGGAATATAAATTTTTTCTGATTAAAGATATAGCATGTACATTTTAGATGCTTGGGCTTGGGGGTTCTAGAGGATTGTGTTAAGATTAGGAGATGTGAAACATCCCAAATAAATATGCACCGACCACCACTTCAACACCCTGAATCCACCTTCAATTCTCAGACAAAGCCAAGCCGACATTCAATGCCACCTGCCAATCTAACCTAAATTCCTTGTGTCCTCGGCCTTCATAACCAATTATTTGAGAAAATTTTCAGAAATAAAATTATGCTCGCCCTGCAGTCAATCATAACAAGGAGCGGGGCACCAGTCAATGTGCCACGATTTTTAATTGTTTGTAGACAGTTGAATCCCCTAACTGAGTATAGTTAGAGCTCGAGCACATCACAATTTGTTGTGGCTGCCTAGTCCTTCCCTATCATTTCATGTTCTTCGTCAATTTATCCTTCTTCATCCTTGTCAAAATCATGACATGTAATGATTTAGCTGGACATTAATGTTGTGTGATGTAATTTTGTCCGGATCAGAAACACATACCCTCTTCCTTTCTGTTGAGCCTTTTCCTTTATGTTGATGTACTTTTGGTAAGTATAGGAACGATGCTCGCCAATGATACTTACCTTCTCTCCCATTAAGGTTGCTTCCGCCACCTGTACCATTATGGATCCCTGGAACCTGATGCTTCACTGGACTCATCCCAGTGAGAGATTTCTTACCCCGTGTTCTTGAAGTTCCCCCTCCATCTGCTTGATTTCTAGATTTTGACTGTGATTTCCATCCCAAGCACCAACAATTAATTATCTACTCCCCCTCAGACCCATTTCATCCCCATAAAACTCATCCCTTACTTTTGGTAAGTATAGGAACGATGCTCGCCAATGATACTGACTTACCTTCTCTCCCATTAAGGTTGCTTCCGCCACCTGTACCATTATGGATCCCTGGAACCTGATGCTTCGCTGGACTCATCCCAGTGAGAGATTTCTTACCCCGTGTTCTTGAAGTTCCCTCTCCATCTGCCTGATTTCTAGATTTTGACTGTGATTTCCATCCCAAGCACCAACAATTAATTATCTACTCCCCCGCAGACCCATTTCATCCCCATAAAACTCATCCCTAAATCAAATGGGCCAAGTCCATGGCCCTACTGATGGTTGTGGGCCCATGTGTTCTCATCCTTCTACCTAAACCATTGTTTAACCCGCGTAGGATGTCTCTTAACATTTGTTCTTCCAGTAATCCTTCAATTTGCTTCATTATCAGCTCAAATTTCTCCATATCCTCTACTGATGGTGCTTTCGTCCTTGCCTAAGAGATGCTAACAATTTATACAGATCTGAAGCTTCTCTTCTGCTGTAGCATTTAATATGTTCGTAAGAAAATCTCCTCCAGAGAATTTCTGTGATTCTCTTTTCAGCCAATTACACCTTTGCATGGCCCCTTGTTTCATACAATTATTACACCTATTGGAACTCGATTAATCATGGGGTACTTCGACGGAAGTTGGGTGTTCCACTTCCTTAGAGCTTGTTTCATCTCATCTCCTCCTTGCCAATGTTCTTGGCTGATTATCTCTTCCTCCTCCGACATATATTTGGTGGGTTCATCTTCCGCATGTTGGTGGAATCCCTGTATTTCTGGAATTCTGATCGAGGCTTGTTGAGGTAATCTTATTGTCTCCTCGTATAATTTTTCCATCAACTATTTCTTTCATCTCCAACAAGGATGTCGGAGATTGGCGAGGATATTTAATCTATATCCCAAGTCCGGTACTGCTCCATTGTACCGACACTATCTTTTCTAGTGCTTTTAGTTTTGCGTCACTCTTGGTGATTGTCTTACAGTCTTGCCCCTCTTGTATCCAGTAGGTCAGACAAAATGTTACAACTCCTGGAGATGCCCAGTGTATGTATACTATAAAATTTTTACATAAAAAAATACACAATTCAAGGACAGAATGAGGATAAATTTGAAGCTAAATATCATAATAGAAATGTATTTTCATTGAAATAGTGAAACTCTTACGAGATAATGACAAACTCCCATGTGTCTAGATGGCCCCTTGTGTAAGAATAATATTCTAACATAATACAATCCTCTCTTCCCCTTGCAATGTTAGCAACATCCCCTCAGAAATTGTTGACTGAAAAATAACCAACTCTCCCCTTCTTATTCCCTCCCCATTACAAGTGCAAAACCTCTCCTCTCTCCCCTTTCTGGATTCTTCTGTATAGTTTATTAATGTTGGGAGCTTTGTATTATTTGGGCTGTTTTGCATCTCATAGTCTTGCCCCAATCCTCTAGAACACCTGAACAGAAGTCAATAACAGTCTGTTCTTTTTCTATCTCTTGAAATATCATCGGTGTAGATTTATTTTTAGATAGGATGATGTATTAATCATAATTTGGGAGCTTTCCTGTTTATTCTATTAAAAAATCTTGTAGCCAATTTACTTCACAGGTGTTGAAAATTTTCTTTTATGCATTTCATTCCTTACCTGTTTTACTTCTCTTATACAAGAATTGAACTCACTGAAGTTCATCCATTTATAAGATCGTTGGAGCAATCTGTGAATACCATTGTCTTCATGAAACCAATTTGCTTACTTCATGTCTTTCACAGGTTAAACAAATGTTGATAGCACTGCTGTGCGAATCCGAGATGAAGTTGGCTGATGAGACCATCGAGACCATATTGGATAAGGTAAGTGAAGTTGTACAAAGTACTTTTGTCAGGTGGTTGCACAATACTTGATGTCAGGTTCAAGAACGTATCGTAGCTGTAATCCTTTGAATATTTTACCCCTTCCTTCCATTTGAAAGCTCGTGTGTATTGTTTGACCTTCACGGTTTTAGTTTTATAATTTTTTACTCCTATCATGGACAGACATTCCTTGAAGCGGACATCAACCAAGATGGAAAAATAGATAAATCAGAATGGCAGAACTTTGTGACCCAAAATCCTTCATTGTTGAAGATAATGACCCTTCCATATTTGAGGTACTTTGAGGCTGGTTCTACATGTTTACACATCTCTTTTTTGTGTATACAATGAGTCTACATCATTTTGTGGTTTATCTAGGGACATAACTACGACATTTCCCAGCTTTGTTTTCAACTCAGAGGTTGATGAAATCGCTACATAAAATGAAGGCACAGGCCTGCCATTTATGCTTTTGGTTTGTAGGAATCAGGTGGAGATGTTTTACTAACAGCAAACCTTTGCATTGAAGATGCATTTCTGTTGATGCTTGTAATGAGGTTTGTGCTATTTAGGAAATGTAATGCATGCAAAATGGGACTTCCGTGAAGCAATGTTAGTATAATTTACCCTCTTTGAGATTCATACTCTTTTGTCACACGAGGTGCACTTTCCGTGCGTCTTTCTTTTGATGTGAGGCTTGAATTTGTAAAATGTGAATTTTATTCACGTTACAAGCTAGTCGATTTCAAATTTTTCGATCCCCAACAGCTTCAAATTCCAAGTTAACGAAAATACAAATATTTAATGGATTAAATATTCAACAATGCAAGACGTGGCAAAAAAATAAGCTTTTTGTAATCATTGAGTTATCACGGAAGAGTATAAAAAAAACGCGATTAAGCGCTAGCGTGTTGAATATAATTTTAAATTTTAAGTTAATTTTTCTTTCATTTTTTTTTTTATAAAAATTAAAGTTTAAATATTTGATAACAAAATCACATTAGAGGCATCAAAGTATTCTTTGATGATCACTCTAGAGTAATTTTTTTTATAAAATTTATGTATTTATTCTTAAAATTAATCAAAATCGCAGAAAGAAATTTTTTCATGTTTAATTTCGCAAAAAAATCGTCATGTTTTACGCTTTTTAAAACGTTGGTGGTGAGTGGTCTACCTTGAAAGGAGAGGCAGAGGATGAAAGCAACCTTAAGATTAATCGAAATTTTTACACACATGATTGGATATGATTTCACTTATTCGGAACAACAATATATATTTGGGATTTACATTGTAGGTGTCATATCCTGTGACCCTCATTTGCTGGAAACTTTTAGGTGTGGGAATTGTAATGTCCGAGATTTTGATTATGATAATCCGGAATGAATTGTTGCTAAATTGATGTGATTATAGACGGAAAGGATCGGACCGGGAAAGACGAGAAAATGCATAAAAATGTGCGAAGAACATTAGCCCTCGCGCATATGCGCGAGATGGGCAGAGAACCTCACGCATATGCGCGGAGGGTGTACGCGGCTCTCCACAACAGGTGGTATCAGAGTGATAGATCCTTTAGATTGAGATAGAAGATAGTGAGCGGGGTAGATTGAGGTTTCTTTCCTGCTTTTGATTGTTGGAATGTCTTACTGCTTTAATATATGTTACTTGCTTATCTGATTTGATATAGTAATATGTTTTATTAAGAATGGATCAGCACCAATTCTAGATCAGCAGTAAGATGATCAGAGGAGAATTGAAATTGATTGTTGTATTTGGGTTACTAAACCATTTGATTATCAGATATGCCTCCGAGAAGAGTACCGGAACAAAGTAGTACTTCGAATCCTCCCATGGATGTTACAGCCACTCCTATGGAAAAATTATTGAAAAGATTTCAATCATTCAAACCGCCAACCCTGAAAGGAACAGAGACTTTGGTTGACTGTGAGAGTTGGTTGGATGACATAGATATGTTGTTCGATTCGTTGGAGTATACAAATGAACGACGAGTTCGACTGATAGGACACCAGTTGCAGGATGTTGCAAAGAACTAGTGGATTACTACAAAAAGAGCATTAGAGCATCGAGGTACGACTATTACCTGGAATGTGTTTAGAAATGAATTTTATCAGAGATTTTTCCCGGTGTCGTATAGGAAAGACAAGGGGGCCGAATTTGCCAATCTGAGACAGGGTCAATTGAACATTGAAGAGTATGTGACCAAGTTCTCTACCTTGTTGAGATTTGCCCCACATGTGGCTGAGAGCGAGGAAGCTACTGCTGATCAGTTCATCAATGGTTTGAACCCCGAGATCTTTACATTGGTGAACACATGGCGACTGAAAAACTTTACTGACGCCCTGAACAGAGCCAAAGGAGCAGAAGCCGGTCTGATGAGACAGAAAGGAGCTTCGTTTGTTCCTCTAACATCGAGACCACAACAACCACCTCCCAAATTTGAGGGTGGCAGCAGCAGTGGTGGAAAGAAGGATTTCTTGAAAGCTAGAGGAAAACAGTTTAAGAAGTCTGGCAGCAGTTCTTCTAGCTCCAGTGGTTCTAAATAGAGTTATACCAGAGCTTACTGCAGAACTTGCGGAGGTAGATATCCCACAGAGCAATGCCAATGAGTGCTTGGTAGTTGCCACATCTGCAGACAACAGGGACATTTTGCCAGAGTATGTCCCCAGAGAGGTTCCCAAAGATCCCAGGGAGCCGAATCATCTGGATCAGCGGCACAATGGAGTAGACGATCAGCTGCTGTTCATTCATTTCAGCTAGCACCATCTCAGTCACAGCAGAGGCCAGGAGGAAGCCAGACCGTTGGCCAACCTCCTAGACAGCAGGCCAGATTATTTGCTTTGACCGAGGAGCAGGCTCAAGAAGCACCAGATGATGATATTGCAGGTAACTGTTCTTGATGTAGTTATCCTGCTTTTGTATTGATAAATACAAATGCTTCCCATACGTTTATTTTTGAATGATTTGCATTGAGTCATGCATTGCCTGTTGAGTCTTTATCTACTGTAGTGTATGTCTTTGCTCCGTTGGGGATAGATTTGATATCAGTGAATTCTGTAAAACATTGTATGCTACAGTATGACGGGTATGAAATGGAGTTAGATTGTATTGTACTTGGACTGTCTGACTTTGACGGTATTATCAGTATCGATATGCTAACCAAGTAAGAGAAACCGTTGACTGTTTCCTCAAAGTTGTACGATTCAGACCCGAGATGGCTGAAGAGTGGAGATTTTATGGTAAGGGTCCTCGAGCCAGAATTTCTTTGATATATGTTATGTCGATGACTCGATTATTGCAGAAAGGAACAGAAGGATTCATTGTCTATTCAGTTGATTTACTGAAATCGAGTCCATCATTGGCCGATCTGCCAGTGGTGTGCAAGTTTGCTGACGTCTTTCTAGATGAGATTCCTGGATTGCCTTCGATTTGAGAGATAGACTCCAGCATTGAATTTGTACCAGGTATAGTTCCAATTTCTAGAGCTCTGTACCGAATGTCACCAATAGAATTGAAAGAGTTGAAAGACCAGTTGAAAGATTTACTGGCCAAGGGGTACATCAGACCGAGTGTTTCTCCTTGGGGTGTACCAGTATTGTTTGTAAGGAAGAAAGACGGTTCAATGAGACTCTGTATTGATTACCGGCAACTGAACAAGGCGACGGTAAAGAACAAACATTCATTTCCTCGTATTGATGATTTATTTGATCAGTTGCAGGGTTCTTCTGTATATTCCAAGATCGATCTGAGATCTAGATATCATTAGCTGAGAGTCAGGGAATTTTGATATCTCAAAGACAGCGTTCAGAATCAGAAGACTGTGAATCTAGTTTTCTTGATTTGAAGAAGAGATTGACCAGTGCTACGGTGTCGACTATTCCACCAGATACTGGTGATTTTGTGGATTATTGTGATTGTGAAATCAAATACCATCCGAAGAAATCCAATACGGCAGCTGATGCACTGAGTCGAAAGGTATGTTCTTTATCCTTATCGACTATGAGTGTGTCGAAGATGGTAGAAGATTGCTGTTTGTCTGGATTGGTATTTGAGACAGATAGCAGACCATTGAGATTATATGCTGTTCAAGTCGAACCAAAGCTGATTTTGAGGATTAAAGTATCTCAGAAAGGTGATCCGAATGTACAGAATCGATAGCGATAGTTAGAACAGAACATCGATCCGAGTATCAGGTTCGTGATAATGTTCTGTATGTGAATAATCGTCTTGGTGTGCCAAATGTTTCAAAATTGAAACGACAGATATTGTCAGAAGCGCATAACGGTCGATTTAGTATTCATCTTGATGGCAGAAAAATTTATAATGATTGAAAAGACAGTTTCAGTGGAAACGAATGAAAACTAATATTGCTGAATTTGTAGCCAAATGTCTAAATTGCCAACAGATAAAGGCCGAGAGAAATATACCCGGAAGACTATTACAAAGTTTGTCTATTCCTGAAGGGAAATGAGATCACATCTCCATGGATTTTGTAACCGAGTTACCGAGATCCTCCCGGGGTTGTGATGCGATTTGGGTTGTGAGTGACAGATTGACCAAATCCGCATGATTTCTTCCGTACAAGATGACGTACCGACATGACCAAATGACTGAGATTTATGTCAGAAAGGTAGTCAGACTGCACAGAGTGCCGAAGTCGAAAATAGCAGACCATGATCCCCGGTTTACATCGTACTTCTGGCAGAATTTACAGCAGATTTTGAATATGAAGTTACATTTTAGTACCGTATATCATCCACAGACCGATAGATAGTCTGAGCAGACAATCCAGACATTGGAGGATATGATGAGAGCAGTAATGCTTGATTTTAACACTAGCTGGTAAGATGCATTGCCACTTGGTGAGTTTTCGTACAACAACAGCTATCAGACGAGTATTGAAATGACTTCTTTCGAAGCGTTGTATGGAAATAAATAGGGGTGAGCAAAAATTCGGTTAAACCGATTTAACCGACCGAACCAAATTAATTCGGAAATTCGGTTCGGTTAATTCGGTTAATTCGGTTTCGAAATTTTCAAAAATCGATTAATTCGGTTCGGTTTCGGTTTTTGTAAAAAAATATCGGTTTAACCGAATTAACCGAATAATTAAATAAACAATTTTGATTTTATTTTATTATGTTTTAAATAAAATTTATAATATTTTTATATTTAATATTGTATATTATAATTAATTTTTTTAATTTTTTTTACGAATAAAGTGTTTTATTATGATTAAAATAGAATATTAATTATTAATTTTATGTATAATTTTTAAAATTTTAATTTTTTTAGAATATTAATTATTAATTTTATATATAATTTTTAAAATGTAATTTTTTTTAAAAAAAAATCGGTTAATTCGGTTACCGACCGAAATAACCGATTTTAATTCGGTTCGGTTAATTCGGTTTTTGTGAAAATTCGGTTCGGCTCGGTTAGTCTAAAAATTTTCGGTTAAATCGGTTTTCGGTTAATTCGGTTCTGTTTTTAACCGAATTAACCGAATACTCACCCCTAGAAATAAATGTTGATCCCCTCTTTATTAGGATGATATCTCTGAGGTTCCTGAGATCGGACCTGGCATGATCAGAGATATGACTGAAAAAGTGAAGCTGATTCAGAAGAGAATGAAGGCAGCCCAAGACAGACAAACCAAATATGCCAATGTCCGACGACGACCGTTGGTATTTGAGGCTAGAAACCAAGTATTATTGAAAATTTCACCTTTCAAAGGAGTGGTCAGATTTGGCAAGAAAGGGAAACTATCTCCACGATATATTGGGCTGTACGAGATTCTTGAGAAGATAGGAGATCGTGCCTATCGACTCGCTTTACCGCCTTCATTATCTGGAATACATGATGTTTTTCATGTTTGTTCTTGCGAAAATATCTGCCTGAGGCTTCACTTGTCATCCAACCAAATGAGGCCGAGTTGGATGAGACATTGAGTTATTTCGAAAAGCCGATTCAGATTCTTGACCAGAAAGAATAAGTAGCTCAGAACGAAGACTATTCCACTTAGGAAGATTCAGTGGAGTCGTCGTGGCATTGAAGAAGTTATCTGGGAAACTGAGTCAGTTCTGAGACGGAGGTTTCCAGAGTTATTCCACTGATGTGAGTTATTTTACTTAGCTGCTTCTATATACCTCTTATGAGATGATTTGATTGTCTGTGATTTCGGGGACAAAATCATATCTTAGGGGGGAAGAAATGTAATGCCCGAGATTTTAATTATGATAATCCGGAATGAATTGTTGATAAATTGATGTGATTATAGACGGAAAGGATCGGACTGGGAAAGACGAGAAAATGCATAAAAATGTGCGAGGAACAGTAGCCCTCGCGCATATGCGCGACCAATAGGCGCGCATATGCGCGAGATGGGCAGAGAACCTCGCGCATATGCACGGAGAGTGTACGCGCATATGCGCGAGCCTGTGCGAGTGAAGTCCAGAGAACCTCGCGCATATGCGCGGAGGTGAGGCCGGGAAGACACGCGATGAGACATAATGTCTCGCGCATATGCGCCGAGGAGGGTCGCGTATATGCGCGAGACGTGTTGCATGAAGGATGTGACATTTGCCTTGTTGCATGTTTACATTGTTTATACTGAGATTTATTCTCACCGGAGTTATCCGGCTGTTGTCTTGTTTTGTATGTGTGCATGACAACAGGTGGGACTGGATCAGGGTCAAGAAGAGGATGAGAAAAGACAGTTAGCGTGGGGATCCGGACTTAGGAGTATATCTGTTATATCACCTGAGGGTAGTGAAGAAACAGTAGTTATTATGATTTATTGTTGTACATGACTTGTAATTAGATCTGAATAGTGATCTTGTAAATGGGATAAGACTTATTTCATATGCTGCGTACTCTCGTATTTTTAAAAAAAAAATTAGAACTTGTTTATTTAATTGATTAATTATTCTCAGAAAGTAATTAAGAATTGAATTAAGTTCGGGTCCCCACAGGAATTGAGGTGAGAATTATAAGAATTGGAGTTTGGGACAAGTTTATCCGGCATGTGATTTGCATTCAAAATTAATTTGGGAAATTTTATGCTTAACCGAATGTAGCATGAGTAAAATATAATATTTGTAAATAAATATAAGAATTTCAAGTTTGAGATTTTAAATTTGGAAAGTTTAAAGTCAATCAATTATGATTTATGATATTGTATATTAATAAAAATATGAGTATGTGTCAAATGAGGCGGTCTCAGAAAATGAGATAAGCTTACTCGATTCATAGTTAGAGTTAAAAATAATAATTTTAACATATTTTTATATGTTGAGATTAGTGTGAAATTCGTCTATGATTTATATATCTCACCAAATATATATGTATTTTTTTTTGAACTTGTACATATTTGAACACGAAATTCGTCTAAGATTTATATATATACTAGGTATTGGAACCTCAATATTTGAGGTGTTTACCTAGATTTGTTGTGCAGTATATGATGTTTTCTTTTTGTTGCATATTGGCTGACATATTGTAATTAAAAAGAAAATGTATGTCGGATAAAGTATGGTGACAGAATAGGAATAAAGTGTAGATAATATAACAATATGATAATTTGTACATATACTATGGAATTTTTGTGAGTAGCACGTACTTAGAAAGCATAAACAGTTTAGTTATTTTCGTAGTATTGCGCGCTGGTTTCGTTCTTGGTCTCTAGCTGTTGAGTTGTACCTGAAAAAAAACCTCGATAATAAAGTTAGTTAATTTCTAGATTTTGGTTGAGATCCAATTATAAAAAGTTAAATAAATGCGAACGAAATTGTTTAGAAACTCTAAGCATATCATGTTAAAGAACTGAGAATGAAACAATTTGGGAGAACAAATCAATTAGCTTGTTTAAATTTTTAATGTCGTTGTAAACATAACTATTTGAACGTATTCGCGTCTAAACATTAATATATTTTGAAAACTTATGTTATTTATTGTTTTTTTTGTTGAATATATCTACAAATCAAAGATTATAAATAGTAGGATGTGATCAAAACTAAGAACGAGCTATGTATATTAGACATTAGGTAATTGTGAGTAATATTGTAAGTTATTTACATACTTAAATGGTTGACAACAGATATAACAGAGGAAAAATACATCGTATCAATGACATGAATAAAAGCTAGTTATGCATTATAAAAAAATAATTTAAATTGATGTAAAGAGTGAGATAAAAACAAGTACTATAAATGAAGATTTTGTTGAATCTTATTCAGAGTTCTTAGTAGCCCGATATTAATTTTTTTGTAAATGGACCATTTTTAGTATATAAGATAAATGTTTAACTATTTGCTCAATGTACATACTGAGGTTGACGGATAATGTTGAGATTTAGCTCCGTCTCGATATCGGCTGCATAGTCTATCAGAAGAGAAAGCTTTGAATCCATATTAAGTGCTCTTCGGAAGATGATGGCTCATACTGGGTTCGAGAAAAGCCTTTTCATTAGTTCCTCGACTTCTTTTTCAAATAGAAAATTGTAGTAACATGGACTGCAGTCGATACATTCACAGTAGCGGTTGTTTTCCATTAGAGTTGGATTTAAAAAAGTAAGTTTAAACTTTGAGGAGAAAGTTTTGGGATTTTTGGATATTTATACGTAAGGTAAAAAAAAGCAAACGAAGTTATATAAATTGTATGAGTTAGGGTGAGTCATAGATAAACCATGACACATGGGGTGCTTATTTTTTGCCACCTCATTAAAAGTAGATTAACTTTGTTTAACTATTGACAAGTGTCAGGGACTTAGTTAGGTGTGCTTTTTGTGGTGTCAAAGGTCTGTTTTTTTTTTTTTTTTTTGTAATTGTAAAGATGTTTTGTTTTTTGAATTATTTTAATTGACTAGATATTGCAGCAGTTGTTATTTTGTTTGGTTTACAAAAATAATATAATAATATTTAATTGTAAGTTGAGAGTAAAATAGCGATGCTATATATATAAGGTTGGAAAGTTTTGGCTATGATGCAGCACAACATGGTATCATTTAATGTACTTTAAATAATTTGTAGGTGTTCAAATATTTTATAGTTGATTGTATCATTTTGGAAATGTATCTGTGTATATGCTTTTTAACGATTTGGGTGGGGAAAATTTGTCTTTTTTCGGAGATTTTAAAAAAACACCGCTCTACAAATGTTAGGCAAAAAAACAAAAATTTTTGGAGATCACCAAAAAAAAACATAGGTACTAATATACATGCTAGACTTTAACATCTATACCAGTGTTTCAGTCTTGTTTAACATGTTTTAAGCTTTCACCAAATACTTTCTCTTTGGAATCAAATCTTCTCTTACCTGTTATACTGGTATGCTGTGTTTTAATTTCTGTTTCGAAGTGTTCTTCTTGCATTGCAGAGCTGCTTTCTTGGGATTCAGATAAAGCTACGTTCTCATGTAACAACCCCTCACCTTTGAAAGTAGAACCTTTATCTTCATAGCTATGCGATGCTGATGCTAATGATGATTCTGAAGCCGGTAGACATCCGATGATTGTGTTTCGAACGAAAATTTTCCCTCTTGCTTTGTTCCACGACGTTCTTAGTTGGAAAAGGAATTGTGACTTTCGTAACTTTTGATTAAAAATGTTAAGGCAAAATGACATCTCCTGTGGTCGATAAGATGAATGTTGTTGACCAAGTATGAGAAGTTTTGTAGTGGCAAGAATTAAGTGTCTAAAAAATATACCTTTTCTTCAGCCTCGATTACATCTTTTCCTGACATACATAGCAACATGCTTGCTTCCTTGTGCTCCACATAAACATGTAAATTCCCAGTACCATCAAACAATTATGTTTGGAATCGTAACATGTACGTATGTCATAAGTAAGATGGCATGTTTTTAATGATTGTAGGATTTCAGAATGTATTAGTTACTTACAGGGGTTTTGGACTTGGGAAATTATGGTTGCAATAAAAACATGTAAACTCATACTTGTATGCACCCCCACAAGTTTTAGAGCAATCTGGACAAGCCAGAAAGTATACACAATTCTCTGAGTTTTTTATTGTTATCCTAACTTTGATCCAAAAGGATTTTACCTGAGAACCAAAGTGTGGAAATGTTCGAACTACTTATTGGCCTCAAAGCTAGATAAATCAATAGGTAAATAAATACAGACTTACAACTTCATTCAGGCTTAGGATCTGACTAATTTTGCGGATTTGGGAGTCAAATGGTTGGTCTGTTTCTTGGTTGGCTTTATCATACAATTTCTGGGAGACAACACTTTCAATATATCTTTTATTGCTTTGCAACCTATAAAAAATGGCTTTATGTTAGTTATTTATTTCTGAGAAATATGAAAGAACGTAAATATAAGAAAGAAATATGAGGGAAAAGATAGAAATTTGAGGAAAACATAAGCAAAGACAACAAGACAACTGTTCATTCAGCTGACCTTTTTGTTCAGGATTTGCTTCTTATAAATTGATGTACCATAATGTAATGTTTTGTTGATATCTTGCTTTATTATGGTACAAAGATAACATAACCATTTTGTGAGTGTATCCACAATACATCGCAGGGAAACTGAAGTGTAAAATGCATTTCATATAGAAAATACATCACAATTGAATGAAGATAAATATGAACATACAAAATAACATGGTCATTAATGAGGTTAGCAATTACCATTGTTTTAGTAGTTCAGCTTGTTGTATTGGATGATCAAATAAGATTATGATGTTTGGTACTGTTCCAGTGGATAATCCTACAACGATATTATATTTAAATGAATTAAAGTAAATGTTATTAGGTACAAAAGTGCAAAATATATGGCACAATATGTATAGTTTCGGAAAAAGCATTCTTCCGTTTTACATAGTGAAATCAAACAGATTTGATTGTACCATAAAATGTGTTGACAGAAAGTCGCATCCCTAAAATCACAGGAAGAGTGTGAACATTTTGAGTCAAAAAAGTGCTTCTGTTTGGAGGAATTCTTCCCATAAGGTGAGAATTAAGGGTCTACGCCAATCAAGTAGAGAAAACAAATATTTTCTGTTTTAGATATTCAGTAAAAAAAATGAAATATAGCATTAAATGTTCTTTTTTTAAAAAAACAATTTCCGACGAAACAAGTAATATTCATTTTTCCTGACCAAAGTAGCTTACTCTTCATTTACGATTACAAATTCTTGTAAATTTATTTTTGTCTTCTCAACGAACCGTGGAGGGAAAACATGAATTACGCTGCATAATAACGGTGAACCACATGAATAAATTTAGATATAATGTATTTATATGATGAAGAAGAAAATCGGAAGAAGAACTTAGCTGATTTGTTTACTTGACACATCTGCCAACTCAGGACATTGTGCAAATGTCGTTAATTGGTAAGCTTGGTCAGTAGGCAACTGTTCCTCTTCATCTGCAAGCCTTATGTATGTACTCCTACCAAGCAACATTTGATATTTCGCAGATGCAAAAACTGGTGCAACAAAATGCAAAAACTGGTGCGTTGCTAGTTATTTATTTAACTTTAGCATTCCCAATGTCGTATGTCTTGTACAATTGAAGTAATTTGTCCAGCTGCTCAACATCCTGGTCATATATAATTCCTTGCATGGTTCCGTTCTATAGAAACAAATAGATAACATAAAAAACAAGTTCAATGTAATTTTTTGTCCAAGGATTAAAATGTAATTTACCTCTTTATCAATGAAAACAAGTTTTTGTTGCCTTCCCCATTTTAAGAAACGAATTGGAGTTTTTTCAGAAACAAATACTCTAACAAACCAGTTGCGGATAACTGGCTTCAGATTTGCCAAAGTTGTACATTTCTCTTCTAGTGGTCTGAATGTAAAAAAAAATAAGAGAAGTTAATGTTCATGAATAATTCGCATACACGTATGCATAATTTATCTGAAAAAATCTCTAATTTTGAATTATCAGACTATAACATACCTTTTTTTGTAGAGCTAACAATGTCATTTAAATAGACTAAAAGCATACACATGGATGTTTAATAATATTTTGTACGCAATACTTTTGTTAATAAAAAGATAAGAAAGATAAAAACTAACATGCGTCAATAAGCATGTGCAACATCCAAAACTTCACTGTATACTACATTTTTAGTGCATTTAACGCTTTGAACTAATGGTGTTGGTGATCTAATAAGTACCTTCACTTGATCCATATTCTTAGCTCTCGATAATGCAACATATAGTTGTCCATATGAAAAAACCGGTTCTTTTAGATAAATACCAACAAAATCTAAAGTTTGACCTTTTGCTTTGTTAATAATCATTGCGTAACATAAACGTACTGGAATTTGTTTTCTTTTAAACGGAATAGATGAAAAATCATCATGCGGAGATTCTAACGTTATTCGAGGAATGAAGGCGGGTTTTCCTGCATGTGTGCCTACTGAAATTTCCGCATAGATAAAAATTTTACTAAAACCCTTGCAAAGTAAACGTGTACCATTGCAAAGCCTTTCAGTTGGGTTAATATTTCGTAACAACATGATTGATGAATTTATTTTAATAGTTAATTTGTGTGGAGGAATTCCTTGAGGAGTTAAACAGTGGAATAAGTCTTCCTGATCTGGTATTACACAATTGCTTGTGTTCTCATCGCAGCTATAGTAGGTTGTTTCTTCGCCAGGAAATTTATTTATAAGAACATCATTGATTTCGTGAACAAAGTCATTTCTTGTTGTAAGTATTGCGCGTTTTACAAATAAAGAGATATTTAAATTAGAATCAGTAATGTTTGGAAACACCATGTTTATTAACGTATTCAAAGACGCAATGTCATCTGTGAATGAGATGTTTATGTGAGATGTGATTTGGATTTCATTGTCTTTGTTAGTAGCTTCAATCCCATTGCCAATTTTCAACAACCAAGATGAGAAGTTAGAATCAAATAATGCACGCATATTTATTTGGAATTTTATTTTAGTTAGCTGATTCCATAATGGTGACATAACAATGGAAGCATCTATAATATCATCCTTTGTGCTTTTTAGAATAACGGGCAATGTTTGACGAAAATAACCACCAAATACAACAAGTTTGTCGCCAAATAATAATTTCGAATCCATAATGTCTTGTAACATTTCATTGAATTTTTCAATAATACTACGCCTAGCCATCGTAGCCTCATCCCAAATAATGAGTTTTGCTAGTTTTATTAAATGTGCTAATGCACTTTGTTTACTAGTACTACAGGATTTGATATTGTTGTCCTCTAAAAGAATTTTAAATCTTGAGTGAGAAGTTCGACCTCATGGAAGCAAAGATGCTGAAACCCCTGAAGTTGTTGTAACAATTGCTATGTCACAAGCGGAGCAAATTGTAGCAAGAAGAGCTTTATATAGGAAAGTTTTTCCAGTACCTCTAGGACCATCAATGAAGAAAGCAGTTGGTAGATTATTATGCACATGATGTAAGCATTTTTTGTTCTAAATTTAATTGATCAACAGCTAATAGGTCCTCCACAGGAACAGTAATGTCGCGTTCAGATTGTAATTCTTTTGCTAAGCTATCATCAAAACTTTGGCTTACATCTTTGTCTATATGGAAAATGTCATCCAATTTTTTCCCCATGGAGTAAAGATAATTGTCAGTTATGTCTAGAACTTTGTGACTAATTACAGTGGGAGTAAGAGCTTTGTTTTGAGCAAAATCTTCTGAGAGAAAATGCTGGTATTTTAACCATAATGAATAGGATTTTTTGGGTAGCAAAAAACAAGAACAGTAGCAAACAAATGTCGCAAAACATGAGGCATTAGATAAGCAGCAGCCTCTTCGATACACATATCAGTAGTGTTTTCATTTTCTATCAGGCCTAACATTTGTGCGGCTTCTCTGAATGTTGTGAAGATTACCTCATTGACTGTTCTTTAAAAGAAACTGGTTTTCTGACATGCATTGACAACAATTTTAAATAAAACTTTTCATTGTCAGAAGGACGACAACTAAAAATTCGGCCTATGACATCTTGCTTTTTACGAGGTTCCCACTCTTTGGAATCATTGTGCCAAGTAAAATATTCAGGGAATTCGACATATAAGCAATTTAGCTGTTGAGCGTGATTATTATATTTGTTCATGTGGAAAAATTGTGTTAACAATCTTTTTAATCGTTGGATTGTTAACAATGATTGATTAGCAGCAAATGTTAAAACTTGTTCATTTTCTATATGAATCGGTAAACATATAACAGATGGATGTACATGGTTAAGATCAAATCTGAAAATTCACCAAGCAGATTCAGGAGGTGAAATCCATCTAGCAGATTGAAAATTCTTTGCCTCATCAACAATGTGTTCAGGGGCGGATCTAGGATTCCGATAGAGGGGGGGCCGCTTAGTTTATATTGCGACGGTTTTTCAACAACCGTCGCTATATGGCGACGGTTCTAAGAAACCGTCGCGGACGTTGCGACGGTTTCCGTCACAACCGTCGCTAATCCAAAAAAAAAGACGGGATCGGGTTTCGAAATCGGGTGGAGCAAACGTTATAATTGACTTTAGCCACTGAGATACATGGGCGTATCTTTCATTTTGTGGGGACCATGTATATATATATCTGTTTATATATTTAGTTTAAAAAAATTAATATATACTAAATTTTTTTTTTAAATTTTTTGGGGGGGCCGTGGCCCCTGTTCGCCCTACACTAAATCCGCCCCTGAATGTGTTCTTGTTCATTTTCATGTAATCTATATAAAATTTTGTCATGTCCTTTGTATATATATTTGTAGATATATTTTATAGCTTGGATTGTTGAACATATTTCGACATTAATGTGGCAATTAAATTTAGCAAGAAATATGGTTTGTAAGGAACGACCCAACGGCTATCAAGTGACACACCCCTTATAGTAATAACATTTTTGTCATTTCGGCGACGATATATCGGGCATGAACAACAAAATATTGGTGGTTTGCCATATATTCGCCGAGCACCACAATATTTACAATCCGGCACATTAGGTAGCACATGTGGAACACTTGTTATACACAATAATAGGTCAACCTTAGAATTTTTTACGTCCAGCCCATGCAAACCATGTGACCTATTTTGTTTGCGTCGATGCATATTTTTTTCTAGCTTACGATCATTTAGACAAGCATATTTTCGTTTATGAGAGTTCTTAGGCATGTTTATATCTACCGAGTTTTCTTTTTCCTGTCGCAACATCATGGCTAATTTATAGTATCAAGCAAATCAAAATTATCTAAACTTAAGACTATTAGTATACCGATATAAGAAACTGTGAGATTTAGCTGGCTATAACAAAAGAAAATAAAAAACCAAAGTGAAATATAGCATATGATTTGGCAACACAAAAGCTAATAATCAAAAGCTGTGTATAATAATAAACATAAACAGGAAAACCAACATATATAACAAAAGGCCACGAGTGCTAAAATATGAACTAATAACTTCGTAATAAATTATCAAATATGTACGTAGTGTGAGTGGAAGAAATAGCCATAGGTTTTATTTGCTGAAGCTTCTCAATGATGACACAGCTAGTACAATGTAGCAAATCCAAAGTGAATCTGCATATTAACAGAAGGAAAAAGTGTTTGAACATAGCAAAATAACAGGAAAGTAGTTGGCAAGCATACAAAAGAAGTTATAACCATAAGCTATATAGTAAAGAGAGCTCGAATATATAGGTTGCCGATTTATTATAGCAGCATTTCTTTTTTTGGTAATAAATGATGCGGACGCTGTGCCATGCCGCGGTTACTTAGCCGTTCGTTCAAACAACAGACATACAAGTCATGTCAATTCGAAATTAAATATAAAATCCTTAGTTGTCTGACAGTGCTTGTGACAGTGGTATTGCTTAGAGAGAGGCTATTTCTGAGCTGTTTTTTGTAGAACCAATTTATCACCGCCAAAATTAGTAAGAACGCAAAAATAATAGCTATCACCAAAACAGAATTTTTTGCAGAACCAGGATACCACCACCGAAATTAGTAGGAACACGAAAATAATGCCTACCATCAAAACAAACCAACTGCCAAAATCTAAGTAAATTAAAAAAAAATTGAAAACGCTGAATATTCGAAGAAACTATACTTCTAAAGGCTCACCGAAGTTCGACATTTTGGCTTTTTTTGACCGGTAAGCCATTTTCCCCTGACAACACGGTTTTTTTTACTCCCGGAAAAAGGAAAAATTATACATTTTCTTGCTGGAAAATAAAAGAACAATAAAATAACCTAAATGGTTTATTTCCTCAAACACGACAGAAGCGAATTTTGCAGATAAAAAAACAATTAGCTTAAAAACCTTTTACAAGCAAAATAAAAACTCTAAACCCCTTCTATAAAATCCAAATTAGTTCCTGGCTGAGCAAATGGTAAAAAATAAACAAGAAAACCAAAAAAATTGCAAACCATAAGAAAAAACAAGCATGCAGAACAAGAAATCAAATTTGAAAAATCCGAAATCTCACAAAACACTACCAAAGCAACAGAAAGACAAATAAAACGCAGGAAACTGATAACAAGCCGAAACAAACAAGAACGACCTATTCCCTTGTATTTCAGTCACCGAACAAATCATATGAGAACAAAATAATATACAAAGTAGGTGCATTTTAGGAGCAAGGAAGCAGAAGGAAAGCCTCACTCATTTCTCTCTCCCACTTCCCAGTAGAAGGGAAACCGGTGCTTAACAAGGTTAAAAAGAAAAAAACCCATAGGTAGAACATAGATTTTCTAATCGGTAGGACATCGTTCGGAAAAAACTTTAACCAGGCATAAGGAGAATACAAGGACATTGGTGATGGGCCAGTGAGAGGGAACTTTTGAGCTTGAACAAAGAACATGACAACAAAAGCAAAAGAATAAGTTGTCGTACAAAGGAAAAACCCTAGAGATAAATTTCAGACTGTGATTATTTTCCGATGAATTGACCGGAATGAATGTGTTAAAATTTTTAAATATTTGTGGGATATTTGAAATCTCTATTTTTTAATGAGTGTAAATGTTTGGAAGCAAATGCAACACATCTTAGTATATTTAGTTTTTTTTAATAATAAGGTAACCATGCGCAAGAAATTGATTTCCTGTTGCCCCGAAATGACCTATCTCTGACAGCATTCGGTTTCCATATATTTCATGCTCTGAAGCCACAACGTTCACGTTTAATTTAATGTTCTGGGTTCTCCACCCTTTGCAGCAGTTGGTTACCCAAGATTTTCTCTATTAAATGATGGCCTGAGATCATGTAAGCTCAAGATAGTGATTTTCGCCTTTAAAACAGAGGTAAGAATTTGGACAGAAGCAAAAAAACTGCAGAACGTAAGGAAACTCGAGAACAAAAAACAGGAGACCAAACTAAAAGACAAAACAGAAGCCCTAAAACTACTCTCTGAACGACGAAGAGGGGGAAAAACGCAGGCCACTGATAACAAGCAATAACAAAAAAGAACCACCGATTCCCTTGTATTGTGTTCGTGTCATTGGAAAGATAATCTCGAAGCAATATCATTAACCAAGTCGGTTCATTTTAGGAGCAAGACAACAGCATAGTCAACTCTTATTTTTTTAACCACTCCCCAACAGAAAAGAGATCAGTAAGTAAAAATGTGAACGTCAAAACCCATAAAAATAACAGAGGAAAACATATAAGCGCAAAATCTCGAATATATACAACACTAAAGGCAAAATTTTTTAGGCAAATCATACGATAGGTAGGAGAAGTAACACAAGCAGACCATCAAACAAAACCATATACCAAAGTAGTTCGTTTTAGGAGCAAGACAACGGTAGGACCAACTCACTTATTTCTCGCTTGCACTCCCCAGCAAAATGACAATCGCTACTTCAAAGCCCTAAAAATAAAAAACGTTAGTAGCACATAAGAAGCCATATAAACACAGAGCCTCGAATTTGCACGAACTAAGATAAAAAAAAGCAAGAGAAAGAACGCATCGGGTAGGGAATAAAACACAAGTAAAAAAACATATTCAAGAAAATCCAAAGAAAGCACACACCCAAATATCGCTTTCCGCGGCGAAGGAGAACAAAGGGGATTGCATAAGCGAAATGGAGACCGCTGCTTTAAAACCCTAGCCATAAAAACCCGTGAGTAGAACATAAGAAGGCATGTAAGCACGGAAGCTCGAATTTCTACAACGCTAAGATATAAAAATTCAAAAGAAACTACACGTCGGGTAGGGGGGAAAACACAAATGAAAAACCAGATTCAAGCAAATTCAAGGCAAACACAGACCCAAATATCGCTTTTCGAGACGAAGGAGAGTCGAAAGGAGATTGAGCCGCGCACAAGACGGTAAAAAAAGGTGGGCGTAACGTAGATGCT
The DNA here is from genome assembly GCF_022965805.1 of Primulina eburnea. NCBI lineage: Eukaryota > Viridiplantae > Streptophyta > Magnoliopsida > Lamiales > Gesneriaceae > Primulina > Primulina eburnea. The sequence continues at coordinate 23,845,077 of NC_133114.1, forward strand.
AACTGAGAAGAAGGTCAACAGCGTACGAGACGGGGAACGAAAGGAATTTGGGAAGAAAGGGTTGCAAACAGATGAGAAAAAGAATGAAGGGAAAGAGAGCACCGAACACCACACCTCTGAGACAAGTACTATTTCTTTGATAGCACAACCTCTTTGCTTAGTGGAGAACCCAGCATAGAACACGTGTATTTGGGAGAACCAAGAATGGAACGCGTGTATTTTTTGTGACTGGTAACCGGACAAAAACAGATCCATCACAATTTATTTAGACTTTCATATACATATATATATATATATATGTATATATATATATATATATATATATATATATGTATGTGTTATTTTTGTACTTGTACATATTTGAACACGAAATCGAAATAAGTCCGCGAACTAAGCGCCAATGGTTCAATTTCACCATAACATAATCGGCGACCTACTCGAAGAACCCAGCGGCGGCCTCGTAGTACTGTCCGCCGGCCTCGGCCTCCCCAAACTAATCTCCGCCCTCTTGAGTCTCCACGACCCTGCCCAGGGTTCTCTCCTCCTCCTCTCCGCCTCTTCTTCCCAAAGATCCGAGATAACCCTACATCATCCCGGGACATCGGAAATCACCTCCGAGCTACCCGCGCACCACCGCCTCTCGCTTTACACTTCCGGTGGAATCTTCTTCATAACTGCTAGGATTCTCATCGTCGACTTGCTCACGTCCCGTCTCCCTACCACGTCAGTCGCGGGGATTATTTTGCTTAATGCGCATTCGCTGTCGGATACTTCAACTGAGGCTTTTATTGTGAGGATATTGCGGTCTTCTAATCGGTCTCTGTATGTCAGGGCATTCTCTGATTCACCTCAGTCCATGGTGTCAGGGTTCGCAAAATCGGAGAGGATTCTCAAGTGCCTTGGACTCCGAAAACTCCATCTGTGGCCTAGGTTCCAGGTATCATGCTAATGTCCATCCGCAATTGTTGGTCGTTTCTGGTAACTCTTGTTCCGATTATTTGCAGTGTTGTATGCATCAAGTTCTGGCCATTTTGAATTTAAGATTTCATTGTTTTCAGGTATATACTATAAAGTAAACGATTTTGATGATTTAATTTCAATACAATTTTAAACATTGAATTATGTCGAATAGAACATCAACTTCTGATGAGTCGAAAGATTTATTCTATTGGAAATATCATAGAATGTAAACAACTAGTTGGAAGATAGGTACAATCTTACTTTTATGAATTATAACCGATCAGACGAATATGGTAGAGCTTATGTGTAAGCTTAAAAGTTTGCTAATCTACCTTCCCAAACCACCTTATACATCACATTCTGAATTTGTAGCTAAATATTGTTCAGTAATTCTTTGTATGCATCCACAATGCTACCATTTTTGCTTTATCTACGTAACTCAAATTTACTAGTTCACAATGTATAGGATTTACTACTAAAAAGTAATAATGTATTGAATAATATTTTTGTAACACTAGACTTATCTTGCTATTTTTTTATGTAACCATTTCTGAACGTAATTAAATTGATATTTCATGGTTTTTGTTACTTTCAGGTTTAGATGTTAGTTAATTTTAATGCACCTAAAATTCTGATTAGTATTAGATCTTCTCCCGATGGCTGATGCTTTTGAGTTATCAAACCTTCTGAACCATTGAAGAGTTAATTCTATCCAGTAGACTCGTTGAACTGTTAGGAGCTCAATTATAATTTTCTATGAACTGTAGTCAGGATTACTTTTGATTTAACGATTACTTTTTGGTGAATTTAGGTGTATGTTTCTCAAGATTTGGAAAGGAACCCACCGGAGGTGATAGACATCAGGGTTCCAATGTCACCTCACATGCTTGGGATTCAGAAAGCTGTTATCGAGGTTATGGATGGATGTTTGAAAGAGATGAGGAAGACTAATAAAGTTGACGTGGAAGATTTGACAGTTGAGAGTGGATTGTTCAAGTCATTCGATGAGGTTGTTAGGAGACAGTTGGATCCGATATGGCATACATTAGGAAAGAGAACAAAGCAGTTGGTTTCTGATTTGAAGACACTGAGAAAGCTATTGGATTATCTATCTAGGTATTGCGTGCGTCAGTTTTATGTTTTTGATATTATGATCAATAATGATAAGATGAAAGAAGAAAATAGTAGGATAGTATGGGTTAGAAATGTTATTGAAGTTGTGAAATTTTGTGGTTTCATGCTGAAATTGTGCTTTTGATCTTTATTGAGTTGTTCAATCGGTATAGTTGATGACAAAGACGCGTTTTTGACAGGAATGATAGCTACAAATGATGGTTTTCTTTTGATTGAAAAATATTTCTACTTTTCTGCTATCAATCTCTTGCAAGTGTTTTAGGTTGACTGAGAGAAGGGTGTAGTGGCATGCAATTGTTTATCGGTTTAGTCTTTAGGGGATGGGTGGAAAGGGGGAAAAGCAGGGGATGGATCCACTACATTATCAAGGCTGGTGTTGCATAAGCCTTTAGCATAATCAAAAACTTATTTATCTTGTGATTGACCCATTTTATGTTTACACAACATTACGTGTTTTAGGCAATAATTGTTGATCAGAGGTACATAGGTCACCTCATACCCATGGGTAAAGCAACAATCTTTTCTTCCTTCCAGGCTGCTTCGTTGTAACAGGCTCTCGCAAAGTGGAAATATGAATAGTCAAAATTACCCATGGGTAAGGCAACAATCTTTTCTTCCTTACAGGATGCTTCATTGTGACAGGCTCTCACGAAGTGAAAATATGAGTAGTCAAAATTACCCATGGGTAAAGCAACAATCTTTTCTTCCTTCCAGGCTCTTGATTGTGAGAGGCTCTCACAAAATGAAAATATGAGTAGTCAAATTGTGGTTTTATTATATGATAATTTTTTTTTTACTACGCTGGAAAATAGTCAGAGAATAGGAAGGACATATTTGTTGGGCTCAGTCTATTACCTCTGTAATGGTCTATCACATAGGTTGACCATATCTTTTGACACAATATAAAAATTCAGTTACTGTTGACCCCTATTTCAGCCATAGTTGTCAAAGGCAAACACCTCTCACCTTAAGGCGACCTCAAACACAGCGATTCACTAAGGCGAGTCCAAACGCTTACCTAGACTAGCGTTGGAAGTTCATTCAGGCGTGCCTTAGTGAATTTTTTTAATTACTTGTTTAAAACAAAAGCCCAAACCTAAACCCTAGCAATCCAATGCTCCAACGCTGGAATCAGAAGAAGAGAGCGCTGAACAAAACAACGAGGTGAGGACATTTCCGTCTAAAACAACAAAAAAAAGACCTATTTCACATCTTTTGGATGAAGAGGATAAATAAATTGATGTTGATCAAGAAAATTATGAAGACCAAAAAAAATATAAGTGCGAAAGTTTTGAGGATTTTGATGATTCGATGGAAGAAGATGAATCTGATTTGGAGAATTGAAGAATTATAATCATGTTACTAATTACTATGAACTTATTAAATTTTTTTTTGAGTGTCATTGTGACTTAATTATTCCTATTTTTAATATATTTATTATTATAACATAAAGATATTTAAATTTGTCTTGTGCCTCATGCTCCATAGCGCTTGTGGGCCTCGTTGCGCCTTGTGCTCTTGACAACTATGATTTAAACCAAATTTGTTTCCCTGTTTCCCACTGGACATTGAATGCATAAAATATCAATATGGTTCGTTTCCTAATATATGTCAACAGTGAGAGAAAATTGTGTGTTTTCTTGTATTGATATGTTTACCACTAGCTGTTATTGCAATGTCTCTTTCTTATTTGATAGGTATGATGCAGTAACCTACTTAAAGTATCTGGACTCACTTAGGGCCTCAGAGAGTTTCCGTTCTGTTTGGGTCTTTGCTGAGTCTAGTTTCAAGATTTTTGAGCTTGCAAAGAAGCGCGTGTATCGTTTTGGCAGGTCAGATGGTAGGAAGAGAAAACTGAACAACGGGAACAAGGATGGAGATGGTGAGTTTTTTTTCGTTTTTTAGGTATCATTGTGTTGGACAATGATCCATTTATCGTCAACGCTGTTATTAACACATTCTACTCGATACTTTGGATGTAAATTGTTGGGTAGTTTTTTGTACCTTTCCTCTTACTCTGAGTAGAGCTGATCGAATAAGAACTGTCATGATTGGCTACATTAATTATGTGCTCGGCAGTACTTAGTTGTATAAGCTTCAATTTCTCCTGGATATGTAGATTCTCGTCCATCTGCAAATAATGGAGTAGTTTTGGAGAAAACCTTGGAGGCGCCACCAAAGTGGAAGGTGTTACGTGTGAGTGGGAGTTTTATTTATTTCTCACATTGACCTACTCATTTCAGTTTCTATAAAATCATGTGTGTGGTTGTGTGTGTGTGTGGTCATATATTTATCTTAAGATTTTGGTCACTAGACTTGGTTTAAACTATACTATACTAAATGTCAGGTCTTAAAATATGTTCCCTCCAGTCATGGGAGGATTTTTAACGATAATTATCTTACCTAATTTGGGTATGAACCAAATTATACTTCATATTTGTGGTTGATGTGAATTGCTTGGTTGAATGAGTTGTTGTGATAAATTGAAGTATGGTATTCTTTTGACAATATACAGTTGGTTTTTATAATTGTTGTGTCATTCTTGAGGAGATGCGTTATTCCTCAGGAGATTCTCATAGAGATACAGGAGGAAACACAGAAGCAAGCTACGGTAGGGGAAGAACTATTAGTTGGAGGTGATGAGGGTCAGAATGGAATAGTTCTAGTGGCATGCAAGGATGAACACACATGCATGCAGCTTCAAGACTTCATCAACAAGGGCCAGCATAAGGTTATCACAACTATTCTCTTTCCACTGTGCCTTTGATTAATTCCATTACATAAAGTTTTTAAGCTGCCTCAAACTCCTGGATTCTTCGGACAAGACTCTTAGTATATTTATTATTAGTGTGGCTTCAATTGTTAGCTGTAGCAGATGTGAGAGGTGAAGATGATTCGATATCATACAAATATATTGGGGCTGTTGAATACAAATAAAGTAACGAGTAAGAAACACAATTTGTTTGATGGTTCTTCATCATGCGAAATCATCACTATGTGGAAAGTGTGTTTTAGCTGCTAAGCTTTTATGAATTTGTTTCCATTATGTGATGCGAACGAGATTGAGGAACCGAGCAATGTACCTTCATTTTCTTTGTCTTTCTTCTTTTTTCTCTTTTGTTCCTCTTTTTTAACTATTTTATTTTATCTTCAATTTTGCTGCTATGCTTTAGGCAGGACTTTATGAAATTGGCTCTTGTACCTTGAATGAACCCAATTATCGTTATTTAGAACCTGACCTTTCACAACGGACAGATATCACTTTTTGTACCCCAGAAATGCTTAAAGTTACCCTCTCTGCTAGTTGTTTATAAAATTCTAAGTAGAGATATAAACGAACCGACTCGAATCGAATATGAAAAAAATTTCAAGGCTCAAATATGGCTCAAAGTAGATGTATTTGGGCTCGAGCTGAATTTGAAACCTAAATTTTTTGCTCAAATTCGGTTTGAGCCAAGACTCGAGTTCGAGTTCGAGTTCGCTCGAAATATTCGAACATGTTCACGAGCTACATGAAATAAAGGCTTTTAATATATTTATTTAATATATAGTTTTATTATATTAATAAAATACTAAAGTATGCGACCTATCTTTTAACAAAATAATTTGGGCTCGAGTTTGACTCGACAAAAAGTTCTAACTTGTTTGAGTTCAACTCGAATTCAATAATTTCAAATACAAATCAAATATTTATATAGCCGACTCGATTTGTTTGCATTCCCAATTTTGACCCTTTTTTCATTGGTTCCTCAATCATCAATTTCATGTATTTAGTTGCCACTTGCAAAAGTGTTTTATGCAATAACCTATGTTTTCTAAACATAGGGGCGCTGATCTTTTCAAGTCTGGTTGGTTTGAGTTGGGTTCAGACTAACCCAATAAATATTTTTGGGTTCATAATTGGATTGACCAAATTTGACTGAAGTGCAGATAAGTTAAAACATCCAATAATGTTGAGACAGATTCAATTAGTGATCAGGCTACGTTGAAAATTGCCACTCCTATCTAAACCTGTAAAGGTTTTCTTAAATTGCTATTTGAGAAAATATGATTTGCCTGGTCTTATGTCCTAATTTTGTGCTTTCGGATAAAGATATATGCTTGTTTTAGAGAACTTTAGCAAAAATGTTTATGATGTAAGACTACATGTTGCTAAGCATAGCTTTTTATATTTGAAATCTTCAGCTTGTTTGTGAGGCGTATTGTGGGTTATATATTGTTGTCTATTTATTGATTTAGCATGTGTCAGGAATAAGGAATCAACTATCTGTTGCGGAGACTTCTTTGTCTGTTTTTCAAAATGAGTATCACCATGACAGTGAATCATATATGAGTTTGCTTCTTGATATAACTAAATGCACGTGTGCTGTCTGTTATATTGTGAAGGTCATGCTGGAGGAATGGGAGAAATACTTGCTTGGTAAAGTAGAATTACGGGCCTTACCAAAAAGTAACAAAAATAAACAAAAGACACCCAAAGGTTTTGGAATTCTTGATGGAGTTATTCCCTCTATTTCTGGACAAAGAGCTGAAGTCACTAGCATAAGCAAGCAAGAAAATGATGCATTACTGGCTGCAGCTCATGTTATAAGTAAAGAAGCTAAAAGGGATTCTAATGTTGAAGTTGATGGGGTGAGCGAAGAACATGGTAGAGGTAGGAAAACACAAAGCAAGAAGAATAAATCAGTGATTGATAGAAATGATTCTGAACTGGAAACCATTGTTCAGTCTGAGGATCATCCTTCAAAGAGTGAAGATAAGACAAATGTCAGCCATCAACTTTATGGTCGTGAATCTGGAACCGAATCTCTGGATAAAGGGGTTCTTCGAAAACATAGTAAAAAATTAGAAAGTACTAATGAGTTCCCATCAGTGCATTTCCACGCTCTAGAGAGTGATCAAGTTATTCTGGATATATTTCAACCTTCTGTCGTAATATTTTACCACCCTAGCGTGGCTTTTGTCAGAGAAATTGAAATTTACAAAGCTGAAAATCCTTCAAAAAAATTGAAAGTGTACTTTCTGTTCTATGAAGATTCTACTGAGGTGCAGAAATTCGAGGCAAGTGTGCATAGAGAAAATGGGGCATTTGAATCCCTAATTAGACAGAAATCTCTGATGTTAATACCAGTTGGTCAGGTATGATATATTATGTCCTTTTTAATTGGGTCCCAAGTTTATTGATTAAATCACTGTCTCAAATTTTGTTGCAATGTGCTTTACATGCTCTCAGTTTCCGGTGGTTGATTTCTTCACATTTGACATGATTGATTCACTGTATTTTTGGCCTCTCTCTCTCTCTCTCTCTCTCTCTCTCTCTCTCTCTCTCTCTCTCTCTCTCTCTCTCTCTCTCTCTCTCTCGAAATGTGCATTTTCATCTTAATTGAATCAGTGGCACAATTGCTGTCTGACAACTATTGTGTAACAGAATCATTAACCCCAAAAGAGAAAAAATCCCTTGTTGCGTCATGGGTGATAGTTTAGTTGTTGTGCTGATGATTGATTTTCTTGATGCATAAGTTGCATCTACCTCCCCAGAACTCCAAATCACATGAAACTCTCTCAAAAATTCTTTATTATATCATCTGTCTCAGGTATGATGAAATCTTTCAAGTTTTACAGGATGACTTCTTGACATCTACATCCCCTACTAACATTCCAAGATTTTTTGAGGGAAGATTTGTGTGATTTGGATGGACCTGAAATCTCATAAATACCTGAAAGTTGAGAAAACAATTATGAAATCCTGAAGGGATTATGAGAAGGAAAAGGAAAGGAGTCTGCCTCTATGGAAAATTGTGGCTCTACCATGTTCTGGAGACTGGAGCTCCATTAACATCTAACACGTGGGTTTAGATTTGTGAATCATAAAGTTTTTGTTCTTCATAAAATAAAAAAATACTTTCATTTAACTTGATATTGCAACTAGGGGTTGTTCTGTTTAGCTGGAATTAGATGTTTTAGCCTTTGGTATTGTTTGCATGGCTATCATTATTAATATTTTCCCTGTTATACACCCCCATCGCCTTGATAATTTTATTATTTGTTACTTTATGACTGCCAGGAAGATAATTTTCAAGGATCAAATTCTTCCTTTGAGCCGCAGTCTCTTACTGCCCAAAATCTGATCACCAGAAAAGCAGGTGGAAGAAAGGAAGCAGAAAAAGAAATGCAGGTGTCGTAAGTGTTGTTTTTTCTCTGTTTGGATGTTTTTCCAACCACTGTAGTGGAAGTAATATTTATATTTTCTAGGTCATAGTGGATATGAGAGAATTTATGAGCAGTCTCCCAAACGTACTCCACCAGAAAGGCATCCGAATTATTCCTGTGACTTTGGAAGTGGGAGATTACGTACTGTCACCATTGATATGTGTAGAACGTAAAAGCGTTCAAGATCTTTTTATCAGTTTTTCGTCTGGTAGATTATATAACCAGGTGGAGATGATGTCACGTTATTATAAGATACCTGTTCTCCTGATCGAGTTTTCACAAGATAAAAGCTTTTCATTTCAGGTACTTAATATTGTATAGGCTCATGTAATTCTACACTTACGTGGTGCACAAGAATGATAGAACCCATTGGGTGTGTAATTGATGTCACTGTCATAGAGTTATCAGTTAAATTTTGATGTGACCAACTGGAAATTCATTGTTTACTACACTGTTATACACAATATGCGAGCGTAACATCTCACATACAATAATGCATATGACTTTTATGCGAGGAAATGGATTTATCCTTTGTTTAAGGAGTGTTGTGATTTGTCTATGCAGTCTGCAAGTGATATTGGTAATGATGTTACACCAACTAGTATTATATCCAAGCTGTCCTTGCTTGTGCTCCATTTTCCTCGGCTGCGCATTGTTTGGTCTCGCAGTTTACATGCTACTGCAGAGATTTTTGCTACGCTTAAGGCAAACCAGGATGAACCAGATGAAGTCAAGGCAATCAGAGTTGGTGTTCCATCAGAGGAGGGTATTATTGGAAACGATATCAGGTACTACCATTTTGCAGTAATCCTCTTTGATGCGCTGCCATTCATTGCCAGATTGAGAATGGTATCTAAATGTTAGATACCAATCACCTGCTTTGTGAGTACAGATTATTCCAACTTGAAGGAAACTGGATAAGTTCTACTTTGATGTTGCAAAACAAGGCCTGAACCTTTGTGGTTCACTGAGGATGTTTGCCCATGGCTCATGTCACAATTTTTGTCGTGGAATTTAGTTATTCCATTGCATATAGAATTGGACAAAGAAGCTTTATTTATTTATTCGTGTTTTATTATGGTACTTTGGGTTTGAAGGAAAATGTTTTCGTTGGCAGAGCTGAAAATTACAATACCTCAGCAGTGGAGTTCCTGAGACGGCTACCTGGGGTGACCGATTCTAACTACAGGTCAATAATGGATGGGTGTGATAACTTGGCAGAACTTGCACTTCTTCCTCTAGAAAAGCTAACCGAGTTAATGGGGGGTAATAAAGCAGCAAAAACCTTGCGAGACTTTCTCGATGCCAAGTTTCCCACCTTGCTTTAAAGATAGACGATTCTTTACAGTGGTTGGCTTGTTGACCTTGACCAATAAGTCATTATATTTATTATATCCGGTGTTTCATAATCTGCTCTGTTGATAGGATGTTGGCTAATGAGTCCTATTGTAGGATGTGCAGCGAATACCCAATCACCATGGTAAACATCCAATCAATATCGTAGATGATGAAAGGAGCCGCACTGGAAGATTTGTTGGATAATTTGTAGTATGTATTCTTGTTGTTCTTTGATTTATTGGTGTTGTAGTTAGTACAGAGCCAATGTAACATCCTGAGTTGAGCTGTTCTTATTGTTAAATACAAACTGGGAAGATTTTATTAGCAGTAGCACGAGCAGTTGGCTCATGATAACTCAGCATAAAATATGTCATCGTACTTTGATAACCACCTCAGTTCTAGAAACGCAAATTCTTTGCATATATTTTGAGTTAAATTTTGTAAATTTATTATGCTGGTCTTCCAAGGTTTTCCACTAGCTCTGATGTTAATTGTCAACCTAAATTGTGATTGATTATGTGCAAGATATTCGCATTTCAAACGAACGTTTTCGTTTCCTACAAGTAAATATGTTCGCTTGTGTTGTAAATGAAACACATTTGGTAAGACGCGGCACTCGTGATTAAAGATGGTTAGTTAGATGACACTATATTTGATATTTGAAAAATTAATAGTACCCGTAACCCGAATAATACACAGACTTCTAAATTCGTTTCAAATGTCAAAAGCCCATCTAAGTTGAGAAACTTCGGGCATAAACCGTCAGTTCACAAAACAGAAGTTGGCGCAAATTTAACCACAGCCCAATAACCACGAGTTCTCCAACCGCAAACAACTGCTACTGCTTTTCAACGATAAACATGATTCCGCCATCTTCACATCCCCCACACGGTTAAGCCCCTTCGGCCAGGGTCCTCTTCGATGTGCTTATATAGAGTACTGCATCATTAAGAATATGAATCAACATAGCTATTCTAACAGTAACAAAAGTAATTTATCAATTTTATAAAATATCCTCGAGACTGATTCTTACCATTGTTCCCTCGAATAAAGGCATCCCCATATTTGTTTTTCAATTGACCATTGACGTATTCTTCTGTCTGTTCCATGGCAATGTTCATATATCCATCCAAACATGCAAGAATACCTGTAGAAGAAATGAACTTACTTTTTTTATCCATCAAGTCAACATTCACCATAACTCAGGCTGAAAATTACGAAAAGATCTCATAACTTTATAGATTATTATAAGAGGATGAATACCATGTCAAAGTTCACTACTCATGACTATAATAACTATAGCTAATCAAGGTTATGTTGGTACTTCAAAGCATGAGGAAGATATATGCATTTTAAGCAGTAGCAGATGTTGAAAGAGAATCTATTAAATAGTGAAACATTATTATGCCATTTAAAGATAATGAACATACGACAAGTTGAGAATATTGGCAAATGCAAGTGACTGAGGATATCCTAATCTGCCAGACATAACAAATAGGAACATAGTTTAGGCTCAGCGACAACCAAAAACTTCTAATCAGGAGATCCATTCATATTCACAAGCTAACACAAAAAATATGGAATTTGCATGGTAAGAGTAGCAAGTATAAAAAATCAATTACAACGGAGAGCAATTGGCTATATAACGTACAATACAGCATGGGGAATCGGGGATCATAAGGACAAATAAAAATCACAGAAAATCGCAGCGCAGAGCCGCAGACACATTAATAACAAACCTAAAGGTTTGAATAATACCCCACTTTTGTTCAAAGAATCATCTTACACACATCTATCCGACTATCCCCCAAAACGTAAAACTAAAATCGACCGGAGCCAGACAGTCAAAAATATGTTCTCTTCCACAACCAACCATCTCTCTTTGACTTATTAAGTGATAAAAATTAATCATAATTGGCTTGATTAATTATTCTAGCCCATAAAGATTGAATTTTTAAAAATAGCCTTCTTTACAACATAGTTTCAAAATCCCAAATTGCTCTTTCCTTTACCAATTTCTTCATCTCAATTAAACACGATGAATAAAAATAATCCATCTTTTTTTTATTCTTTTCTCTATCCAAATTTATTCTACTATAATTAAATTTGCTTCATTATAGAGATTACTCGATCAAATATTACAACAACCAAAAATTATACGAAGATATTTGTCGAACATGATAGCTTGGTTTAAGCAAAAAAGGGGAGGAAACAGTTTAATTAAAAATAATATAATTCTTATGCTAAAAAGAAATGATTATCGAATAAAATATTAAATTAACTGATTCTTGGAGATTGAGAAATTGATGAAAATATTTGAAATCAGTTTGTTTTCAAGTCTTAGGTGCCCGACTATCTCTGAAATCAAATTTCGGTTCGCTTTTGGGTTTTTCTAATTTAGATTGTAAATTTAATCATCATACAACAGTGAAAACTTATGAGAAAAGCAAAGATATATCTCTTTTCTATAAATTTTACAGTGTTCAAGGAAATGATATTGATGGAATCACATAAGATATTCTCGTAGATTTATGCTTATTCTTTATTGAGTTAGTAGATTTATATATATTTCATGTGAAGGAGTTGCAAATTATACATATTTATTTATATTTATTTCATTAAGTTGCCGGAAGCCAGGAATGAATTGAGATGGAGAAGAGGGTATAAGATAAGATCAAATTTTAATACACACGTATATATATACACGTATGTGTGCATATATTGTAGATACACACATATATAGCTTTGGGGCTTGTGATTTACAAGGTAACGAACAAAACATAAGCAATGTTTCATTTATTTTATAATTAGAAAAGTTAGTTTCAAAATTTGGACACTTGTTGAAGAAAAAAGCAGATCTTCACATATGCCATTTTACTATTGACATTAGATAGCTATCAACAAAGTTCTCAGAATAAGATAAAGAAATGGGAAGTTAGTTTATTTAAAGGTGAGAATTGGAACGTGGAATGTGGAATGAGTAATCAAATTAGAAAATGAAGTAGAGAAAAATAATATAAAGGGTATATTTGGTATTTAACATATATAAAAGGCTAATTTGATAAATTAATGAATTTAATGCTAAATTTTATTATGGTCCTCGCAAGGAGGGTTTCAAGAAAATCCCTTAATTTTCCAGTAACTTGCTTTAATTGATTATCACTGAATCTTGTACACATAGTTAAGGTTAAATATATTTCCTTAATGTTTTCTCCAGCTCTCTACTTATCAACATTAGACAAATTTTATATTTATCGTATTGGAATCTTCTTATTTATGCACCACGGAAAACTGAGGTCCTAAGATAAATGGTGGATTGGTGCTCTGTCAAAGTAAGTTATTTTTTTTAATAAACAAGTGACGATTTTAGCAGTAGCATAAATGCTATCAATAGAAGCGGGTGGAAAAATGTAGCCCCTGTGCCCCACTACCATTGCTGCCCCTGTGCCCCATGCGGAATAGAAGTTCCCATCATTATATTTTTTAAAAAATTGGCTTCATGGGGGTTAGCTAAAAAGTGTCAAAGATTTGATGAGAGATCATTCCAATCTAACTCACCAACATAACTGAAACAGCGTATTGCCAAGGAAATTGATAGGTCTGAAGTAGGGGCAGATTAATGTGCGGACACAAAGGGGGGTAAATGCCCAGCAGACATTTTTGGATAAATTAAGTCCAAAATTGAAGAGGCCGAAATCTATATCAAATATTTCCTCTGGCAATATTATAATCTATAAAGCATAATACCATATATCAATCTTTAATAAGGATGCATTTTATGGAAAACAACCAATTTGCTCCAAAGTTTATCAACTAATGCGACCATATAACCTTTTTTTGAATACTAACCTTGTTAAAACATCAATTTGCAATAGAAAATTAGATATATATGATACTATAGTTATTCCTTCGGATAAATATATTGGTATTGCTATTGATATAGATTTCAACTAAGTTCAACGGTTCGAAGAATTTAACGTGGCGTTAATATTTTATATTTTTAGTACACACTATTTTTTATTCAATGAATTAATATAATATGTAGCATATCAATTATAAGTTGTTATTATTATATTTGAAATTCAAAATAAAATTTTTGCTTTAGCCTTCTCCGAACCCTTTTCCTAGTCTAACCCTAGGAATCGCCAAACCCTATCCTTCCTTTCTACCTGTTTCCTTCTTTGCCACGTACCCTAGCCAAATGTCGCCGGACCCTAGCCTTTCTTTCTAGCCGTCTCTTAGCTCGTCGCACATTCCAACCATCGTTGAACCATCTGGTCCTTTCCACTTCCACCCTTAGCCATCCTTTACCTTAGCCGTTTCAACCTAGCTGCGGCTGTCCCATTTTTATCCAACTGTGGCTGATCTCTGCCCTTTAGATATTTTATTTCCTTGGTGCAGTTCCAGCCCATCACCAAACCATAATTTCACGTCTCTGCTCATGAAATTTCCACTGGTTAACCTTATTAGCTGATATTCAGAGATGTTACATTGGGATTCTTCGATGCAGCCGGTGAAGAGATTTCCGAGTAGGGAGGTTAGTGAGCCTTGGAGGAGAGTGTACTGCGACCCATATTATGCTCAATTGGAGCAACAAAAATTGTTCCTGATAAGAATGGGTGTTGGGGTGGATTCAGTTTTTCTGACTGAAAGAACCAGGAATGCGAGTTACTTGTTAGAAGCAGATTTCGGCAGTGCCCAATGGATGTGTTCGAAGTTATGGAACTACATCAACAATCCCAAAGCGTGTTCGGCTTTTAACTGATTTAGGGGTAACAATGTAGTGTTTTCTATTCAAAGGTTTATCAATAACAGAGGCAGCTTTTTGGAAGTGGCTAAATTCATTCAGCAAGGTCACAGGAAACAAATCATATTGCCGAGTGGAAATGCTATGTGGGGGTGGGAGTGCTTGGCAAATCATTTGTCCAGGTGTTTGCAAAGGAAGAAAGAAGTTCTGGTACATCATCGTGCAGGTCGAAAGCCAATTACTCATTCATTTCAGAATGCTAATCTTGCATCAAGTAAGCTGGTTTCTGTGAAGCTAAGGACAACATTAATAATTGTAAGGCCAAAGACTGGAGTGAAACACTTCTTATCACTAAGGAGAAGGTTAATATTCTTTAGGACTTGGTTCGGGTTGTTCTTGGTACGGCAGTAAAATTTTCCATTTCAAGCTAATAAGGTGATGCGGTGGCTGAACACTGAAGAGGATTCTACTTTTTATTTGAGGTCGAGGAGATGTTTCCTTGAAATGAGTGTCACATTGTCATTTGAAAGATGGAATCAGAAGATAAACAATAAGGACATAGTATACGAGTATTGTAATAGTTGGGTAAGGATTTTTGGACTTCCTTGGAACCTGTGGTCGACATATATGTTTAACATTATCGGGGATCAATGTGGAGGTTTGTTGGATATTAGCCAAGACACTACTATGCTCAATGATTTGACGGCAGCTAAGATCAGGGTGGTAGGGTCTGAAGGCGTTTTTATTAATAGCTTGACACAAGTTCAATTGCAATTTGGTATCTTGGATATCCGAATTGGGGTTGACTATGTTAATATCGCAGCATACAAGATCTATAAACTTCGATCATATGATCAGGTGATAATTAATGGAGAGAGGGTGACGTTTGGGTGGGGGAAATTGAACGGTTTATATAAAGAACACGGTGGAGAAGGCTCAAGTAAGTGTTCAGATCAGATAAGGTAGACATCAAATGATTATGGGGTTTTTGAAAGGTATGGTAAGTCTTCATCAAAATATCCTTTTGAGGCAGGGGTATTTGGTCATATTCGTAAATATCGACAATGTGGATGTGTTTGTTAATGATAAACAAGATCGGGACAGTTCTAAAGAAAATGAGGCAAAGTTTTAGAAGAGGTTCTATTCAGATTTCAGATTATGAACAGGCCAGCCAATGAGGCTGCAGACGGGCCTAGCTCTGGGGAGGTGAGAAGGGATCCGGTGCATACTTTCGAGAATGTTTACTATAGAAGGAATTTCCATACAACAGTTGGCAATGCCACTTCATTTGATAATGATTTCTAAAGGGGAGGCCCCTTGAGGCAGCTGGAACAGGCGTTGGGTGGTGGAGGTCTTAAAGAGTGGGAGGATCACAAATGCTCAATGATTGGGATGGGGTCAGTTCTGAAGAGGGCTATGAATCATTCTGTGTCTGACGTCCCTATATCATTTAGTTCAGATATCTCAGTGCCGAATGGTTTGTGCAAGTAGGACATTGGGGGTCTATTTGCATCCTCTTCAGGTTCTTCGCAAATGCGCAGGCTGCGTCACGAGGATTCTTCGGCACCTAAAGTGGCAAGGTTCTTTCTTCTTTTCAGTCTTCACCTCTAAAACAATCCTTCAATCTTAATTCTATCTTTCCTTCGTCTTTTTCTGCTTTGGGACTGTCTAAGGGTGTATCAGTAGAGGGTGGGCAGCCACTGATGGTTGAAAAGCCGAGTAAATTGGTGGATAACTTTATCGAGGGTGGGTAGTGAGGATGATTCAAGGGGAGGAACAGGGTTCAGCATTGCGTTCAGCAGCATTGGTTGGTAGTGTAACTGCCTATCGAGGATGGGGGTTGAGAAGACGGTTTTAGAGAATGAAGTAAGGAGTAGGTCGAGAAACAACAACTACATGGAGTTAAAAAGAGGTAAATTTTTTTGGATAATGGTAGTTTATTGTATTTGCTGGTCAATTACGCTGGAGAGGAATAGAAGTTTTTATGATAATTTAGACGAGTCGGTTGAAGATTATTAGGACAAGATTAAGATTCGGGCTTCTGGCTGGATTGCGAAGCATATATAGTTTAAGAATTTCTCGATCTCATATTCATTGAGGGATTGGAGTTATATATTAATATGATCAGAGCTTTAGTTTTTCCTTTTTTATTGTGCGGATTACATGTCCGCTTCTTGTAACTAATAGTTTTAATTATTCAATATAATATCGTTTTTTATTAAAAAAAAGAAACAAAGAAAAACGAAAATAACTTAGATATGACTCACCTCGATAATCAACCCCTGAATTTAATTTGACCACAACAGGTCGCCCACGTATAGATTTGAGGAAATCAGCTGGAGTTTTAGTAGTTGATGCTTTCTCCGCTGCTCCGCTCATTTTTCAGATTGATATCCTGGTGAACATGAAAAAACACGATCAACAACCATAAGAAAAGTGTATTTTTTTATATATATCTTATGTTGAGTACAACTCAACATATCAAGATGATGCAAGAAAGATTCAAATGTTTAGAAGACAAACGAACTCAATAATAGCCCAATTGAATTGATCAATCCTTTTAAAGGCTTAAAAATGTCATTTCCAAGACAATAATAGATATATTTAAAAATAAGACAGTGCATATCAGATATTCATGTGTTCCCCTTGACAGTAGTTATGATAGAGGGCAGGATAAAACTCTATCATCATTAATGGAACTTTTCCTGACATCCATATGAAAAAAAATAAAGGCTTTCATGGAGATCTTTATCTCTACACATATGATACAAGACAAATAACCGAAATTAAAATCCAGATCCACAAGTTTTTTTCCACTCTAAAAAGGATTTAATACAGAAATAAAGGTCATTTTCCAGAATTCTCCTTTCCGCCAAAAGAGTGCCAACACTCTTGTAAGAATGGAAATAAAGCTGGTAATCAAAACAAAATCAATGATAATTCCGTTAATACATTATCCAGATTTCACGTGAACATATATCCTCAGTCAAAACTCAACCAATTTTCCAAATTTACTCAAACAAGTGGAACCCGGTCAGGGCAGTAGCGGGTAAAGTTTGCAGCATATTTTCACTCAACTTTTCCCGGCTCCACACCAATTCTCACTCTCCCCATATCGAACACTACGCAACGCTTAAATCAAATACTTCACCAAATTATCACAAACAATGACCTAATCTTGCTCTATAAAGCCCTTTTGTACAATCAAATCAACAGTGTGTAGCACTGAACACGCAGTTGTCAAATTGCCATATATTTTTCATTCTTAAACAGCTAGCTGCCTTAGGGTTTGGGGAAATTGGGGTTAGAAGTGGCCATATGCGCACGCTACTGAAGTGACCCAGATCAAACCAAGTAAAATTTCAAACGCAGAAGATAAATCCGAAGAATCAATCACAAAAAAACTAATCAATACGCGTGAATTACGTACAGTAGGAATCTTGGAAAGGAGAATTTCGGTCGGCAAGATCTAACCTTTCAATCTGCAAAGCTGAGACTATTTAATAACAAATCTTCAAAAGTTGAGAGAGAATTGGATCTAGAGTAGGAAAGCTGTAACGTTAAACCTGGCAAGGACATCAGCTTATATATAGTTCGGGTCGGGTCAATCACACGCGTGCTTCGGGCAAAATATCTCCAAATAAAATCGTAAAATTAGAGGTGCAAAAATTTATTTATTTTTTGAAGAGTGGGTCTCATGTGAGACCGTCTCACGGATTCTAATATGTGAGACGGGTCAATTCTATCCATATTCACAATAAAAAGTAATACTCTTAGCATAAAAAATAATATTCTTTCATGTATGACCCAAATAAAAGATATGTTTCATAAATACGACTCATGAGACCATCTCACACAAGTTTTTGCCTATTTTTAAATAACAGAATTTTGTTAAGTTGATTAATTTCTACTTATTTTTGTAGAATTTTACAAATTTTTAAAGATTTTCACAAAATCTTGTAGAATTATTTTTCATGACTTTTATTGATATTCGTAATTTTTTTTATAGCACTATGGATTTTATAATTTATTATTGTGAATTTTTAAAATTTATTTGAACTAAACAATTGAATGTGAATATCTTTTATTTATTTCTCCAAGGACATCAGGTTATATATAGTTTGGTTCGGGTCAATCACGCGGGCTTCAGGGAAAGTATATGTCCAAGTAAAATTGTATTAGAAAACATGACCATGGTCCTTTTAGACGGTTCTCAACCGGTTCAACGGCTTAATAATATATATTTTTTTTTTTTATCTTTAACGATACGATTTGGCCTATAAATTTTTTTAAAAAATATTTTAAAAACTCGAAAAAGAAAGTTTAAAAAGTATTTGAATATGATTTCGTCCTGAGAGTCGCACAATAAGACCAATTGAATCTCCAATAAAAAAAATGTACAGTATTGAAAATTTGTGTGTGATGATGTATGTAATTATGTAATTATTTTTAGAAAAATTCTATAAATATGTCTATCAATTTGTGAAAAAGATACACAATTGAGTGGAGAAAATTTTATAAAATATGTAGTTTAATATATTTTGTGAGTTTGAGATTTTATTCTTTATCGTAAATTTTTATTTTTTACACATTATTAGCACGAAACTTGAAGGTTCTCCATATTTTTCGAAGTTGCAAAACACAAGAAAAACGTAACAATATTCAAAAGTAAGAAAATTTATTTTACTACTTATTTATTTTTATTTTTATATATTTAATATATAATATATGTTATTATATAAAAAGAGTTTATGACACCTCATTATAATAACGTGATGTGATTATTTCAATATTTATATATTTTTATTGTGTTATATAATATATATATATATATATATATATATATATATATATATATATATATATATTATTTGAATAATGTCACAATATTATATAAAAAGAGTCACTGACACCTCATTATAATAATATGATGTGATATACATAATTATTCAAATATGATTAATATTATATACATCATATTATTACAATAAACTTATGCATATACTTACATTTATTTTTTAAGATTTTGTATTTATATAAACGTTCATAAATGACTAGTTTTTACCCTATAAATATGATTTTACAAACACACTCAATCACTCCAAAATTACTCTTCCTCGCTAAAATTTTTTCTTCATCAACTTTTCGAAAAAGAAAAAGATGGTTCTTTCAAGGTTATTTTGTATAATTATTTTGGTTATTATACTCTCTAGTCTTGTATTTATCGGAGAATATCTGCCTCGCGTTTTTTCTTTATTTTTAAGAATGCTTTATTTATAATTTATCTGTTACTTTGCAATACCATATTAATAGATTTAGAACTTAATTAATAAAATATATTTTTATTTTTCTAGTACCAACATGTCAAATTTGGCAAAACTCGAATTCGTTGCGCTCGACATTACAAGAAAAAATTATATACTATGGACTCCCGATGTAGAAATACATATAGAGTCATTGAGTTTAAATTAAATCATTAAAGAAATATCTCATCATCATAAGAAAAAACAAAAGATATGATATTTTTGCGTCGACATCTTGATAAATGATTAAAATGTGAATATTCAGCCATACAAATGTAATAACATGACTTTTAAGAAATAAAAAATTCAGTCGGTTTGGAAAAACTGAAGGATAGTTCAGAACTACCTGTAGATTCAGAGCTTCTGAACTTAGGATCAGACATGCTGAACCTATGCAGCTAGCAAAACCACTAATGTGTCCAATGAGCATCGACACGTAAGAGTTCAGACATTCTGAACATAATAACTGGCCTTCCGACCGTATACGTTGTCTGATGAAATGTCAAGACAATGAAAATCACACATCACTATATGGCGAGTTCGAAAATTTCGGAATTTTCGAACTCAGCCTATAAATAGGCCATGCATGATACATTTTTCAAGTGCACCAAGTGTTGATTCTTTCTCGATTCCAACTCAAAGATCGAGCAGTGAACCTATCGTCCCCAAAGGTCTGACTACAAGTAGTGGTATAATCCGAAGGCCATAGTTATAACTGGGGTAATAGTTACATAACACCATAATTCAGCCTTGTAGCAGCCGAAATCACTCACTTGCACACACACAAAATTCGAGACTCATCAAGGATGAAAAGCTAGAGTTCTTCGTCGTCCGGTCGTCAATCTTCGCACCCTCGTGAACGATTGTATGTTCGAGCGTTATAAACGCAAAGACGCGTTTTCTAAATTCTTTTAAACATCATACAAATCATAATATACATACTTTAATTGTTTATGCATGAAAAATATGATTGTTGGATTATTTTTATGATAGAACGTATATTTTCAAAAATATGATGTTTGTGCGCTTATATGAAAAACGTTATGAATCCAATGGAAACACTGCCAATGTAGGATGATATATGAATGAAATATGAATTTTTTGAAGGAAATTTACATGCTGGAACCGAGGGAAAACCAGGAGAGGAGCCGAGGGTTTGGAAGGGGTTTGCCCTTGGTTCTAGAGTAGGCTAGCTTGCATGGATGGGCAGGGCTCGGCTGGGTGGCTGCGCTGGTCGTGTTTAGGCCTTAGGAAGAGTCCTGGGAGGACTAGGGCTCGAGCCTTAGGATGGGGAAGAGTCCACGTGAAGAGGGACTCTCCCCCACGCTCGTGCAAGGGCAGCAACTGCCAAGGGGGCTCGCTGCTGGGGTTGGGTGGCTCAGGGTTGGTCCATCAATGTTCCAGGGTGGTGGTAAAGGTTTGTGTCATGGGTTGGTGCAGGGTGGCTTGACGTGGGCTCGAGCAAAGCGTGAAGTGCTTCTCGCACATGCTTGTTGGTGCAGCAGGCTTGCAGCGTCTTTGTGCATGGTTCAGGGGCTTTGGCTGGGCTTGGTTGGGTCTGGACATTGTCCAGGGTTGGTTAGGGTCTAGTGGGCTTGGTGGTGGCTCTAGTAGGAGGGTCCTAGGGTCACTAGGAGTCTTGGGCGTGTGATGGACCTGCGCGAATCAAGGGTCTTGCCCAGGAGGCTTGTGCGTGAGTTAGGGTCAGGTTCCTTGGTTCAGGGTTGGTTAGTAGGGTTCCTAGATGGTTTGGCTCAGGTTTGGCTCGGGCGTGGCTCGACTAAATAGGGAGATGGCTCGATGGTTTCCTTGAAGGGTCAATTTCGAGAATTTAAGAATAAAATTGGAACCATGGGTCCACGGGGAGGTTCATGGCTCACAAGGGTAGGTTAAGTAATAAAAATGTTATGTTTAAAATTTGGGAACAAAATATTAAGATTTGAATTTATTCGGGAATTAAACGCCTCACGAATTGTTAATTAAAGAATTAAATGAAAATCCTCGAATTAAGCTGAATAAAATTACAAAAAAATTAAATTTGAGCTTAAATAATTATTTGGAATAAACTCATGTCAGTAAAAATAAGAAAAAGATAAAATCGAGAAATTTTACGTCATGAGGTAAAACGATCATTTTATACTTGGGTAATACGTTTAAGCTTGACAGCGTCCCGAAGGATCATGACATATGTTAAATGATATTTTATGATTTAAAATGATGATTTTGATGTAAAATGTTATTTTATGATTTATGATAAAGTTGTACAGTTTTTACTGTTAAAATATTATTTTTGGAGAGCTATGATATTTTATGATTTTAAAGGAAAATGAAAAATATTTTGAGGGATGTGAATTGACTGTAACAAATGATATATTATATGTGGGGGATCCGTTTTAAGAAAGAACGGTGAACTTATGATTTTGTTGGGATATCGAGAGGGACCCCGTGTACGAGACAAGGCCCCAGAGGGGCCCCGAAGATCATATTTCCATTGTGGAGCCTAGTGTCCACTCCCACGGGTCATGTGGAGCTGAAGACTGATCAGTCGACCAAAGGATAAGTTAGTCACTTTCAAGGATTAAACTTCAGCCAAAATGATAAATGATTGAAAGCTTTACGATTAAATGATTTTACGATTTATGATTTATTTATGCTAAAAGTAATTTTAAATGGTTTATTTATGCTCAAAAAGCTACTTTAAATAAAAGTATGATTTTTAAATGCATGTGAATGTATATGTATTATTTGCTATCATATTTAGAACGTGATGAGTCATTAGACTCACTAGATTTGTATGATGCATGGTTTGATGATTTTAAGAGGCCCTGACACTTGAGTGGATCGAGTGCAACAGTACACTCCCGAGGAGGGACCCTTTCGTTTTTCGCACTAGCTTGTTAGATAAAAGATCTAAAGGATTTATGTAAAAGATTTATTAGAGATATTTTATGCTTAAATTTTATGTTAGTTGATTTTTTTAAAGGTCGACGTAGGATTTTTGGTTATTGACGATTTAGATATTTATGTTATGCACTTGAGATGTCGAGTGTTAAATTATTGTGATTTATGGTATGATAAGTTATATTATTTAGTATTTTCGAGTTTATGATTTATATAAAAAAAAAGTCGAGGTCGTTTCAAAAAATGAGAAATTCTTGCGCTTCTTCTTGTTCTTCATGTTGAAGATATAGAGGGAGAAGAGAGAAATCTACTTTGATTGTGTGCGCCTCCCTTGTGTTTACGTGTATATTGTTATAGGGTCAAGGAGAAAAGCTCAATATATTAAAGAAAACCTAATGTACAAAAACAAATTTATGGAATAAACTCTATTTTATCTTTTTTTCTCCCAAGAACAATATCTTCTCTCCAAATATTTTTCACAAGTCAAATACCATAATTAGGAGTCTAAAATCTGGTATTATCTTTACAATTTTCGGACTTCAGATTTAGTTGTGCTTGAAGAATAGTCACAAAGCGTGATAATGCCTTGTAGAAAATCTATTTCTGAATTTTTCTGAAGTCTTCCACAAAGTTTCATATTGAAAACTTTAATTATAGTATAAAATCATCTTTTAGCTCATAGTTATCACAAGAGTAGAAAAATTCCTCATACAACAAAATAATACAAAAGTATATTATTTAAGCACATCGAAAGTGACAACAATGAAAAATATGACAATAAAAATATAAACTATTACGAGCCTATCATTGTTCTCCTTGGTTTCCGATTGTCTCCGAACAACGGTCTTCATCGCGATTGGATTGATTATTTCGTCTTGTGATTGTTGATGATTTATCTTGATTCTTAGCTCGTGAACTCTTTCACGATGAAGACATAATAAAAAAATAAAACTTTAAATAGTTTTATTATTTTTGTTTTAAAACAGGAGTTTTTTAGGGATATAAATCAAATATCAAAGGATTTTGTATAGTACTAACCACACTCTTTGATATTCAAAATTCTCCTTAAATCAAAACTTGTTGATCACTTAATCCTCAGTTTTTTTGGGACAAACTAAGGCTTCCATTTTATCTTATCTTATTATTCATTATCCCGAAGGACTGGACATAAAGAGAATCAGTAGTGGCTTTCACTATATCGTATCCATAAAAAACAAAAAATATAAAAGCTTAAGATTTTATTTTTTCATCCGAAATTATTTCAGGATAAGCCTGTCTGATACCACATGCGAGCCTCGACTTTTAATTGCATAATCATTTTATACTTACAGCCACATAAGCATGTACTTCCTTGACTTTATAAAAGAAAACTCAAATACTATCAATACAATCTCAAATGTAAGATAAACATAAATTCACGATCTTTTTAAGCCAATATTTCAATTTTCATAATTTTATTTCTGTTCAAAGTCCTGAAATTTTGTCTATGAAATTTACAATAAATAAAAAAATAAAGGTCAAGTCTTTAGAACATAGAACTGAGCTAGCTAGTATGTTATAACAAGTTAAATGATAATTTATCAGTGCAGTAATTCAATATGAGATGAAACCTATTAGTGGTAATGTATATCTATGAAATTTTCTTAATGAAATTCAAATACTATTCAGGACTTTGAAGTAAATATCATTGTTAAATAGGTGACTCCCACCAACATTTAGTGTATCACTTTTCCTCACATGCTCCAGTAGGATTCGTACAATGGATCATTTACGAGTCAATGTGAACTCACATTTTCAGACCGAAGTCACGTTATTTAGATGAACCATATACAGAGTTTAAACACGTTATTCATTTAACTCACTTTTTGGACGGAAGCCACATTGTTCAATAGGCTAGAAATCCAGTACATATATCATTGTCCAATGCTCTAGTCATGTAGTGATTCATTCATGCACCCATGCTTACCAAAAATTCCAGCAATTAAAATATACATAATAAAATGAGAAATACACATTATGATGCAATATATTTGAATGAAATGATAGTTTATAAAGTTATTGTAAATTCCTGGCCGAATTCCAAAAAGGTCATAATTGAAGAAAAACCTGTAATGAACTTATCATGGTAGAAACCTCATTTCTGTAGCTTGATTTTTCATCTCGGTTTCAATCTCAATCCAAGATAATTTTCTATAAATATACTTTGCGTGATTTTACATTAATTGGAATAGGTCATGGGTAGGAAAACCTTTAATAACAATTTTCATTCCAGACTCGTGCTAAATAATTTTGTTTGAGACATTGAAAATTTATATCAATTAAAATACAACTCTAAAAATTATCAAAATTTCCAAGAATGTTTGAAAATAGTGCATAAGTGGTCAGAAATCTTATACCACATTTGAGCCCCGACTTTTAATATAATCATTATTCTATACTTACAGTAACGGATGTATGTACAATCTTTAACTTTCCAAAAGATAATCCAAATACTATTAGTACAATATAGAATTAAAGACAAGCATAATTTCAGGATAATGCTAAGCCAATGTGTCAATTTCCATAATTCTCTTTCTATTTGGAGTCCTGAATTCCTGTATCTGAAATTTACCATAAATAAAAAGAAAATAGAGGTTAAGACTTTAGAAATTTAATGAGGAAATAAACCGACTTTACATATTTATAGCAAGTTAGATGATAATTCATAAGTGAAGTAATTCAATATAGATTGTTAAGCTTCAAATATATTTGATATAAATTTAGTTGATTAAGATCTTAAAGTATTACCGAAATAAGATGAATTAAACTTCAAATACTTCAAAACAAATAAGCAAAACTGCACAAGTACAAAAAAATATGTAAATTTTAAGAAATAGAATGCTAGAATGTAGATACAAAAAAAATAAATTGTCTGAATTTTTTTATGGAAGTTTGAAACTTGAATGATTCAACGTCTTCTTTCTTCCCACAACTTAGGAAGGTATCACTAGTTCACGTCTAGATCACTTAGTAGTACTAACTACAGCTTTGAACAATTTCAACTCCACGTCCATATCACACAGCAATAAAAATTACATCACACTCAATTAAGAGTCCAAATCAATAAGAAATATTGTTCACAAGGACGAAAAACAACACAATATTGCTAAAGATCATGAAGCTTGAAGCTCGGGAAAGCTCGGGAAAATACACAAGAAACATTTTAAGTATAAGGCTATCAGATCGGTTCAACGAACAAAATATCATTTGATATCCCGTAAGAGCCCGGGTCATTCATGACTCGGGATATTATATGGATACCCAAATTAAGGTAATTTTGCAGGAGGAGTTCTTCAGAAACCAGGCAGGTGAATGTCCATGACATCTTCTCCCATGGTTATCAGAAGCCCGGGCTCTCATACAAGTCCCCGGGAGGCTTTCTACCCGGGATACCTCGAAAATAACACTTCACTCGAGTGCATCAGTATGAGATACCTTATACTTAACAATCATTATTGTCAGAACCACAGGGATTGGCGTGTCAGAAACAAGTTGTCAGAAATAGGGTATGGGCAGCTATATTACTCTAAGTATTAAGTAGGCACTGAAAACATGGTAATCATGATATTTCCCTCCTATAAATAGCAGATATGTATTACATAAAAAGGATCTCTTCTGATACTCACGTATATTCACACATATACAACCATTTTTCCTTCATCTTCACCGGCTAACTTAAGCATCGGAATGGCCATGTCGGATACCCCTCCGACGCCCATTCACGAGTTCATTGTCTTCTTTGCAGGTTACGGTTGAATCCATAATCATCAAGATATATCATCTGCTCATTTTCTCAAACAAAACTCTCATATGATTCAGTGGATTACCCCGACCCAACTCACCCAATTCAACCGGATCACATCATCATCGAAGGATTTTTAATCACTTGAAGTGCTTTGAATGTTGTTAAGTGCTCTTATGTCACAAATAGTGATAACTTAATAAATTACCCAATGATGGTATATATAGCCTTCATTTGACAAATAAAAAACTTTGCTAGTTATTGGTGATCATCATATGATTCTGAGAGACTTTTCAAGCCATTGAACGATCAGCATAGCCAATAACTAGCTCGCAAACGGTTTGGTTTATTTACATCCCTACACTGAAATAACTCTTGATCTTCTGAAGTCTCGACTGATCATGTCACTGGTCTGGTTCTCTGATGATCTAGTCTTTTGAAAGGATGAGTCCGAAACTTTATAGTCTTGGAATACTTCTCAAGTCTCGGACTATTTCTTTTGTTATTGCACCGAAGAAATATTCTGTTATCATGAAGTATTTTGATCGATGGATAACTTAGACTTCACGACTTCTGATCTTTGAGAGAGTGATATGAGCTGATCATAAGCTCATATTTGATCCAACAATCAGTCTTATACCTCTGATCCATTGCACTGCTCAGTGCTCTGATATAATAAGATTGAACTGCTCTTCTATGGAATTTGATCTGAAGAGTACTAAGCCACTGATCTTGTTCTCTGATATGATACTGAACCTTGGCTCTGATCTTGGTTCAACTGCATCAAATATGTAACGTCCCGAAAATTTGAAAGTCCACGTGAACCACGTGCATGCAAGTAATCAAATCTCTTTGATATTTTATTAAATTGTTTTAAAGCACTAAATGCTTATTTATTTAATTAATTTGTGTTTAATTATTTTTATGCATTTCATGCATAATTCATGTATGATAGGATTTAATTCATGAAAATTTTAAAGTTCACACATTAGGGTTTCTAGATGCATTTCACGCTCGAACGAGGACCGGAGACCGGAGAATTTTCAGGAAAATTATTTTATTACACGATTTATTTTTATAAATTAAGTTAAAGCATTTTTAAGTGTATTTTTCAAAAACAAGATTTTTTTCTGGATATTTTTACCCGAGGATTATATTTTTTTACGGCACACAAATTTTATCGAATCAGGAAACTTTTTAATGGTTCTGTTATTATTTTCAAAATTTTTCCAACACAAAATATTTTTCCGGATTGCGTTTAAATGTAATGGGCTCACTTTTAAGCTTATTGGGCTTAAAACGCTTTTAAAACTTTTAAATAGCAAATTTGGGCCCATTATCTAATTTTTATCTATTTATTTATCTACCTAAACCACTCCTTAATCTAAACCTAAATACCCCACATAGCCGACACCTCCCCTCAGCTGCAGACACTCTCGTTTTCATCATCACAGCTAGAGGCCCCATTGGTTTCCTCTCCATTCTTGCAAAGAAACTTTCGGCTCGTGTGTGTTCTTCAATAAGACCATCACCCGGCACGCTTGTAACACCCTTTCTGCATCATCCACGATCATATATCTGTTGTGTGTGCATTCATGCAGGGAAACTCAAGATCTAAAGCATGTGTGAAAAGGGTTTTCGGTTTTGATATGCCTTTTGCATTATTTCTTTGCTGCTCATGTATTTTTCTGGTTTTGTGTAAAGGGTTGCGATGTCAAGGCTGGTAAGTGATCAAGGTGAGGGTCAAGAGGTGGTTTGAGGGTTTAGATCAAGCACCGATGCTGTAGGATGGGAGATCGAGGGGTTGCTTCTCGGTAGTGCACGTTTGGGGAGGGGGCCGTGTTCGGATAGGAGGCGGGACGGGTGGTGTGAGGGCTGTACCAGGGCATGGACCAGACCCTGTTGGGTCTGAGTCACAGCCCAGGAAGGCCAATACATCACTGGAACCTCGTGGCTAGCCCACCACACGAGACAAGGGAGGAACTCGGGTAGGGTGGCTTGAGAGATCACGATCGGTGCTGTGTGGTAAGCTGCATGGGGCCGATTGTGTGGTTAAGGTAGGTTCTTTGGAGTCTGGTCTAGGTCCACAATAGGCTGGTTCATGGTTGGCACGATGGGGGTAACTTGAGGTGTGAGTTTTTGAGAGATATGTGCACATGAGGTGGGGTAATGGGATAGGACCGAGAGTGGATTTTAGATTCTGGAAGTTTGCAGCCGTGGGGTAGCAGATTAATGACATTTGTTTAGGGACCATTAAGTGTTTTATAAAATATGATAAAATTTGGGAAAGATTTAGATAAATGTTGAATCGAATCGGGTTAAAATCGGGACCCCGGTCCAAGCTTTAATACGAATCAATTAAGTTTGAGTATAAGCTCGATTTTACGTCTAGGAATGCTTTTAAATATGTTTTGGCACATTTTAAGGATTTTGGTAAGTTTCGGGTCAATTTTAGAGGTCCAGGGTTGAAACCATAATTTTTGGGTTTCCAGGGGCAAAATGGTCATTTTGCACCCGGGGTGAGATTTTGGTCCTGACAGCGCCCTAAGCACAAATTCAGGATATTTTAAATTTTTATGCATCGTGTTTACAATTTTTACGCAATTATGATAAATATGGTGCATGCTTGGTTTAAATGAAAAATTATGTATATGCATGATTTTATTAAGTGATGATGAATATGATGACAAGTTTTTAAGGAAATGATTTAGTTGTGACTAACACGATGACATGATGATATGATTGGAGATAGCGTGAGGGAGAAGGCCCTAGAGGGAGCCCGTTTACCGGAGAAGGCCCCGGAGGGAGCCCGACGATCTTATTTTCATTGACATGATATAATAGGCCCGGGCTCAGTGGACGGGTAATTCCGTCGCTGATGACCCTCGCCGCTAGGTACCGCGGTTACACGTAGATGGATCCATCGATTGACATGATGATATGATGATACGAAAGTCACGACTAATGAACGAAATTCAAATTAAGAAAATTAACACATATGCTGATACGATTATACATGCTATGATTTTTACCATGCTTTGACATGACACGTTTATGTACGCGATTTTACTGCCGACATGAAATGTATGTTCATTATGCTATTTTTCACTGCTGTGTGCTGTGTTGAGTTTTTAGACTCACTAGACGTGTGTGATGCAGGTGATCATTTTGAGCAGGAGACAGGAGGTACTGAACTCCGAGTAGGCAGTCCTGGTGCGGTGACAAAACCCGAGGACCGTGCGTTTTTCCGCATTATGAATGATGGTTTTTGGAGAGGAGTTAAACATTTCATTTACGTTGAGGATTTTCATGATTTTTACTCATTTACGTTTACATTGATGTTGGTTATTTTTAACTGCGATATTTTCATTGCTAAATAAATATGATCATTTTAAATGTTATTTTTAAAATGAGAGCTCAAAAAAAAATTTTCCGAATTTTAAAACGAGTAGACGTTACAGTTGGTATCAGAGCAAGGGTCCTGTATAGGGTTGTGCCACCGCCAGCTTCTGCCGCTCAGTCTTCAAGCCTCAAGTCTGTAAGCTTTTATGATTTAAATGTTTTAATGTTTTTAATGCTATCACCTGCATGTTTACATAATTTATGCCTTGCGGTACTTTTTTTTATCTATATTTATGTTTTGAGATTAGATGTTTTAAAAAATTTTATGCATGTTACGACATGAAATGAGAAATTATATGTTTCATGCATGCTAGCTTTGTGGTGGAATTGGACATGAATAAGAATTTTGCTACTGGGCATTAGGAAAACTGATAATGATTTGTCTATATGGATTTTTGGGTTAGTAAGTATTGATGTTCTACTCTCTGGGTCACGAGTTAGTCATGAAGATTATTGGTGCTTTTGGGACTTGTAGATTTTCTAAGAAATTATTGATGGTTCGTGGTTGCTAGTTGAATTAATTTTTGAGGATTTTAAGTATCTATGAAAATATAAGATTGATTATGAGAATTTAGTTAGGATGCATACTCTACCTAGTTGTATTTAAGGATTGAATTGCACGAATTGAGAATTTTAGGGAACTAATTGTAATAACCAATAATTTGGGGATCTAAGTGCAAAAAAATCAAAATTATAAGGGACTCTTTTCAGATTTTCCGAATTTTTGGGGATTAAATTTTTAGTTCGAAGATTTTAAGGTTTAATGAGGCTAAAATCGAAAATTCTATGGGGGCCAAAATGCAAATTTTGAAGGGTTGTAGGGCCAAGAACGTAATTTTCAAGAACTTTAAGGGCCAAGCTGCCAATCTCGAAATTTTTAAGGATTAAATTCGAACTTTTGAAGAACATTTGGATTAAATCAGTAATTTTTCGAGATTATGGGGATTGATTTTGGGTCTAATAAGCTTAAAATCATTTAACTTTATGTTACGAAAAACCTATAAAACGGAACTAAGAACGCCAAGAATTTTTGGGTAATTGTGGAATTTCGTGATTAAGGACAAATTGGATAATATTCGAGGAAAGTAAGAATTAATTGTACAATTTTTTTAAGAAATTTGGGAACTTATTTAGTAGTAAGTGGGAATTGAATAGTTTAAATGATATGAATTTTCGGTGATTTAGGCTTGAAGGAAATATAGAACATTTAGATATCTGGTTTATAATGTGGTAATGAATGGTAATCAGGGACATTATAAGCGTTAGTGAAATAATGTTGTTGTAACTTAAGAATTTAAAGTGATGACGATTTAAGGTAAAGTTGATCGATTAGTTAATTTATAAGGATAAGCATTGAGTTAACAAATTTTTGGGAAACTTAAGTTTGACGTGCCATAAGTTTTAATTCATGATCTTAAGAGTTAAATTTATAACTTTGTTAGAATTTGATTTTTCTATAAAGTTGGGTATGATTGATGGTTAGGTTACTTGATAGACAGACGCATGTAAGAATTGAATTAGACACCATGTTTTGAGGAATTTTTGAAAGTCATCGAGAAACTTGGTAATAAGTGGATATGTGTATTGGAGTTATATATGTTATCTAATATTTTTTGGGTTGCGTAAGCTTAAATTTAAAGTTTATAAAAATAAGTGATCATACGAAAATTTTGGGTGGAATAAAAACAAAAAGAGAATTAGTTGTGTTCAACATAAGTTATCAATGAATGAATATTAAGATTTTTATCGAATAAGAAATATAAAAGTTTGATGTGGGGATTCTAGAACTCTATGTGTTATAAGTGAAGTTGAGTTATTAGAGTTAGTCTAAGGCTACCAGGGGATAGCTTATTAAGTTTTATGCGCTAGAATTAATTAAGCATTAAGGATACGTAAGAATACGATATTTAATTCAATGAAGAAAGTTCAAGTGTATTAGACATCAACTTTATTGTAAATGGGAAGAGAATAGTTTAAGCATGCAATTGAGGTTAGAAAGTTTTATTATTTAGATACAAGATCGATATAGGATACTATGAGTTTTATGGGTTAACACTACTCGAATTTAAGATTTGCAACACTGTTATATTTGGGGTTGTACTCGCAAATAGTAAGTTACGTAAGTTTGATGCCGTAAGGTAAAGATTCGATTCAAGGACCTTAGACTAATTTTGTTATGTGGTTGAGATAAGGTTTAACTTTTAAGTGTACCGAGAATAGAAGTTGATCTGTAAATTTTGGTGCTAAGGTTTCTTAAGTCGAACTACATAAAGGCTAATATAATAGGTCAATGAACATCACGTGCATAATATAAAAAAAATAAGGTGCAATAAGTTTGGACATCCATCTCTAGTCTGGGGAATTGCGAGATAAGTCAAATTTGAGGTCATAGTAGAATAGAACTAAGTCACCTCAAGTCGTGTTAAGTTGCGATTCACAATCAAGAATTCAGTAGGCAATTTAATTAGGATTGAGGAGACGTAAGAACAACTCAACACTTATTTATCAGAGTAGCGCAGCGGAAGCGTGGATTATTGGCATACTCGAATTAAGAATCTAAACTCTTTGATTATCGAGGATAAGCGAATTTCGGGGACGAAATTCAATTTAAGGGGGAAAGATTGTAACGTCCCGAAAATTTGAAAGTCCACGTGAACCACGTGCATGCAAGTAATCAAATCTCTTTGGTATTTTATTAAATTGTTTTAAAGCACTAAATGCTTATTTATTTAATTAGTTTGTGTTTAATTATTTTTATGCATTTCATGCATAATTCATGTATGATAGGATTTAATTCATGAAAATTTTAAGTTCACGCATTAGGGTTTCTAGATGCATTTCACGCTCGAACGAGGACCAGAGACCGGAGAATTTTCAGGAAAATTATTTTATTACATGATTTATTTTTATAAATTAAGTTAAAGCATTTTTAAGTGTATTTTTCAAAGATAAGATTTTTTTCTGGATATTTTTACCTGAGTATTATATTTTTTTACGGCACACAAATTTTATCGAATCGGGAAACTTTTTAATGGTTCTGCTATTATTTTCAAAATCTTTCCAACACAAAATATTTTTCCGGATTGCGTTTGAATGTAATGGGCTCACTTTTAAGCTTATTGAACTTAAAACACTTTTAAAACTTTTAAATAGCAAATTTGGGCCCATTATCTAATTTTTATCTATTTATTTATCTACCTAAACCACTCCTTAACCTAAACCTAAATACCCCACATAGCCGACGCCTCCCCTCAGCTGCAGACACTCTCGTTTCATCATCACAGCTAGAGGCCCCTTTGGTTTCCTCTCCATTCTTGCAAAGAAACTTTCGGCTCGTGTGTGTTCTTCAATAAGACCATCACCAGGCACGCTTGTAACACCCTTTCTGCATCATCCACGATCATATATCTGTTGTGTGTGCATTCATGCAGGGAAACTCAAGATCTAAAGCATGTGTGAAAAGGGTTTTCGGTTTTGATATGCCTTTTGCATTATTTCTTTGCTGCTCATGTATTTTTCTGGTTTTGTGTAAAGGGTTGCGATGTCAGGGCTGGTAAGTGATCAAGGTGAGGGTCAAGAGGTGGTTTGACGGTTTAGATCAAGCACCGATGCTGTAGGATGGGAGATCGAGGGGTTGCTTCTCGGTAGTGCACGTTTGGGGAGGGGGCCGTGTTCGAATAGGAGGCGGGACGGGTGGTGTGAGGGCTGTACCAGGGCATGGACCAGACCCTGTTGGGTCTGAGTCACAGCCCAGGAAGGCCAAGACATCGCTGGAACCTCCTGGCTAGCCGACCACACGAGACAAGGGGGGAACTCGGGTAGGGTGGCTTGAGAGATCACGATCGGTGTTGTGTGGTTAGCTGCATGGGGCCGATTGTGTGGTTAAGGTAGGTTCTTTGGAGTCTGGTCTAGGTCCACAATAGGCTGGTTCATGGTTGGCACGATGGGGGTAACTTGAGGTGTGAGATTTTGAGAGATATGTGCACATGAGGTGGGGTAATGGGATAGGACCGAGAGTGGATTTTAGATTCTGGAAGTTTGCAGCCGTGGGGTAGCAGCTTAATGACATTTGTTTAGGGACCATATTGAATCGAATCGGGTTAAAATCGGGACCCCGGTCCAAGCTTTAATACGAATCAATTAAGTTTGAGTATGAGCTCGAGTTTACGTCTAGGAATGCTTTTAAATATGTTTTGGCACATTTTAAGGAGTTTGGTAAGTTTCAGGTCAATTTTAGAGGTACAGGGTTGAAACGATAATTTTTGGGTTTCCAGGGGCAAAATGGTCATTTTGCACCCGGAGTGAGATTTTGGTCCTGGCAGCGCCCTGAGCACAAATTCAAGATATTTTAAATGTTCATGCATCGTGTTTACAATTTTTACGCAATTATGATAAATATGGTGCATGCTTGGTTTAAATGAAAAATTATGTATATGCATGATTTTATTAATTGATGATGAATATGATGACAAGTTTTGAAGGAAATGATTTAGTTGTGACTAACACGATGACATGATGATATGATTGGAGATAGCGTGAGGGAGAATGCCCTAGAGGGAGCCCGTTTACCGGAGAAGGCCCCGGAGGGAGCCCGACGATCATATTTTCATTGACATGATATAATAGGCCCGGGCTCAGTGGGCGGGTAATTCCGTCGCTGATGACCCTCGCCGCTAGGTACCGCGGTTACACGTAGATGGATCCATCGACTGACATGATGACATGATGATACGAAAGTCACAGCTAATGAACGGAAATCAAATTAAGAAAATTAACACGTATATGCTGATACGATTATACATGCTATGATTTTTACCATGCTTTGACATGACACGTTTATGTACGCGATTTTAGTACCGACATGAAATGTATGTTCATTATGCTATTTTTCACTGCTGTGTGCTACGTATATGTACTCGTTATTATTGGTACATGTATGTTGAGTCTTTAGACTCACTAGACGTGTGTGATGCATGTGATCATTTTGAGCAGGAGACAGGAGGTACTGAACTCTGAGTAGGCAGTCCTGGTGCGGTGACAGAACCCGAAAACCGTGCGTTTTTCCGCATTATGAGTGATGGTTTTTGGAGAGGAGTTAAACATTTCATTTACGTTGAGGATTTTCAAGATTTTTACTCATTTACGTTTACATTGATGTTAGTTTTTTTTAACTGCGATATTTTCATTGCTAAATAAATATGATCATTTTAAATGTTGTTTTTAAAATGAGAGCTCAAAAAAAAAAATGTTCCGCATTTTAAAATGAGTAGAGGTTATAAAATATGTTAGTTCAATCTACTTTAAGTATATTCAGTATTCAAAACTGATCTTACACCCATACTAACAATCCGATCTTTGACACCCAAGTAGGTACAACTTCCTGTGTCCATCTGTCATTTAGTACGATCTGCATTAATGTCACAAGTATTAGAGAAATAAATTTACGTTATGCTAACAATTATATCTTTTGATTTCTCAATGGTAATATCTTGATTATAACCAATTTGGTAATCATTTTATAATATCATAAAATATTATTATTATCATTTAGTAAATAACAAATGTTAGTCTAACCAAGTTGATAAATAACATGATGAAAATATTTATAAACACCGAGTTTTTTTTTTCCGGAATAAATTACGAGTTTACTCCAACCAAGTCGACCCTCATATAACAGAGATATTCTTAAAAAAATTATATTGTAGAGATGTTGAGAATGTACTAATATAATAGAGTTTTTTTTTTTGCCTCAAACCTCCATGTGAAACATTAAAAATACACGGTTCACCTCTTGAAAATTTAATAGACATCATATCAATTAATATTTTATAAAATTTGCGCATGTATCCAAGAACATAAACATGGTCAAAGAGGTTGACATTTTGCTAAATTATCCTCAACTATTATGTAATTTATAGAGTTTTTTTTTAACACAAAAAATCCACGTGAAATATCAGAAATGCATACTTTACCCTATGAAAATTAAGATTTTTAATAAAATTTTGATTATTTTTATATTCCTTAGAAAAATTGCGCATCCAATGAGTGAGTGACACCTCATTGATGCTCATCTAATTGTTATATGACCTTTGATAACACACAAAAAAATGTTTAATTTTCTAAGATTGAAGTACATATTTTCGAAATTTCATAAAAAAATATTGGTGCAAACGAATATTTTCTTTATAGATTAATAAAAGTGCATTTTTTTTACATTTCATGTATTAATTTTCAAAAATTGGTAGCAAGGGTAGATCGTGCAACTTCTTTAAAAACATAAAATCTAAAGTCTATTTAACTTTCATGGAAGGGTTTTGGTGAAAAGAAAATCATATAATATATACATAAACAGTTGACAGATGTGCGATCAGGAAGTCAAGATCAAGGCTGCCAACCAGCCTACAATTCCAGTACAAAGGACTTTTATGTTTAAAATTTATCACCTCAATTATCCAAGTCAACCACACACCCAAATTGAAGAAAAATTCGGAAAACATCACTTCTTCCTAATACCCTTTTGTTAATTTCTGCGAGTTCTCCCGTTTCCAATCGGTGATCAAAGAAAAACACAGAAAATAACAAATGGGTCGCAAGCCAAGCGAGTCCGAATCGACTCGATGGGGCATACTGATCCTCTTCTTGATGGGTTTGATCTCTTGCTCCATGGTTTACATTTTCATGTCATCTATAATGAGTTTGAGGCCATCGGCCAATGTAAAGATGGAGTCTTTGGGGTCCGAAAGTGGAGACAATTCAAGAATGGGACAGAATGGTGGGGATTGTTGTGGAGGGATTGAGGGTGTAGAGCTGTGGGGGTCTGCTGTGAAATGGGGCACAGACTTTAAGTTCAATACTTCTGCAGAATGCTGCAAAGCTTGTATGGCTATGTGTACAGGGACGGATGGGCCTTGTCTTTGTGATTCATGGGTTTTTTGTGGGAATAAGGAAGCTTGTGGGGAGAAATTTGGTGAGGTGTGTTTGAATTTATTAGATTATTTTCATGATTTGTTGACTGGATTTTATTTTGTTTGTTTTAGAGTTTGTAATATAGTGTAAATAATTTAACTGTATGTACATTAATTCCCCTCTATTTGAATGATTGAGAGATGTTAAGTTCCTTTTAGGTGAGAGGGGAATAAGCGGATTTTGAACCATCACAAGGAAATAAGAGTAAAAGGTGAGAGAACTAGCTGATTTTCGAAACAGAGGAAGGATATTGAGAATTAACTATGAGAGAACTAGAATATAAAACAGAAAGACTGTATATAACTCATTTAGTTCTTTGTAAATTCAGCACGGGCTGATGCAACAATCAAGTAGAGGTGGTTGTCCCCTCTATTTTACATTTTAATTAACATTTTCAGAAAATTTTAATTTTCAGCATAAAATACATTATAAAGCTTTCTTGGACTAAAATAATAGGTCCACCCATTAAAATAAGTTCTGTTTAGTAGGGCCAAATCACCTTCAATATCTAAAACATGAACTGAATTGGTTGGAATTTCTTTTTGTTTATTTTCTGTTTCTCCGACCCTTTTTTTTTGAATGGCTGATGTATGTGTTCGGTGGAGCTTATACCATGAGCATAAATCATATATTTGTGTACAATTGTCCAGAGTTGCTAGGCTGGAGAAAAATCGACATGCCTTATTGGAGCTAATGTCTTGTTGAAAGTAAACTTTTTTTGTTATTCATCCTCTCATTGTTTCCATTTCTTTACTGTTTCAGTGTTGGCTGAAGAAACAGAAGGATGTCTTGGTTCCGGATAAGCATGACGTTGGGAAAAAAGTAATGTGGACGTCAGGCATTGTTTTTGGTAGAGGAGAGGTATTTATAATTATTAAATCCCCTTGATCAATTTCATTTTCATGTCCTATTGCTATAACAAGCTATTTTCTATACCGTTTTATGAATAATGACTGGCTTCTTTATGGTCTCATTATATTATTTAGATTAAGCTAGTGTGTGTCTCTATGTTGATCAGCCTTTATCTGCTGCTCCATTATTCTTCCACTATAGAGCAAGGTTATACGCCCTGTAAGAAAGAAAAGAATTTAAATTTCATATGTGCATTTTCTAAAATATAAGTTCCCCCTCAAAATACATAATTCCTATACTCGAACAGGTTTTGGTGTCCGCTCCTGTTTACACCGTCCATATTTGTTTTTAATTTTAATTTTGAAATTTTCTCATTCTAAATTGGTTATTGTGCCGGTCTTTAGTGGAGTTCATTTTATCTTTACTCGGATTTCCTTATCACTTCATGTTTCTTATTGCAGGGTATAGTTGGCTTGGAGACGGAGTATGGTACACTACACATCAAGGTATGTACTTACAGAAATGACAATGCACATCCATCTAATTGCATGCTTCATATTGAGATAATGGCTCTCTTACTTTTCCTGTATTTGCATCAAATGAATGGATCATGTTGTAACCATATATTGGTGACCTGTAAATGATTGTAGAATTAGATGTTTGAACCTTTGAGAAACCTCACCTTTTTGGGTAAATATATTTTGTGTGACGAATGAAATCGTAAATATAATTGAAAAATGTGTATCGCTTGTTTAGGCCCATATAAACAAGTTGGGAAAAACTTGAGTAATGCTTAATGGTTATTGATGAAGTTGAGGAATCATAACATTTTAACGACAATATGATATTGCTTTTCCTCATTCGAATTATTTATTCGATCATTGCCTTTTTGGAATTGACTTTTTAACAACTTCAATTTTTTATTTTGGAAGTGCAAAATTTGAGTACCTTTTGGTCAACATATGGATGATTTGTCTTAATGTGGATTTCTAATTATCGATTTTTGATGCCTCTACTTCCATAGTTTCATAGAAGCAAATAGCGAATTTTGACATGAGAAATCACCTAGTTACCATTTTTTAAGAAACGCGAACTTTCATAGGTGTTTTATGCATATACATGAAGTTGCTTTTTAAAACTCATATCCTGTTCGTGTCAATACAATTTTGATGCCAAATATCGGGGATTTTTTAAAATGCAAATCAGCAAAATTTATAAACCTTTGAGGTTTATGTTGCTTTGAATAAAATGCAGCCTTGTACATAAAGAATACAGCTTTTGTATCTTTTAGTTTAATTGCTCGCACAGGCTTCTGAGATAGTGAAATTAGGTTTTTCACGTGGTTTGAACAATTTAAGCTCAGCTCAAAGCTGAACAAAAACTTTAGACTTCACCAAACAGCTTTGGTATTCGAAAGATTTGCAGCTTGTGCACAATCTAACTTTTTAGTTTGAGGAAGTTTACCTTGTTGCCGATGCTACCTAGAAAAAGAGAGAACATGCTGAGGAGATAGCTGAAAATTGCCGACGAGATGTGTTGATGTTGAAGCCCTAAAAAAGCATAATCTCATGTAAAAGAAAGAATAAGGACATTAACAATATGATTACAGCATTGCTCGGTTACTCATGAGTTCAGTTACATTATTATCTCAACTGACGGTTTCATTAATCTTTGTTCAGCTTTTACCCCATTGTTCTCCACATTCAGTTGCATACATCCTGGAGTTGTTGGCGCTACACCACTGTGCAGGTTGCCATTTTTATAGGGCAGAAAATCGGGGTCAATCTTGGGATGTCAAAGGAAACCACATTCAAGATGTAAGACTATGATAAATTAATTTGACGAGCATGCATGCTCCCCTCACAAATTGTTCGTGTTTGTTTTTTGAAGATGCAAATTTGACCCCCTCGCATGATTTTTCGAGCTCTTCTTGACCGGCTCCATGAAGTTTATATGATTATAACTGATGCTAAGAGAAACTAAGATGAAGCATCATGGAAACTTATCTTTTAAAATAAAAAAAATGACGAGTTCTGACTCTTCTCCCTTTCAAATCTTAGGCTCCATATGGTCCTCCATTTGCCCTTATCCAAGGAACTCTTGAAGCGCAAGGAACGTCGTTCAACAAGATTCAAATGGAGCACTGCCCCACTGTAACAAGGGGTTCTGTTGCTTGGGTTGGTTCCGGACCTGAATTCTTTATAAGCTTAGCAAATCATGAAGAGTGGAGAAATTCATATACTGTATTTGGTTCTGTACTTCCCGAAGACATGGTGATAGCCGAGAAAATCGCCCAGCTCCCCACAAAAGCAGATGTTTGGAACAATGTTAACGTCTCGGTTTTAGAAAAGGCGGTACCTTTGAGACTTCAGAGAATCAAGATTGGTAGTGGTGAGCTAAATTTTAGTGATGAATAGCAGACACCTAATAATAAATCTCGTTCAAAAACTTTCATAACCATTTTCTCTTGCAAAATTTTAAGTTTTAAGACTTCTCTTACATCGTCTTCAAATTTTCAGATTTGCCTGTAGATAGAGTGACTAGTTCAAATTTCAATCTCGTCCCAGAATTATAATTTTCTATGAAACTCTGTACACATGCAGACTTGATCTCCAACTAAATGGAACAAAAAAAAAAGGATTAATAAAACTATGGAATATGATCAGGTGATGCATGATATTTTTATGGGTATAAAATGAACAATAAATGGATAGGCTTGGTGTACATATCGAATACTGCTTCAAATGATTGTGTATTTTCAAAATAAGTTGTATTATATTCGGCATGTACTAAAAATAGATTCTAGAAAATCTTTATTTTTTACAAAGATTTTTTGTGAAAAAATAGAAACTACGGGTTGAAAATAAATTACATAACAATTAGGGGGAAAAACTAGAATTCCAGAAAATTTCAATAACAAATTCCATAAAACCAACATTATTTTCAACGTTATTTCTTGAAATAAGAATCATTTTTCATTTAACTACTAATTAAGACGGATCTTATGCAATGGCAAGCCTGCTGGAATTATTTTAGAATTATATGATTTACAGAAAACTATTTTAGTTTGTAAAAAAATTTAATATAAATTTTAAGTACCTGAAAATATTGTTTATTTTTTTAAATATATCTTATAATTGATTCAACTTCAACAATTAAATACAAAAAGAATATTTGAGCTGATTCGATTTGGTTATGTCCATGTATAGAAAATGCTTATTCTTGTATTTAATATGACACAACACAGATATAAACAATTAACAAAATATTTTTTTCTCTTTTAAAAATTTATTCAAACACTTTTAAATAATAAAACCCAACCTATAAAATATTTAGATAATTTTCTCAGATATGTATTGATTATCTTGAATTTTGTTTTTTTGGGGGCCAAAGTCGATGTTTATTAAGAATATGGAAACAAGATTACAGAACAGGGAGGCTAAACGATTTTGGTAAACATAAATTACACACAACTATTTTAGCCACCTAATCTGCTATGCATACGAACGTACGGTGTGCCACTTCTAAACACCTTATTAATGTCTTTTAAATCATACTGACGTCCAAGAAAGTTTTTAACATGAAAACAAAAATTTTAAAAACTCCTGGCGCGTCTTGAGTGCAAGAAAATGGTACATCCAACAGAGAGTTCATCTCAGGTAGTGTAGAATCTGTCTCAACAGAGGAGATGGAAGAAACTGGTGAGGAAGAAGAGGGAATAAGATTAGCAGGTACTGCCAGAAATGAAGGATGAAGAAGAGTGAGGTGCTTGAGTGGATTGGGATAAAGATTAATCTTGAGGAAAAGGTGCAAAAACAAGAAGAATACAAAGACCGGAGGAATGTGAACGAGGAGTAGACACAACACCACGTTGATCCATGGTATGAGTAGCAAAGGGAAAATTCAACTCATCAAACTCAACATCGCGTGAAATATACATACGGCCATCAGAGTCAAGACATTTGTAACCTTTG
This sequence comes from Primulina eburnea, assembly GCF_022965805.1. Lineage (NCBI taxonomy): Eukaryota > Viridiplantae > Streptophyta > Magnoliopsida > Lamiales > Gesneriaceae > Primulina > Primulina eburnea. The sequence goes on from NC_133114.1 coordinate 23,886,645, forward strand.
TGGTTATCACTCTAAAAAAAAAAGTATATGGTTTTGAACAAAAGTCAAGTTTATGATGATTTTAACGGCGGAGACATGGAAAACAACGACAACCAAAGACATGAAGAAAAGAGTAATTAGGCTCCTTATGATATAATTTGCGAAGAGGAAGATCGCAAGAAATACCAGCAGTAGGAAGATGGTTAATAAGGAAGACCGCAGTAGAATGCATCACCCCAAAAAACAAGGGCAAAGAAGCATGACTGCATGAGCAAGGAGGGAAAATCACATCTCAACAATGTGACGATGTTTTCGTTCAACGGCACTATTTTGTGGAGATGTATGAGGACTAGAGAACCGATGAGAAACGCCATTTTCATGCAAGAAAGAAGTTGAGGAGCGAAATTCCCCTCCCTCTTTAGTTTGAATGTTCCTGTATGGTATTTTTTAATCATCATAATCTTCTTTTGAAAATATTAGAATTTTGTTAAATGATGTCATTTCAAAATATAGTTATCAGAGTTCAAGGAAAATCCGTTCAGATACCATTTATTGAGATCATATTAGAGTTTCAAAATATAGTTACAAGAGTTCAAGGAAAATTCGTTCAGATACCATTTATTGAGATCATATTAGAGTTTAGAGGAAGTGAATAAACTCTTATAAAATTTTCTAAACTTTTAACCGTTCTCAATAGCTTTCTTATCAACAAATATTCTTGAACCGCTAGTTTTGTTAGAACACTGAAAAATGAATAAATAAAGAAACAATAATATTTTTGTGGATGTTCGGAGATAAAACTCTTATGCTACCCTCTCTTCCACTTATTAAGATTTTCACTAAAATACTTTGATTGACGTCTTGTAACAACTCATTTCAACTAAGACTTATTACTGCATAATTTAAAACTCCTAATGATCATTTTACAATATCTAAATGTTTAAGAATCCTCGATTCTCCAGAAAACAAAATAACTCAACGCGCAGCTAGATGGCTTAAGTTAGTAGTATAGCACATAATGATCTTTGGAACTCATATATTTTGGTAAGTATGTGCTAAGTGATCAGTTTAATATCGAAAGCTTGCGTGTGCTCGAAGTTCTTGAAAATATGCAAGCTTTGGGAGAATAATCAAATATTTAAAAAAATATATGTTTTTTTATTATTTCTTCTCTTTGAAATCTGCATATATATAGTTGAAAAGCTCTGAGAGTTGGATTTTTTTTTCAGTGATAATTTGTGTTGTTACCCAATAGAATGAACATGTCACTTCCAATTGGCGTACGTATCAGTAAATACTCATTTAATATTCTTTGTGCTTTTGCGACTTTAAGTTCCTTGTTTTTCATAAAGTCGACTGAATCTAAGTAGGGCAAATGTTGAAAAGCTTGACTTGCATTATGCTTTTTGAAAATACTCAATTCTGACTGGTTGCAGTGCGGTTAGAGTTTCAGTGGTTTGAACACGTGTAATGCCAGTTAGTTTGACAAATAATTTCTCGCAACTAGAGTTCAGATAATCTGCGGTTTGACTTTCTTGCAAAATGGCTAGAACTTCTGCGTTCTTGTCTGAACGACTTGAAAATGATCTAGCTGTCTGAAAACCTGAAATTACAATTAAGTATCTGCTGGATTTTTTATATTTCAACATTATTATTTGTTTATCACAAAAATTTAGGGTTAACGAAATATTCTAACATAATTTATTTTTATGATTAAAGGAGTTTTTAACGTTGTGTAATGCATGATTAATAGTCTTACAAAACCAAACAAACAAACAAATTATAATAATTAACAACATTATATGATTAATAGTCTTACAAAAATAAATAAATAAATAAATAATAAAAACATTAATTAATATACACATAGTTAGAATATTAAAGTAGATGTAATTTTTTATGTGGATAAAATAAAATCGAATGTTTCTTCATTTGTTTTTTTTTAATCACGGGAGTTACATCAACTACTCAATATATTTAGTTACAATTCTATAAGATAAAAATTTGTGTGAGACGGTCTCACGGGTCATATTTTGTGCGACATATATCTTATTTGGGTAATCCATGAAAAAATATTACTTTTTATACTCAGAGTATTACTTTTTATTGTGAAATCGATAGAATTGACCCGTCTCACAGATAAAGATTCATGATACAGTCTCATAAAAACATACTCATCATATAATATTTAAGTCATTAGAATTAAGCGAAGGCTACGAGGAGCAATATTAAGTTGAAAAGTATTGGTTTTCATATATCTCCCTATCATATAAACAAATTTACTCATATATATATATATATATGAGTAACGAGGAACAATGTATAGAAAGAGAAAAGATAAAGATAGATAAATAACAAGGAAAAATGAATGTCTGATAAAGTAGTATACACGGGATAAAAAAAGAATTAATTTTATTTAGCAAAATCAATAAATGAAATAATTACTTAGGTTATATTGTTTGTGTACTTACGAATTGTAATATCATCGTTACCACTTTAACTTACAGTGACGAAAGCGTATACAGTCTTGACTTTATAGAAAATAAAAATAGGAATTCAACGTAGAATTAACAGTCTTGCTAAGCCATCGTTTTCAATTCTCAATTCCATCTTATTGAAGTCATGAAATAATGTATCTGGGTTTACAATAAATAAAAAAATACAAAGTCTTAGTGAGGGAATAAAATTGAGCTTATATAATTATAACAAGTCAAACAAAAATTTATTGTGTAGTAATTTATTATGAGATGAAATGTATCAGTAGTAATATATCGTCAAAAAATATATTGTGAAATGAAATGCAGGGATTATTAAGAACTTTAAAGTGAATAGCGTAGGTTAAAGAGGTGGCTCTCACAACATTTGGTTTAGTACTTTTCCCCATGTATACAAGTAGGATGCGAATAATCGATCATTTACAAGCTAAGGAGAACTCGCATTTCTGGACCGAATTCATGTTGTTCAGATGAACATATACTCGGGTTGGGAACCCGTTGTTCATTGGAATCACATTTCCGGACCGAGACGCATTGTCCAATGAACTAGCAATCCGGTACATTGACTGTTGTTCATGGGTCTAATCATTCATTAATTCAGCCATTCAGTCAATAAATAGCCGATTGATAACCATTCAGGAATCGGTAAATCTGGAATCACATTTCCGGGCCGAGACGCATTGTCCAATGAACTAGCAATCCGATATATTGACTGTTGTTCATGGGTTCAATCATTCATTAATTCAGTCATTCAGTCAATAAATAGCCGATTGATAACCATTCAAGAATCGGTAAATCCAGAAATTCAGTATGAAGTACAATATGACCAATAAAATGAGAAATCCACATATGATGCAATATATATGAATAAATCGATAGTTATGAAAATTTACGGTAAATTCTAGGCTGAATGTCAATGGAGCATAACTGAAGAAATCGGTAGTAAAACCTTAAGGTAGAAATCCTCATCTCAGAAACTTACTTTTTCTTCTTGAATTCAATCTAAAGCCAAGATAATTTCCTATAAATATAATTTGATTTTTTACATCAATTAGGATTAGTGGAAGGTGTTGAAATGTTTTAAAAATCAATTTTGTACAAAACTTGTACCAAGTAGTTTTGGTTAAAACTTTAAAAATTTATATTAAATCAAATATATGTCCGAAAATTATGAAACTTCACCGGATGGCTTGAATTATGTCAAAAATTGACTGGAAAACGAAAACTTCGGCATTTGGCTGGTATGTGTGGCTACTCTGGTGGCCATGCATGACTAATATTTTTCAGTGAATGTATTTATAGATGATCAACACTTTTATAATTAACATTATTTGAAATTCGAAACCAGTTAAGAACAGGTTTTGAAAAACTAAAGCGGTTGTCAAGCTCATTTCGGACGACCAAAGGTAGTACTTCCGACGATTGTGCGAATGATCGGTGGGCAAACACCTAAACTAAAAAATATTTGGAACACATTTTATTTTAAAATCGAAGGAAAATTCGTTTAAGAAGAATGAGGAAATCGAGCTAGAAGTGGTATCTGAAATGCAAGTTTTTGGAATTTTTCAGAAACCGTTCTTCGTGATTTTTGATTTTATGGGCAAAGTTGGTTGATGATATCATCACACTTCCTATACAATTTGATTTCTGGATGGAAGAGCAGATTTGTGTAAAAATTTTGAAATTTTTGGAAATGATTTTCTATTTTTTGAGCATTTTTCTATCTAAAATTCAACGAATTTATGAGAAGTTTTTGTGATAAAATGTTTAATGCGAGGCCTATGTATAAGCAAGAAATAGGATTTGGTGATTCATTGTGGGGACCCGGACGCTAATTCATTTCTTAATCATTCTTGGGAATAATATGATCAATTAAATAAACTGGGTCTAATTTTTTTTTTTTAAATACAAATGCAGAACATAACATAATCAATCCGATATACATATCAAAAGTAAAAGTACATGTCTTGTACAACAGTATGTCATAACAAACTACTGTTCTTTCACTACATATCAAGTAATGAAAATAACTCTACTTCTGGGTCCGGATCTTCACGCTAAAATATAATCTCTCATTCTCGTCTTGACCCTGATCCTGTCCACTTGTTGTCATGCACACATACAAACACAACAATAGCCGGATAACTCCTGTGAGAATAATATTCTCAGTATAAACAACGTATACATGCCACCATATAAAAGCGTACAAGAAAGCATATAACTGTATCAATCTGAAACATAAAATGATATAAAACTATAAATCAAACTAATATCGCTGACTCGACTCTGATCTTGTCTAGTCTAGAGATCCTGGTTCACTGACGTCGGCATACTATATCGAATCTCAGCAATAGAAGTCGATCTAATTCTAAGCAACATCGATATAAACCAAACATCTAATGTCTAGGCACCTCTGCCTAAGACTTGGCACATATACTAATGACTCGTTCTCGACATCTATATTATATTCTCTGCTATTCTATAAGTCAATAGAATAAGCACATTATACAAATATTACAAAAGTATTAAAACAATATCAAACAAGTATGTGATTTAGGGAAACTCAAGTCAAGTCTAACTCAAGTCAAATCTCCCGGTTAACATTGGTTTATACCTTTTGTTGTGTCGGGTTCTAACTCTGTTCTGTCGGTGAATTTTCAATACCAATCTGGTATAACATATTCGAAGAATACCATATCAACATATACCCCAAACAATACTCGATATAATTCAGAATTCAATCTAATTCTATTTCGATGACATAACGGCGCAGTCTCAGTATACCGGTAATGCCAACAACATGAAACCAATCTCAACATCTCATAATCAATCAATAAGCGTAATACCAATACCAAATCTGTATAATCTAAATCAAATCAAATCTGAAAAATCATAACAATTCCATATTGTATTCGTTCTTCAATTCGGTTTCGATTATACAATGTCTAATATCTCAAGAACATCATATATTAATCATGTCTGATTTTTCCCCTATCACAATTTCGAATCATAACAAAACATAAGAAAATTTACGTCCTTGTGAAAAGCCTTTGACAAGAGGAGCACGGAACTAAACTCGGATCTAAATTCTGACTGACGGATCTTGCATAATCACAAATCTAAAATATGAAAAGGCGTAAGGATTTTCACGGAGTTTTCTCGGTTTTCTTTCTGCTACATTGTGAAGGAATGAAGACTTAGTACATATATATTGCATGAGAATGTACGGGTGACTCCATCATCTTGCTGCACGTCTCGCGTATATGCGCGACCTTCTTCGGCGCATATGCGCGAGACATTCTATCTCGGCAGATCGCGCATATGCGCGCACCATCGCCGCGCATATGCGCGAGACCTACTGTCTCGGCTGCACATGCTCGCGCATATGTGCGGCGCATTTACTTCGCGCATATGCGCGAGGTTCTCTGACTGCCTCGCGCATATGCGCACATCGGTGTCGCGCATATGCGCGAGGTGTTCTGTCCTCGCACAAACGATATCACATGCCAACTCAAATCAAGTTTCGGAGTGTCCTTCATAATCATATCAATTCATAAATCAATCATCTCGAATTAACAGGATAATAAATCTCAGACATTACAGTCATTATCTCCCAACAAGTATCAAGTTCTTTTCTTGACACATACCTAAACCACTTATTCTTGACACATGTTAAACTTGTTATTGACAAATATCTAAGTTTAAATTTAAATCAAATTTTTTTATTCAATATTTATTTTATCATATTTTATGTATTATTTTTATTATCAAATTTAACTTAAATATGTATTTTTTTTTTGTATTTCTATACATTTTTATTGAAATGCTAGTATATAAAATTTTATTATTTTATTTACTTATTATTTTAGAAACATGTTTTATGTGTTTGTAATGTTCAATATAAATTTATTTAAATTTCATTTGTAGGATGATAAATTCATTTCAATAAATTATTTTAATTTATTTCATTCTGTTATGATCAAACGCTAATTATTGTGAAAAAAATTATAGTTGTTAATCAATGCATATTTTTATTTCTTTATACTTATGACAGCGTAGAATGCACCTACTTGATTGCTAATAGGTCGAGCTGTTAGGCTCATGAGTCCGAGGATATGCGTGTCTATCTGCTGGTGTTGTCTCATATCTATTAGAGACCAATCTTACTCTTTTCTTATTGTTAGTCATGTCCCCAACAGAGACAATATCATCCGTTAAAATCTAACATTACTTTTTAAGGTCCATCTAGCCAACCGAATCAGGCGCAACGTCTGCTTCCCACACAAGAACTTTCCAGCAGGTCACTCATTCCAGTACTACTCTCATTCATATACGTTTAACCAAATATCCCCCAAGTATAGAAATATGCTTCTTGGGATACTTGAATTCATAGCCTAGCTTTGATATCAAGTGTTAGTATTAAACTCTTCTTACTAGGCCAAAAACTATAGTTGTTAATTAAGACACAATTTTATTTCCTTATACTTGTTATAGCACATAGTGCACTTACTTGAATGTTAATGGGTCGGCTGTTAAGTTCTTAAGTTCGAGAAGGTGCGTGTCAATCTGCTGGTGTTGTCTCATATCCCTACGAAATCAATTATTTCCTTTCTCTAAAGTCGGACTTGTTCCCATAAGAGATTGTATTTTCCGTTAAGATATAACGTCACTATTTTACGGTCCACCTAGCCAATCAGATCAAGCGATGCAACGTAAGCAGTTTGACGTATAAGAACTTTTTAGAAGGTCATTCATCTAAGTATTACTCTTCAGTCATGCACACTTAACCAAACACATTCCAACTCTTTTAGACATTGAGTAAATTAATGGATATGACAAATTATTTATATATGCCAAATCTTTTTGACTGAACTAAATAATTGTATTTAATTATTATTATTTAAATCTATTATTTAAAATTTGACTCAACATTTCAAAAATTTTGGAGTGTTACTTTATTTTCCCACCTTTTCTCAATGAAAAAATGTACCCACGGAACGTGGTTTTCTATAATCAGTCACACAATAAGCCCATACATAAATATAATTATAAGACTGGATCATAATACATATATAAATATATATATATATATATATATATATATATATATATATATATATATATATATATATATATATAATGAAAAACAAGATACAATATAATTACCAGTAATACAGAAGTACATCCATCATCAGGTAAAATGATATATTTGAAATTTAACATAAATTATAGGCTAATTGGATAAATTAATTGAAGACCAAAATTGATTATGCTACTTTCCAAGAGGCCTTTTAAGAAAATCACTCGTCTTCTTACAGGAAAAGAGGAAATAAATTACTCTAGAACCCTGAAAATACATAGTAAAATTTCAAATTTGCTCAATATTACAACATCTTTGCTTCAAAAAAAGACAAAACACTACGAAGATCCTCCAACTTGACTAGTTCTTTTCCGAACTGCCTGAAGCCTCTTCTTGCCAAGTTGCTTGCCACTGCTTATCATAGAATGTCGACTCTTCCCACAATTTCTTCAATGTTTCTACGTCATCGTTCTTTCTGATCAGAAGAACACCAGCAACAGCCACGAATAACAGCAGTTTGCAGAAGAAGTTGTTCATTTGATCGACAAGCCCGAGTCCGGTTAAACTATCAACCAGATATGTCATAAAGAATCCTATCATTGCAGCACGGCCTATAGGACATTATTCAAAGTTACTAGATATGACACCAAATTCCATATCTGATAATCACGATGAAATTCAAATCTTTTTAAAATATTCAATGATCTAAACACTATATTTCGATCGCTCGATCACATTGGCTAACACATAAGACAACAGGGTCATTTGAGGGTCCCGAAATATTTTATCGTGAGAAAATATTACCTCCCATGTTTACGGCAATATATTTTCACATATATAAAGAGGTGATGATTGTATTAATAACTTAGATATATTACTATTAATGTATTGTGTCGTGGAGATAGACTTTTATAGGTGAATAACGCAAACCATGTATGTGTTATAATTCCATCTTCAGAATATGTACACTATTTTTAAAATTCAACATTGGTGTAACTCAAAATTTTGAACCGTTCATTATGGTGCATATTGATAGCACTAAAAAGGGGGAGAGTAAACTTGCAAACCATTGAGGAGTTCAGCTTCTGGGAGATGAAACCTCTTGGTCCATGCCCACCAAGGAATAATGGAGGTGTCAAAAATAATAGGGTTTTCGTTGGTGGATGATGTTGGATTCTCTGTCATCCACTTTCTCCTCTTCACTTCTGCAAACATTTAACAATATTTAGAGTTTTTAGAGATCAAGATCTGGGAAAGATTTCAAAATATAAATGCATAGAATTCTACCAACATATTATTTTCATAAAGTTTGCCTGGAAACCACAAGATCGTAGAACTCGAGATGTCAGCAATAGTCTCGGACAGATTCATGTGTCATTTTCTGAATATTACTTCTTTGGTGTGAGCTATAACCCAAACCATAACAAGAAAGTGTTCCAACTAATCTTATTTCCATCATCCATGACATGTTGTCATGAGCTTATCCAGTACTAAGATTTTTAGACACCAAGATACCTCAAGATTCACTAAATACGGATTGAAATGTAGCCATTTTAAGCACTACAGGAAAGCTGAAAATCCATTTGCCAATATGGGTCACTTAACCCAAGCTTAATACTCGTCACCTTTTTGCTTCGATTCCATATGGAATATTGCAATTAATCTAATTCAAGAACCAAAGAAGAAAAATCCACAATTCAAGTCTATGCCGGGTAAATACACGTCCTGTTATATGCTACCAAGGTGAAAATCATTACAAGATTCACAAGATCCCATTTACTAGCATCAATAGCTTAGAGTTCGGATTGCATAATTACTAGGTTGAATCATCTTAATAAAAAGTAAAAACTTAATGCTATGTTCTCCGAAACCATGTCAATTCATAGAAAGATCGAACAGTTCACTATTTTTATATTTATTTTTTTGAAAAAGAGTTCACTTTTTCATTTTAATTTTTTTAAATAAATGGAACTCTATTTGTAAGAAGATTACGATAAAACAAACTGATCCTTCAGTTCCAAGGGCAATTAAGCAACCAATTTAAACAAAAAAATTCGTTTGTCTCATCTCCATAATCGGGAAGAAGTTTTCAGGAAAGAAATAAAAATAAAAATATAACTGGAAACAGGCACAACATGTATAGTTAATGGTCCAACCATCAAAGAATCATTAAATCAATACTTAGCCAGAAATTGATAAATAAACACTATAGCTTCAGTAACTCAACACCACTGACCTTAAACTTTATTTTCCTTCCATCTAACTTTTAAACAATGAATAAAAGTTGATACAAGTTTCCCGAGAGAGTTAAAAGATCAAATAATCAATAATCCTTACAAAAATACTTCAATGAGAGTAATATATAAGAACTTAACATCATTGAAAATAATCAAAAGGTGCAAAATTTTGTTTAAAAATGCAAGATCTGACCCAAAACACATTACGTTAACCCGTCGCCTCCCTCAACTATATCAATGGAGGACCCCAAAAATAAGAGGGGCCTAAGTTACTGTGAGTGAGCAGCACTTCAAATTTTAGATAAATTTTCTTGAAAAATGAAGGGATTTTTTTTGCAGGTTACACTCCACAAAATCCACAATTCATTTTAAAGAATTTGCAAGAATATTACATATAAGAGAGTGCGTGAGTGAGAGGCGTAAGTAGAAATTCAATCACCAGCATCAATCACAGCATCCCAATCAGTCTTTCCATCCTTAGCAAACTGCGCCAGATCCCAAGTCCCTCCAACCCATCTCGGGTCCTCAAATCCCTTCACACCCTCCGCAATGTCCGCCACCACTGCCGGCGACGGCAAAGGTGACGGCGGGGACCCATTTGAAACTACATTCGCCTCAGCACTCGAAGGAGTCTCCTCCGGCACGGTAGCAGCCACACCAGACACACCATCAGCACCCACTAACAAGTGAAAGTTGCAATTTTTCTTGACAGTAAGAAAAAGATTCGTTCTTGGAGTGAAAAGGGTTCTTCCCTGAGAGTTTGCAGGAGGTGAAAGAGATGGCAGCTTTGGAGGTGTTGCTGAGAAAATGGTCATCGACATGACTGCGATTTGGGGCTCGGAGTAGTAAATTCGAGGGCAATTTAGAGGAGAAAGGGTGATGTTTTCGGAGTAATATCAGCCGCAGAAATCTGCTGGGAAATGTATTTGTAGGTAGCTTTCGCTTACAATAGGTGTACTGCGTCGATGGGTTTATTAAGAGCTGCCCACTCCACCTTGTGCGACGAAGGTGTTCTATATTTCGAAATAAAAAGATTTAATTATAATCACTAACTAAATAAAAATATATGATTTGATTCAAAAATAAATAAATAAAAATATATGAATAAATTATAGTGCGTGACATAAATCTCATCCAACAGAGAAGACGTAGGTTTTATCACATGTTAAAGAAAAAATCATTCATCCTATTGTAATAAAAAGAAGTTGGTGGAAGCTTGTATGAAGTCTTCGTATCCCTCCTAAAGTTCGTATTTTTCTTTGGCGAATATCTCGAGACTATATCCCACAACACAGAACTTGAAGATGCATCATGTGCCTATTCAAGTATTTTCACTTTGTGTAAATCTCATTTTGCCGTCGGCAAATGTGCAAATATAGATGGTGGCATTAAATGAGGTGGATGGTGTGAACAAACAATCAAATAACATATTTTGTTTGGCAGTAAATTTGAAATTTCTGACGAGGACTTCACACTGGAATGATGCATCATTTGGCGTTTCAATGTATCTCTTCATCAAGTTGTTTTTCTCATTTTATAACATTTGAGTGCTTAGTTTTACGATATTTGTGAGTTGAGAGAGTGTATGTTCTTTGTGAAAACACATTAAGTAGTTGTACACCATAAAATATCATAGTGAAATTCTTGGCTATAGCAGACGAAGAACTATCAAGTATCTCTGAGAATAAAAAAAACAATTTATCTAGGATACTTTGACAAAGATGTACGAGATCAAGTCACTACACAAAAAGATTTTCCTAAAGAGAAGACTTTATATTCTTCGGATGACAGAATCCTCGTCGATCACCGACCATATCAACACAATAAATACTATGCTTGCCCAACTCATTTTTATGGGGCATAAAATAGAGAAAAATGAACGTACAGAGCTTCTACTTCAAAGTTTACCATATTCATATGATCAAATTGTCATAAACTTAACCAAAAATATTATTATGGGCTCTAAAATTCGACGATATTTTAACTGTGGTTCTCGGAGAATAAAGTCGGCGCAAGAATATGGAAGATAGGTTGGTAATTTCGAAATAGGCAGATGTTTTACTAATGCTAAGAGGAAGATTTATGGACCGTGGCTTTAGTGGGAACCAAAGACAATGTAGATCAAAGTTGAGAAATAAGAATAAAAATATTTACTGTTTTAAATGTGGAGGTAAAGGGCACTTTAAGAAAGAGTGTACGAGTATTGAGAAGAGTTCTCAAGAAAATATGGTCAGAACTTCAGGCGGTGGTGAAATATTATTCAGCGAAGGGGCAACAGTTGCAGAAGACAGACACAATTTTTGTGACATATGAATTATAGATTCGGGAGCGACATGGCACATGAACTCTCGGAGAGAATTGTTTGATCATTATGAACAAGTCTCAGTAGGATCTGTATTCATGAGAAATAATCATACCTTAGAAATGGTTGAGGTCTGTACAATCAAAACAAAAATGTTTGATAGCAACATTCGCACCATACAGGAGGTACGATGTGTGAAGGGATTGACGAAAAATCTTTTGTCATTGAGAGAATTGGATAATATCAGGTGCAAAACTTGTATCGAAAACGAGATCATGAAAATTTTAAAGGGTGTGCTTGTGGTTATGAAGATGGAAAAAATTGCTGCAAATCTGTATGTACTTTTGAGAGAAACACACAAAGAGGCGGAACTAATTGCTGCATCAATTAGTTCAGGGGAAGAATTAACAGTGTTATGGCATAAAAAGCTCGAGCATATGTTAGAGCGAGGGTTGAAAATTCTCTCAGAATGGAAGCTGCTGTCGAGACTTACAGAATGAAGTGGCAAAGCGAATGAATAAGACCTTGTTGGACAGAACAATAGCCATGTTGAAGACTACGGGTCTAGATTAGTCATTTTGGACGGAAGCAGTCAAAATCGCTTGGTATATTATCAATTGTTCTCTTTCAGTGGCGATTAATCTGAAAACTCCGATGGACATGTGGACTGGGAAGCCGACTGATTATTCTCATTTGCATACATTTGGAAGTTTTTTCTATGTTTTGTACAATGATGAAGAATGATCGAAGTTGGATTCGAAATACAGAAAATGTATCTTCTTGGGTTATGCTGATGGAATAAAGGGTTTTGCTTGTGGGATTCTACTGTCCATAAGCCTGTCATCAGCAGAGATGTTCTCTTAGAGGAAGATAAAGTAAAGGCAGACAAAGGAACGCTGAATTCAGAAACTACTATATTGCAAGTGGAAAAAAATACGGAAAAATTTCAAATTTATTGTAAAGCAGTACCAGAGCACGAAGAACAAGAACATGTTGAGTTTTAGGTTTCCAATGTGAGGCAGTCATATCGAGACAGAAGACCACCTGGTTGACTTTCAAATGATGCCACTGAAAGCAATATTGCATATTGTCTATAATCAGAGTATGGTGAGCCATTGAGTTTCCACGAGGCTACTCAAAGCTTTGATGTATCATTTTGGATGATAGCAATAGAAGAAGAGTTGGAGGCATTAGACAAGAATAAAACATGGGATCTTGTTACACTACCACGAGGAAGAAAATCCATTGGAAACAGATAGATCTATAAAATCAAGTGTGATGGCAATAACTAAGTGAAGCAGTATCGTGCTAGATTGGTAGTAAAAAGGTATGCCCATAATGAAGGCATTGACTTCAATGAAGACAATATTTCTTCATGGAGATCTTGAAGAAGAAATCTATATACTCCAGCCAGAAGGTTTTGTGGAAAAAGGCAAAGAGAACGTGGTTTGCAGGTTGAACAAATCTCTGTACGGTCTCAAATAGGCTCCGGGGTGTTGTAACAAGAGATTTGATTCCTATATCATGAGCCTTGGATACAACAGAATGAATGCAAATCCTTGTACATATTTCAAGAGGTCTGATGATGATTATATCATTTTGCTGTTGTATGTGGACGACATGTTAGAGCAGGCCCCAACAAAGATCATGTCCAAAGATTGAGAGCACAGTTGGCTAGGGAATTTGATATGATGGACTTGGACCAGCAAACAAGATTCTAGGGATGCAAGTTCACCGAGACAGAAGTAACTTAAAGATTTGCCATAAAAATTATTTGAATAAAGTCTTCTGACGCTTCAACATGTAAAATAGTAAGCCAATCTCGACCCTCTTCCTATTAATTTGAAGTTATCCTTCAAGATGTGTTCTAGCAATGAAACAGAGATGATGGAGATGTCTCGAATACCATCTGCATCATCAGTGAGAAGTTTGATATTCGTTATGATCTGTACAAGGCTAGAAATTTCTCAACCAGTGGGAGCAGTTAGTCGGTATATGACAAATCCTGGACGAGAGCATTGTCAAGAGGATTCTTATATACATTAAGGGTACCTCAAATGCTGCACTATGTTACGGACGATCAGATTTTACATTCATGAGCTATGTCGATTCAGATTATGTAGGTGATCTTGGTAAGAGAAAACTAATATTGGTTATGTGTTTACACTTGCAGAGGAATCACTAAGCTGAATTTGAAAACAGCAAACAGTTGTGGCGTTATCTACAACGTTGGCAGAATACATGGAAGCTACTCAAACTTGCAAGGAGGCAATGTGAATTAAAAGGTTATTGGCGGAGTTCAGACACAAACAAGAGAATGTTTCTTTGTTTTGTGACAGTCAGAGCGCCTTACACATCGCAAGGAATCCGCATTTCATTCCAATATTGAACACATTGGAGTTCAATCACCTTGTTTGAGAAGTAGTAGAGGAATGAGGTGTCGATATACAGAAGATACATACAAATGATAACATAGATGCTTTTTTTTACCAAACCAATGAATATTGATAAGTTTAAGTGGTGTATATCCTCAAGTGGCCTATTGAAAATGTAAGTAGCAGGAAATGACAAGATTGAAAAGATGTTTTGATTCTCAATCAAATCTCCAAGTGAGAAGGTGGCATTAAATGAGGTGGGCGGTGTGAACAAACAATCAAAGAACACGTTTTGTTAGGAAGCAAATTTGAAATTTTGGGCGAGGGGTTCACACTGAAATGATGCTTAGTTTGGCATTTCAATGTATCTTTTCATCGAGTTCTTTATCTCATCTTATAGCATTTGTGTGATTAGTTCTATAATATTTTTGAGATATTTGTTCTCTTACATTAAAAGAGTGTGTGTTCTCTTTAGAAACACAATGAGTTGTTGTACATCATAAAATATTATAGTGGAATTCCTTTCATCTTGTCTGTGGTTTTACCCTAATAATTTTCGAGAGTTTTCCACGTAAATCTCGGCGTCCAATTTATTTTTTATTTTCATATTATTATCTCAAGTTGCAGCACATGGGACAGACATTTGCAACTACTAGTCATTGCGTTCTGTTTTGTGATGTGGTTGAGAAGTGGTGGAAAAATACCTTGTTCTGGCCATATCTTTGTAGCCTTCAAAATGCAACTTTTCTGGATTGCGGTTCAGTGTTGTTGATGGAGCTAAAAAAGTTGGATTTTTAGTTGTTTATTGTTGTATGTTGGGGTGTTTGGTCTGAAGTATGTAAGTATATGTTAGGTAAAGTGGGGTCAACGTATTTAATACTAAACATGTCAAATTTGAAGAGTTTATTGGTGGTCGGCAGAAAAGGAAAACAATTTCCTTTGTTCATACAAAGGATTGCACCTATAAATAAGTGCATCATTCATATTGTAAATATCATCCCAAAATCAAAAGCTTTCAAAGCTTAGAAAAATAGAGAGAGCATTTGAGTGTTGAGTGTTCTCTTTTGTGAGTTGGAGAAAATATTTTTCTCGATTATACTCGGGTTGAGAGTGTGAGATATTTAATGTATTGTTATATACACTTGTTGTAATATTTCTCCTTTTATAAAAGATCTGCAGTAACTTCGTGGACGTAGTCTATATTGGGTGAACCACATAAATCTTTGTGTTTTTGTTGATTATTTTATTCCGTATTTTTGGGTAATATTACCATCGTGATCGGCATCGCTTCGGTATAATTACCCTCAACAACTGGTATCAGAGCCTTGTTGTGAAAATTCTTAAGAATTCTGAGGATGCTATGTGGTTGCAGCTTTGTCTGATCTTCCACATCAGAAAAGATTTTTTAGATTTTTTGCTAAGGCAAGAGAAATTATGGCCGGAAATGATGGATCAGGACCGAGAATCAACAAGTTCGACGGAACAATGAGTTCAACACGATTGTTTCTCAGCTAACATTGGTTGAAATTAATTTTGATGATGAGATTCATGCACTTATTCTTTTGGCGTCTTTACCAAAATGTTTGGCAACCAATGCAGGCAGCGGTTAGAAATTCTGTTGGGGAAAAGAAAGCTACAATTCAATGATGTCAAAGATCAAATTCTTGCTGAAGAAATTCGCAGGATGGATTCGGGTGAAGGAACATCATCGAGATCTAATTTAGATCTAGAGAACAAAAGAAGGGACATGAGTGGCGAAAAGAGTTGTAACCGATGGTGCGGTAGGTGCAAGTCAAGAAATGGAAAAGACAAAAGTAACTTTGAAAAGAATTTGAAGTGCTGGAGCTGTGGTGAAACTGGTCACTTGAAAAAGAACTGCAAATCAACGAAGAATAATGCAAATGCTGTGACTGAGGAAGTACGTGATGTTATACTACTATCCATGGAAATCTCGGCTGATTCTTGGGTTATGGACTCAGGAGCTTCGTTTTATACCACCGGTAATCGTGATGTATTCGATAATTACACCGCTGGAGATTACGGAAAATTTTTCCTGGTTGATGGAAAACCTTTGGAAATAGTTTGTATGGGTGATGTCCGGATGAAGATGCCAAATGGATCTGTCTGAAAAATCAACAAAGTTAGGAATGTACTGAAATTAACAAGAAATCTGATCTCGGTTGGACAGCTCGATGACGAAGGCCATAATGTGACCTTTTGGCTCCTCGAAATTAAACAAAGGAGCCATAATTGTTGCTCGAGGAAAGAAAACTGGAACACTTTATATGACTTCCAGTTGCAGAGATACATTAGCAGCCGTGGATGCTGGATCAAATTCAATTCTATAGCATTGTAGGCTTGGGCATATGAGTGAGAAGGGAATGAAGATGCTTGTATCAAATGGGAAGCTACTAGAATTAAAGACCGTTGAACACAAGCTATGTGAAAGCTGTATCTTTGGAAAACAGAAAAAGTGAGCTTTTCAAAAGGCTGTAGAGAACCGAAAGCAGCAAAGTTGGAGCTGGTTCATACTGATGTATGGGGATCATCTCCTGAGAAATCCCTTGGAGGCTCAAGATATTATGTCACATTTATCTAAGATTCGAGCCGGAAAGTTTGGGTTTATTTTCTAAAAAATAAATCTGATGTTTATGAGACCTTTAAAAGGTGGAAAGCCATGGTTGAGAATGAGACCAACTTGAAGGTGAAGTGCTTACGGTCTGATAACGGTGGTGAATATTAAGATGATGAGTTCAAGAAATATTGTGCACAGAACGGGATCAAGATGGAGAAAACTATTCCTGGTACACCTCAATAGGATGGTGTAGCCGAAAGGATGAACATTACCCTCAATGAACGTGCTAAGAGCATGAGACTGCATTCTGGATTACCAAAATCATTTTGGGCTGATGCTGTTAACACTGCAACATATCTGATCAACAGAGGACCTTCGATACTGCTTGACTGCAGAATACCTGAAGAGGTATGGAGCGGCAAAGAAGTAAACCTTTCTTTCTTGAAAGTGTTTGGATGTTTATCTTATGTTCATATTGACTCAGCTAGCAGAACAAATCTTGATCCGAAATTAAAGTAGTGTTTCTTTATTGGTTATAGAGATAATGAGTTTGGTTATCGTTTCTGGGATGACCAAAACCAGAAAATCATTTGGAGCAGAGATGAATCTTCAATGAGCAAGTTCTTTACAAGAACAAATCAGACATTGGAACTGAAGATGAAAGTTCTGAAGTAAAGAATAAAGATGAAGTGCCATTGATAGATATTCCTGTGAATGAATAAAAAAGCAATAACTAGGAAAACGAAGAATCAACTGCACAAGATGATGACCCACAAACTCCGGTGATTGAACTCAGGAGATCTTCGAGAACAATTAGACCACCTGAGAGATACTCCCCTGCACTTCACTATATTTTACTGACATACAAAGGTGAACCAGAGACCTATGAAGAGGCTATGAAAATTGGCGATTCAATCAAGTGGGAGTTAACCATGGAAGATCAGATGGATTCACTGTCATCCAACCAGATGTGGGAGTTGACAGAACTTCCGCAAGGTAAAAAGGCATTACATAAAAAGTGGGTGTACTTGTTAAAAGAAGAACATGATGGTAGCAAGAGGTACAAATCAAGACTTGTTGTAAAAGGTTTTCAACAAAAGGAAGGCGTTAATTACACAAAGATTTTATCTCCAGTGGTTAAGTTAACCACAATTAGGACTGTACTCGGATTAGTGGCAAAATAAGATTTACGTCTGGAGTAGCTAGATGTAAAGTCTGCGTTTTTTCATGGTGGTCTAGATGAAGAAATTTATATGAAGCAGCCACAGGACTTTGAAGTACGGGGAAAAGAGAAAATGGTGTGCAAACCTCATAAGAGCTTGTACGATCTCAAACAAGCTCCAAGACAGTGGTAAAAGAAGTTTGATGGATTCATGAGTAATAATGGTTTCCTGAGGTGTCAGACTGATTATTGTTGTTACGTGAAGAAGTTTGATGGTCCTTATATCATTCTACTGCTATTTGTAGATGATATGTTGATAGCAGGAGCTTGTCTGGAGGAGATTGATAAACTCAAGAAAGAGTTATCAAAAGAATTTGCTATGAAGGATTTGGGTGCTGGAAACCAAATCCTTGGAATGAGTCTTAAGAGATCGGGTGAACGGAATCTTGAAGTTATCTCAAAAAGAGTACATTAAAAAGGTGGTTTAGAAGATTTAACATGAATGAAGCTAAATATGTGAGTACTCCTTTGGCTAGCCATTTTAAACTAACCAATGCACAATCACCTTCGACGGAGCAGGAACGGGCTCATATGAACAATGTTCATTATGCTTCTGCGGTTGGAAGCCTCATGTAGGCAATGGTGTGCACTAGACCAGATATAGCACATGTAGTGGGAGTTGTGAGCAGGTTTATGAGAAATCCAGGAAAACAGCACTAGGAAGCAGTTAAATGGTTTCTGAGGTATTTGAAAGGTACTGCTAGTTTGTCTTTATGCTTCAGAAGGTAAAATTTGGTCTTACAAGATTTTGTCGATGCCGACATGGGTGGAGACCTAGATGGCAGAAAAGTACTACTGGGTATGTGTTCACATTAAGTGGTACGGTTGTAAGCTGGGTGTCTAAACTGCAAAAGATAGTTGCGCTTTCAATTATTGAGGCTGAGTACGTTGCTGTAACAGAAGCTAGCAAGGAGATGATATGGTTGAAATCCTTTTTGGAAGAATTGGGTCAGAAGCTTGAAGATAGCACATTACACCGTGACAGTCAGAGTACTATTCATTTAGCAAAAAATTCTGTTTATCATGCCAGGACAAAGCATATACAGGCTAGATAACATTTCATCATATCAGAGCTAGAAGATGGAGTCTTGATGCTAGAGAAGATTCCTGGAAGTAAAAATTCAGCTGATATGCTCGCGAAGATGGTAACAATTGACAAACTGAAGTTGTGTTCAACTTCAGTTGAACTGCAAGTATAAATGGAGATATATGAGCTGCTCTGCAATGATGGCGTGAAGACATGATTGAAATCAAGTCTTCAAGTGGGAGAAATGTTAGGTAAAGTGGGGCCAACGTATTTATACTAAACGTGTCAAATTTGAAGAGTTTATTGGTGGCCGCAGAAAAGAAAAACAATTTCCTTTGTTCATACAGAGGATTACACCTCTAAATAAGTGCGTCATTCGTATTGTAAATATCATCCCAAAATCAAAAGCTTTCAAAGCTTAGAAAACTAGAGAGAGCATGTGACTGTTGAGTGTTCTCTTATGTGAGTTGGAGAAAATATTTTTCTCGGTTATACTCGAGTTGAGAGTGTGAAATATTTAATGTATTGTTATATACACTTGTTGTAATATTTCTCCTGTTAGAAAAGATCTGCAGTAGCCTCGTGGTTGTAGCCTATATTGAGTGAACCACATAATCTTTGTGTTCTTGTTGATTATTTTATTCTGTATTTTTGGGTATTATTACCATCGTGATCGGCATCGCTTCGGTGTAATTACCCCCAACAGGTTACTCACTCAGCAAAATCCCATCCAATGGAATTGAAAGCTGACTGGTTTGTTCAAAGCTAGATGCTTTTCGCTTGGACTATATCAGATGTGCAAGCTTGCAGCTAGGGATGTAAATAAGCCGAGCTGTTCGCGAGTTTTTCGGATCTCGGCTCGTTAAAAAGCTCGTTCGGGCTCGTTCGTTAAGCTTATCGAGCCGAGCCCGAGCCTTATTTTGGGCTCAACAATTTTGTTGAGCCGAGCTTGAGATTAATGATGTTCGGCTCGTTAGCTCGTGAACATGTTCGATAATAGGTTCGTGAGCTCAAAATTGAGCTCGGCTCGTTTAGCTGGCTCGTGAGCTCGAGCTCGAGCTCGGCTCGTTTAAGTGGTTCACGAGCTCGGGTTCGAGCTCGACTCGTTTAGGTAGATCGTGAGCTCGAATTTGAGATAATTAATGAGTTATAATATTAAAATAATTATGTATGATAAATAATAATAAATTAAAAATCTATACATATTATAAAAGTGTGAATTAAGGTCAAAGTTATTTGTTTTTATTTGCTTGTAGATGAAGTGAACATATATTTTTCACAAAATATTAAATTGAATATGATTTGTTTTATTATGTAAATCTATAATCTTTTGAATGAGTTATATATGCAAGAAGTTTCTCAGAAAAAAATAATATATACAAATTTAATACTTCCAATAATATAGTATGAAATATAAAAAAAAATTATGTTATCTTAATTTTGAATTTTTTTATTTAAATAACATATTGCATAAATATGTTATATCATTAAAGAGTTGAACACTTTTTGATAAATATAATAAAATATTAATTAAATCATATTTTGTCAGTTGTCTAGAAGATAGAATAACCAAAATTCATTGATTTTATTTGCTTGTAGATTAAGTTAAAATATTTACAAAAAATAAATATAATTTGTAGAATACTTAAATAACAAAATTCTTTGATTTTATTTGCTTGATGAAACAAATTTTTTTCTACAAAACACTTAATTGTGTGGAGATTTGTAGAGACATCAAATAGAGAAGAATATACATTTGTTCTCATAAGATTTGCTAATGAAGATGGCGAGAATATTGTTTTTCAAAGAGAAAAAAAAATTGATGACAAAAAAAATCGTGAAAGCAATATAAATTGAAAATATAAAAGAAGAAAAAATTTGACGCAATAATTTAATTTAAGGTTTAGAATATATTATGTATATTATATTTTTATTTTTGATAAATCAATAACACGTGATAAAATAAGTGGTCAACATTATGTATTATACTTTTTTCTTCTCTCAAATTTAATTTTAATACCTATTGTGATATCAATTTTATATTATATTTTCTCCAATGTCTAATTTATACAAAATTATAATATTTATTACTAATATGTTTTTCAACAATTATTAATTTATTTAGATTGTGCTTGGATAAATTGATTTCAAATTTATGGATTAGAATTATAATTGTATTGTTAACAATGAAACAATATATCAAATCTTGAATCTACACATTACTTATTTACATATTATTATTTATATAAAGTAGAATAAATTTCAAATAACATTATTATTTTGTGGACTTGAACAATATCATAACTAACATGAAATACTACTATATAAACATGAAATGAGTGGATTTGAAGTTTATGATGTTACATCTCTAAATAACAAAAATACATTTGAATGTATTGAAATCCATGGATTTGAAATAATTCGAATCAAGAATAACCTTAGATTTATAAACATAAAATGTTTTAAACAAATATCTTTTGCAATCATTTTATAATACATATAGTATAAATTATATTACATTGAATTTCCTACGGATAATGCTAAAGGTACAACTAATATATAGTATTGCGATATTTACAACAATT
The DNA here is from genome assembly GCF_022965805.1 of Primulina eburnea. Classification (NCBI taxonomy): domain Eukaryota; kingdom Viridiplantae; phylum Streptophyta; class Magnoliopsida; order Lamiales; family Gesneriaceae; genus Primulina; species Primulina eburnea. The sequence goes on from NC_133114.1 coordinate 23,908,522, forward strand.
ATATAATGAGATTTTGTTATTATCTAATGAGATTTTATATTTAATTTATCATGAGATTTTGATAAATGAAATTTCTATTGATTTTTTTTTTTTTTGAATTGTAAGAATTATTGTATAAATTTGGTTGCACATAGCATTACTCATTTTTATCGACTAATATAGCATGAAATCATTAATATATATTTTTTTGTAAATTAATCTCTTCTGATCTCATTTCTTTAAGAACAATTATTGATAATAGAAATGTATTTTCACGTGCGTCGCACGTATCTTTACCTAGTTATATTAAAAATGTGAATGTTATGGCAATAATCACTAGTAGAAAAATCGGATTTTATTTCGGCAGGCTTTACTTCGGCAATAATAAATTACGAAGTAATACATTACAAATAACTTCAGTAATAACACAAGCGAAGTGAAATAATATATTTTAGGAAAATGCTATGTGTACATAATAGGTTACATAGAGGCTTACATGTAATTATTAATTAATTATTAAATTACAAATAAAACCCTCACCCTAAATTAATAGACTACCTATTCTATTAATTATTTCTTCTCCTATCTCAGCCCTCACTCCAAATCGATTGACCGTATCTTTCTTCTCCTCTCCCAACCCTCGCTTCCAAATCCATATGCGGTAAAGATGAAGAAAAAATCGAGATCATAGAAATATTCTATTGCTTATCGAGACGACCATCTATTCTCTCTGTTTTACATCTTTATTACTGTAAATTAAGGTTAGTTTGTTTCTTCCAATTTGTTGTTTCGTTTGTTTTAGATGTAGATTCGTAAAAGAGATTGTAGATTGTTTCGTTTGTCTAATTCTAATTTTGGCAATATAATAATTTATTATTGTACTTACAATCATTAATTTTTTTAATTTTAAAAATCATTACTATTAATTTTTTATATGATTTATTAAATATTGAAAAATATAATATTTATCAAAATATATATTTTTTTTAAAAAAATTGTATTATAAATCTCAGGACTTGCATTAAAAAAAACAATTTAATATTATTGATAGGAGAAGAAATAATGTTGACGAAGTAAAAAAATAAGAAAAATAATTTCATGCTGAAGTAATAAGATGAACCGCGCAGATTAACAAAGGAAACTAAACTATGCTGAACATTTAGCGACTTGTCATTAAAAACCGTCGCTAATTTAATCAGTGACGGTTTGTCGCTTAAAAACCGTCGCCGATTTAATCCGCGACGGTGTGTCGCTTAAAAACCGTCGCTGATTTAATCAGTGACGGTCTTTCAAAATCCGTCGCTAAATGTTCGAGCCGAGCTCCGAGCTTCGTAACTTCCGAACGAGCCGAGCCCGAGCTCGAAACCAAAAGCTCGTAACGAGCCCGAGCCGAGCCCGAGCCTAATACTGTTCGGCTCGGCTCGGCTCATTTACATCCCTACTTGCAGCCCATGAGTCTGAGTGTGGTAGTTCATAAGTGGAAAGCCTTTGTGTGTAAACAGTTGAGGTTAACTATCGATGCGTGATGTAATGCCATCAAGAAAGTAGCCAAAGTTGTGCAGTTTTAAGGAACTTCGAAGGGGAGGTGCTGGGAGCAACAATGAGGATTATCAGATGGTCAGGTTCGGTGGTTTTAGCAGAAATAAAAGTCATTTGCATTGGGATGAACTTCTATAAGCATCATGGTGTCTCGAGCATATACATTTTCTCCGACTCTCTTATTGTGGTTCAGGCAGTACTCCATTGTGGAGAGGACTTAAGCTTGGAAGGAAATCTCATTTATGAGATTCAATCACTTACGAGGCCTCCGATTTTCTTATGATCGATTCAATATATGAAGAGATCGGCAAATGGCGTAGCTCATCATCTAGCACATGAAGCTGTGAATGATGGTATGTCGAAAAATCAAATCATAAATTTAAAGCCTATGGCTATTGACACCGCAATTTCTATGTAATCGGAGATTTTAGACTTGAGACTACAACTTTAGATATGATGGCTCCAGAAAATCAACTTCAAGAAACACTTTAACCCCTCAAAGGTATTATTTATGTGGAGCAAGCAGACCCGAGCCAAGAAATTCAGAAATCACTTATTTGATTTGCCACGGCCTTATCAGCAGCTAGTGGATTTGGAACAGTTAAAATATAAGCAGATAAATACTTCAGCTCAAAATTGTGAAAACAATTCAACGAGAATGGTGCAAAATCAAGGATTGAAAACTATGACAGGTGCAAAAATATATCGGTGGAAGGAAGAGAACCTTGCCAGCTTGGTTGTATCTACGTATAAAATGAGTTGCTGGCTTGCTCGTTGGGAGTATTAATCATTTCAATTTGTTCACAACTTGCTAGTTAATTAAAATGACTTGAATTATATATAAAAAAAAGACTTCAACTTTTTCAAAATTTTGTACGGACTTAGAAATATAGAAGCGCGTGGGTCAAAACGAGTTAGCGAGACGGACAAGCCGAAAACCGTTAGCTAGTTTTTAGTTTTATTAGGCGAGGTGGATCGACCCGACGAACCACGTCTATTTTGACGGCTCTACGTGGAAACAATTATATTTGAAAACAAAACTAGTTAAGCTAGCGAATTAAAAAATTTGATGATAGATGTTAAACTCTCACATGTTACTTTGAAAATAAACAAATTTGTTTAAATTATTTATTGTTTGACTCAAATTTTTGTGTGCGGACGTATCAGACATAGATCATGTCAAAGTGTGATAAAAATTGTGGAAGTCTAACTTCTAACAGGATGTTATGAGTCTTGATTCGACTGTTAGTTGTAACCTCCTCAGATTTGGATGCAACATAATCGAAATTTATCTACTATAATTAAAAAACAAGGAAAAAATTTAGAATTACATGAATACAGGATTATTTAACTATGAATAGGAAACGACAATTCTAATTATAAGATAACAAAGTTAAAATATGAAATCTGAAAGCTAAAATAACTAAACAAATTGATGAAAAGTTGAACTAGGAAAAAAAAACTAGAAATTTGTATATTAAAATTGAAATTTTAGAGATTACACAGATTGAGTGTTGATGGTGTGTTGTTTTTAAGGTTACGCTAACTATAACTTAAGGTTTGTGGGGGCCCTTAGCTCCTAATCGTTATTACAATGCAATCTGATTAGGGTTAATTAATCACAGCGGAAAACGAGTTTAAAATTTCTTTATAATGAGTCCAAAATATCTCTTCTGATATTTAAATACTAAAAATAGTATCTAAATTCAAATCATAAACACGCCCACACATAACTAAAACCAATCACATACAAACAACTCATATCCTCGGGACATGGCCCGGTATATAGATACATATACATATATACTGGGAACAAGACATAAACATAAAACATCAGCCCAAGTTGTGGCACCCTCCAGAAGTACCCTCTCCGGTCTCCTGATATCCTGGAGTACTTGTCATTGTCCACACACAAAGACAACAACAGCCCCCTTGGGGGTGAGCAAAGCTCCGTATGGAACAACCAATCATATATACCACATATATCTAAACAATGATATATGGTATGCAATGCATGTATGTCGTGGAGGTATCAGGTCAAATGCCCATCCACTGAGCACATGTCAGGATCAATCGAATCGCTATCAAATCAAATCAAATCAATGCTCGAGCTGGCACACCGGCCGATATGGGAATACACATATGATAGCGTCGACGAAGCGCCATCAATCCCACATCTCATATCCAATCATATGGGGCCACAATTGTCTATGCTTTACGGGTCATATAATACCAGCATAGCGATTGTGTTCACAAACCCCGGAATCCAATCAAATCATATCAGGGTATCCAAGGATCATAGCTCAACGTGCATGTCATGTATCGATGTATGCATCAAACGATGTGTGTTAACCAAACATTTATTTTATACATCGATATTCAAATCTCAATGTCATGTATGCCACATCAAATCAACAAATAGGCATATAGACACATATTCTCAATCCAATCAATCAAATCATTCCAACATATATCATATAATACAGATACCTGTCGTATGTTACCTGGTCGCAACATACCTCAATTCTTCGTTTCCAGTTGATGTAGCCTGAAGATATCGATATTACACTATATCTACATCAATAGCATACTCATTCCAATCAATAACATACTCCAAAATCATTAATATGAGTTTCAAATATCATTTGAAACTTCAAAAATTCATATCAAATCATAATCATATCATAATTCAATTCCGACTTCGAATACGAGTTTATTGTCGGTTATTCTACCGCATATATAACCGACACATAATTCTTCAATCTCAATCAAATGATTAAAAATTCCCTAATTATAATAAATTAGGAATAATTCAAAATAATATCACTATAATCATTTCTTCTTCGTTAAAATCATACACTATTCAACAATATTCAATTTCTGTATGATTTAACAATTTATCGGATTTATTCCAAAAATCGACGAATTTCAAACATCACCAAAAATATAAAATTTATACCTCAAATCGAAGACCTTGTGTCAACGATCCCAAAACTGAAATCGGTTCGTCGATTAGATAAACCGATAAGTCGCACGATCGAAAAAAAAAATCGAAATCTTTAATCCCTCACCTCTCTTCCCCTCTCTCGTAACTCTATGTGAAATGAAATAGAATTCATTTCATATTTATCTTTTTTTTTATTTTTTTTTTATTTTTTTATATTATATTAATAAAATAAAATAAAATAATATAATATATACTATTTAAAATTTTAACATCGGTATATCCCTTTGGATCAGTCAAACGATCCAATTTTTCAAAACTCAAAACATGAAACTTCTATATCTTTGAGTTTTCTACGTCATATCCAAATCTCAAATCATTTGGGCTTCATATAAAAAAGATATGGCACTATTTACCATTTTGCCCTTAAAATTAATTCATTATTTTTCAACTTATCTACGAAAATACCATCAAAATAAATTGAATATTTTTCAACTTATTTACCAAAATGCCATCAAAGCTATTTTAGTCTCGGGGTCTCACAAGGTTCTTGCTGGCATTATCAGTGATATTTATGGAATCATGGAATGATACTACTAGATGCTCTTACCATGATCCGATAGGTGTAATCAATCTTGATTTTTTAAATTTTTTTATCAAAGGGTCGATGAAAAGAGTGATGCTAAATATGGTAAGCCCGAATAAGAATAAATATTATTCTGAATCACCAGAAGTTGTGAACTCACGACTAGCTATATCTCTGGACCAATGAAGATCTCACAAATATTGAATTGTGTGTTTCCGTGGAGATAATAAAGTTTAAAGAGTTGAATTTGGCGACTATAATTTAATGAAGATCAAACAAATTGCTTATAAAGGAGTTAATTCCATATGTTGGAAATTTTGGAAGTTAGGTTAAATGCTAATTAAGTGAGGAAAGTGGAACGGCATGTTTTGGGATTATTCCATCCTACCCCTGCAGGCAGTGCCTGCAGGGGTACATCTCCGGCCCAATTTTTTTTTTTTTCCCCATGAAGTGGAATCTCAACCATTCATATGGGGTGTGGGCACTGCCCCCACACTCAAGATCGAACGAACCCATGTTTTGGTGAAGAAGTCCACAAAACTCGTGGCTGAAAAAATGGATCAATGAAAATTTTGATCTATTTTCATTATATGAACAAGATTTGTACCCTCAGTGCATCTGCACTGTCTGATAGTCGACCGAGATATAATGAGTTCACATTTATTTATTTAATAAATTTAGATTCCACTAATTGAATAATAATGTTGGTAGTAGTGATTACTATATATATATATATATACATGATTCATATGGAATATTCAAGAGGGGTCTAGAATCGATTAAATAAAAAATTAAATAATGGTTATTTAATTTTACATATAAGTTTATACATTTATAAATGTGTATATTTATGCATAGATGTGTGTGTGTGTGTATGTATACATTATCAATAGTTGACTTTGCATGATATATAAAACATGATAATTTTAATTAATTAATTAAAATAAAAATTCTAATGAGATTATAATTATAAATCCTAATAGGAAAAGGACTCTTGATGTGATCTGGAATTAAATTCCATAAATATTTCATTGATGCACAAAAATTTTGGTCCACCCTCTCCTCTCACTCTAAGATTTCGGTTACTTGAGATTTTTGAAGAAAATTTTCACGGCCACTTCCACGGTCATCATCTTCATGGGATCTCTGAAACTCCGATGATCCAATCTCAACGCAAAATTTGTTTAGGATCTATAGTGCGATATAAACAAGTAATCAGTCCTCGATCATGGACTTGGTTAGGCGATCAAAAGGAGGAAGATCCGTTCGTGGAGATTTACAAGAAAGACAAACTCCGCTAATCTTGAACTGGTTTTGGTGTCTAGTGTTAAATACGCTAAGATAAATAAACTAAAGCATCCTATGAATGTTATAAACCATACGACTTCCAAGAAACAATTCGAACATCGAAACTAAAATTTTTAAATTTCAAGGCGCGAGAAAATGCTACTCTAACACCACTACCAGCACCAACAACAACAACATCATTTAATTCACATAAATAGATTAAATGATCAATTAATGGAGAAAATTAATTTATGGGAAAACATTTATTTTAAAATTTTAAGTACTCTAATTTTGATTTTATTTTGTTATTTATTATCTTTTTTTTTCTTATATATTTTCTATATCATCTTCAATTTTTGTTTGTGGGTCATTAATGATATCTACCTCCTTTTCATTTTGTTTGATGATTTTGTTGAATGTTTTATCTTTTTTACTTTTTAGTTTTGTGGGTACTAGATATTCTTTCGTTTTAATTAAATTTGGTTTTTGAGATTTTTTTTTTCAATTCTTCGATGATAATTTAATATACCATTATGTTTGTTAATAGTTTTCTCTAGTTTAAAACTAAATCTATGTGACTCCTTAATTTGTTTGCTTTAAAGCATCATTCTTCATCTCGACACCCAATTAAAAATGGACGTTACATATTCGAATAATGTCAATATTTATTTCGCATAACTATTATTAATCCATACCTATAAAAATAAATTTGATAGTAAATGTCTTAGTTGTCAAAGCAATTTAATAGTGGGATATAAAATTACCTTGAAATTGTTTGAATATTCAAAAAAAATTCTGCAAATCGAGGTTCTAAAAAGTGTGAAGCATGTAAAAGAACTCTAATTTGGAAAAAAAGAAAAACGAAAAATAGTCAACCTAGGCATTGTTTGAAGTGCGTGATAAGGGGCAATTAATTTTTAATCCCACTTATCATGTGTTTGGTGTAATTGATTAAGATTGTGATAAGTCCGTTCAGCCCACACATGGCCCGCACTGTATGCATTATTATCCTCTTATTGGTAGTTATATAATCTTTTGAATGAGAAAGGATGATGTTTGATTAATTTAAATTTTTCTTTAATATCTTAAAGTTTAAAATAATTATAAATTCAACAAATTTAATAATATTTAAATATAATTTTTAAAATATGATTAATAATTATTAATTTAATTATTATTAATCATATTTTAATTATTATTATATTATTTTTAACGTAATATTATAATTGTTATTAACTATTATTTATTATTCAAATTTTTATTACTATTTTAATTATCACAATAAATACATATTTATGTTATTATCAAATTTTAATTTATCTTTTATAATATTAATCGATTTTTAGTTGTTTTCGGAAATTTAATAATTTATACAATATTTTAATTTTATTTATAATTTTTTAAATAAATTAATTCTAAAAATTTTATTTATTTATTCAATCATTTTAAGAATATATTACTAATTAATATATGATGAGGGAATTTTAGTAATCATAATATAATTAACAAAAATAACCAAGCAAGATAAAATCATGTCAAACATTATATAATTTATCATAACGTTTTATTTATCCATACTTTTTATTTAATAATCACTCTTATTATATATCATTTACTTATCTTATCATACGAACTAAACAATGCCCAAAGGTTTAACACATCAAGCGTGATTAAACGTGATTTTTTTAGATAAAATTTTAAATTGAATGAAAATGATTTATTATCAACCCCCATTCATATATTAAAAATAACGAAAAACATAGAGATTTTAATTTTCATTTATATTTAATGTTAATTATAACCGATATATTAATTACTTTAACAAACATAGATATTTTAAAACATCTTGCTTTTCTACTATTAATGCCCTATAAAAGAACTAATGAGTTGGGTCAATCGAGAAGTTCGAACCCAACTCATTAGTTTTTTGTGGATATCTTTACCCATTTTAACAACTCCATTGTTTGGTTTCTTCCATAATAGTCTAAGCAAGTTGTTTTAGACTTGACAAACATATCAATTGCAAAATTGTTTCAATAATCTGCCAGATTATAAAATTACCTATGGACAAAAAAAATAGTGATGATGGAATGTGGTCCTTTATTTGTAGTTGTAACAATAGCGGTTTTGACAAAAAATCACGTTAGGTTCAGATATTGAATTAGAAGATGTTGAATAAATAATCTCAATTAATTCGACAAATATTAGGTTGGGTTGACAACAATGAAAGTAACTCTTTTCAATAGGGTATTCAATAAATCAGCGGTGGAAACGATACAAAAATAGGCTTCCTGAAAAGGTTGAACATGAAAAATGGTTTAAGAATAAATTAGATTGGCTACCAAATAAGTAAAGACAATATGAATGAAGTGTAAATTAAACAAATTTGTTTTTAGATGTTCGGGGAATTCAATAGTCTTACATCACTCCTTATTTCTTGAGAAAATATTACATTAAAAGATTTTTGTAATTACAACATTTTGAAATCACCAGGACTTACCAATGTTTAATTGAAACTCTTAGTACACTCATTCTTTAACCAAATGAGCAAGAATACTTCTTATTCTTAATTACAAGTATTTGACAATAGATTTCTTACTCTCAATTAGCAATCTAAACACGAATGGATCCTTAAATGATCAGATTAAAAATTATCAACATGTGCTTGCTTCGATCAGTTGCACTATCAAAGAATGCTTTCAACTCAAAAAGCTTTTATTGCGAGGAAATGATGTCTCAGAGAGATTCTAAACATGGCCTTACTGATCTAATTATAGGCATCACCTACAAAGATGTCTTTTGAATATATTTGTGTCCAAATACAGACGTCATTGCTGTAATTTCATAGTTTTTTATGATAGATCTTATTCTTCGGGTAGTGCACATGGACTATGTCATTCAACCGAATAAAAAATTGTTACGGATGACCTTGTCCAATCATCAGCTGAGCTCTATTCTTGAAGTAATGTTAGTAGATGATCAGAGAATGTTGGTTGTTTAGACTAACTGATCCATTGAAGCAGATTGTTGTCCTTTGATTAGTTTGGTTTCTACTGGCGACCCTTTATAGCTTAGCTTAGCTCAGTAACCTTTAGCCAACAAATAGACTTCTATTAGCTTTGTTTAGGCGTCGGTAGAGCTCGGATTAACAGTTTTACTTCGGAAACAAAGATGTTAACAAATAATCAGTTTTTTTTTTGTAAGAGAAGGGAGACATAAGGTCGAAAATTGAGAATGTTAGAAAATGGAATAGAAATTGATGCCGATGAATGAATAAGATGAAATTAGATTCTATTTAATAGTTTATTAATATAAAAGTTTGTTTTGAATTAATAAAAAAAGAAAAACAGAAAAAAGAAAAAGAGAAGGTGCAGGAATATAGCACACATACACAATTCTTTAAAAGCTTTTAAAAAGAGAAACAACACCAACAACAGAAAACAAAATCTTCACCCACCCAGCTTGGCTGAGTTTGTTGGACTCATCGAAAGAACAGGTGCCCTTTCCGAGTGTCGAATATTTGAAGTTCAAGCTGCTATCACGAAGGATTTTCACCAATTCATTTGAATGGTTGGAACCTGACAGAATCGGAGATGGTTAAAATGAGACTGACCCGAATATTATCAACTATAAATCTGGATTGTACTGTGTTTCCAAAAATACACCACAATTACTCCTTCAGTGATAAAAAAACAGCAAATGCACTACCCTCTGTGACGACTGTAACTATTAGCATCCCCATGTAAGAGAGAAAACTCATGCTGAGCAGGTTTGTTTGGGGGGAAAAACTAATACACAACCAACTTTCTAACATTTAAATCTGAAGAAAAACACACAACCTAGAACTGTAATCCAGATAAGAAGCTAAGATCTTAACTCTAGAACTATAATTCCCAGGTATAGGATCAAGGTAATTTGTATCAGTTACAGCATATCTAGCTGTAACTTGAGGTTGGTTACATTGGAAAAATAAAAACAGAGAACAACAACAAAGTTATATGGAGTCCTGCATGGCATGCAAATCCCAATCGAATTAAACCTTACAAGGATTTGCATATGGTCAAATGAGTGTGATTCCATCCTCTCGACACTTGTAAGGTCGGACAGTCATATATGCATATTCTAGACCAGTAAAAATTTATGCATAATGAGCCATGTAAACCAAATGAAATCATGAGTTAATTAGTAAAAACATTTTTATGCTTGATAAGATTAAGTTTCTGCAGAGTAGACTTTACTACAAATAATATGAAAATTTTTGTGAACAAATTTGAGACAATATGAACTTCACACGCTATAAAAACAGCGAAGTAATGTAAGATACCCCCGGTACCTCGTGACAAATGCATGAATAACACTAACTGACAAATCATTTAAGTAAAACTAAAATAGAAAGACAAACAAAGGAAAGTAAAAAAAAACCATAGGCCGCATCATTGTTTTAGGTCCAGCAACATAGAAGCACAATGTTAATTCCTCTTACTGGGAAACATAAAAGATAGTTCATCTCACTGCACCTTGTGATAATTCGAGTTCCTAAAAAATGTTGTTAAGACTTGGGTTTTGTTGTTACCCATTTTCTCTAGCAGAAACAGCAAGGAATGAACAAATAAAGCATTTGAGGCAAGGTTGAGTTCTAGAATATTTCAAGCTTCCAATGTACTTTTTTTCTTGAGAAACACCAAAGACGGAAATGAAAACGTGGGAGGAGAAGGATAAAAGCAAAGATTGGTCATGATCTGAAATGAGATCATATCAACAAAACAGTTTTAAGCAGATTGAAACTTGGGAAATTATAGGATGCAAGAAGGGGAGAGTTTTTTCCCCTCCTTTATTCGAAAAAAAGGGATATGCATCAGTCAGGAGAGAGCAGGCTCAAATTACCAAGGAGGACGAAATGCTTTCAATTTAGGAATCCTCGGAGAATTTGAAGTATCAAAAAATATTTAAAGAGAAACAGCTGTTTCTGGTGCCCATAACTACTGAATAGAATCAATCCCTCTAAGCGAGCATTATCCTCAGGTATACTTGTACATAAGCGATACTATGAAAAATAGAACGCATGAGAAACAGCTGCTTGGTAGACCTTAATTGTCCTGAAGGTATTGCATACTTTTCTGGATATGTTCCTCTTGTTACTGATTAATAAAAAACTAACAGAAGGTTTTGGTGGCACATGAAGTTTCTTGGATACTGTAGGTTGATGTAATCCAATGTGGAGATAAAGAGAAGGTAAAACAATGATTCCACAACAGAAGAACCGAGAGAGAGAAGATCTCTAGATTTTGTTGTGTTTAATATGGTTGCCCATTGTCTCTACATATATAGAGACCAAACCATATCATATAGGATACCTGATAGGTATCAAACTCTAAATGATTAATATTTCAAATTAATAAATATTTTATCTTATCATGTGACCGGGTCAAAGCCCACATGTTTAAGTCCAACAGGAAGATATGTAGCCATTTTTGTGAGGAAAATAGAATCAATCTAGTATTTGTAAAATTGAGATAAAGTACAAAAGGCAACCCCTACAGCCATCACCACTTCAGCTTAATCTATTCCTCTAAAATAGAATCAAATCCCAGTAGGTAACCTCCATCTTTCATCAGCTTGCTCAATTTCCATATCTCTGCACGGGTGTGTTTGATTTCAGGGTGCAACAAATCCCCAACAACAAACACATGAACCTGATTCTTCAGCTCAATCCAGCTACATCCAGGCTCCTTGCTCACCCCTCTGATATTCATCATCCTTCTGACTCTCTCAATGTCATCTAACCTACCCAGAGCTGAATAAATACTCGACAACAACACATAGCTAGATGATTCAAGAGAACCCAACTCCATCAACCTCTCTCCCGCATATGCACCCAACAAATAATTACGATGGTTTCTACAAGCACTCAACAAAATATGCCATAAAGAAAGACCGTGATCATTGGGTGCTGATTCAATAAATTCTTTGGCTTCTTGGAGCTTCCCAGCACGACTGAGAATATCGACCATACAGGCATGGTGCTCTGTTGTCGGAACTATATTAAATTTATTGGAAATTGATTTAAAATACTCCCAACCCTTGTCGACCAGTCCCATGTGGCTACAGGCTGAAAGAACATTTACAAAAGTAACACAATCGGGATCGGCACCCTGCAATTGCATCTCTTCAAAAAGTTCGAGGGCTTCAAGCCCAAGGCCATTCTGAGAAAGACCGGAAATCATTGCATTCCAAGATACCACATCTCTGGTAGGCATCCTCCTAAAGATAGCATTCACATCAACAAGGTTCCCACATTTTGCATACATAGTCGATAGAGCACTTCCAATTGGAACTTCAAGAGAAAATCCATTCTTAACCACATGGGCATGGAGCTGTTTTCCTTGCTCCAAAGCTGAAAGGCCAGAGCAGGCTTTCAACACACTGGCTAGAGTCAACTCATTAGAAGCAACCCCTTCCATTTGCATTCTACAGTACAAACTGATAGCACTCTCATTGTCTCCATTCTGTACAAAACCTCCAATCATGGATGTCCACATTACAAGATCAGGCTCTAGCAGAGAGTCAAATTCCTTCTGGGCATCAATTATTCTGCCACATTTAGCATACATATCAACCAAAGCTGTCATAATATACACTTGAGATTCGAATCCTGATTTGATCAAATAGCCATGCACTTGCATACCTAAATTTGTCGCATCAGTATCACTACAAGCATTAAGAATCCCAACAACTGTGTATTCACTAGGCTTCATCCCACAACAATGCATCTCCTTGAACAACACCAGTGACTTGTCGCCATGCCCACTCTGTGCATAGCCAGTTATCATTGCAGACCATGAAATTGAATTCTTATCATTGGAAAACTCAAACACCCGAACTGAGTCATCTAAGTTCCCACACTTAGCGTACATAGTAACGACTGCATTACTGACAGAAACAATTTCTAGCAAACCATTTTTAACCGCTAAACAGTGAATTTGCTTCCCTGTTTCAAGGAATTCATGTGATTTAAAAGCACTCAACGCACCAGTCAACACAAACTCATTAACACCTTCATTCCCTCCACCCACCAACACTCTGAAAACCCCAAAGGCCTCGTTCACAAGCCCCTGGGAAGCGTATCCAGAAATCATGGTAGACCAAGTGACCGAGTTTCTATTCAGCATTTCATCAAACACCTTACGACCATCAACTACAAATCCCATCTTGCAATAAGCATTCAACATAGAGGTGTACACAAAGACATCACCGGTGGTAACGAACTTAATCACCAAAGAATGCGTTTGCTGAGCCACGACAGGGACCTCCAAATTGGCACAGGCAGATAGAACGCCGGTGAAAGTATGGGAATTAGGGAGTGTAGAGTGCTGTAACATTTGCTGGAAGAGTTGGAGAGCCGAAAGGGAGTGATGGCCAAGACCCATCTGGGAGTGGCCGTTGATGAGGATATTCCAGGAGACCGCGTCATCTTTGCATGGGAAATCTGTGAAGAAATTATTGGCCTCGCAAAAGAGGCCGCATTTGGAATAGAAGTTGAGGAGGGCGTTGGACAGGAATATACACGATGGGATTACACCATCTTTCAGGAGGTGGCCATGGATGGATCTACCGCTTGAAAGATTTTTGTTGCAAGTGAAGAATTGGAGCTTCGTAACAACACTGCGGTACTGTGGAGGTAGAGTAGCAACAATCTGATTCATAAAGAAGCATCTGTAAACAATTTTTCTCCCTACATCTTTATTAACCCGATTGAAGTCGTTAGTTTCTTCTTATTTCTTCGCACTTTTACGTGCCAATTGTAGTGCTTTGATTTCAAGAAATTACAATTTCACGAAAACTCTGTGTTAAGAGTAGTGTCTCAGTGAACCAACAAGTGATTTTGACTTAATTGATTTTAATGTAAAAATAATATTTATTTTAATAATATTTTAAAGTTTTATCTAATTATGATATTTGATCTATTTATATCTCAATGCAAGCTGTATAATTAAAGTCTTTGAATATATAATAAGTACTATGAGGTCTGTATTTCAACGTAATATCATAAAACTCGTTAAAAAGTGTACAATATATTTTAAATAGGTTTTTAGTTGAATCAGCCGCACAAATTAAACATAAATGTCGTTTGAGCTTGAGTCATGATTAATTGGTAAGAGAATGAAGATGTTCATTCATACGGATGAATGATCATTTGATAATTCACTTAACAACCGTCTCTCGAACTGTCTAAGTGGTTATCACTTATCGAGTAGAATAGTTCGCAGTTATGGTTGTACAACATCCTTTTACCTGGGACAATGTAAAGGTTCTATGTACTAGCATGTACTTTGATCTGTTTACTGACTGCATTGTGGGTCATCAGGTGACAAGGTTGTGTGTAGTTTCGAAATAGGTAGGAGCAAATACATTGTAGTCGGAGATTAATCGCATGTCTATGAGTGAAAATATCATATGTGATCTGATCAGTTAATAATGCAAGGTGCATTTTGGAAATGTGTTTCTTCATATGCACATATTATGTCACTATTAGTACTCAATAATACATCATTATCGAATTCACATTCAACTCTCGATATACCAATGATTGTAGATTCGATCGAGATATATGAGTTGAAGGGATATGCAAACCATAACTTAAGGTTCTTGCACGCACTATCAGTGATACCTAAAGAGATCATGTGACGATGCTACTAGATGCTCTTACCATAATACGATGAATGCAATCATAAGTGAATTCACGACCGACAGCCGCTCATGTTCAGTCGCCTCGATATGCTGCACCCGAGGTTGGACCTTCTTTTGAAAGTTGTGAAATCACGTTTTGTTTATCAATTCTAGAAAAATTGGTTGATGATCTTTGTATACTTCCAATACACGATCATTTATGGGTGGAAGATGAGTGTTTGGTAAAAATATAAGAATTTTTGGAAAATGTTTGATATTTTTCTCTATTTTTTCACTATTTTTCATCAACATTTCTCTTCCCAACTTCTTCACTAATATACACAAACTTCTCTATTAGACCACCTTTTGATTTCTCGTCGCCATCACTTATATGAACCAACCACCAATACTGATTTTAGATTCCCCAAGCCAATGACGTCAAATGTTACTCATAAACATCCAAATGGGGAATATGTGAGATTTTAGGCCAATCCTCACCCTTTGATTTCTCGCATCTCTTCGCTAAAGTTGGACTGCAACCTCTTATCTGAAGCTCCGATAGTGATTTTAGATTTCCGAAGCCATCTGGCAATGACGTCAAGTTAAGACAAGAATAAAGAAGAAATGTTGACAATGACTGCAGATTCCCGAAGCCATCTGGCAATGACGTCAAGTTAGGACAATCAAAAAGAATAAATGTTGACAATGACTGCAGATTCCCGATCCAGTCAGGTAAGGAACATAATCCTGAACAAGACTGTATCGTCAACGTTCTAAGGGCACTCAATTGTTGAATGCTCTCTGGCAAACATTTGAGCTCTGGACATTTGCATATCTCCAATTCATGGAGGCTAGTGACGACTCTTTGTAGCGGCCCAGATAATGGATCCACTTTCTCGCAATATCTGAATGATAATGATATCAGGGAAGGCATGTTTTCCAAAATAGCTGCAGGAAATAATCTAAGACTATCACACTCATAGAATCGTAATTCCTCTAGAGAATTGAAAATAACATGTGGAAAAGGCAACCCGATTAATTTAGGGCATGTGTCTATGCCTAGATACCGTAAGCGAAGAAAACTCTCATGTGAATTTGGTATAATCCATTCCTCCAGGTTAGGCATTTCCGAGATAGAGAGATTTGTCAATGCAACAAATGAACTTTTTCCGTCACCACAAAATTCACCACCCAATCTTCTTATGGAATCAAAACCAATAAGTATAAGAACCTTTAGAGCGGGCAGCTTCCCGAGGGGTGGAAGGTGTTCGCATTTTTCGCAGCTTTCCAAATTGATTTCACTTAGATTAATAAAAGCTGGAGAAGACATCCAATTTGGGAACCTCGAACCTTGGTAAGACGAAATGTGAATCTTCTCTAGATTATGATGGGGTTGGATACCCTCTAGAGTCGCTTCGAAATGTTCCATGGAGTTCTTGTTTGCGCCACTTGTCCAAGATAAATTCAAAGATTCCAGGTTCCGCTTCGTAATCATGTTGGCAGCTTTTACGTCTTCTAGGTTTCTCACATTTTCAAGTCCTCTCATGCTCAACTCCCCTCCAAGATTTAATTCCTTTAGCTGGCTGATTTGGTGTGCTGAGTCTTCACCCACAATGAACACGCTTAGTCTTTGCAGGGAAGTTAACTCTCCGATTCCAGGTGGCGTGCAGATAAGTGAATCATGGTTTTCAATTTCCACGAACCAAAGATTTTTCATGTATTTCAAACCTTCAGGTAACTTGCGAAGCTCGTCTGTATCTATAAGTTTCAAGGTCAGCAGGTTGTGGAGACGAGTAATGGATTCAGGAAGCGTCGTGAGCTCAATGCATGACATTGAAAGGAACCTAAGATGTTCCCATTTGTGAACAAACTTTAGTAATTCCTTTGCCGTGAAAAATCTCATGTCCAACACTCTTAAATGTTGTTGGTTTGAGAGAAAGGAGAACAAAAATTTAAAAGAAAATGAATAAGCCAGTTGAATAAGCGAGTGTAAAGTATCCACGTTCAGTGGTTGGAGCTTATCCCTTTTCATTTCAATCATCTCAAGTGATTCGAAGTCAACTGACAAGTGACGAACTCTCGGCGGAATTTTCTGCACATTGCCATCAACCAAGCTATAAGTTTCTTGTCTCATGACTGATTCTGCCAAATCATGCATTAGATCATGCATTTTACATCTCATTTTCCCTATCTGGTGTTTCTCGACATCTTGCAAAAAGGATCTCCAAACCAATTCTTTGAAGATGAACTGGCCAATGAGATACAAGTCCTTTTGGCCTTCTTCGTGAAGGAAGCCGTTTGCCATCCATAGTTGTATTAGCTCGTCCCTATCCATCCAATAATCCTTGGGAAACACGCAACAATAAGAGAAACATTGCCTCATTTGTGGAGATAAATTGTCATAACTCAACATCAATATAGGAAAGATGTTGTTTCCATGATCCGGTAGATTCCATGTTTCACTTTCTTGAACTGCCAACCATTCGCTTTCGTGGCTTTTAAATCGCATGAAGCTCCCTAGAGCCTTTATCGCCAAAGGCACACCACCACATTTCTTCACTATCTCCCCACCGATTCCAACTAGGTTTTCTTCTTCTGTTCTACATGCAAATGCTCTTTTCTTGAATAAAGACCAAGAATCGGCTTCTGATAAATAGCCAATTCGGTGTGACATGATTTCAGATGTAGCCATCATTCGAGCAATTTTTTCATTTCGAGTTGTTACCATAACCCCACTGCCTTTTGACCCACATCTTAATGCTTCTTTAAGAGGATCCCACAGACTTTGGTTTTCATTCCAAACATCGTCCAGAACTAGTAAAAACTTCTTCCTCCTCAACTTTTCTTGAAGAAGACACAACAATGGATCCAACTCGGTGACACTACATCCACCTCCTTGTACAGATTCTAAAATTGCTTTAATCAGCCTTTGCAAGCTGAAATCGACCGAGACACAAACCCAGATTCGCAATTCAAAATGCTTCTCCACCCTTTCATCATTATAGACCAGTTGGGTAAGTGTGGTTTTCCCGATCCCTCCCATTCCCCACACAGCACAGACAGAAAGATCATCTTGATCAGTGAGCAGTTTCTGGACTAACATTTCCATCTCCTCATCTCTTCCGAAAATCTCCAATTCATTCACCAATGAACTAGTCTGTCGGCTCTCTAAAAGTCCAACTTGATTGTTCATAACACCCTCCCTCAAATGGAACTTAAGTCTCTCAACCGCTAAAGCATCCAATCTTCCCCTTGTGTCCTTCACTTTTCTTGCTATTTTAATACGAAATAACAACGGATTTCTTTTCGAGAAAAAAGAAGTTAGTATAGTTAGATATCCAAGCTTACCTCTTTCAGAAATCCATCTTCGTCTGAGGCCAGCGGTAGCGATCTGGTCCAGTACATCATCAGCATCGTATGCAGCATCCTTGAGCTTTCGCAACCAGTTCTGCAGCACCTTATTGTTTCTTTGCTTGACTTCAGCGTCTTGAAGCACAAGTTGGATTGTTCTAAAAATACTTTCAAGTCTCTCGAGCTCATCCTGTAAGCCCCAAAGGAGCTTAATCTCTTGAAGCGCCGCTAAGTTCAAGTTTCCTATAACTGTCCCCACAAGTGCTGAAACCAGTGCTTCCGCCATAGTTAATTTCTTGCGATGAAGTGAGATGGGAATTCTGAAGCAGTACAGATTGAGAGGTAAAGATGATTACATAGGCTTCATTACTAGCTGATATTCCATTAAAATCAACGCAAGAAAAGAAAAGAATTTGGGGTTTAATGTGAATTACGTATTTGGAAAAGTAGAATTTGGATGGAAGGAAATGATATTCTAGGGAAAGGAATAAAGTGGCCAACAAATTATTCAAGGATAGCATCTGCCAACGGTAAAGGAATAGGGTGCTATATTAGTTATCCAATTTAATCAAATATGATTATTTATGTTTAAGATTTTGAAATTGAACATTGGTAAGACAAATATAGCTAATTGTATCCATGAATACATTATTCCAAAATCATTTTTTTTAAAAAATATTTATGATTTATATTTTTTTTACCTTTCTTATTGTTTATTTGTATATTTTTTCTCGGTGATGTTTCATATTTTTCGCATTAATGGGTTGAATCTTCCATTTCGGTAATTGACCTCAAATAATTAATGCTTTCGTATCACTTATTCTCTGTATTCTCTCCATGTACAATTGCTTTTAAATATTAATATGTGTTATTGATATGTTGTAAAACGTGATATGGATTTCAAATATTCATCGACATCACTATATAGTTTATATCATTTCATGGAGAGTGATTTCGTTCAATATCACATAAGTAAACATACAATAATTTATTTTATTTATTCCCTAACTTGTCGTGTTTGACAATACTATAGTTATAAATGTTGATTCAATTGAAGAATTCTTGATAATTAAGACAAATTAGAGGTGAAAATTATTGTAGATATGAATATAATCATGTGATATTGGAACAACAATATGCTTGTATTTTTTTTTTGTTGTTGGGTCAAGATTAGTCCTATAAATCTCCTAACTGTAGCATATTGTTCCATTTATGTGCCATTATTTAAATTATATGCATGTTTCTTTGCTCTATACATTTTCCATATTGATATAGATGTTCAGTTCTCCATTTTTCATGATTTCTTGCATTGAACTAACAGGCCACAAAGAGTTGGATCGAAGGTGGTGTTGATATCTCTTTGCTAGAAATGTGGAAGTAAAATGTGTGAAACTTGAAATTCTAGAACGAGTATGATATTTATTAATGGATTTCACTTCAAATGTTTTCTTTATCTTAGATATAAAAGAAGAATAGATTACGCATCCACACTCACAAGTAACTAGAAGAATTTTATATATTGCTACAATTTTTCGTAAATTTTAAAGGTCTTTCTTGCTTAATTGCATATTTTCTGACAGCTTTTCGGAACTCCGTAGCTGATTTGAAACATAGTCCCACCACAAATTCAGAAATTGAATCATATGCATCATCTTGTTATATTTGATATCATAAATTTCTAGCATTTCTTGATGAAACTATTCTCTTTGTCATTATTTTGGGATATCAATGTCTTTTTTTCAAAAACACTACATTCAAAGTCCACAGTGTAAGAAGAGTTAGTTATTCTCGTCATTTTCTCAGAATAAACTTCTTCATTTTTACCACCATCACTATCAAGTTTAAAACTATTTTCAGTTTTTTTTTGTTAACATAGAGACCTACTACTCTGTTCTTGTTCAAAAAAAATTATTATTTTCTTAGCACCTTCATCATTGACAATCTAAACTAAATTAGCACTGCTATCATTAGGGTCATTTTTAGTAGGAAAAAAACCTTAATAAACTGTCATGACCGAATTTATTTGCAATTCATTTGCATTCTGATGTTTTCATTCTCATTTCCTCAACACAAGAGAGTTCAAAATAATCAAATTTATTTGCATTCTGATTGAAATTGAGGCTTGACCAGGGGCGTAGCTTCCTTAGGGGCTAGGGTGGGCTTTAGCCCAGCCTAGTCTCGGGATTAATGTATATAATATAGTTATATATTTTAGAAATTTTAGTCACTGAGTAAAATTTTTATACATGGATTCTATAAGTTTTAAATAATATAGCATTTGAGCTTATTCTGTACGGGAAATCGGCCTTCAGTCTCCAACCGTCGATTTTTTTTGTGTTCAGTCCCTGGATATTTTTTTAGTACCACATTTCCACATGAAGTGTACCACATTTTGTATGACATAGTACCACAATTTTGTGGATAGAGAGTGAACCCAAAGAAATGTTTTGATTGGAGATTTTTCACCAACTTTCCCTATTCTGTATCTATGTTGTTATCTTAATTTATATATTTACTCATTTTAATTCTACATTTTATATATATATATTTGTGTTATTCTGATTATAAATATATATTTACATAAATATATTTATGTTATTCTTTATCTATGAGACGAGTCAATCCCACCGATATTCACAATAAAAAGTAATACTCTTAGCATAAAAAGTAATATTTTTTCATAGATGACTCAAATAAGTGATCCTTCTCACAAATACGACCCGTGAGACCGTCTCACACAAATTTTTGTCTTAATTTTTTTACTTACTTTACATTGAATTTATTTTAAAAATTCATTATTATAAATGATATTTATCATGTATCTTGATATATTAAATTTTTAAGATGATTTTTAAAATTTATCTAGTTCATATTATACAAAATATAACAAAAAAAATTTAAAAATACATTAAATAATATTTATATTTTCAATGTCTAGCCCACTCTATTTTAAAATCTTGGCTACGCCCCTGGGCTTGACGACTGAGCTTCTCGGCACTGACAGTAACACAACCCTTTACAAGAACATTGCTCTGATACTAACTAAAACGTCCACTACTCGTTTTTCTTAAAAAATACTATTTTTTTTAAAATTATAATCGGACGAATACCTAATACACACACACATATATTATATATATATATATATATATATATATATATATATATATATTTTTTTTTTTTTATATATATACTAAAATAACCTTGAACCATTTAAAAATAAAACCACCAACTATATTTGAAAATTCAAAGGAAAGAATTCAAAAAATAAAATCGTCAAACGTTTTACCAAACCTAAATTTAGCAAAATTTCAAAATAAAACTAACACTAACCACCTCTCAGAACCACTCAAAAAGCATCATAAAAGTCGTAAAAATCTTTATCATAAACTTAAACATAAATGAGGAAAAACTAGCACTGGAACTCGGGTTATGTGCACCTTCAGTCCAGTAAGATCAACCACCAAGTCCCTCAACAACATCAATATCATGCTCACCTGTATCGATAATACGTAGTGAGTCTATTGACTCAGCAAATCATAACCATAATAACAAATAATACATAAACAAATCATATAATCACATAAGCATGTTGTCAAGTAGCATACACAGGCACAAAAACCATTTTAGTGTCAAGACTCAAGTGTCCTAGACTCTAGTTCTAGCGTATCCTAGTTTACGCTCTGATACCAAGTTGTGAGACTCATTTACTCTAATGACAATTAATTATCAAACAACAATTATTTGATTTAAAGCAGCAGCGGAAAAATGGTTTAAAATACTTTAAAATGGACCTCAGGGCCTAGAAAAATTTTGACATGACCTCCCCGTAAGTAGGACATCCCAAAAAACTCATGCAACAGTTTATATCAAAATATACGCCAACTAGAGTCATTAAAACAAAAACCGAAATCAAACAACCTATAGCCGCACTGGCCAGGACTAAGCAGAAATTAAAACTTACCAAGTACTCACCAGATCATAAAAAAACCCACAGAGTCGACTCAGAACATCACCAAAAACAACCAAATATCACTACAGATACACGGGGCATCTCCCCGGCAAATAAACTACAACACAAGACTGAAATAAACTTCAAGACATACATATAGACTAACTGGGAGACTCCACTGAATAGAACCAAGCAATCCAACCTCAATCTCGAGCTCCACTGGTGGAACCTCGGCCTGATACTGCAAAACGACTCGGTGTTGAACCTCCGTCATCGGAGATTCAAAACTACAACACAAGACTGAAAACCAAACCTCGGCCTGATACTGCAAAACTACAACACAAGACTGAAATAAACTTCAAGACATACATATAGACTAACTGGGAGACTCCACTGAATAGAACCAAGCAATCCAACCTCAATCCCGAGCTCCACTGGTGGAACCTCCGTGCGTGAAAATACACTTCTGCTCTTTCAAGTAATTCTTCCAAAGTATTAGGGGGTTTTCCCGCTATTGACTCTTTGAATCTCCGATGACGGAGGTTCTGCTGCATGATTCCTTCTAGTAAATCGTAATTGACACGCGGGACCTCATGAACGGCCTGAGTGAATCGTTGTACGAACTTTCTCAAGCTCTCTCCCTGTCTTTGGACTATGATGAACAAATAAGATGCTGTTTTGGGATACTTCATATTAATGGAGAATTGTTGAAGAAAACGTCTGGTGGGTTCCTCCAGGTTGTCTACTGTCCCCAAGGGTTGAACCAAGTGAGGGCTTGTCCTTATAGGGTAGTTCGAAAGATTTTATAGTAAGCAGCATCGCTGATATCATAAAGGTCCGTCTTTGCATAAAATTTGTCGAGGTGATCTTGTGGATCCCCTTCTCCTTTACACTCAGGTAGGTTTGCTATCTTTAATCCAACCATCAGCATTTCCGCTAGTACGACTATGGTGAAAGAACTATGCCATGTAGGTAAAATTGCCAATACACCCACTTCTCCTTTCTTGGCGTGGAGTTTCTGATAGGAAGGAGGTGCATGGCTATGAGCCTCGTCATCTTGAAGTGCAGTCCCCTTCTTTTGGTTTGTCGGTGGCACGTAGTTGGTCCCGACTACCTCTCTTTCTCGCAAGATTCTCTCTGAATGATGTGAATGGGATCCTCCGCCGTGCGCTCCCCTATTCTCATTGTCCTACTGACGAGTCGCGAGGAATTGAGCCACGGCTTCGGTTGCAGCCCGAGATGCTGCTTCCTCCATCAATGCCTTCAGAACCTCGGATGTGATCCAGAACTCCTCATGTTGCGAGCGAGTTGGAGGAGGGCATCCATGATCCTCTTGGGCATCATGAGTTGTACGCGACCGTGTTTGCATTCTCAGTTATCAGGTGGCAGGGTTCCCACAGACAGCGCCAAACTGATGCTGCACAAAATTCGGTGATCAATCAATCTGGGTGAACACACTATTATGAGATAATATCCGCTATTTTTGCATCCACCTTAGTAAATATCGAGGTCGCCACCTATGTCACGAAATGAGGTTAGAGGTGTTGGTAGATACCCGGCGAAAAATCCTCCAGCACTCAAGTTAGCAAACACCTCAAGATACGTACTCACAAAAGCTAGAGACTTTTGGAGCATAAAAATGAGATAATGTGAATATTTTTTCTAAAATGGAGAGATAGTTCCTATTTATAGACTTCCATGATGGGTCTTAGGTTTGAATATCATGGGCTCTCTATTGAGCCTATTTTCCTTAAGAGTGGGTCTTATGTGAGACCGTCTCACGGATCTTAATCTGTGAGACGGGTCAACCCTACTCATATTCACAATAAAAAGTAATACTCTTAGCATAAAAAATTATACATTTTCATGGATAACCCAAATAAGAGACCCGTCTCACAAATACGACTCATGAGACCGTCTCACACAAGTTTTTGTCTTTCCTTAATTAATGGCCCATACCAGTCTTTATAACCTTAATCAATTTTTAATAATTCCAAACTAATATTCACAAAAATAAATAATTTTCTATATTAACACCCATCAAGTATATTTTAAAAGAAAATGAGTAATAGACGTTTCACAATTATTTTTAGGTTTGTTTAGATTTTTAATATGTATTGATATTATTATGATTTATAAATTTAATGCGTTGTTTAAATTATTTATATTTATAGATTATATCTATAGAGGTTTAAAAGAAAAATATATATCAATTAATGAATTAGAAAGCACTTCAATGATATTCATCCAAAAAAATTTATGAATTTTAAAAGTGTTTTTTTATCTATTTATCCAAACATAAAAATAATACATCTTTTATTTTAAAAAACGCTTTTAAAAGCCAGCTTAAAAAAATAAAATTAGTAAAAAAAACTACTAAGAGAGCATATGCTTGAAGTTATTTAAAATAAATTATAAATCTTACATGTTATAAGTTGGTTTGAGAACTTATAAACTGTGATGTCTTATTTTAAAAACAATTTGTTAACGTGTTTGGACGAACTTATTTTAAAATACTTAAAGACATTAATGTGTTTGGTATTATAAGATTTTTTGATTATGAAAATTACCAAAAAAATATAATACTTTGAGTTAATTTAAATAGTTATATATATGTAAATATTATTTTAATATTTTAAAAAATAAATCTATTTTAAATTTATATTTAGAAAAATTTATGTTCATTGGAGAATAAAGTATATTATTATTTTTAATGTGTGTAGATAAAATATTGATTTAAAAAATTATAGTTAATAACTTATTCAATAAAATATTTAGTTATATATATAAATATAATATTTTAAATTTATATTTAGAAAAATTTATGTTCTTTGGAGAATAAAATATTTATTATTATTTTTAATGTGTGTAAATAAAATATTGATTTAAAAAATTATAGTTAATAATTTATTCAATAAAATATTATTATTTTTTGAAATAAAAAGAAAAAAAGTGTATTTTAAATTGTATTAAAACAAAGTAATAAAATGATGATTAAAGAAATGATGATAAAATGAACTTATAGTTTGTCAAATTACTTATTTTCACAATTAATAAACTGATCGTAATAATTTTTATCAAACAAATTATAAAAACTTATAAACTCAAACAATTATAAACTAATTTTTTTTAGATTTTAACAGTAATGGGCAAAAGTTAAATACCCTCACTCCCTTTTTTGAATTAACTTGCAAGGGACTCCGATTTCCCGGTTTCCCCCTTGACGGCAGCCATGACTTCTCACGTTTTGCCCACGGCCGGAATTACACTTAGCACGAACCCACTTCTAAACTCTTCATCCTCTACTTTTAAGCCTTCTCTCAGCACCCATTTTCTATCTCCAATCGTGGGTGTCAGCGTCTCTGGTGACTTTTCGGGTCAAAGAATCTGCCCCGCTTCCCTCAAACCATCTTCCTCGACCTCTCGTGGAAGAAGAAGTGTCGTCACAAGGGTAATTAATCATATGAGTATGTTTTGCTATGTGGAGTGTGCTTATTATGTTGATTGGTGAAATGGGTTTCGGGTGATCTTTTTGGGCTCTTCGTTGAGAATAATGTTATGTTGCAGGTGAAATTAGGATGTATGTGCTGTAATTGGCGCTGTGATTTACGCTTATACTTTTTTTTTGAGGCAGTGGAACTGTAAAATGTTATTATTCTGATGATTGTTCCAAGGAGAGGATTCATAATTTTGTCATCAAGATTCATTTTTACACTAGATTATGGTGGTAAATTTTTTTGCTTGCTGTGTGTGTCTAGTTGGCGACCATTGGTGTCTTAGTTTGTACAAAATAGAGATGGTGAGAAGAGGAATTAAATGTCATGTGGATGAAATTTTGAGCGAGTCTCATGTGAGAACGTCTCACGGATCTTCATCTGTGAGACGGGTCAACTTTACCAATATTCACAATAAAAAGTAATACTCTTAGCATAAAAAGTAATACTTTTTCATGGATAACCCAAATAAGAGATCCGTCTCACAAATACGACCCATGAAACCGTTTCACACAAGTTTTTGCCTTAATTTTTTTGGCACTATTTTGAATTTAGTACCCTTGGTTTTAGTTCAGTTAAGGAGAAGTATTTTGTGCTCCTTATGGTTAAGAGGAAATTTATCGATGCAGGCGCAGCTAAGTAAATTCGTATATAACTGATCGAATTAGCTAGATAGAAATAGTTGGCTTCTAAAATAATCGAACAAAAGAATCAAAGAAACTCATGCATCACCTCAAAAAAATTTTATGGTGCAGTTGTCACTGAAATTGCTCATACTTGTATTTTAAACTCATTATCTCATTTTGTTTTTGCTTCTGTAATAAGTGTTTACGGTGCATAGAGAAGGGTATTTGTTTAGTTTTTTGAGTGATTATGCAACTTTTTCAGGATGTCAATAGTGGCTGCAATCACGGTTATAGACTGTTTTCTCAATTTGGTAGTAACTTGTATAGAAGGTTACCGCCCCTTACTATATGCACCCAGTAACCAAATTCAACTCTATTTATATGCATCTATATATACTACATAATAGGCAAAGCACGAGCATGTCAGATTGGTTTCTTTGGTGTGTCAAAGAAATTACTCTAAAATGCTCGTCATTTTGTGTATCTTCAAGAATGCTCTACTCAAACTAAATATTATCTATGTCAATATTGTATATAAGAATAATTGGTAATGAATCGATATCGTAAATAAGATATTTTAATTTAATTTTGCATTGTAATTATTTAATTTGATTTTATAATGTTATTAAATATGTTTTTAACAAAATTACATTATTCTGAAAACTAAAATATATTTTCATGTGCATCACGTGTGCTTTTCTCACTATTATTATTAATTATTCTAGTGCTTGTCTTGCTTATCTCACTTGTGATTGGCTCCAATTTGTTATAGGTTATTCCTTTCTCTAGGGGAAGTGCTTGGGAGCAAGCTCCACCAGATTTAGCATCATACTTGTACAAGAATCGGATTGTCTACTTGGGAATGTCTCTAGTTCCATCTGTCACTGAATTGATACTTGCAGAATTCCTTTACCTGCAGTACGAAGATGAAGAAAAACCAATTTACCTCTATATTAATTCAACTGGGACAACCAAGGTTAGACAATGCGTTTTTCTTTTAAAAATAAACCTAGATGGAACATCATTTACGTAAAGGGTAGTCATATGACATAAAAGTATTATGAAATAAAGTGAATGTATGTTTCAGAGTTGAGTGTTGTGTGCGATGTTGTAACACCTAACACAACCTGCAGCGGAATATATTTCAACACACAAAATTTTATGTAAATAAAGTAACACACAAAGAATTATGCACAAGTAACTTGTGCATAATTCTTTGTGTGAGGCTTCATGGCAAAAGATACATTAGAATATACTTTTAGTTTACACAAAAACAATACTAGTGAATAAAAGAAAAGATAAATCCCTTAACAGAGTGAGGGAGCAAAGTACATTCAAAACATTTATCAAACTAAATAACCAAAACTACAGATGCAACTTTTGTGAAGCCGAAAATCTTTTTGATGAACAACACACTAATCTGCATTCTGATTAGGTATTATGTCTGCTTATCTTCAACACTTCTCGATAAACCTTGAAATTCCAGAAAGTCGTAGATTAGAGAGATCCTCATCCATGTCTCTGATAAACCTTGAGATTCCAGAATGTCGTAGATTAAAGACGGAAATGACAACTTTGTTGATTTCAGTCCACCATTAGCAAATTTAAGAATTGTTTGGAACATCAGTTTCCCAAAATTAAAGGTACCTCCAGTACCAATTGCAAACAAAACAAATGTGTGTAACCACTGTTGTATTTGTGAGGGAGTCCAATTTCGGATGCTCGTTTTGTGCAACACTAAATAAAAAGACGTTAAAGTTGCTGCAGACTACCGTTTAGATGATCTGGAAAAATCTTAATCAGTCCGCAGGTGATGAGAGTTGTAACTTCATTGATATCCGGAGTCATTCCTTCTGTGTCTTCATCAGGTGTGTTGTAAAATGCATTGATAATTGAAGGATTGAAGTTGTAGACTCTATCACAGACAAACACTTGTCCAAACTTTGGGATCTATCATCACCCACACTGGATGAGAGATTTTAGAAAAATTCCAGATTTGGCTTTCTGCAAAATGGTGCTATTGCAGTCACCAGTCACCGTTGACAACAGCCGACAATGGGTCAGGAATAGAGTCGGATTTTGCTTCATCACTTAGGGAGATATTTAATCCCTTGTTTTTGTAAAGTCTGTTGGCACATTTATTAGCATAATGACCGAATCCATAACATTCTTTGCATTGAACCGAGCCTAGTTTCTTGACATCAGATTGAACCTTTCCATCGTTCCTCGGTCGAAATTTTCCTTGAGTAGGTGCAATCTTTGAGTTTTCTCAGAAGCATTAATGCTTGGAAATTTAATCTGCTAACCCGATTTCTTCTTATCTCTGATCTTCTTTAGGTAGTCTCCAAATTTCTTTGTAATCATGAGAAGAAATCTTCACATAAATCAGACTTGTTGACTTCCTGAGATAGTTGAATCAAGTCATTGTATGAATCATCAGAAACTTGAAAAACAATCGTTTTCCCTTTTTTTCCTGCAAATCCAGACTCATCTCAAAGGTTTAGAAGGAACTAAATAGATCGTCCAAACTACGCTTGGTGGTGTCCCGAGCTTCATCGATTGCACAAATCTTAATGTTGAAGTGTTCTGGAAGTGATCTTAAACCTTCCAGACTAACCTCTCATTAGAGATCGGGTCACCAAGACCAAAAGCTCCATTAGCAATGTGTCACAATCGGCGATCATAAACAGTGATAGACTCTGTTTCTTTCATTATCATATTTTCAAATTTTGAGGTTGGCACCCTTAGCTTGGTTCTCCGCATACTTTCAGATCCTTCACAGTGTCTTTGAAAGGCATCCCGAGCATCCTTGGCTGAGACACAATTTGTGATTACACTGAATATGTTTATGTTCACAGACGTGAAGATGGCATCGAGTGCCTTTGAATTGAAGTTCGAAATCTGAACTTCATCAGTCGTCCATGTACTTTCTGGTTTAAACATACTATCTCCATCTTCATCAACAGTTTTTGGTGGAGTCCAACTATCTATAACACGTTGTCATGCCTTTTCTTCAATGGATTTGATGTAAACCCTCATCTTGACTTTACAAAGTGCATAGTTGTATCATCCAGAACTGGTGGTCATAGTGCCGTGTTGAAAAGTGACACGTCCATAGTACTATTTCCTCTCAAAAAAAAAAAAAACCAGAATCTCACTTAGTATCATCAAGTGTCCGTTTGGATATTACTTGTAAAGGTAGTTGTATGACATAAAAGTATTGTGTAATAAAGCGACGGAGTGTTTCAGATAATTGTTTTGTGCGGTGTTGTAACACTTAACTCAACATGCAACTGAATATTTCAACACACAAAACTTCACGTAAATAAAATAACACCCAAAGAACACTTGTGCAATGCCTAATGTCAAAAGATTCACTAGAAAATATTTTCAGTTTACACAAAAACAATTCTAATGAATAAAAGAAAATCTAACTCCCTTCACAGAGTGAAGGAACAAAGTGGATCAAAAACACTTATCAAATTAAATAACCAAAACTAAGGATGCAGCTTTTGTGTAGTTGAAAATCCTTTTGATGAACAGCTTAGTAATTTGCACTATGATTAGGTGTTGTGTCTGTGTATTTTCAACACTTCACGTCAACACAACAATATGTCTTGGTTTGAGCACTTGATCTCTTCGTTGTAAATCTTCAATCTCGTGCTTGCTCCAGCATTGTCTCTCCTATTTCTCGCCATCCATCTTTCACAACATCTATCTTTTATATTTGTATGTTTCATTTGCCCTAGAGTTTATTCCATTAAAAAAATGCTACAAATATGAAAACGAGAGTTGTATTGAAAAATACTCTTTTAAATACTAGTATCATATATAGAGTTCTTATTATAAATATCTATGATCTAGAAGGACAGAACTCTATAATTCAATAAACATAATATTATAAAAAAGAAAATTTAAAAATGAATAAATTATATTCCTTTCAATTTAGTTTCTCAACAAAAGGGAAACATCATTTTGATTACTTTACCTAACAAATTCTGCAACTTTGCAAATGTACGTAGATACATTGGCACTTCAAGTCTTATCAGTCTACCATGTTGCTCTATTTTTTCAGAAAAGTAACCATAGCAATGTCATGCAGCGATTAAATCATGTCATTCTTAGGGACGCATTTCATTGCCATGCATTATTTGCCTAAGAAATTGTCTGTATATGTTGGTATCTACTCTTGTTTACCTGTAATTTGTACATTTTTCAGGGTGGGGAGAAGCTGGGCTATGAGACAGAAGCTTTTGCAGTATACGATGTTATGAGGTTATAAATCTTTACCTAATATTTAAAATCTCTGGCACAATTCTGATCTTGAACTAATAAATTTATTCCGAAATTTTGAATGACTATGTTAGCTTTTCGGGGGTTCGTTACCTCGGTTTTGTTTACATAATTTCGAATTTGTAAAACTTATAGGTATGTTAAGCCACCCATTTTTACGCTCTGTGTTGGCAATGCTTGGGGAGAAGCAGCTTTGCTATTGGCTGCTGGTGCTAAGGGGAATCGTTCTGCCTTACCATCCTCAACAATCATGATGAAACAGGTCACTTTAAAACACATTTACGTTTTGTTTGTAAACCCAAATATAGGGATTCTCATCTGACTTAGCTTCCAACTTCCAAGTAACTGGGCTAGTTTAAGAATGTTGCACAAAAATCATCTTTCCTTTTCTTTTATTTTTCTATGTTATGTTGTTTTGAGACTAATACAGGATACCTGTGTAATTTTACAGCCAATTGCCAGATTTCAGGGTCAAGCCACTGATGTAGAGGTTATGAGGAAAGAGATTAGAAATGTGAAGGCTGAGTTGGTAAGATTTGATAGTCATATTTGGCAATTGTTTCACTCATTTTGGGCCTTTGGCCCCTTGACAAAACCGAAAAAAGACCGTTTATTATCATTATTTTCTAAATATTTAGCTATAGACTGGCGAATTTCTTGGACTCCACCTTTCTGTATCCCTGAAACAAGAACCAACACAGTATTAGAACCTACCTATACTTAGCAATTTCATGTTTGATTTTGAAAGGTTAAGCTCTATGCAAAACACATTGGAAAATCACCGGAGCAGATTGAAGAGGACATAAGGCGTCCAAAATATTTTAGTCCGAGTGAGGCCGTGGAATATGGGATCATCGACAAGGTACTCCGAATAGTGGAATATTGTGCTTAGCCCTGAAATATCACTAGTTTACACGTTCTCCTATTATTTGTAGGTTCTGTACAATGAGAGGGGCGCTGAAGATAGAGGAGTTATGTCCGACCTCAAGAAGGCACAACTCATCTAAAGGTGTCGAAGTTCTTTATCCTATAATGAAGCAATGTTAAAGTGCTCAATATTGTACTTAATTTTAGCTTATTGGTACTTATTTAGAGTTACGAGTGTTACCTTCTGCGCCCCATAGCATTGACAATATTGTATATTTTGGGAGCACGAAAATACCATGTAGGGTAGGTTTGTAGTAATTGTTGTGTGAAGATAATGACGAGTTATTGCAAATAAACATGGAATAAATTTTGTTCTATTTTTTAATAAATGGATATGAAATTGGATCTCAGCGCCCCATAGCATTGACAAAATTGTTTTAGATTCGAGAAAAGAGCATATGTGCTCAATAAGGCTCCTGTGAAAGAGGTGGTTGGTGATGCTCTTGCTGAGGAATTGGATAAGCTTGAGAAATGGTGGGAACATGACTTGCAATCTAAGATGCAAGAGTTATATATCAGCTTCTATGTCAAACAAACTAAAGAAGATGTTTGAGGATGTTATAAATGTTACTGACATTGACGATCACCTGCAAGAGTTGTACAGTGCACAAACACATCCATTAAGGCATGTTACCGTCAAGGAGCTCATGACATCATGCCTATGAGAAGAGGCCTTGGTCCATGAGTATGGTGTGAGGATAATTGAGCTCATTGAAAAACTAGTGGGTCATGATCTTGTCATCCAAAACAAATTTTCCATAGACATTCTCATGTGGTCACTATCGTCCTCGTTTGATGGGTTTGGGATGAACTTTAAGATGAACAAGATAGAGGCTATCCTTGAAGAGCTAATCAATATGCTTACGTCATATAGAGTCACCATAAAAAAAGAAAAACATGTTTTCTTAGTGGACTCATAGCTTGAGATGAAGAATGGCCCACAAGAGAAGAAAATGAAGAGTTCTTTCCCTTTAAAAAAACTCATCAAGAAGGAAGCTCCGAACACTTCTAAAGGGTCCATAAAATCCGATAAAATAGAATATGTTTGCTTCTACTTCAAGAAGCTTGGACACTGGAAATGCAAATGAAAGGAATATTTACCGCATAATAGTTTTGGCAATGGTATGTTTTATATTGAAGTAAATGTCTGAATTAATTCAACTTCTTTGGTATTGGATATTGGATAGTTATCATCTTTGTAATAATTTGCATGTGTTGACAAGAAGTAGAAGACTAAAGGATCATGAGATTATCTTAATAATGAGCAACGGAGCAAGTTTTGTTGCAAATGCTATGTGAGACATTTATTTAATACTGAACAATCATTTAAGTTGTTTTTGCAAAATGTTTTATTTGTTTCTGATTTGATTAAAAATTTTATTTTCATTCATATGTTAGACAAAGATGGATTTTCTTGTTTATTTGCTAAAGGTATTTGCATTATTTACAAGAATAAAATATTAGAACATGCAAGTTAAAAAACGATCTCAAACTTAAAAATAAAAGATATTTCATTTAATAATGTCCAAATTAAAATGGTTTCAAAAACAAACAAAAGAAAGCAAAATAGCTTAAATCAAACTCACTTGTAGGATGCTAGACTATGATACATTTTTCAAAAAAATATACACAAGCTAGTGAGGGTATGTTTGATTTTTCAGACATAATTTTCTTAATACGCGTAAATCATTTCATAAAGGAAAGATGATCAAAGTCACTTTCCTAAGAAAAATGAAACTTGCACATGAGAGGCACGGGCTCGAACCCTCTCAGACATGAAACTTGCACGATGCGAACTGATCCATCAATGCGCTCTTTGCGAACTTTAGCGTCCGAGCGCCGTGAGAAGCTCGGGCCTGAGCCCTGTTGATGCATTACAACCTTACACCTCCATTTACCATGGGTTAACTTTGGCATGACTTTACTTGAACTAAAATTTAGCCAACACACACAATGATATATAAGGAAGATTTATGTTTCTTATTTTTCAAACTAGTATTTAACCCGTGCGATGCACGGGATGATATTATTAAACATTAGTAAAAATGAATAGATATTTAAATTGAAGAAAGTAATATAATTATAAAAAATAAAAATAAAAACTATTTTTTCGCTAATTTTAAAAGACTTTCTTAAATACAACGCATGTCGGTTAAATTTTTTGGCTAATAATCACTATCATATATCAAAATTTTAGATTGTGTTAGCCTAAGACAACCACCAACCTTAATATGTATTTAATTCTTTAATTTTCGAGAAGCTATATATTATTATTTTTTAACATGTGAAAAAAATATTTTTAAATTACATTCAATAAAATTAATGAGAAATACTTTTTTAAAAATTCAGTAATTTCGTCTAAATCCACATTCACAAACAATTTTGTGAAATGGAACTTGTTTGACATATTTGAATGAAAACAATAATTGTTTCATCAATATCTTTATCCAAATGAGTTGTTATTTTATATACAAAATCTCTTTATAATATACGCAACAACCTATTATTCCGAAAGAAAAATGAAACATGTGATCATAAGTAAATTATGTATAAATCCGAGAAGTTATTTTATTAAAATTTACTATTTGCATTCTAAAACAATGTCAATAAATTTTATAAGGTATCTTCTAATAAGATGCGTATTTTTTTTAGAATTGTTTAATGCATTTTCATTATGGAACATTTTATACTATCATGTATCCATGAACTTTGTAATATAGAATAAAATTATCACATTAGTAATACGTAATAATTAAATTTTTTACAAATAGAAGAATAATATTTTTTACTTCTCGATCATGAAATAAAGATTTCAGACTTAATGTCTCGTTGTTTTCATATGTAGGTAGTTAGTTAATAACAACGAACAAATCTAAATTTAAACATTACATCTTGGAAGGATTCAACTCATATATGATGCTGAAAAAGATGAGTTATTTCAGAATTCAATTTTAGAGTAGATAAATTTAGTAAGATAAATAGAATAAAATTGGTTTCTAATATAATATACAATATTGTATTATTTATAATTTAAAATTCAAATAAGGCATCCCAATGAACAAAAATTATATATTGGATGCTTTTGACAGAATCATACCATACATTAGCTCTTTCAAATTATGGAAATCTCGAATTGCATGCATTGTGTGTCAAACATTTCTGATTATTGAGGGTAATATATATGTTTATTAAGAGTAATTTAATATCCATTTGAAACTCTTTTGAATCTATCACTTTTAATTTTCTTGTGCTCTCTTATTTGAATTTTAAATAAGACAATTCAAGATATACAATATACATATGATTTTGGAATAAAATTACAATGCATTAATTATTTCAAATTAAGGTAATTTCGAAATAATATGCATTTGAGATAAAAAATTTATGATTATTAAATGATAATTTAATATCCATAAGAAAACCTTGTTATAGTGATAACTTTTAACACTCAATCAATTTTATTTTTAGAAAAATTAAATAAACTAATTAAATATTTTATTTCTTTTTTAGTAAGTAATTTGAGTAGGAAATTACTGAAAATAGCAAAATATATTTTTTTAATAATTACTTCATGAGTGATATTGAACATTACAATCATTTGTATTTTAAATTTATTTATACAGTTCTTAATTAAATTTATTGATATAAACAATGCAAAAATTTTAATGTAGTTAAGTTTTCAATAGAGCTTAGTTTCAATTTGAATAAAAAAAATAAAAAAACATATAATACATAAATTATATTTGAATTAATATAAAAATTAATTAAATTAAAAATTGAATTAAATGAATTGATATAATCAATGCAAACAATAATTGAAGTGATCATTTATTGCAGTACACATATTCTAATATTCATGATATATCTTTTCTTTTTTAGAAATGATATTTTGGCGGGAACTTTCAAATTTTGGCAAGTTCCCACGATTTCATTTATTGCCTTAATTGCTCTTTCATTACTTTAACAATTAATTCCTCATTAACTGAAAATCGGTTCTAATCGAATTAATATTAAAAAATTGTCTACTTGAAACACATATTCCAATTTTCAAGTCGATTTCCACTTTCGTCAAAAAGATAACATTCGATTAATTTATCGAATGTTAGGGGGCCTAATTAAACCCATTTCCAGCATAGTTTTCCTCTTATTTGTTTAATTTTTTTAATTATATGTTCAGCATGGTTTTAAGAATATATTATTTACATTATTTAATTTGAGATACTCGGAGTAATTATCTTTAAAAAGTTTCTGCAAAATATATATAATCACAATATCCTTATTTTATATAACGAATAAAACTGAAATTTCATTTACGGGAAAAAAAATTGACCATATAATTCTTTATATAAAAGTATAATATAATTAAACTTATATGCACAATAATCTATTCTATTTTATTAAAGTCGAGGATACGATAGTAACCACCTAGAAAAGACATCAACGTTTTCTTCCAGCTTTACTCTTATATGATACTAATATTACAATTTTGTTATTTATTTTTTAAAAAAAATTCAACACACACTTCTATTTTTTAATTTTTTTTATTTCAAAAATTTAAATATCAATTTAATCTCTCGTAATTTGTCAAATTTTACTTTAGTTCATCGATAATGATAAAAAAGACTTTACAGTATTTATTATATATGTAAATCGCCAGTCATTGTCACTGAATGCACAGGTAAGAACATGTACATGTGGCTATGAATCCACACGACCTTTATCCTTGGCCGAGGATGTCGCACAATTATGTTTCCACGTGTGATAAAAGCGGTGGTCCTCGTGTGGGAGAGTGAAATGAGTGCTTTTTGATTTTTTTTTATTTTTTTTTAATTGTTAAAATGAATGGCCAGATTATTCTGGCGGTTATTAAATCCCAAAATTTAAAAATATGAGAACGGCTAGGATGATATATCGTTGCACATTAACGGTCAGATAATTCTCAACTTTTAATTAAAAATAAGAAAAATCTGAAGAAAAGAAATCTGATTTTTTTTGTGAAAACTCTTAAAAAAATCACCAACGATCATATTCTTGAAATCCAATCATGTTCCTATAAATTAACTTTATTATACCTTAAAAAATCACAATTTCTTCTATTTTCATTCCAAAAAGTAAGATTTCTTATTATTTTATTTCATTTTCGATTCAAATATAAAAATCTAGTTTCATCAAACTCTATTTAATTTAATTCTCAATCCTCTGTTGGTTTTGTCAAACCTCAGTTCACTTCCAAACAAATATTGGAGTATATGTTCAACTAAACTAATTTCTCTCATTCTTCCATTGAAGTCTCTCCTCTTACTTTTGAAACCACGTCTTTTAAAGCAAGAAAAAAAGGGAAGAACGACGTTGTGCAAGCTGACAATGGGGTGAAAGAATCGCAAGGAAACATTGGACGAAGACATTAGATAAACATCTCACAAGGCATGATATAACACTTCCACCAATTTGACAGTTGACAATGATCAGAGCAACACTAGTTTATGTGGATTGGTTTGGAATGAATATGATCATGAGTTTCCAAAGGGTGGAAAGTATTTACACGTGACAACGTCTACCAACATTTCACGGATGTTCTGAAACGAATATTTGATTTCCAAAACAAAATAAATGAACTAAAAGCACTCAACTAAAGCACATCTAGTATATATTTTATTTTAATTGCAATTCAAAAAATTCATAATTTGTCTTTTTTAGTATGTCGAAGCTCAAACAAAGCAAGATGATGGGAGTCCATGGTCCGATGAAAAAAAGCTTGGTTGCTCCTCACCGATCAACCATAATATAAGATATTGTCGTTTGAAAAATTCAAAAGATTTCGAATAATGCTACCAAGAGTATGAAAATATTGATGACATAGCATCTCCATACCCTCTTATATACCCACCGCCGACGAAAAAGACGACGTGCAGAAACTGAGCAAAACCATTAAAAAATTGAAAAGAAAAACCGTGAAAGGAGAATGATCAAAAGATCCAAGTATCATGTGGGATTTTCTAAAAAATGCAACAAGCGCAACTGGAAAGATAACCAAAATATTGTGCAATAAAGGAAGCTAAGATTGCTCTAATAAAATTTCATTATGCAAAAATTGAGCAATATTGGCAAAGAAGAACGAAAATAAAGGAGAGAGCGGAAAAGAAGGAAGAAGGAAGAATGGATAATAGATAAATATGTTAACTATCCAAGGCTAGGTGACGTGTAAATACACGTCAATTTTTTATGATTATACAAATACAAATTATTCGTAAAAAATCTAGTCAGTAATTTTTATATTTCATAGTAAGAATTTGTAATTTTATTTTATTTTTGATTTTTTAAAATTACATGTACTTTTTGAAATTTAAATTACTGTAGTTTTAATTTTTTTTAATTATGTGAAATTATATTATTATTTTACATATAAATTTATAAAATAAAAAAAATTCATATTTAACTTCTTCCCACCACTAAAAAACATAATATAAAAGCAAAAACTTACGTGAGATAGTCTCACGAGTCGTATTTTGTGAGACACAAATATCTTATTTGGGTCATTCATACAAAAAGTATTACTTTTTATGCTAAAAGTATTACTTTTTATTGTGAATATCGGTAGAGTTTATTCGTCTATAAAAATTCATGAACCGCCTCACAATAAACCGACTCTAATATAAAATTATCAACTAATTTCATCTCACAGTTTAAATATTGAAACGACATGGTGTCGTCAAACAGGCAGTGTCGTCCCACAGACAGTTGTGGGTATAAAGGGAAATAGATAAAGGAAAGGCGGGAGAACATTTGCAGTCCGCAAACCCCCAAAATAGTGCCCATAAACCCTAAATTTGAAATTCGAGCTCCCAGTCAGCATAGACGGAGAGCAGGAATGGAGGAAGAGAAAGAAGATCCGTTTGCATCAATAATTAAGTTCTGCAAGCCAACTGTTTCGCAGGAGGCGAAGCTCCGAAACTGCCCCTTGGCTCGAGAATCGGAGAATTTTTTGGACTCAAATCCGGACCCATTAATGTCGTCTCCGGAATCGACGCAACCCGAGCCCATCAGAATTGTACTGGTTTCCCTTCCTGATAGCCGCGACAATTCAGCTGATCGAAATAGCCCAAGAGAAGATGACGCTGTGTTTCACACCCCTCCTGAGGAACAGAACCCGGACGAGTCTTCTTCCGATGGTGCAAGGAGCGTTGATTTGAATGCTAGGTTTGGTAAACAGAAACGAGTTGGGACTTCTGAAGGGGAGATGGATGATGATTTGATTTCCAAGAAAATCAAGGTCTGGGAGGAATTGAATGGTGACACGGTGCCTATCGATGACACGGAGATGATTACGACGGAATTAGATGAAAATCAGGACGAAAGAAGTCTCCCCGAAACTGTTGATGTGGTGATTACAGATTCTGGTGACGATTCACTGGAGAAGATTATAGAGGATGTTTTAAGGGATGCAAAACAAGTAGAACAGAGAAAATTGGAGGAAACCGGGGGGGTTGTTGAAAATTGTGTGCACAAATTTGATGCTAGTAATGAAAGTGGTGAGTTGATGACATGTGAATATGCGGAGAATGTGAAGATGAATAAAGATGAAATACCTCATAAAAATAGGGCATCTTATGGGACTTTGGGTGGTAGTAAAGCTGTAGGTAATGGATGTGTTGAAAAGAGAGACAATGGAGTGGATGGGGATGAAGAATTTGATAATATTACTAAAGATCAAAATGCGACTAAAGAAACGCGTGAGGATGCAGGTTGGAGAATAGCTAGTAAAAATATTGAGGATATTAACAAGTTTAGGTATGTAGGTGATCGTGACAATGGGGGACATATAAATAAAAGGGTTGGTGCCATTGGTGGTGGTGTTGGCAGGAAACGTAAGCTGCCGATATCTATCAAGGGAAAAGAGAAGAATGTGGGAGGCGAAGATGTGATCGCGAACACTGTGGGAACAAAAACTCAATTGTTAAAGGACTTTTTGAATGCATTTAATTTGGTTGTAGGAGCTGCGGGCGATGGCTGTGATGATAAAGATTTTTTGGAGATCGCTAAGAGCCGGGGTATGACATTTCCTCGGCCAAGATGGTGGCCTTCTGAGAGTGATGGAGACTTATAATTTGGCCTTAGTGTTAGTTATCTGCATATTTCTGTTGATAAATTTGGCAATATCTTGTGGATTTAGGTGAATAAATTCATTTTTCTTCATAGAAATGGTCATTTGGAATGCCAAGTGGCAATCTTTTTTACTGATCCACCTCTTTGAGATTTGAGGATATGACTTAGGAGGCAAGCACCTCTGGTTTTGGATTTATTGCTGTTGCACTAGGAAAGGAAGGAAATCACAGCTAGATGTGATTTAAAATCACTTGTATCCCCTGTAATTACTTGGTGACCTAGGAACAGTTTTCGTGATGGTGGAAATTGTGGCTTAGCCTCCTCCACTTTATGTTGCACGCACTGTAAATTTCGGTGTGGTGTGTTATATAGAAGGCAAATCACTTGGTTCTTGTGAAATCTCTACACATAGCCACATGCATTTGTTTGATTCATCCAGCATTTTTTTTCCAGTTCTTGGTGAATCCTTTGAGTTATTTATTAATCTTCACTCTCTGAGTTCTGGAAACATAAGTTTTCTCACAGATTTTCCTTGTTTTGTACCCAATGAGTGGGTGGAAGAGACATTTCATACAATCTGAAGTAGTTTCTCCAGGTATGAGCAAACTTCATCTGCTCTTTTAATGATGTGAAGGGTTTCTTTTTTGCATATTTTTGAAAATCAATACCATGTTTTTATGTCCATGGTCTCCCTCAGATTCACCTCAAATTGACTTCAATTTCGTATTTGTATCGCATATTTACTACTGCTCGTGGCATTTTGCACCAAATAATATATTTCTTTAAAATCGGTGTAATTACTGCTATGCTATACGGCCAGGTGTCTACTCAAAATCCAATCTCATGGGCCCCTACATTCTATGATTCCATGTATCGATCAAGTGCCAATATTTGTCTTTATAATTCACCCGCATGCAGACGTAGTGTGAATCACCTGTGTACATTCACATATATTTTCACATTTTCGTGTATTTCCTGGTGCTATATTTAATCAGATACACATTATGATTCCTAGCATGTATTTACAATATTAGAGGCATTTACAATATTAGAGAGACGATTTGAGTTCGATCTTGTTAATATATATATATATAATTGCATATTTTCATCCTTTTTGTCGAAATGGGCATGTTGGATTGAATAATTTAATTTCAATAAACAATTTGAAATGACACCAATAATTGCAAATTTGAAATATCTTGATTTTGTTTAAACAAATGCCTTAAAATTAAAGATAGGATTTGAAATCTATATATTTGATAGTTAGCCAAACCATTTGAGTTGATTTGTATTATGGATTTGAAATCTAAACCTATCAAATTCTTCCATCC
Source organism: Primulina eburnea (assembly GCF_022965805.1). Lineage (NCBI taxonomy): Eukaryota > Viridiplantae > Streptophyta > Magnoliopsida > Lamiales > Gesneriaceae > Primulina > Primulina eburnea. The sequence continues at coordinate 23,949,601 of NC_133114.1, forward strand.
AAATGAATTCTTATGTATGGTAAGATTTAGTATATAACCTTAACAAAAATTTCAATTTTAAAATATAATCTCCTGCATGTATAAAGATCATGAATAAAAAAAAATGACCTGACTCATGTTCTAAATTGTACCGTTAGAGATGCCCATGAAATCAATTGTTAGCACACAAATAAAGATTCGTGAAATCGTCTCACAAAAATTCTATTGTGAGACGGTTTCACGAATCTTTATCTGTGAAACGGGTCAACCTTACCGATATTTACAATAAAAGTAATATTTTTAGCTTAAAAAGTAATATTTCTTTATGGATGACCCAAATAAAAGATCTGTATCATAAAATACGACCTGTGAGATCAGTCTCACACAAGTTTTTACCATTTAACAATGTATGAATCTCGTAGAAAAACTATTTTGGTTATTTTAATGAGTTAACTAAAATACCCTAAATTCTATTTATAGACAAATCTAGAGAAGGCCTTGATATTAACAAACTATTTTAAATTTAACTTCTAAACTTTTCCCCAATTATAGATTCCATATACTTTTTCATTTTTCTGCATTTCATTTTGTTTTCAAATTTTCATGTAAATAAAATTTGAATATTAATTTTCTCAACATAAATAATTTTTTAGGTCTTGTCATTATATTACATAATATTTATATATTATACGATATGATGCACACCTACCGTATATGTACGTGCATGACAGATATTTTATATATATAGATATAGATATATGTATGTTATGTTTTTCAAATAAAAGAAAGTGACTTGTTCTACATTGACTTTTTGCTCCCCGCAATTAATAATTCCCCTACCAATTTCTCGGTGCTATTTCCATGGTCTACTTGCTATATGAATAAAGCATATGTCTTGCCTATATTCCAATTTATCACCAACTACTCTCGGGAATTTAACATGTTATTTTTAAAGCAAAAGTTAAGATCTTATTTTGGGATATATTTTTTGTCTTTTTATTTTTATTTTTATTTTTATTTAGGATTTTACCATTTTGATCCATCTTGTCTGTGGTGAGCCAGAATTTCTTTGATTATTTTTTTATAAATAATTAACGAATTGAAAGAGAGCAAGTGAAATGCACATATCAATTTTATTCCTCAAGACATGATAATAATATTTTTTTTGATTATTCCAATCGTTTGGAGTTAAAATTTAATTTTACACACAATTTTTGGAAGTCTTGTACAGTAATGATGGTTTGTGTTTTGGAAGTCAGATTTTGAAAATATGCTAAATGCTAATGAGATGTATGTTTATGTTTAGGACTCTGAATTAATTGTGCAAAATTTTAATTTTAAACTTGTATGAAAAATACATTACAAGATTAAAGAGAGAACCAATTAACCCTCCACTAGATTAATTGATTCAAAAACTCTTGTAATAATCATGACATCTACAACATGGATTTTAAGATACAATCCTTTTACACTATACACAAAAATTGAAGTCCAAAAAAAAAAAGAGAGAAAGAAAGGCCATTTAAGGCATATCTGTTTCCATCCCACATTTCATGTAGCTCAGAGGGGCATGAAGTGGTAAAGATGTCAATATCAAACCTCATTCTCATATTCCTGTTCATAACCAAAAAAAAAAAAAAGAAACCAAGAAGAATGAAGAAACTAATCACTAGTAATGCAACAAAAGTACGAATAGAGGACATCAGTGGCGACTGAAATTCGAGAACAGTGAACTACTGCTAGTGCTCGCTTGCGCACCCAAACTCGAGGTTGGGAGGAGGAGTTCAGCCTGTGGGAAAGACCCGCTAGATGGGACGTCTAGTAGCAGTTCATGTTCCAAACTTTCATCAGCAAAGCGGGATGAATCCAAAACAAGGGAAGAGTTGTCGATGGGAGAAGAAAAGAGTCGTCTTGGACTGAAGAAAGACCCATCATTGTCTGTTAGTTCCTTCTGGTCGAAGCTCGGCTTAGTTGTAATCCTTCGGGGGCTCTTCATTACAGCATTTGCTCCTGAAACAGAAGGTTTGTTAGAGACCATGATGCCAGTCGGCGAATCTCGCTTGGTTTGAATTTCAAAGAGAATGATGAGAAAAATTCAGGTAACAGGGTTGGATGTTGCAGTTCAAGCAAACTACTATTAGCCTCCAGCAATGGAGTATTAAGTAATGTTACGTCTCAAGTTTAAAGAACGTAGGACATGAAAGAAATTGTATAAAACGAGAGTGTTATAAAAACTAATTTGGTATGCTAGAAGTATCAGCCAAAAATGACCTTTAATAGAAAATGGTATGGAATGGTAAGTGCTCAAAAGGAACCGAAGCGACTCAAAATACTATTTGATTCCTACTTGAAATTAGTGAAGCTGAACCAAGCTCAAACATTTTATAATATACTTTCGAGTTAAATTCAAATCCGAATTATTTGGTTGATAACTTGTAATAACAAGTTTTGATATATTTATAATTTAACAAGTTGAGGCCATGCGTCAAGTCTTTGTTTAATATAACTCGATGATAAAGTTCAAATCAAATGAACTGAACTTATTAAACTTTTATTCAAGTAAACTCAAACCGAAAGCAATTCATTTTTCAAGTTTTGAGCCAGCCAGAAAAAGAAACAAAAATTGAACTCGATGCAGTTCGTTTGCATCTCTACGGAAAAAGGATATGAAACTATAGCTACCTGAGATTCATTTGCAACCCCAAGAAAAAGGATATGAGACTATAGCTCGTACCATAGACACATTTCTGCATGTATCGTGCCGATTATAACAATACTACCACAACATTTCAAGTATGTAAAATGTAATATATATGCATTGGGCGTAGCCAGTTGCTAATTGTAGGAGAGAATGATGGGATTTGTATGCAATTATCTGAGGAAATAAAGTAATAGTGTACTCTAACTTTCATACCGCAGCAAAAAGCCACAACCAGAAAAGAGTAAAATTCGTACCATTTTCCACAAGTTCGAGCTCAAATGATTCAATATTGAGCAGAAGCATCCAAGACATAACAAAAGCATCAAGTTTTTAAATCAGTACCAGAATACCTGATAACTTTTGGTGCTGTCCATCTTGAGTTGGTTTCACGCAGGATAAATAATCAGCTGGAAGGGCAATGGATGCTCCTGCAACTTCTGACCCTTCTACGCAGTTTTTGCCTTTCAAATCCTAGAAGAAAAGGACAAGAATCAATGTATTTTAATCCAAGAGATGAAGGCTGTTTCAAGTCATTATCAAAGTTTGCAGCTGCAACAAACCTTAAAAATTTGATAATGTTCTACCCACTTCGATTTTGCAGAATTAAATAATATAAGTTTCTTCAAAGTCCTGAAATCTTCAATCTTCAACCCAGATAATGAGTTATCAAAAACTCCTTCTGAAAGAAGTCTTTGGAAGGACAACAAATTCTCCTTGAACTGAGGGCTATCAAACATGCTGTTGAGGCTGGACATAGAAGAATTAAATCGCAATTAAAGATTCCATAAAACCTTTTGAGAGTATCACCATATACTCGATAACAAAACGAAACATATTTCGCATGATTCAATAGTTAACCAAATACTAGCATTATAAATCAAAGAATATGTTGTGAAATCATATTGATATTATTAATACTATAATGTCACTGATATGACCTTATGATTTAGTGTTAGGAAAGAATTCTTACCATATTTGCCCTAGTAAAGTTCCACTGAAAGATGATGATTGCAATATAAACAAAGAGATAACATTTTTAGCCCTCAGAGAATTGTGTTGTGATGTAGACCTTTAAGCCTTTATGAATAAACCACATATATCCTGTACTGCGTTGCATTCTCTTCTCATTAAACTTCTACTATTTAAAGCTCAACACAATGCATAGTGATCTCCATTTTCTACAATTCTAAGTTGCAAAACAAGAATTGCAACAAAAATGCACACCTATCCTGAGATTGCAAAGTATCCACCGGAGATAAAAAATTTAGCAACTGTTTTTGCTCTTCAGTCGTCAAATGGCTTAAAAACTTGTCCATATTGAGAACATCCTGCATCAATACAAACATCGATCATGAAAAGTATCACGGCCGCTAACATTTATAACATCAAACTTGACACACGATATCAGTGGACCTCAAGAATTTTGGGAAACAAATGCATTCAAAATTAGATGATTTTAGGTAGCTAATATAAGAACTAATAAGCCTTCACATAGCTAAGAATGGAGATTAACAAGAATTAGAACGAGAGTTATAGCTGAAAAGCAGTTCATATACAATCCACAAATACATGATACATAAAAACTCAGGATGAACAACAGGAGGACCACCACTTATTTAGATATTTCAGCTTCTATGGTCACAAATGTAGAACAAAAAAGAGTTGAGCAATAAAATGATGACAGAAGACTTGTCCATATAACATAGCATCTGGGACAGAATCAAAAGAATGTTTGTGTAGTTGTATTTCAACTTACTTGGAGGTCTATGTAACATAGTGGAGAATTATGGTGTGCAAGAATCTGGATTGTTTCAAGTTGATCTTTGCCTCTGAATTTGAAGAAAATAAAAATAAGTTTGTGATACACAAACAATGGAAAAATATCAATCATTTTCCGCGTGTAGATTGTGAGTGCCTCTTAGAATACTTGAATATGGGAATAATATAATCATATATTTGCAATACAACTTCCATAGTTTTAGATCATCAAATTAAAAACTAAGGTTAGCTCTTCTCAGCCCTCGAGATTGCGAAGTACCTTTTAATCCGTTCTTGTTCTGTTCCTGGATTAGCGGGCTTCTTGATTTTCTCAATTCCTCGACATGATGAATTGACACCTGTGTCCTCCATAAGACCAGGAAAAGTTGTATGTCGTGATTTTACAGTATGTTTCTTGTTATCAATTGAAAGGGAGCTGGCTTCTGATTCTTCCTCTCTAGCTATAGAATTTGGATGTCGAATAAGTACACTTCCATGTCCAATTTCAACAGACACCATAGGTTTACCACTTTCAAGAAGCAACTCTTCTTCTGAAGATCCAGACAAACTCGACCACTGTTCATGCCATATGGCATATAGATCTTTGGTGAGCTTCTCAACTGGAGATGGTTTTGAACGAGTGACACAGGTTCTCTTTTTAGAAGGCACCATTGTGTCCCATACAGCAGGTTGTGATGGACCTGCAAAGGCGAGGAGTGAATGGACAAAAAGATAAAAATATTGAAAAATGTTAATGGTCGCCTCAGAGCCTAACTCGAAAAGTAGTTTACAAGACCATGAGGGGGAGAAAAGGTGATCGAAATAAGTTGGTTCCCGTTTGCCTGGTTAATAGTTATCATTTTTCTGGCGCGGTTGGTAGTGGAAAAGTATATCTTATTGCTTTAGCCACCACGTACGATCTCGAACTTTTCAGAAAATAGCTCTAACATAGCCGGATGTCATAAGTTCGTTATAAATTGTGACCATATATTTCCTGATCCCTGGATTACATTTTAGGGGGCAATGATAAAGTATAAAACCATTGATTGTTACCTCCAACGACCTCAAAGTCTTCTGAAAATGGTTTCTAATAAATAGAGATGTAAATATTTTTGTCATAATCAATCTACTCAGAATAGCAATGTATAGAGCTTAGAAACCTGTCAAATCACTTGCATCGGCACTGCCATATTGTGCACAACTCTCTAAGTTAGATATGGCCGAGCCAGAACTTGATCCGTTGCTTGTATCCTTATCAAAACCTTTATGAAACCCCTGACTATAGTCTAGTGGTACCCCTCGAAATTCAGCAATATCATTATTATTATGATCAAACTTCCTCTTGATTACTTTCGGCTCTTTGTTCTTGATAGAAATTGTCTTTACTTTTGAAATCCGATAATCCTCAAACTCTTCAGGTTCAGCTCTAGCATGGAGAGGTGTGTAGTTTGCCAATGTTCCCTTTGTTCTCCACCGAGAACCACATGCATTACAGAGTATGGGCTTCTCAGGAGGACCGTTACGCCAAAGAGGGGTACCTATTGCATAATTATTTGAAGTCGATTAAGTAAGCATAGTCGAAGGAAACAATGATCAACATTAAAGAAGTTTTGAATTACCAGCACGGCAAGCATTATCACTAATCAAAAGTTAGATCTCGACAAGGCCATGCTTGCACGAGATTCAGAAAAATAAGAGTAGAGAAGTAACACGAAGAGAACACAAATATTTATACGGGTGCACCCTTAGAATGACATTAATCAGTGGAAGAATTGCAGGAAATAAAATCAAGAGGGTAGTCACAAGAGATTAAGCCTTCATCAGTAGGAAAATTAAGTCAACGAAAAGCTAAACATCTCTTCTCAACCTGAATGGATGAAGAATGATTAAACAGGAGCATAATGGGAATGGTCATATGAGAAACACAAAATCATTGAATAGAAATTATATATAACTTACAACCTAAGTCATTGGGCTAAGAGATGAAGACAATCGATGAAAAGGTATCAACTATTGTCTTCAAAGTATCATCTATCTCACCATTCAAAAATCATTTTCAAATCAGTGTGGACAGAAAGACACTAAAACTAAACTGTCATAGATCTACATGACTTCGAATATTTCTTGGGACAGCATAGAATATGGAAACCACATCACAGTAAGATAATTATCTTGAAACTGAATTCCTAGACAAAACATTCTAATAACACCTGGACAACCAACTTGAATATATTTTCAAAATGGTCCAGACATTGGTTTACAAAATGCTGATGGAAAACAACTTAATTCTTCAAGCAGCAGCATAAAGATTTATCCGCACAAAGTTACTTATAATTTGAAATGAGCTGAGGGATCCTAGCAGAATGTAGAGAAACTCCTGTTTAGAACAAAATGAGAATGTTCATTAATGATCAGGTGCTATCCAAGTTGGTGGAAATATGACATACTAAAACGATTGGTGATGTATCATTTCAAGTTTGGGATCATTATAATGTCATATTGAGAACACGTAGGAAGTTTATACAAGGTTGCAAGAGTTGAAAAAACAATAGCAAAGAAACTTTCATCTTTCTTTGCAAAAAGCTTGGCTAGAGTCGTCGGGTCAATAGCAAACAGATGCCTCTTGAATGTTTATATGAGAAGGGACTGGAAAACTAGTCTAGGCTCCGTGTCTAGAGCTGAAGTCAAGACACTAAGTTCTGCTAGAACAGAAATTTAAAATTTTTGATCAATCAGAACTCATAATGAACATGGGAGGACAAAGCATTGATTTCATTTGGCATATAAACAATCAACTGCATTAGAGAACAATGAAAATCAGCTCAATTCCTTTTTTTCTCAAAAGGGTTCAATAGAGTCAAAGCCAGTGGGCATACACAAAAGAGAGAAAGCAAAGGTTAAGTGCCCAAACAGAATTCCAACGCTATTATCAAACTGCAAATCAAGACTCGAGGGCTGTGGCAGAAATGGAAGTTAAAAGGCAAGAACCATTTAAACAACACTAGAACATAACACATAACATAAAAAATGACCCAGTATTTTCCATTCCCACGAATCGTTCTGTATTCAGAAACTGAATAATCGTCTCCAGAGTTAAGAACTAATCAATCAATTTGAAACCAATTGAAAATGGTGACAAACACAGACAAAAAAAAGCTCACTTGTAACACCACAGTGATAGCAAGGTCCATGCTTTCCCATGTCTCTCAATTTTTTTCCCTTGCTCAACACAAAATCACAAAATTCAAATGAAATTCACCACGGAAAATCCCAAGACACCAGTTTGCTTTTTAAAAGTCTTCTCAGAAAATAATTTATTAAAAATTTAAAGCTTTGAATTTTCTTTTAGCCTCTTAAACACATATACCCTTCTGGGTACAAACCCTTTTCTTCAACACACCAAATAAGAATCTGCACATAAATTAGTAACTAAATAATAAAAACCCAATATTTTTTTAATGTTTTTTGTTCAAGAAAAAACAGTGAAACAGCAAAACTGAGCACAAACTGTCGACGAAAATAACATAAGAAGATGGGCTTTTAAGCCGAGAATCTGTAAATTACAATCCAATGAAGAAGAAGAATAGAGGATTAAAGGAATCTCAAATAAAGTTTTGGGAAAAGGGAAGGTGAAAATGGGGGATTGTTTCTCTGTATGACTTCTTCTTCTTGTATTGGTATTTTGTATGTGAAGTAAATGTTTCAGCTTTGCTTTACTATAATATTATTATAATAACCATAACAATAATAACTTTTTTTTAATATATAATATATAATTTTTAGGACCTTTATCGATACGTTTTCAATATATATAAATATATATATATATATATTATTTATTTATTTATTTCTTTTTTTTCAGTTTATTTTCCAACAAAAACTACTTTTTATAGCTTTATCATGTTATCGAAGAATAATTTCGAGTAACATAAATAAATAATATTCATTTTATTAAATGTATTATTGATTATTCTATTTATTTATTTTTAGTCGTCCCGACTTAAATAAATTAATTATATTATACTAGATACAAATATAAATATACAAAATAATTCATGCCACCTTGTATGTTTTAATGTCTATTAAATAATTTATCCTTATTTTTAAAGAGAATCTAAAAATAATATTCAAACGTATAATTTCACTCAACCTTATAAATAAAAAGATTGTTAGAAAGAGTTGGTCTCCTATGAGACAGTCCCAAGAGAAAAATGACAAAAACTTGTGTGAGACGGTCTCACGGGTCATATTTGTGAGACGGATCTTTTATTTGGGTCATCCATGAAAAAGTATTACTTTTTATGCTAAAAGTATTACTTTTTATTGTGAATATGGGTAGGGTTGACCCGTCTCACGGATTAAGATCCGTGAGACGGTCTCACATGAGACTAACTCGAGAAAAATATTTGTGAGACGGGTCCACTCGATCCATATTTAGAATGAAAACTAATCTTTTTGAATATTTTTTATGACTATATCACAAAATTAATCTGTGAGAATATATAAAGTTTATGTGTGAAATAAAGGCAAAAACTTATGTGAAACGATCTCACGGATCGTATTTTATGAGACAGATCTCTTATTTGGGTCATCCGTGAAAAATTATTACTTTTTATTGTGAATATTGGTAGAGTTGACTCGTCTTACAGATAAAGATTCGTGAGATCGTCTAACAAGAGATCTACTCTGAAATATAAAAAGAATAAGAAAATATATGGACTCATAAAGATTAAAAAAAAAACAAGAGAGAGGAGAAAGGCACAAGGAGAGTTGTTTGGAGTTTTGTTATTCTTTACTTATTTTCTTTTGCGCTAAGTTGTCTCTTGTTTTTAATGACCTGATGTTGATTAATACTCTATTTATTACTTATGGTCAATACGCGTTCCTTTTAGGAAAATGTTAGATATACAACCAGAATTATAAATTAGGTCACTTTATTTTAAAATTATCTTTGCATTTTATTTGAAAATCTCTTTCAAACATACATTCGAGATAATTTTGTAATTTCAAATACACTTTGTACCAGAATATGTAACCCGACCCTTCATTACATATCTTAATGCTTCTGAAAAAAATGTGTTTAAATTACAATTGAATTAATTAAATCACGATTTTTTTTAAAATAAGAATTATATCAATATAGCTGAATGTATAAAGTGGGATTTTTTTTTTCTTGTTAATAAAATCCTAAATGGTGTGTAAAAAATGAATTTAAACAATTTTCTAGATACATATTTTAATAACTTTATGTTTGATCCATCATGTTGAATTAAATTAAAAATTCAAATGGCGACATAATTCTGGAAATATGTTATTGAATATTATAGATCCATAATATGATTAGGGCTATTTTTATGCTTTTAGCTGGGTTTTATCTGAATATTTAATGCAAAAATGCAAAAAAATTAAAATGTAATAATAAAATAAAATATTCTGTTTTTTTAACATTTTGTGAGGAATTGTAAAGAAGTTAGTATAATTTTTTTTATATTCAAAGTTACTATTAAGGCTTTTATTTTATTATATTCTGTTTAAAAATAATAATGAAATAATGGAGAAGAGATATTTTGAGGAAAAAAATTATTATATCTTTATAAACAAAATAATAATAATAATAATAATAATAATAATAATAATAATAATAATAATAATAATAATAATAATAATAATAATAATAATAAATTTCTGAAATGGTATTTTTCGTTTAAATTAAATCCATGGGTGATGATGACGTGTAATGTTATGATTGGAGGATCCCGTCACAATTCAGACCATTGATCACATTTGTGGGTCCAACGTGGGACGTGTTATGCACTGATATAATTTTTTTATGGTTTGATTTTTTAATGTATACTGTTTTGGGCTTTTTAATCAATTTTCTTAAAGGTTGAAATTTCAAAATACATGGCAAATATTGAGTGGTCCAGGCATCTAGACCTGGCCCGGCCCGTGGTCAACAGGTCATTTAATCGGGCGATGGTTTTGACCTCGAACCGTGACTGCCCATATGTGGGGCCGACTACGGTTTTTGGATCTTAAATCCGTCGACCTCAGGGTTGGTTTTTTTATTTTTTTTACTTTTTTTTAGAAGAATCGGTAACTTAGATTTATAATAACACATACCACGTGTCTGTATCTTTTACTAATATATATCATTGTTTTTAATATTTGGCAATAATACTTATTCGGAAAATGCGGTTCATCGGGTCTGGATCTGGTCCGTCGGATCTGCATCCCGCCTTGTAACCGTCACAGGCGGTTATGGTTAATCCCAACCCTAACCTGCGGGTTCTAATTCGGACTAAACCGCGGACAAGTCTATAAGAATCAAAATTGACACAAACTACTCGAATCGAGTTTAAATATAACTCCCGTTGAGTTTGAATCTACTCATTCTAAAATCGAGTTTAAAAAATATATGAAATTATTTGTGCAATTAGAATTCACAATTTAAACATATTAAAATTAAATTACAGTAATCTCCTCGCATGGCTCCTTTCACCCATTTTTTTTGACTAATTCATGTCATTATATACCTGTATTTCCATTGTATAAATTTATGCTGTTAAATTCCTTCTCTTGATACAAATTTATGAGTCATAATTTTCATTTATTAATTTGACTATTTGACAAGATTCACACATTCTCACCAATTTAAGGGTTTTTTTATTATTAATTTTTTAAAAAAATTAATTTTGTTAATAATGTAGATTGTGGTGTTTTGGCAACAATTTGTGGCAGACCCTGCAGCTTTAAAGTTGCAAAGCTGCCACTAAAAAGCTAGAATAATTTTTTTATGAGACGATCTTACGAATCTTTATTTGTGATATGGGTCAATCCTACTGATATTACAATAAAAAGTAATACTCTTAGTATAAAAGTAATATTTTTTCATAGATGACCCAAATTAGATATTCGTCTCATAAAATTCGAACCGTGAGATCGTCCCACACAATTTTTTGTCAAAAAATCTAATGCAGCCTTTCGTGACTCCAGCGTCCACTGTAGGTGTAAGTAAACGCTGCAGATTCAATAATTTCAGCCACCCATTGAGCATTTTTACTGCAAATAAAGCTTCCATGTATACGAAGAGTAAAATAAACAAACGAAAAAAAAACAAGTATTCGTCTATTTGAAAAGTGTGAAAATATTTATTTTTCTATTGTTTACATTTATTAAGTATTTTTTTATAAAAAAATTATTCTTAGTAACTTTTTAAGTTTATTTTTATATGTATTATTTCATATTTTTTATTAGAATATTTTGTACTAACTTACTATTTTGACAATTTATTCCAGAATAATAGAAAATTGAAGTCCAGAAGATTATAGTGTTCTCTACTTACAAGCGACACATGTCATCGAAATTGTTGATGATATTGCAAGAGTTAAGCGATCAGATAATCTGATTTGAATGTTGTATGTTGGAAATTATTTACACAATTGTATTCTTGCATAATTATTTGATTACTGCTCTTGTTGAATGATAGCGACGCGAGACACATACATTTCATTTTAGACGTGGTGAAACAAATATCACGTTACTAGATATGTCGATAATTTGGAGTCTAAAAATTGATATTGACCCAGTGACTGGATTATATGTTTCATATACAGTTGGTCAATGACAACATATATGTTTCAATAATTTTGAGTCTAAAAATTAATCGTGACCCAGTGACTGGAATATATGTTTCACATACAGTTGGTCAATGACAACATATATGTCTTGACTTATTGGGATTTGCATCATCATCATTGTATTTTAAAGGTGGTCATTTGTCTATGACTGCACTACGCGACCACTACATTTCTACTATTATTGATGATATAGTTCGGAAGTAGATGCCGTGAAATATACCCGATGTGTAGAATTGATAATTATTGTAGGAATATTGTTCTCGTATTATCAAGGAGTGTAAGTCAGACTCATTTTTTTGCAATTGTTGCATGATATTGATCGTGTAAAATCTTATAATCGGGGAAGTGCAGTTTTAGCATTCCTATATCGCGAGCTGTACAATGCAACATGTATAGGAAACGATATCTGGGGGATCTTTATATATCATGCATGTATAAATAATATATTTTCATTATTTAATACAATATATGTCTTTTTAACTATTATTATTATTAGTAGTAGTAGATATGGGCATGAAGCATAATTGAATTTGTTAACCCCGACCGAGATGAATTAACAGTTGTTACGCCTCCAAGTCAACCGATGATATTTTTCTAGTTTCTCCATCAGGTACACAATAATATTTAAAATTTGTTGTCCTAAAATAATCTATAACTATTTTAATTTTTTTTAATATGTGATCATATTTGTTAAATTAAAAGAGAAAAAATGTGTTCAATTACACATTCACAGACTCACATTGTAAGAATTATAAAGGACTATATTTTATCGTATGAACAATAATGAGGTATTTTTGGATTATTTAATTTTTTTAATAATTATATGAATTATAAAATTAATTTTTTTTTTCATTTTAATTGGATTGTTTACAAGAAAATAATATAGATGTGAAGACAATTATTGATTCATATGAAAACAAAATATGGCGATGTGTTTTGCCCTCTCATTTTCTTTGAAATCGTGAAGTTACTGCTCTCGACAATGATGAGCTTCATAATATCACGAGAATTGGTCATCACAACACAGATTGAAAAGAATATTATCAAAATGCAATTCTTATATGGAATAGAAAGTTAAAATATGTTTTCCAATGAGAACGACAAGGGAGATCAAGAAAATTGATGACGAATATTTGCAATGGTATGAGCGAATAAATGTTCGCTTTATATCTCCTAAAGTGCATGGGGTTTTATTTCGGCCAAATCCATATCATATGTTTACTGAACAATATAATGTCAACAAAATTTAAGTACACATTCTCCTTATTCGCATCAGTTATCATTAGGTTGAGGGAGTGACATAGTTAGGACATCAAGTGGGTTTACCACTATTGGTACATTAGTTGAATTTAATAGTGTACGACCTTTTTTTGGATATGAAACTACATGGTCATCTGGACTGTAAGGTCCAAAAATTTAAAATAACGTAATCCAACTGCATGCAAATCTAGGAGAAATAGAAAATAACTAGTTAAATAGTTTTAATTGCATAAATTGAATATAATGTGCATGGTTGCATGTATAAAATGTACTTTCTACACGAATGCATGTTAAACTATATTTTTAAATGTTATTCGAGATGTGATCGAGGAACAAAAATCGATGGCTGAAAAAAGAGAAAATATTTTTATTAAATAATTGTTTTTAATTATTAAAAATATGGTTGATGCTTTATGATATTTTTAATAATACGGAGCTTTGAGTTAATTTTATACGACGAGTCGTGATTTTTGACGGTATTCGATTTTCGAAGAAAATATAAACTTTTTGACAACTCGGATAATATTTTCACGAACGTTCCTAACCAAAATATTTTAAATATGCAAAAATGAGCCTATCGTATCATGCTAATGGGCCTAGTCTTGTGTACTTAATAATTATCAAATATTAAAGCATAAACCCTCCCCATTAAACCCTATACACACGCCCCCATCCCATAATCAACAAGGACTGTCCCTTCCCTCAAAAAACATGCATACACGAGTAATTCAGCAAGGAAAGCACGGTTCTAAGAAAGAATTCAGCCTAGGTTCTACGTCGTCGTTCTTCGCATCGCCAACATGTTTTCGTGCGTAATATACGCAAAGTCACACCATACATCTCCTTTTTCTCATCTATCACTACTTATTACGTGTTTGATTATCGTTTACATGAAAAACATGATTTCCTTCTGAATATTTTCGTTTCTATGATTGTGTGTGCCAACTACATGTATGTTATGCTTCAAAACTTGAAAGATTAATGCATGAAGGGGCTGCCATGGTAGGAGCATCTTGAGGGAAGATTTCTAGTAGGTTTAAGGGCCACCAAAGACATGGTTAGAGGCTGGACAGGAGCTAGGGAAAGCTGCACGAAAAATTATCGAATTTGCATGGGTAGGGTTTAAGCACGACCTTCTTGATGGCCACGGCTTCTAGCTGGGTTTGGGGCGCGACCAGGGCTCGTGGTGGTCATGGCTTGGGCTTAGGAAGAGTCCTAGCATGGGTAGGACCCTTGGATAGCAATCGAGGGAGAGTCCCGTAGTGTCCTGAATGCTGTAAATAATGATAATATGCTTATTTTAAATGTTTATGAAATTTTATGATAAAACTATAATAAAAGATATGTTGCATGCTTGGTTTAAAAGAAAAATGTTTTTTTTATGCTTGAATTTTTATAAGTGATGAAAATACAAAAAGCTGAAGGAAGTAAAGTAATTGTGAATAATTCGATGCTACGATGATTATGATGATATGATGGTATGTAAGACCAAGGCTCAGTTGACAGGTGAGAGTGTAGCTGATGTCCCCACTGCCCAGTAATGTGGTTACTTATAGATGGATCCATCGATCTTCAGCTGATACGAAAGTCACAATTAACGATCTAAATTCAACGAAAAGGAAAATGTATACGTATATGATGAAAATGAAATTGTATGTTATGAAACGAAAATGTTTATGTTTTATTCATGTTCATGGAATATTATCTTAAGTAAAAGTATTTTCATTGTTGCATGTGATTGTATATGTGTTACTTATTACCAAGATTCTGGTTTGCTGAGTCATTAGACTCACTAGGTGTGATCGATGCAGATGAGCATGATAATGATATTGTTGAGGGACTTGATGGTTGATCTTGCTGAACTTAAGGTGCACACAACTCGAGGACTGACGCTAGTTTTCCGCATTTATATTAAGTTTATGATTTAAGTTTACGTTAAAGATTATTACGAGTTTTATGATGCTTTTTGAGTGGTTTTTGAGATGATGTTAGGGTAAAGTTCATTTTTGAAACATTGTTAGTTTAGGAGGATTGACGATTTTATGTTTTGAATTAATTCCTTTGGATTTTTAATATAGTTGGTCGTTTTAGTTTTAAAATGGTGCAAAGTTATTTTAAAATATATATTAGTGCATTCGGCCGAAATTATTAGATAGGAAAAAAAATTCTAGTATTTTTAAGAAAAACGAGTCGTGGACGTTTCATGAACCATCATATTTTTTCGGTAATATTGGGCCATATGGTCTATTAGGTTTTTTCGGTAACACAAGCTCATCTGGTCTATTAGAGGTTTTGGTAATACATGGCCATATGATCCATCGGGTTTTTCGACAACACAAGCTCCTCTGGTCCATCAGGTTTTTTGGGCAATACATGGTCATTTGATCCATCACGTGTTTTCGATAATTCAAGGTCATCCGTTCCATCATGTTTTTTCGATAACAAATGCTCATCTGATCCATAAGATTTTTGGGTAATAGAGGGGTCATCTGTTCTATAATGTTTTTAGGTAATATATGGCTGTTGAGGATCGAAGTTGAGTTTAGAGGGGGGGTGAATAAACTCTACTCGTTTTTCGTTCTGATGAGGTACTAAAATCCTGTTAAGGATAGTAGTTGATCTTGTGCGAATACTTTCACCTGATTACAGTAAAACGTGCGGAAACAATCTGATGAAGTAGTTGAAAAACAATAAAGCAGTAGATAGCAGTTGTTTATGGAAGTTCGAAGATAAACTCTTCTACGTCTCCCCTTCTACTGTTTCCAGAAGGTATACCTAAAAGACTTTGGATATTACAGTACAACTTTTGTACACACCCACTTCAGAAGGACTTACACCTCAGCCTACTGAAACTCTTAGTTTCTCAACTCACAAAAATGCGAAACACAAAGTTCTGAAATGACTCTTTTCAGATTACAGACTCTTCTTGTTAAAGTATAATTGATGTAAAGATTGTGAAGAGTGTAAGAACTAGTAGCACAAGATGATCTTTAAAAGATCAGATACAAGCTATGAAGCGTGTGCTACTTTTCTTTGTGTTGAACTTTTTAAATGCTCAAGGAATTTTTGATATTCGTCTGATAAGAGAGTAGCTTTGTTCTTTGAAAATGATATTATGCGAAGTGTCGTGTCGAACAAGGATTTGATCCAAGTATATATAATCGACTGAGTTCAACGTTCACAATCAGAGAAGTCTTCAGATAACTGATACAATCAGCTTTATTACCGAAACAAGTTCCTGCAGAAAAGCTATAAAACAATCAGTCTTGTTTTATACTTAATTGGGTAATATGCATTAAATGACTCCGTATAGTATTTAATGCTGCAATTAATACTAGTACTAGGAACTCTTTAACGGTAACAATTAAGATAGCAACGTTAGAAAACGTTCTCTACTGGTTTTGTATTGTTATCCCTTTTATACTGGTTTAGTTTTACTAGAACAGCAACTACTGATAAGTTATTTTGTTGTTCTGGTATCTGGTCTACTGGTTTTAGTTATCATCGCCACAATAAAATTCATGTCTAACAATTTCCCCCTTTGTGGTGATGCCAAAACCTAAACAGTAGAAAGTCGTTAAGTAAAACAGATAATCATTTAAACAAAAACGATAATGTTAATAAAGCATCAAAGTAAACAAATCAATTGGTTCCAATATCCCTGTAAATGATTTCTTCATTCTGCGGTTCTTGATCTCTCCTGTTAGAAGGTTCGGCCTCATCTTCTGTTTGCCTAACTCCTGCTTGATCTCCTCTAGCTGTTCTATCTTCCCCCTTTTTGGCATCAGCGGCAACCACATGAGTAAAGAGATCATTCAGTCTGCCGGAAATATTTTGAAAGCCATCGGTCAGTATCTCCAGATATGGGGTCTGAGAAGAGATGCGATTATCTAATGCAGTGAGAGATTGATTTTGAGAGTCAATCTTGGCATCCAAAAGTTCCACAGAAGTAGACAGTGATCGAAAGAGATCATCATGCTCAGTGATTCGAGTGAGTATATCATTTTGAGCAAGCATGAGGGTGCCGTGAGTTCTCGAGATAGCTTGTCTGAAAACAACGGTTTCAGCATACATCTTGTCCACGGTCTCCTTAGTGCTATAGATGTGTTTGCCCATTCGTTCTCTGAAAGATTGAGCACCACCGAATTCCGAAATGTTTTCACAAGATATACAGTTTCACTAAAGCAGAGATGTTGTTGAGTTCGGTTTGTAGAGACTCAATCTGATGTTCTAGGTTAAATGCATCTGATTCCGGGGAGGGAGTACGCGCAAGAATACGTTGTTTAATCTCAGAAAGACGAGAGTTCGTCTCAGTCATAACAGGAAGAGAGACAGTCAACGCAGTAGAAACAAGATGAGCATCCATCAAGGCAGTAGAAGGAGCAGGGTCTGCTGTGCTTTCTGCTGGAATTGCAGAAACAGTAGGTTCAACAGCAACCAGAGGAAGAGTAATATCTTCAGTAGGAATGGCCAAGACAGAGGCCAAAGCTTCTTCCATTGGTACAATGACAGCCTGAGAATCTGATGGTGCTTCAATAGAAGGTGAAGAAGGCTGTTCCAGAAGAATGTTCATTTCTGCTTGATGTTCAGCAGAAAACATCTCTAAATTCGGCAGTAAAGAAGTAGCATCTGGTTCTGCTAATTGTTGCCCTGGGGTAGGAGAAGCAGAGGGTGGCAACGAAGTAGCCGGTGCTGCTTCCAGAGTGGGAGAGACAGTAGGGACAATTGATTCAATGACTTCCTCAACTGAAGCCAGTTCATGCACGGACAATAGTGATGAAGACTGAATGAGCCTTGTTGGAGATGCAGGAGTACTAAGAGCAGAAGCCTTTGGGGAGGCTGTAGTCATTTCCTCAACTGGCTGATTCTGTTGAAAGATCGGGACAAGGCCAACATGATAGACAGTAGGCTCTCCAAAGCCTTGTTCTTGAGCAAGAAGTTGCTCACTCATCTACTTTAACCTGTCAGATAGAATCATAATAACATTTTGATCCTGAACAGCAAGATCAAAATTTGATTGAAGAACTTTCAGAACCGATTCTAATTTCTGGCATTTCAGCTGATCGAGGACAAAGTTCCTTCTTCGCAAGGCCTCGATGACATTTTCTGTTTTTGCGAGCCGAAAAATCTTCCTTTCTGCATTCATCATCTTGATATAATTCCCTTTTGTTTTGAAGTAATCAAAAGAGTGGAATAGTCGGACAGTATGCCATTCATCAAAGAATTTCACGTCATCGTTTGCAGAGGTCTCAATCTCGGCTAGATGAAGATCAACGCCGGTGCTGACAGTGGTCTTGTGACCAAAAATAGGTGGTTCTTCAACCATTTTCCCTTTGCCTTTGTCAGAAGATGAAATAGGCACGATGGGTCGAAAAGCAGAAGACCCGCTTGCTGGTTCTCGAATAACTATTCCAGATGTTGGCTTAAAAATAGTAGCAGTAGAAGGTGCTGAAATAGACGCAGTAGCGTGTGCAGTCGAAGAAGCAGTTGATCGAGCAGAAGGAACCGCTTCTGGAAAGACCTGTCGAATAGGTACTTTCTCAATTTCAGACAGTGCTGCTGTCTTTTTAATCTTAAGAACGGTGCGCGGTTTCTTCTTGGCTGGGGTTGGCACTGCTGGTCGAACAGCAGCAGCAGACTCTTCTGATACTGTTTTGTCTGAATCCGTTAAAATAATCACTCGTTTCTTTGAAATTTTCTTTTGAGGTTTTGGAGCCTCAGAAGCAGTTTCCCCAATTTCCTTCTTCATCGCAACAAACTCCGCCACTGTTGGCTTAGGCCTTAGAGCCAGTACATTTGCTGTATCAATCATGGTGACTGAAGTAGCATCTAGATCATTGGTAGATGCGAAACCAGCATCCTTGAGCAAAGCGCTGATCTGAATAGCAAAACCAGAACTCCTCCTGACAACCATATCCTTCATAATTCTGAAAATAAAATAACTCCAGTCCACCTTAATCCCCTTAGAGATGGCAGTCATTACTTGAACTTTCTCCTTCGTCAACTTGTCGAAGGTGCCAGCCTTGATCAAAATAGCTTTAGCCACAATATCGGCCAGAATCTGATACTCTATTTTGAGCAATTTCTTGTGACAGGAAGGAGACACTTCTTCTCCAGATGCTGAGAAAGAGCTGAGTGCAACATACATATCTGTCTTGGAAATATCAGAGAGTTCAGATGTACCTGAAAGTGGAAGGAGGAAGGTTGCTCCTAGGTGTGCGGCATCAATAGAGATAGAAACATCTCCTTGAGTATGAACAATCCTTCCTTCATGCACTGTTGCTTTAGCGTAAAATTCCAGGAGAGCATTTTTGTAAATAACTGCTGGCGCTTCCAGGAATTTTCGGAGTCCGGATATTTCAATGTCCTTAAACATTTTCACGAGATTCTCATCCTTGATGTTGAGAACGGAAGCAAAGTTAACTTGATAAGCGTTAAGAGTGTATGCTCCAGCCATTTCTGTATGCAGATGAGATCAGACAAATTTTGCAGTAGTTAGTTGAAGATATAGAGAAAGCAGTAGCTGAGTAGCGATAGTTATGAAACAGTAAAGGTGAAAAGGTGAAATTTGAAATAGATATACAGCCGTCAAATAAACATAAAACACGTGTCAGTATGTTCTTGGTTGAGTGTTTGAAAAGTTTTGCAGAAACTGTCAGAAAGACGAATGATTTTGAAAATTTTGAAAAAGAGCGGGCTGTCCAGACGGTTACTAAAAGAGATCAGAAAAGGATTTGTCATTTTATGATAACGTCTACTGGAAGTTTCAGGGTGCTGAAATATGTGAGCACTTTGTCAAAACCAGCAGACTTGTAGTTTTATCGAAAAGACAAACATCCTATCTGTTTTCTGAAAAGGTGTCAAACTCTTAGTCTGACTAAGATACTGTTCCCCCTCGGTAAATGCAATTAATAAGTGGTCATAATTGCGACAAGTGACTCTTGGCCATCTCTCAATCTGAGCCGTTGAAAATGAACAGTCGCAATCTTGCGATTCACAAGAGTCTTTGTTCCCTCTATAAATACATGCATATCTTGAACGAGGTTAAACAAAACAAAAAAAATGAAGACTCAAGTAAAAAGAGAGTTAGAGTTTGATCCTGGAGTCGAAGCAAAGGTGTTCAGAGAGATGTTTGAGAATATCATTATTTTCGTAATGATCTTTGAAATACACTCCTGGAGTTGTAATTTCCACAGTCAAGCAGATCTTTTGCTTCGATTGAGTTTGAAATGTAGCATCAATTTCTTCCAGAAGCATGCTAATGCAATAAGAGAGTGCTGGTGGATTGATGATGCTGAAATCCTCTATGATGTCCTGTAAGGCATCTAAAAATTACATTAGTGCTGACAAGACCTAAGCTTGCTAGATTCTTTCTAGGCCTTTCTCTTCGAAGAAGACCATCTTTTTCCTGTTGAAGTACTTTGCAAGCAAAAATCAGAGAGCTCCTATTACAGAAGATAAACGCTAAATGTAACGCTACTGGTTAAATAACATAGAAGATCTACTATTTTTACTTTTGCATCGTGTAATGTACTGAAATGGTTTCTAATAAAATTCCAGTTTGCGTATCTGACTTTTCTCTTCTGCTTTTCTGCAAATATATTACTGTTAGTTCAATGCGATAACAATCAAGTAATAATAGAAGTTTAACTAAGATATCATAAGATGACTAAGTTAAATCTATCAAACCAAGAGAATTCCGAAAGTAAGAAAACTTATTTTCTGGTAAGGGTTTCGTGAAGATATCTGCTGTTTTTTGATCAGTAGAAACATATTCCAGACGAATGTTCTTCTTCTGCACATGATATCTAATAAAGTGATGTCTGATGTCTATGTGCTTCGTTCTGGAATGTAGTACTGGATTTTGTGTGATTGCAATTGCACTGGTATTGTCACAGAATATAGGTGATTCGGAGGCTTGAATCCCATAGTCTCTTAACTGTTGTTGAATCCACAGTATCTGAGAGCAGCAGCTTCCAGCAGCCAGATATTCTGCTTCTGCAGTAGATGTGGCTATGGAAGTCTGCTTCTTGCTAAACCAGGATATCAGCCTATCACCAAGAAATTGACAAAACTCACTTGTGCTTTTTCGGTCTAGTTTGCAACCTGCATAATCAGCATCTGAATATCCAATAAGATTTAACGATGAATCATTGGGATACCATAAGCCGACATTTTGAGTTACTTTCAAGTACTTCAAAATACGTTTAGCAGCAATATAATGAGATTGTTTGGGGTTAGATTGAAATCTAGCACAAATGCAAACAGCAAACATGATATCTGGTCTACTGGCAGTTAAATATAATAAAGAACCAATAAGACCTCGATACTGAGTTACCTCTACTGGAATACCACTTTCATCTTTATCAAGCTTACACTACAACAAAAATGGCTTTCCGCAGCGCGCATATGGGCTTTCCGCAGCGCGCATTGCACGCTGCAAAGTTGCAAGCGGTTAAAAGTTTAAGATTATCCGCGGCGTGCATTGCACGCTGTTCATACTACTATCAACAGCGTGCTTATGTACGCTGTTAATACAACTTTCCACAGCGTGCATGCGTACGCGGTTGAAAGGCATTAAAAAAAAATATTAGCGACGGTTTTATATGAAACCGTCGCATATCAACGACGGTTTAATATAAAACCGTCGCATATCAACGACGGTTCAGAATTGAAATTCTGTCGCTAATATAGCGACGGTCTTTAATTAGAGCGACGGTTTATAAGTTTGCGACAGTTCTAAAAGTCGTCGCTAAATTTTGATTAAATATAAAAAAAAATTAACTTTTATAATTTAATAAATTTTAATAAAAATACAATTAAAAAATTAACAAAAAATTAAAACAAAACAAGTATCTAAATCGAAACTAAAATCATATTAGTAGAGAAAAATTTTAAGTGTTGTTAAATAGTGTGAAGGACTGTGGAACGGAGATAGGATTTAAATAGATAATTTGCGCTTCTTTGCGACGGTTTGTTACTAAACCGTCGCCGATGTATATCTTTTAGCGACGGTTTTTTATTAACCGTCGCCGATTATCGGCGACGGTTTTAAGCACACCGTCGCTAAATGTTTATGCCTTTCGAATTACATCGGCGACGGTTTTAGATAAACCGTCGCTAAATGTGGCCCTGAAATCGAAATTCGAACTTATTTTCCGCAGCGTGCTAATAATATGCATGTCGTGAATAATACTATTAACTGCGTGCGATTAATGTACGCTGTTAATGTCTGAAAACGATTTTTTTTTTCAAAAAAGATTTATTTTTAGCAGCACGCATAAACTTGCACGTCGTTAATAATACTATTAACGGCGTGCGTTTATTGTGCGCTGTTGTTTATATAATTTATTAACAGCGGACAAAAATGCATGCTGCAAATATTACTATCCGCAGCGTGCGTTTAATGCACGCTGTCCATAGTAATATCTGCAGCGTGCTTGTAATGCACGCTGTTAATAGTATCAAGTTACTATCCGCAGCGTGCTTTATATGTACGCCGTCGATAGTACTATCCGCAGCGTGCTTTTAATGCACGCCGTTAATAGTATCAAGTGCAACACTATTAACGGCGCACAGGTGGGTGCACGCCGTGAAAAGTAGTATTCGCAGCGTGCTTTTAATGTACGCTATTGATGACGTGCTGCGGAAAGTCGTTTTTCTTGTAGTGTTAATAGATGAGCTCATTGGAGTAGAAGCAACAGAGCATGCTTCCATTCCAAACTTTTTCAGAAGCTCCTTGGTGTACTTGGCTTGATTTATAAAGATTCCAGTTTCTGATTGCTTAATCTGTAATCCTAGGAAGAATGTTAATTCTCCCATCATACTCATTTCAAATTTATCCTGCATCAATTTACCAAACTTTGCACATAATTTGGGGTTAGTTGACCCAAAAATAATATCATCAACATAGATCTGTACTAAAAGAATGTGCTTATTCTTGACTAAAGTAAATAAAGTTTTATCTACTGCTCCAATGGTAAAATCATGATCAATGAGAAATTGTGATAGAGTGTCATACCAAGCTCTAGGTGCCTGTTTTAGACCATATAATGCTTTGTGTAATTTAAATACATGATGCGGAGAGAAATGATCGATAAAACCTGGAGGTTGTTCGACGTATACTTCTTCTTGTAAAAGACCATTTAGAAAAGCACTTTTCACATCCATTTGATATACTTTGAAATTCTTGAAAGCAGCAAAGGCTAAGAATATTCTGATTGCTTCGAGCCTTGCTACTGGTGCATAAGTCTCATCAAAGTCTATGCCTTCTTCTTGTCTGAAGCCTTGAGCCACCAGTCTAGCTTTATTTCTCACCACTGTGCCTTCTTCATTGAGTTTGTTTCTAAATACCTACCGAGTTCCAATGACAGCTTGGTGAGATGGTCTAGGTATTAGAAACCAAACTTCATTACGTTTGAATTGATTCAGCTCTTCTTGCATGGCTTCAATCCAACTAGGATCCAGAAGAGCTTCTTCAATCTTCTTTGGTTCATCTTGAGATATAAAAGCAGCATGCATGTATTCATTAAGCATTTGCCTTCTGGTTCTCAATGGTGCCGCTGGATTACCAATAACCAATGATGGAGGATGAGATTTTCTCCAGATAAATGGATTTGAATGGACATCTTCCTGATTTGATATGTTAAGATTGTCTTCTACAGAACCAGTAGTAGGTTCTTGAACATCTTCTGCTGGTATTGGTAGATCCAAGTTCTGTACTTCTGGTTCCACTATTGGAATGTCTGGTTCTGGATTTTCAAGATCCTTGGTATTTGCTTCTACATCATCTTCACTGTCAATTTCCAAGTGAATCCTGTCTAACCTGTTACTTAAATCAGATATGTTAGAAATTTCAGCACTGTTGTTTTCATCGAAGACAACATGAATCGATTCTTCAACATTAAGAGTTCTATTGTTGAAGATTCTAAAAGCTCTGCTTATAGCAGAGTAATCAAGAAATATTCCAGCATCTGATTTTGAGTCAAATGCCGTCAATGATTTTTGCAATTATTTAGTACAAAACATTTGCAACCAAACACATGAAAATAAGATACATTGGGCTTCTTCCCTTTCCATATTTCATAAGCAGTCTGGTTGTGTCTTTTGTTGACCATAGATCTGTTTTGCGTGTAACAAGCAGTATTGATTGCTTCAGCCCAGAAGCGCTGAGAAATGTCTGCATCTGCTAGCATTGTTTTAGCTGCTTCTTTTAGAGTTCTATTTCTCCTCTCAGCTACTCCGTTTTGTTGGGGTGTTCTGGCAGCTGAATATTCATGAAGAATCCTCTGCTCATTCAAATATAATTCAAGATACTTGTTAGTGAACTCAGTGCCCCGATCACTTCTGATTTTGATGATGGTAGTAGATTTTTCATTTTGAATCCTTTTCAGAAGCTTGATCAAGAGACTACTGGTTTGATCTTTTCCTACGAGAAAGATTACCCAAGTGAATCTAGAAAAATCATCAATAACAACAAGAGTATATTTCATTCCCCCTAAGCTCATGATGGGGATAGGACCAAATAGATCCATATGCAGTAGTTCCAGACATCTTGAAGTTGATTTGCTATCTTTGGTCTTGAAACTGGATCTTATCTGTTTCCCGAGCTGACAAGAATAACAAACATGATTTTTAACGAAATTAAAGTCAGGTAATTCATCAACTATATTCTGCTTCTTGAGATAATTGACTGACTTGAAATTCAGATGATTCAATTTCTTGTGCCATAGCCAGTGTTTATTGCTAAGAGAAGCAACTAAGCATGTAGGAGTATTGACATGATTTGAGTTCCAAGAGACTCTGTAAGTATTGCCTTCTCTTTTTCCGGTTAACACAGTAGTTTCAGCAGAATCTCTAACTATACATGAATGCTTCTGAAAAGCTACAGAATAACCATTATCACATAGTTGACTAATGCTGATTAGATTGTAACAAAGATTGTCAACTAATAACACATCATTAATAGTTATGTTACCATGGATAATCTTACCCTTACCCATGGTTTTACCTTTTGAGTTGTCTCCAAAAGTTATCTTTGGTCCAGTACAGCTCACTATCTCGGAAAGTAGGTTTCTTTGTCCAGTCATGTGTCTGGAACATCCATTGTCCAGATACCATGTAGAGTTACTGATTTCTGCTTCCTTCTGCTGTTCCTGCAAACATAAATTTTAGTAACTGGTACCCAAATCTATTTGGGTCCAAGCCTTATCAGTCCTTTGGGAACCCACATTTGTACAATTCTTGATGACTTTGTACTTTGGGTATCCAAAGATGTGTGTAGCAACAAATGGTCTGTTATTTCTAACAGTATGCATACCAAAATGTTGTTCTTCCCTTCTGTTTCTGTTTTCCAGTCTGTATCTCTTCTGAACAGGTTTAGAGTTGTAGTACTGGTAGTTTTTAACCTTCATAGGATGTTGTCTTCCAGAGTTGAATTCTTTTCTGAATCTAGAACTCTGGTCAACTTTTTCCTTAGGTTTAACGTAACCCAGACCATAGTGCATTCTTCTGTTCGTCAGATTTACATTCCTTTCAACTGAAGCAGTAGGTACTTCTGGTTCCTGTACCACACTGGATTTCACAAAGTGAATGTATTTCCCTTTGCTCATATCCAGTGCTGGCTTAGTATTTGTTTCAGAAGTGCTTTCATTATTACAAAAACCGAGACCACTCCTATCTCCTGACTGTTTTTGTAATTCTTGCATCTTTTCCAATGAAACAGAAGACTTGTTCCAAGCATTTACCAGTAGCGACAACTTCTGGTTTTCAGAAAGCACCTTCTGGTAATCTGCTTTGGCTCTTTCATTCTCAGTTATTAATTTACTCATCTTAACTTGTAAATCATTGCAGCTGTCTACTTGCAAGCAAGTTAACTTACTGTTCTGATTCTTTAAATTCTGATTTTCAATCTTAACTTCTTCAAACGATTGAGAAAGTCTGGAATACTCTTTTACCATTTCATGCAGTGCATCAATCAAGTCATTTCGTGTAAATTCATTAGAGTCAAAATCAAATACCTCTCCAGATGTCGAGGTTGAGTCATTGTCCGCCATTAGACATTTGACTTCTTCTGCATCACTATCACTGGAATGACTTTCTGAGTCAGATGACTCAGAACTAGAGTCCGCCCATTTAGATTTGCTTTCTTCGGCAATCATCGCTTTTCGATCTCTTCTGGACTTTTTGTCATTCCTCTTGTGATCCTTTCTCTTTTGGTCATCCTTCTTTGGTTTAGGACAATCAGCAATGAAGTGACATATCTTTCCAGAGTTGAAGCATCCCATATCACCAGATGGTGAATCTTTCTTGAAGTTGCGATTAGGGACCCTGATAGGTTCGATGGTTCTTCTTCATGAACCTGGAGAATTTCTTTACAAATAAGGACATAGCATCACTACTGATTTGTTCAGCAGTCTTCTCCATTGTATTATCAATGATCATAGTCGGTAATGCCTGAGGTACAACTGCAGCAACAGTAGAAGAGGTAGATGCAGTAGCAGTAAAAGCAGTAGCAGTAGCAGCAAGAGCCTTGGTGGGTAGGCTTGAAGGCTCTTCTCCACTTCTTACTTCCAATTCGAACTCATAGGCCTTCAGATCTGCAAATAAGTCGTGCAGTTCCAATTTGTTCAAGTCTTTGGATACTCTCATAGCCATTGTTTTAACATCACATTCTCTGGGTAAGGCTCTCATCACCTTGAGGGCTATTTCTCTGTTGCTATGCTCTTTACCCTAGAGCAGCTAGCTCATTGACCAAGCTACTGAATCTTTCATCAAACTCATTTAGAGTTTCACCAGCTCTCATTTTCAGATTTTCAAACTTCTGCATTGCTACAGACAGTTTGTTTTCTTTCGTTTATTCATTTCCTTCACATATTTGGATGAGCTTCTCCCAAATATCCTTTGCAGTAGAACACATTTTGATCTTGCTGAAGGTGTTCTTGTCGAGAGTTTTATACAATATGTCCTTCGCCACATTATCAAGATTGGCCTTTTTCTTATCTTCACTGGTCCATTCACTTCTTGATTTTTTGACCATCTGTGGTGCACCGTCAGTAACAGCAACAGCTGTGTTAGGCTTTAAGATTTTCAGTGGACCATCTGTGATGACATACCACATGTCATCATCTTGTGCTGCAAGATGGGCTTGCATCCTTATCTTCCAGTCGTCAAAATCTTCCTTAGAGAACATAGGGATTTTGCTGAAGTGTGCCATTTGTTGTAGTTTTTCACAAACAAGAATAACCTGCTCTGATACCAATTGTTGAGGATCGAAGTTGAGTTTAGAGGGGGGGTGAATAAACTCTACTCGTTTTTCGTTCTGATGAGGTACTAAAATCTTGTTAAGGATAGTAGTTGATCTTGTGTGAATACTTTTAGCTGATTACACTAAAACGTGCGGAAACAATCTGATGAAGTAGTTGAAAAACAATAAAGCAGTAGACAGCAGTTGTTTATGGAAGTTCGAAGATAAACTCTTCTACGTCTCCCCTTCTTCTGTTTCCAGAAGATATAACTAAAAAACTTTGGATATTACAGTACAACTTTTGTACACACCCACTTCAGAAGGACTTACACATCAGCCTACTTAAACTCTTAGTTTCTCAACTCACAAAAATGCGAAACACAAAGTTCTGAAAAGACTCTTATCAGATTACAGACTCTTCTTGTTAAAGTATATGTGATGTAAAGATTGTGAAGAGTGTAAGAACTAGTAGCACAAGATGATCTTTAAAAGATCATATACAAGCTATGAAGCGTGTGCTACTTTTCTTTGTGTTGAACTTTTTAAATGCTCAAGGAATTTTTGATATTCGTCTGATAAGAGAGTAGCTTTGTTCCTGAAAATGATATTATGCGAAGTGTCGTGTCGAACAAGGATTTGATCCAAGTATATATAATCGACTGAGTTCAACGTTCACAATCAGAGAAGTCTTCAAATAACTGATACAATCTGCTTTATTACCGAAACAAGTTCCGGCAGAAAAGCTATAAAACAATCAGTCTTGTTTTATACTTAATTGGGTAATATGCATTAATGACTCCGTATAGTATTTAATGCTGCAATTAATACTAGTACTAGGAACTCTTAAACGGTAACAATTAAGATAGCAACGTTAGAATACGTTCTCTACTGGTTTTGTATTGTTATCCCTTTTCTACTAGTTTAGTTTTACTAGAACAACAGCTACTGATAAGTTATTCTGTTGTTCTGGTCTGCTGGTCTATTGGTTTTAGTTATCATCGCCACAATAAAATTCATGTCTAATAATGGCCATCTGGAACATCGGGTTTTTTGGGTAATACAGAGTCATCTGATCCATCAGGTGATGCCCAACATTCTTTTGTTGATCATTATTATCAAACTCCAATTTTGTCAAATATCCAAATTTCTACTGATCTTATTAATGTTGGTCCACAACAACTTGTTCATAATATGCAACCCGAGAGAAATGTTATTTCACATTTCATTTTTCCAGGTTTTTCAGATGAGTAAAATGTTATTAGTCAATATATGAGATTGCATATAGAGACGAGAAAATGTAATCCACCCGAGTGTGGAACTGGAAGCCATCTGTATCATTGTAATTTTGATGATGATTATTCTAATTAAAATTTTATAATTGAGATTTTTCTTATTAGAACTTGAAGTTATTTGTATCATTGTATCAATTTTATTATATATTGCACTAAAATTTCATCATTAAGATTTATATATTTTCAAATTATATAAAATACTGATTTTATTTTACAAAAGTCAAAGACAATACTTTTGTATATCAACAACTAAAATTTAATATTTAACTTGAATATATTATTGATATTGATTTTATTTTGAAGAAGTTAAAAAAATTATATCATACTAAAAAATATCATTTGTATCAACTAAATTATATATTGCATTAAAATTTCATAATTAAGATTTATATATTTTCGAATTATATAATGATATGAATCCTCGAACGTAAGAAAGACAGAAACGATTAAATTTGAATCGCGTCCTCAATTCAATAACGAACTAGGATCATTGTGTTGTCTCGATCTTTTAATTCAAGCAATTGCGCGATCTTCACCCATAAACTACATGGTTTAGTAATAAACGATCACAAAGAACAACCGACACTAAACGAACCTTCAAAGAACTCGTCTTTGACAATCCGTGTAAGAAACGATCGACAAATGCCACAAAGTAAAACTTTGATAAGTTTGATTTTGAAACAAAGGCCTTGAAAAGTTTGAGAGAAAAGTTAAAACTATTGCATAAACTCAATGAATAATCTGAATTGTGCTAAAAAATTCATCCATATATTCTAGCAAATAAGAAAATATTTGAAATCTAATTACCTAAACAACATGGACCCTAAACTAGGAAACTAAGATTTTTTTCCGCAGGTCTTCGCGCTCGAGCGGTAAGATCTTACCGCTCGAGCGTCGAGCATTATGGAGTTTTGGCGCTCGGGCGGTAATGTTTGGCCGCTCGAGAGCAGGGTGCTCTGGAAATCTTCTGCTTGGACAGTAGGTGCGGGGCTCGGGCGGTAAGAATTGGTTGCCCGAGCGCGGAAGGTTCTGGCCTCCAGTGTGCTTTTGACTTTGTCCTTGAGTTTCCTCCTTCTCTTTCGGTTGCTCGGCACTCCTTCCTTATATTCCTCTTCGAACTCTATCAATGACTTGAATATGCTTGATTCTCCATCACTAAATCATTATCAAGCTTGAAAGTCCGAGACAACGACGCTCCTTAAATCTTCGTCCAACTATTAGCCTGCGACATAGCATCAGATTCATATCATATAAAATATTGATTTTATTTTTAAAAAGTCAAATACAATACTTTGTATATCAACTAAAATTTAATATTTAACATGAATATTCATTAAATAAATTTAACCAACATCAATACAAATAAATATTCATTGATAAGAAATTAACTTTTTCGTCGGTTCTTTATTCTTCACTTATCGATATCATTCATGTATCACATTCATTTGGTTCTTGAAATATAAAAAAATATTTCATAATAAAAAAATAGAATAAGCAAAAATATACGTGACAAATTAAAATTAAAGGCATTTTTACATATGCATAGTTCGTTGTCTCTCTCTAACTACATGTTTATCCATCTCATTTTTCAGTTGAGTCGTTATGTCCTTACTAACTCTTCTTCTTTCATGTCTAATCGGGTTGTGGTGCAATTCAAACAAGGGTGGATTTCGGTGTTGTTCATCTGCAAGATGTTGAAATATTCCCTCATACTTTTCTAGATACTCAGACGTGTTGTACCACGACTGCACAAAAGTTGTGGGATTTAACGAGTAACATTTAGTGGTGCAAATATCATGAGAACATGAGATGTCAAAAGTTGTCCATTTACCACATGAACAATAACTGGTCAATAATTTCACCACCTGCAAATGTTGGCCAAGTCTTGGCCTTCGTCTAGTCGCAACAGAAGAGGTTTGCTCCCGTGCATCATATCAACAAGAAGTTCACTAGATTTTCTCACACATTCTCCATACTCCCAAAATGCATAATCTTACTATAGCTGATTTTCCTGAATCACGTGACTACCTATTTTAACACGTTCAATGAAGTGCTGTATGTATCTAAGAAGGGTCAAGTGTACTATCGCAGATATAGGAAGTCTATAAGTTCCCTTTTACACATTGTTTTAACATTTCGACATATTGATTTTTATCACCCCACGACGCCAAGCCACCATCATGGGTCATACTTCATCTCTTTTTTGCAATTCCAGTCAAATATATGTCCGCCAAAATATTTTTGTTCTTGATTGCCTCCATTGTTGCTTCAAACTTACAAATTTGATGCTGCGTGCCTCCCTCTCAGCATAAATCTTTCAAATGCCCATATTTGAATTCTGAATTTAAATTTGAGCAGACGTGTCTCAAAAAAATGATACACACCATGAAGATGTTGAAAATAGGGTAGATCCACGGCTGCTCGAGAATTCCCGTGTCTCCAAAGGAAATTAAGCACACACCATTGCACTACAGACAACATGTTGGCCAAGATTCTCTAAGAACCATTTCCTGAAATCAGATGTTTCTTCATCCACAATAGTGAATGCTAAGTGGTAGAACCTGATTGTTTGCATCTAACGTGACAACGATCAACATTTTATGCTGTATTTTTTTGAATAAATGTGTACCATAAACTCTAATAAGTTTTGATAGTGCCGAAACTTATCTATGCACGATTAAAAGCCCATAAAACATAGTTCAATGTCTTCATCGCTTCATCTATGCACGACTTGAAAGCCTATAAAACATAGTTCAATGTCTTCATCGCTTCAGTGTTTGATATTAGATGCTTCAACTCCATAATTGTTCCCAGTTATATTTGGACATGACACACATATATTTTGGAAGTAGCTGAACTGAGATCTCTCATGCACCATAAGCAATTTCCACTACACGTTTCAAATTTCGCCATTTATCTTTCACATTTTCCATTATATACTTAATCATGTATGAAGGATCATATCGTACAACTCTCAATAGCATTTGTGCCATCATATCATTGTTCAGGTTGTGATGGTCTATACCAACATTGGTAGATATACATGTGTAAGGCTTGTCATATTTTGTTATTTTCTGATAACCTATTTACGACTTCAAAGAATCTCGAAGACCCCATCGACATATAACCATAGCAGAATCATTTTTGCACCATAATTTCCACAAAATGTGTGTGTTATTCATAGCACAATACTCGAGTCTGACAACTCTAACAGAATGAAACTTCACAGATGCAATCAGATCATTCTTATCCTTAAAAGCACATTTACACATAATTCTCCTCTCTGGATTATAATATCTTGTTCTCATTCCAGAAGGTACACCGACATAATCAGGAGGCTCTTTCCCGAAATTTTTATTGAAAAATGATGGCATTTCAGAAGTGCTAAAAAAT
Source organism: Primulina eburnea (assembly GCF_022965805.1). Lineage (NCBI taxonomy): Eukaryota > Viridiplantae > Streptophyta > Magnoliopsida > Lamiales > Gesneriaceae > Primulina > Primulina eburnea. Next base: position 23,981,869 of record NC_133114.1, read on the forward strand.
GATATGACTTTTCTCTGCAACGTTTATGAGGTGGTTGACGAGATGATGTTCCCTACTCAAGATTAGCATGCATATTCACATTTTCATCTGTAATCACTTCTTGTTCTTGTTCTTGTTCTTCTTCTTCTTCGCTACATGACATCTCTAGTTCAATATCACTCCTATACGCATCATCATTAGTAGCCATATCAGGAAAACGAGTCCCCGTATCTAAGTCAGCCTTTTTTGCTGCACATTTACGTCTTTCTGGACTTCAACTTTCTCTACCAACATTTAGGTCCCAACCTAGTGTCGTATTCGGCTAACATGCAACATGATTTGGTGATGAACCGATGATATATTGATCTCACGATCCACTTCCATGCTCCAATATATTGCTTAGTCCTTCAGTAACCTGTGAAACATATGATTCTGGCTCATGAAAACCCTCATATGACGAAGTACCGTGTTGGTTATTGTTAATCGAAGATCTGTGGAACGCATGATTTAGGTTCATCAAAACAAATATGATGATCGATTGAATTTGTTTCCACGTATAAATGCAATATATTCATATTGGGACATTGCGTTGTAAACTCTAAAGCGTCGTCATCAACGAGATTGACTCGAACTTCCTGCTAAAATGATCTCTCCATTAATGAATATTTTGTTTATAACTTCATAGTAAACTTCATTGAATCGATTCCTAACATTTTATGCACAACTTGAATAAACTCCAACAAATTAATAAATTTTAATAATCGTGTATCTAATATAAGGAATACTATATTCGGCCAATTCATTCCAGATAATAACATGACCAGCAAAATATAAAAACATATAAATAGTGGCCATTTGGAAGAAGAAATTTCAGATAGATGGAAAATTTAAACAAATTGTCAGAATATTTTTGGACTGAAGAACTGTAAGAAAGAAAGAAAAACAAGGCAAATAAGTTTAGAATTTGTGAATGTTTTGATTATAACAAAGCAAACTAAAGAGAGATTTATAGATGAATAGTGCATATGCAACGCAAGAATCGAGCTGAAAATTGCAGAGGCGGCGTGCGCTGCCTCATTGGCAGCGATGTGACATCGTCCGCTGCCTGTGGCATTTTGCAATAATCTTGCAAAACACCACCAGCGAAATTATTTTTGAAGTTAATTTAAAAAAAAATTAATAATACAAAAACCCCAATTTAAAGTTCAATCTAAAAGGGAAAAAGGGGGAATGTCTCCATGTGAAATGGTTCTTAATTTTTCAAAGCCACGTGATAATTTCACTCTTTTCTATTATATATAATATAATATAATGTTTCTTAATTTTTCGAAGCCATGTGATAATTTCACTCTCTATTATATATAATATATAATATAATATAATAATTTTAATAATCATATATATATATATATATATATATATATATATCGAGTTGTTTATAGGTCCAGCTGTTATTTTTTTATATTTTCAGGTTTTTAGCTGAATGTTATAGGCCAAGTCGGGTAGTCTTATATTCAAGACTTTTTGTGGAGTTAGGCTTTTATCTATTAGATCAAATTGTTTCCAAAACCCAAACATCAATGCAAAATAAGCTCAAGTTGCAAATTAGTCTCTAGTTGGTATGCTTGCACACCAAGTCAATCTATGTACATACCCGCTCGAAAATTCAGAAGATCATTTGACCAATCGATGCATATTTTCCGACATCTCTAGCTGTCCAAGAATGTCTCATAATAAGAAAAAGATACGCTCGAACTTTCTCTCTAATATATTAACTTTTCAGAAGTCATTTATTACTATTTTTATATACATGCCAAGATACATTAATTGCTTCGTACTATGAAGGAAAATGAGACAAAACAATACTTATATTTATGTCAACTATGAGTACAAGTATTCATTTATTGAAGATATGAGCGTTGAAAGTATTTATCTATATATTGAAGTTATTATAATCTGCCTTATCAAAGCGTTCAAGCATTCTTTATTGTTCTATCTTCAAGCTACTTCATAGTACACACATATTGTTCATTAGACTTGTCAAATTGGGTTGGATACGTTCAGGTTAGAAATGGGGCGAGCTGTGTTGGAGAAATTAGCATGTCAAATTTTTTTAGATTTTTTTATTAAAAAATTAGCATTTTTTTGAAAAAAAAAATTATTATGCGAACCAGCCCGCCAACTCACATCCCAAGGTAGGTTGGGCTGTGTTTGATATTTGTAGGCCCGCTCAAACCTAAATGCGGGTTACGTGTTGCGGCCTGACCCGTCCCGCCATCCTATTTTGACATACCTATTGTTCATATATGAGCATTAAAGATCGACTTCTGTTGCCTTACCAACTCTAGTTTTTTAAGCTACCTGTTGAGAATTGTGTTTGTATCTGTCTTGGCCTAGGGTTCACTATACAGTTTATGATTGTATTTATGTAAAATAGATATTAAGAGTTTCAGTATAAACATTGGATAAATCTTAGCTGAATTGGGTTTTTACAAGTTGTTGTAAAATCAAAGTCTTTTAGTGAATTTCGTCATTGATTAGAAGAAGGGAGCTGCATAAAGATATTTCCTTGGAACTTCCATTTATCTGTTCTTTACACACACACACACACACAAATGACATCATTTTAACAAGATACCATATTTTGCAAAGAATATTATAGTGATTGAAAAATTTGTATGCATGCACATATGGTCAATAAAAACGATGACATGTGATCTATCATCATTGATGGTCCAATGAAGATTCTAAAAGCCAACACTGCTATGACTATCTCTAAGGGTGCACCTCTAATGGTAGAAAAGCACTTGTTTGAGTAGACCACGAAGGATAAGAAAAAAGCCAAACTCGACAAATCACTTGACAATGAATTTCAAATCAAAAATAGTTATTTTTTAGTAATTGGGGGTGTATTTAAAATTCATCCCAAAATTGAGTCATTTCAAATCATTCCCTCAAATACTTCTTCAAATCTCATTCAATCCAGATACAATCTAAAATAATATTGACTTCCACATAATGCACAACATTTAGGAAAAATTATAATTTTAGTCTTGTAAGATCGTCTGTTTTGAATTTTAGTCATATAATTTGTCAAAGTTTAGTTTTCATTCAATAACTTGGATTGTTTTTTGGACTTTGCCCTTTTTCCACCCAAAACCTCTAAACTCAACACATAGTGCTTATTTATTACAAATACTCTAAAACGTGGCTAACATGATGAAATTAAAATTTACCCGAACAAAAGAAAAATGACACACTTTTTTCCTCCAATTTTGAAATATAGGATGTCATTTTTATTTATTTATTCTCATTATTTTTACTTAGATATATTTTAATGTGAAAAAAATGTGCTTTATTTTGGTCATATGAGTCATGTAAGAGAATATCAGTGTCAAATAAGTAATATTCAATATGTTTGATGACTTTTGGAGAAAAAATACTGAAAAGCAAGTTACTAGATGAAACCAAACTTTAACAACTTACATGACTAAAATCCAAAATCTCTCAACTTAAAATATTAAAATAGTAATTTTTTAACATATTTAATTTTAGTTAAAAACATTATTGAGAAAAATATTTATTTAAGTTGGTGGAAGGAAGCAGAAGTCGCCGTTAGCATAAAGAATTGTAATTATTGTAAATTTGGGGAAGAATCTAATCTTCTGCTATAATTTAGAAGACTCAAGATAACATGCTTGAAAGTGCAAATACTAAAATATAATTACTTTTATTAATATAATAATAAAAATAGCGATGATAATAATAATATTATTATTCATATTTAATTTTGCTAACAAACACTAAAAACATTATATTTTTCAAGTTTATAACTTATCATAAAATATTATTTTTTAGTTTTTCCCTGATCCAAGCATCATTAAAATTTAAATATAAATCAAATTTATGTAATTTGTAATTCTGAAAAATGATGTGGTTTTGACGTATCTTTAAGAAGCTTTCTCTTTCATAAAATAGCCATTTGAAAAACATTGTGGAAGTTGAAAAATAGCTATTTCACCTCTTTTAAACCTTTTCAACCTGGTATAAAAACTTAATTTATAATATTTATTCTTTAAAAAAATTTAAATAAAAAATGATTTAAGAAAATATTTAAAAAACGCTTTTCATAAATATGTTATACGGCCGCAATATCATGGAGGTCTTGAGTTCGAATTCACCGGCTGCTTGGGGTGTATAATTAGTTAAGTTTAAGTAAATTATCTACTCCATTTGTATAAAAAAAAAAAAACTTATGGTATATGAGCTTTTGTTTTCTTTTAGGAATGAAAATATCTTCAAACATGCATTAAAATTGATTTTCTTTGTCCCCCAAAAAAATCATTCTTGAGGTTTGACTTTTGTATCCCAACTGACCCTACGTCTGTTGTAAACAATCCACCAATTTTACTTGATGAATCATAGTTTGAAACGCTATTGTCAGTTATACATTGAGAGGAAAATGAAATAATATTTCTTGGACATTCCAGAGCCAATTTAAACTATGTTTCTTTATTGGACATTATCTTATTGGTTTTCTTTTCTTCATTCAGTTTTTCATTTTGTTTTTTATCTCATGAGATTGATACCCCCAGAGGCCCGAGTCGTGGGTTTTGAATGATCCCTGGTCATCAGGTTATTAAAAACTTTGGGCCAATGCGATACCAGCCAAGAAAATGACTGCCCGGTATATCATCTCCTCAGGATGCCAGAAGCCCGGGCTTTCAGACGAGTCCTCGGGTGATGACTCTCTATCCGAGTTACCTCGATAATAGCACCGCACTCGAGTGCACAAGTACGTGATACCTTATCTCGGTAATAATTACTGTCAGAATCATATGGATTTGACAAGGCAAAAGAGACAGTTTGGCGAATTAGATAAGTTGGTGTCAGACAGCAGGGTATGGGCAACCATCTTACCATAATTAGTAAGTGGACACTGAAAACAAAATCATAATTGACTTTCTTGCTATAAATATCAGGTTTTCTTAACATTTAATTCATTAACATATATATCTCCTGCATTATTCTATATTCTCTTTGTTACATTGGTTCTCTTCGTTTATCTGCTGACTTTAGCATCAGAGTGGTTATGCCGGACACCTCTCCGGCTCTCATTCACGTGATTATCTTCTTGTTTGCATGTAAGCACCAGCCTTTCCAGGGAGACAAATCTGTGGTTTGGATACATCTCGTTGTGCTCTCAGCCCTCATCATTTTTATATTTGATCCAGTAAATTTCTCGACCCAGCTCAACCGATTTACGCGGATCTCATCATTGGCGCCATCTGTGAGAACTTGAGTTTGAGGCGTAGATATGGCTCCCACCAGAAGTACAAACCAAGAAAACTCTCGGGTTTCTGGAGGTCACCCACCTCTCTCTAGTCAAGGTGGCCCGCCACTCACTGGTCTTCAGCCTACTATTACCTTATTACCCGAAGAATTGGCCCAGATTATATCCGACGCCATCGAGAAATCCATGGCAAAGAAGGACCCCTTCCATCATTCTACCCAGCCAGAGCGTGAACATGAGTGGGAGCAAGGGGGCAGAGGAGAGGATGGAGGGGCGGAGGAAAGGGAGTCGAGTGCTGGTTCTAAATCCCCCAATGTAGTGAAAGAACTGGGAGAGTTGAGGAAAGTGAAGGTCTTGGAAGGGCAAGTTGGGGCTCGAGGTAGTGTTAGAGTAGGTGCTCGTCGAGCCAAGTGTTGGCTGAGGTTCACATTGAAATTCAATGTATAAGCAATCTTTATTTTAATAATATTTGAAATTATTGTTTTGGCACATCTTTATCTGTATACCCATGCTTTTTGCTAGATAAAGTCCTTGAATATACAAATAGTATAAAGAATATGAGATGCTCATACGATGAGTGTCATGAAACTCATATTTGAAATATCGTATATTCTAAACAGTTCCTAGCCGATTCAGGTGCCGCTAATTAGGATAAAGGCTGCTTGAGTTTGAGACTAGTATCTGCGATGTAAGTACCATGTTTCATTGGTAGGGGACATTGTGATGTCCGAGCATGCAGATAGGTACTCCTTGTAGAGTGCATTGAACAACCCTCCATAAAAGAATTTTCAAGTGGTTCTCACTTATCGAGTGAAAACGTTATAGTTTATGGTTGTACACCATTAGTCCTTATGACCTCTGACAACATTGTGACTCAATATTCTAGCATTGCACTTTGACTTGTTTACCGACTCATATGGGATCATCAGGTGGCAAGATTGTGTGTTTTCTCGAAACATATAGGAGTCTATTCATTGTAGTCCGGGATTAACCGCTTACATTCGGATATGGATATCATATGTGATCTCATGTGTATGTAGTTTGAAATCTCTGATCAGATTTTTGGTGGTAATTAAGAAAGGTGTTTATTAGATTACACCATCGATGCAACTACGACATGACACATAGTATCGATTCTTTGACAACTCTCAATATACCAATGGTTGTCGAATCGATCGGGATATATGAGATTAAGGGATAGTACTATACGCTAACCATAATGGAATGGTTCTTGCAGGCACTATCATTTGATATCTAAAGAATCATGTAAGCGATGCTGTTAGGCGTTTAACATGATTGGTTGAGTATTATTAGACTTGGGTTCTGACGTTCTTATTATCAATGAGTTGATAAGTAAGAATGGGGCAATTGAGGTATTCTCATATAATGACATGTTTAATCCTGAATCACATTGGGATGTGAACTCACTGCTAGTTATATAAATGAACCATTGAGGGCCACATGAGTACTAGCTTTCTAGATCCCGTTGAGAAGAAAATTAGTTCAATGTGTTGAACGACTTATAAAGGAGTTTATAAGCCCAAGGAAAATTAGAAATATGACATCTATTAGGGGAATGCAACTTTAAATTTATGGAAGTGTTCCTAAATTAAAAGTTGGACAAGTAAATAATGTAATTAAAAATTGTGATTTTCATAAACATTGTTATGGACTAAATTACATTAGTTAAAGTGTTGAATTAATTAAACACTAGTGGACTTAGTAGAGTCCAAATAATTAAATTAACTCAAGTGTTGAATTAATTAAATAACATTTGGTGTTGTAGAGCTCAAATGTAAATAATTATTCAACTAGTGGGTTTGAATAAATTAAAGTATGATTTTATTTATCTCAAATGTGTTTGAGATTTTAAAATTTAGTCAATGGGCTTTGTACATGTTACAAACCCAAATAACATGCTAAGGAAGTGAAAGGTTGGAAGTCAACTTTTTAAGTTAAAGGCAAGCATGCCTTTGGAATACACTTTAATTTTTTCAAGAACCAAGAAAAGACTTCTTCTTCTATTTTTCTCTCCCATTGGCCAAAATTTCCTCAAATTTTTCTTCAAAATTTTGCTTCTTCATTTTGATGAATTGATAGCAAATTTCTCAATGAAAATGTTTACATTTTCTAGTGCAAGTGTAAGGTGGTTTTAACTTGTTGGTGGTGGGCTTGATAATGTTGCTGATCCACTAACTAAGCCTTTACCTGGACTATTATTTGAGAAGCATTGTGAATCGATGGGTTTGAAGCATATGGGTAGTTGGCTCTAGTGCAAGTGGGAGATTGTTAGAGTAGGTGTCCGTCTAGTCAAGTGTTGACCAAGGGTTCACATTGAAACTCAATGTATAAATAATCTTTATTTTAATAATATTTGAAATTATTGTTTTGGCACATATTTATTTGTATACTCATGCTTGTTGCATAGATAAAGTCCTTTAATATAAATACATTAGAAAGAATATGAGATGCTCATATGATGAGTGTCATGAAACTCATATTTGGAATATCGTATATTCTAAACAGTTCCTAGTCGATTCAGCCGTCGCTAAAAAGGATAAAGGTTGATTGAGTTTGAGACTAGTATCTACGATGTGAGTACCATGTTTCATTGGTAGGGGACATTGTGATGTCCCAGCATGCATATAGGTGCTCCTTGTAGAGTGTATTGAACAACCCTCCATAAAGGACTTTCCAAGTGGTTCTCACATCGAGTGGAAATGTCCTAGTTTATGGTTGTACACTATTAGTCCTTATGACTCAGAACAACTTTGTGACTCTATATGCTAGCATTGCACTTTGACTTGTTTACCGACTCATATGGGGTCATCAGGTGGCAAGGTTGTGTGTTTTCTCGAAACATATAGGAGTCTATTCATTGTGGTCCGAGATTAACCGCTTACATTCGGGTATGGATATCCTATGTGATCTCATGCGTATGTAGTTTGAAATCTCTGATCAGATTTTTGGTGGTAATTAAGAAAGGTGTTTATTAGATTACACCATCGATGCAACTACGACATGACACATAGTATCGATTCTTTGACAACTCTCAATATACCAATGATTGTCGAATCGATCGGGATATATGAGATGAAGGGACAGTACTGTACGCTAACCATAATGGAATGGTTCTTGCAGGCACTATAATTTGATATCTAGGGAATCATGTAAGCGATGATGTTAGGTGTTTAACATGATTGGTTGTGTATTATTAGACTTGTGTTCTGACGTTCTTATTATCAATGAGTTGATAAGTAAGAATAGGGCAATTGAGATATTCTCATATAAGGACATGTTTAGTCCTGAATCACATTGGGATGTGAACTCACTGCTAGTTGTATCAATGAATCATTGAGGGCCACACCAGTACTAGCTTTCTAGATCCCGTTGAGAAAGAAAATTAGTTCAATGTGTTGAACGACTTATAAAGGAGTTTATAAGCACAAGGAAAATTAGAAATATGACATCTATTAGGGGAATGTAACTTTTAATTTTTGGAAGCGTTCCTAAATTAAAAGTTGGCCAAATAAATAATGTATTTGGAAATTGTATTTTCATAAACATTGTTATGGACTAAATTAAATTAATTCAAATGTTATTAATTAAAAATCAGTGGACCTAGTAGAGTCCAAATAATAAAATTAATCCAAGTGTTGAATTAATTAAATAACATTGGGTCTCGTAGAACCCTAATGTAAATAATTATTCAATTAGTGGACTTAAATAAATTAAAGTAATATTTTATTTACCTCAAATGTGTTTGAGATATTAAAAATTAGTCCATGGACTTTGTATATGTTACAAACCCAAATAACATGCTATGGAGGTGAAATGTTGGAAGTCAACTTGTTGAGTTAAAGGCAAACATGTCTTTGGAATACACTTTAACTTTTTCAAGAACCAAGAAAAGACTTCTTCTATTTTTCTCTCCCCTTGGCCAAAATTTCCTCAATTTTTCTTCGAAATTTTGCTTCTTCATTTTGATGAATTGATAGCAAATTTCTCACTGAAAATGACTTACATTTTCTAGTGCAAGGTAAGGTAGTTCTAGCTTGTTGGTGGTAGGCTTGATATTGAGCAAGACGTGCTCGAATGAAGCTTGTAGATTGTCTACCATTGAAGAGCTAAGTTGTTTAACAACTTAATTGGAGCAATCATCAATCCTTTTGATTGATAGATAAAATTCTAATACACACTATGTATGATTTTGTGTTTTTCGTATTTGCTATACACTAGTGACAGATGCTTGGTTTTGCTCTTGTAAAAATTTTAAAACTTCTCTTGCGCATTCCGCGCACCCATAATCGATCTCCTTTCAATTGGTATTAAGAGCTTAGGACACGCTTTGTGTAGCAAATACATAATATTATATTAAGAACCTATTTCTAACCGCATGAGAAATCGAAACAACGAATCGAGGGCCGGATTAGGGGGCTGTTTCGGCGCATGGTTGTTGCCCATTTCGGGCAGCAAGCGCCCGAAAGTCCCCAACGTTTTAATAATAATAAAAAAAATTGTTGGTCGGAATCTGGTGACGGAGCTTCGGCAACGACGATGACGACTAGGATTTCCAAAAGTGTTTTGGAATATCAAATTGTCACGGGCCTTGAGTTGTTGAGCCATTAGATGGTTGACATATTTTATGAAATTTAAATGGTGTGGGGACCCGGACGCTAATCATCTTCTTAATCGTCGTTGGGATTTAATTATCAGTTCTGATAAACAGGGTCTAAAAATTTTTCTTTTTAAAATGTAAATGCGGAAGGTAATGGAATCTAAATAATATACATCTCAATATAAAATACATTTCAGTATAAAAGTACAATACTGTACAATCTAAGTCTAAGGTTCAGTTACTAAGCTCAAGTAATAAACCAAATCTACAGTAAGTCCGGAATCACCACGCTAACTCTTCTTCTCTCCTCATCCTCTTGACCCCGATCCAGTCCCACCTGTTGTCATGCACACATACAAAACAAGACAACAGCCGGATGACTCCGGTGAGAATAAATCCCAGTATAAAACATCGTAAGCATGTATATAAACAATCTAAATCATAAAACATGCTATCATGAACATATTCAAAGTAATAGATTTCATAATCTATGAAATCAAATCACAATAAGCATGCAACTTCTTTCAGATAGACATGCAATTTAAATCAAATCATATAAACATGCTATCATACTGAAAGCAATAAATATGGGTTTCATAGTCTATGAAACCTCATCTATAACGCATGCAGTTCTAGTCAAATCATGTCTAGACTCGACTCAACTATAACTCTAGGGATCCCGGTGTGAATAAGACGTCAATGGCTGTCACCTACCCTCCCACTCGGGGTGACTGTACGTCTTATTCCTAGACTTCGGTCTGAGCTGTATCAACGACTGCAATAGGAGTCAGGGCTGCTCCTAAGCTGAGATACACCGAACATCTAGATATGTGACAATGGCTGTCAACGACTCTCCTATCTCAAATGCAATGTATAACAATCTGTAAACAAAGCATGCTCATTTCCAAAAGATTTGAATATAAAGTCTATAAACAAATCATAATCATATCAGAAGACAAACAATAATCAAGTATGTGATTTTATTGGGAAACTCAAATGAGATCTGATTTGAGTTGTATCTTCCCAGATATCACATGAATTATACCTTTGTCGTTCCTGAATGACGAAGACGAAGTCTGGTATTCAACTTTGTCCATATCAAATCTGAAATGACAATATCGAATACGCTGTATCAGTGAATAACTCAATACACAATCTGTTCTGATCAATACTCAAATCAGTATACAATCTGATTAATATCTGAACAAGATACAATCTAATTCATGTCATCGACATTACAATACAATCTGAGTAAGTACTGAGTCTGATCAATCTCAATCCATACTGAATCTGATCAATCTAACTCAACTGATATTTTGACGGCATAACAATAAAATCTGAATAACCCCGTCAAACTAAACATCACAAATATAATACTGGAACTCATAATCTGTATCCATACAATTCATAATCTGAATACTAACACAATTCTGATATAGAATCTCAGTCAATATCTTTCAAAAATTATAACAATTACATAAACAGTCTGTTCTTTAATCTGTCTTCAATTCTACAATGTCTACGGTAGCAGAAACATCATATCTGAATCATATTCAATTCTAACAATATCTCAAATTCAAAACATGTCTAAACGTAACAAAACTTACGTCCTTGTGTAGCTCGTAGCTAGAGGAACTCCGAACTGAAGTCGGATTTGAATTTTAATAAACGGTTCACACGGAATCACAAATCAAGGCTAACAAAAGTTGAAGGGATTTCTGGAGGACTTCTCGGCTGTCTTCGTCTGATTCTGAAGGGAATGACCATATATATATATATAGTACAATTGCATGTCAAACAAATGGCTGATTCTTTGTTCTGCACGTTGCACCGCGGGTGCACTCATTACATGACCGCAGGTGCGCTATGCCTACTGATCCTCATCCAAAATTTCCCGAAGCATGACCGCGGGTGCGCTTGGTTCTAGACCGCAGGTGCGGTGTCGGCACCGCGGGTGCGCTCTGGCTAGCACCGCGGGTGCGGTGATGCTTCGGCCTCACCTTTCAAAATTCCATTTTTAATGACCGCGGGTGCACTCCTGTTCTGGGCGCGGGTGCGGTCTTGCCAATCTTCAAAATTCTAATTTTCGATTCTTACAACACCTTATAATCTTGTCTTATCATTTCTTATAATTTCTGGGCATTACATTTCTCCCCCTCTTAGATCTGAGTTCGTCCTCAAACTCACAACAATCAATTCAAAGATATCAGAAGAAATGTATCACAGAGTTTAAACTAAACTCTCATATCTAATTCTAGTCTGGAATAAGAATTCGTTAAGTGTCATGTCATAACACTCTTTCAATTCTTCTGACAGAATCAGTCTCGCATTACTGGCTATACACGTCCGTATAAACCAATCTACAGCTCATCACCTATCAGTACCATCTGCTGTTATCAAATCTGTTTCTTCCCAAACAAAGGCATCTATCATCTTTAGCTTCAGATACCAATCGTCATCATCCGACATTGGGTTCTTAAATCTGTCCATTCTGAACTATCTTCATCTTCCTTTGAATTTTCTTCAAAAGAAATCTGTAGTACTCAACGTATACTGTCTTGTCTATAACTACCTCCTTACCTATCTGATATGCTCATAGCTATTGTCACACAATGATAATAAATCATATTAATTAGTGCTAACATCCAGCACCATAGCTGTATCCAAGTCTTTCAATATCTGGATAACATATTCTAACTGTCTGTCAATCTGTGAAACGATCTAAGAAAGAGTTCATGATATATTCTGTCACGAATACAAACTCAAGCAAAATCACAATCTGACATAATCTACTATGACATTCCGATCTTTCTGACCACTTCTCTGACATCGATCTGTGTCATTTGGTCATGTTCGTACATTATCTTGTACAAACTAGTAGATATAGATGGAACAGTCTGTCAATCATAATCATATCCTCTTACCATCTGAAAAGAATTAGCAGTAATATCATTACTAGAGTCATAGAAATGTACTCTCATTTCTATTCAGAATTATACCAATTCTGTAATAATTCTTCTGAGTTCTATCTTTCTGCCTTTATCTAGTGGCAATTCAGACATTTCAGTACAATTGCTGCCAATATTTCAGTACAAGTTCTGTTATAACTGATCTCATCTGTCTATATCACAACTATCTGTTCGAATATCCTACATTCTCAATCATCAGAATGAAAACTGAATCCAGTACGGTACATTTCTGACCCTATCTGTGATTCCAGATCCGAACTACTGACATAAACAAATCAGTTAATAACATAAAGTAAAGAAGAAATACCTACCTGGTATTCGGCTCTGACTATCAATATCAATTCTCTTATACAATTCTGTAACATCTGACATCACAAGCTAGTCAGTTTCATACAAAACACAAAATCATATATCGGTTACACTGATCGATGCTCCTTTCTGATTATCAATCAAACTCTGAACATTCTGATCGCATTGCTGAATAGCTGTACCTCTCGAAAACAACTCTGATATAATTGAACTGTATATATTCTCAATGGTTCACAACAATCTGTCTCATATACGGATTCAAACAATAGTAATATCAAATCAGATACAAAATATCAGTAACCTATACAGATCTAGTGAGTTCAATGAACTCATAACACAATGATTTCTGGTAAATATCTTCATGTCATTCTGATCAACTGCTATATCTCATCTGCAATTAAAAGGTGCTCCCAACCAATATAAGATATCACGAATACTGATTTAGAACAATAACAATACACAAGCAGATATAAAGCAATAATCGAATAAGATAATCTGTCAAATCAGACAATATACATTTCTGACATTTCTGAAATTTCTGAAATTTCTGATATCGGTATCTTATCAATAACTGATCACAATCTCAACTGTATCAAAATCAATCTGTATACTAACTTCAGATATCACATATTCTGAATACAATCTGTTTCAAGCAGGATTCTTATCTGAACAATTTCTGTATACATTCATTACAGTTCTCATAATATTCAATACAATCTTCAAATATTCTATTCAGTCAATCAGATGCTGCAAATATATCAAAATTTCATAGATATAATGAGCATAGAATTCATCATAATATCTCTGACTATACTGACACGTGCCAAAGAGTATCACAAAATCATATGTAACTCCTGGTCGGTACTCTTCTACTGCTCTTTCAATTTATTCTGTATCATTTTGTACATTTAATATCATTCTGTACTGAATTCTAACATACAATCAATGTCTGATCTCAATTCAATTCTGAACTCTATCTTTCTAATATAATACACAAATCTGAAATCTTATCTGGCTAATGTCTGCCAACTCATACATCATTGACATATCTGTCAATGTTAGGCTCGATTTCAGTAGGTCTACTGAATACATAGGGATGCAATCTGCTCCTTTCTGTATTAATCGAGTCATAAACAATACAGATATCAAAGGAATTCTAAATCTAGAATCTTTATCGTGGTGTCTCCGCGGATCAGTCATCTCTGGTCTGACTCTTACCATTTCTGGAAAATTTCTACAATATGTCTGTACTTGTTCAGCATATGCATATCAATAATGCGTTCAAATCAGGAACACAAGTACATCATAAGCTATTTCTATTTCATTCTCATCTTACTGTAGTATACAATATATACAGAAATCTCTGATATCAACACTTCCTCAACAAGCAAGGACATCAATACTACAGTACATACAAACTCAACAGATACAACATATCTCCATGCAACTCAGTCAAAGATATTCTTAACAAATGCATTAGTATATATCAATACATATGCAATAGAATCATAAAGAATAGTACCTGTTGTGAATTCTAGATCTGTGTTTTCAACTGAACTCTGTTCCCTACAATCTTCGGGAACGCTTCTGGGGACAGACTTTAGCAAAGTGTCCCGGATGTCCACAAATATTGCATCTACCAGTCACTCCCTGGCATTGTTCGGTGGAATGTCTCCCTCCGCAACTCCTGCAATACACCCAGTATGGCTTGGACCAGAAACGCTGGAGCTAGATGAACTGCTTCCTAGCTTCTTGAATGCCTTCTTTCGAGCTTTCAGCAAATCTTGCTTCCCACTCGTACTGCCGTGATCATATCGAAGAGGGGATTGCTGTGTCTGAAGTGGCCTCACACACAAGCTTGTCAATTGTCTAATCAGACTCATCTCCGCTCTCTTTGCTCTACTCAAGATATCAGCAAAATGATAAGGTCGTTGCAAATTCATAAATGAAACTACCTCCGAATTCAACCCTCTGATGAACTGATTCACTACAGCTTCATCATTTCCAGCTAAATGAGGAGCAAAATGCAGTAGAGTAGAGAATTTAGCAATATATTGGTCAATATTCAGCTGCCCTTGGCTCAAATTCTCAAATTCTAATTTCTTGTCCTCTCGGTACGAAGCTGAGAAAAATCTTCGATAGAATTCAGTTCTGAATATTTCCCACGAAATCACTGTACCTCTCTGTTCCCACATTCTTCTACTGGTAATCCACCAATTCCTGGCGGCTTCTCGTAACTGGTAAGGCACCATCTTAACTCTCTGTTCATCTGTACAATCAAGTAAGTCGAACAAGATTTCTATATCATCAAACCAGTTCTGACAATCTTCAGATGCCTCATTACCACTAAGAACCTGCGGCTGTAATAACTGAAACTCTTTCATCTTTTCTTCTAGTTGAGTTTCTGATGCATCTATCTGTTCAGACGAAGTACTACCCCTTTCTGGAAATCTCCGAGGCGGTATATCTGAATATCAAACAAATCAATGTACAATCTGTATAATCTGTCTCAGCCCTCCTCTGATCATATACCTCTGATTCAGACTCGGTTCTGATCCAGGCTTAGTAATTACATGCTGCAATCAACTCAGATACAAACAATATGTAATAGGGAAAACAGTAAATCATGCTAGCACCCATAATGTAATTCAACATTATAATAAATCTCATGCTAGCAATCACATGCAAGGAAGAAAATTCAATCTACCCCGCTCATTCTCTACTATCTCCGTCTAAAAGATCTATCAATTCTGACTATCTCCATCTAAAGGATCTATCGCTCTGATACCACCTGTTGTGGGGACCCGGACGCTAATCATCTTCTTAATCGTCGTTGGGATTTAATTATCAGTTCTGATAAACAGGGTCTAAAAATTTTTCTTTTTAAAATGTAAATGCGGAAGGTAATGGAATCTAAATATTATACATCTCAGTATAAAATACATTTCAGTATAAAAGTACAATACTGTACAATCTAAGTCTAAGGTTCAGTTACTAAGTTCAAGTAATAAACCAAATCTACAGTAAGTCCGGAATCACCACGCTAACTCTTCTTCTCTCCTCATCCTCTTGACCCCGATCCAGTCCCATCTGTTGTCATGCACACATACAAAACAAGACAACAGCCGGATGACTCCGGTGAGAATAAATCCCAGTATAAAACATCGTAAGCATGTATATAAACAATCTAAATCATAAAACATGCTATCATGAACATATTCAAAGTAATAGATTTCATAATCTATGAAATCAAATCACAATAAGCATGCAACTTCTTTCAGATAGACATGCAATTTAAATCAAATCATATAAACATGCTATCATACTGAAAGCAATAAATATGGGTTTCATAGTCTATGAAACCTCATCTATAACGCATGCAGTTCTAGTCAAATCATGTCTAGACTCGACTCAACTATAACTCTAGGGATCCCGGTGTGAATAAGACGTCAATGGCTGTCACCTACCCTCCCACTCGGGGTGACTGTACGTCTTATTCCTAGACTTCGGTCTGAGCTGTATCAACGACTGCAATAGGAGTCAGGGCTGCTCCTAAGCTGAGATACACCGAACATCTAGATATGTGACAATGGCTGTCAACGACTCTCCTATCTCAAATGCAATGTATAACAATCTGTAAACAAAGCATGCTCATTTCCAAAAGATTTGAATATAAAGTCTATAAACAAATCATAATCATATCAGAAGACAAACAATAATCAAGTATGTGATTTTATTGGGAAACTCAAATGAGATCTGATTTGAGTTGTATCTTCCCAGATATCACATGAATTATACCTTTGTCGTTCCTGAATGACGAAGACGAAGTCTGGTATTCAACTCTGTCCATATCAAATCTGAAATGACAATATCGAATACGCTGTATCAGTGAATAACTCAATACACAATCTGTTCTGATCAATACTCAAATCAGTATACAATCTGATCAATATCTGAACAAGATACAATCTAATTCATGTCATCGACATTACAATACAATCTGAGTAAGTACTGAGTCTGATCAATCTCAATCCATACTGAATCTGATCAATCTAACTCAACTGATGTTTTGACGGCATAACAATACAATCTGAATAACCCCGTCAAACTAAACATCACAAATATAATACTGGAACTCATAATCTGTATCCATACAATTCATAATCTGAATACTAACACAATTCTGATATAGAATCTCAGTCAATATCTTTCAAAAATTATAACAATTACATAAACAGTCTGTTCTTTAATCTGTCTTCAATTCTACAATGTCTACGGTAGCAGAAACATCATATCTGAATCATATTCAATTCTAACAATATCTCAAATTCAAAACATGTCTAAACGTAACAAAACTTACGTCCTTGTGTAGCTCGTAGCTAGAGGAACTCCGAACTGAAGTCGGATTTGAATGTTAATAAACGGTTCACACGGAATCACAAATCAAGGCTAACAAAAGTTGGAGGGATTTCTGGAGGAATTCTCGGCTGTCTTCGTCTGATTCTGAAGGGAATGACCATATATATATAGTACAATTGCATGTCAAACAAATGGCTGATTCTTTGTTCTGCACGTTGCACCGCGGGTGCGCTCATTACATGACCGCGGGTGCGCTATGCCTACTGATCCTCATCCAAAATTTCCCGAAGCATGACCGCGGGTGCGCTTGGTTCTAGACCGCAGGTGCGGTGTCGGCACCGCGGGTGCGCTCTGGCTAGCACCGCGGGTGCGGTGATGCTTCGGCCTCACCTTTCAAAATTCCATTTTTAATGACCGCGGGTGCACTCCTGTTCTGGGCGCGGGTGCGGTCTTGCCAATCTTCAAAATTCTAATTTTCGATTCTTACAACACCTTATAATCTTGTCTTATCATTTCTTATAATTTCTGGTCATTACAAATGGCCCAATAATTTTTGGTGAAATATTTATTTTTGGGTCCTTTAGTTTAAATCTACAAAATTTGTATATATTTTATCATAAAATAAATAATTTAAGTTGGACTTTAATTATTTATAGTAAATGGTGATTTACAAGAAATTTGGTTATAAATAAATTAATTAGAAAGTAAATAAAGGAGTTTGTTTACTTTGTTGATTTAACTTATAATCGTGGCGGTTAGTGATTGGATCAAGACATATAATATTGGATCAATTGATTATTGTTATAATTAATTGATGGTGTATGATATGTGATATTATTCATGAAGGATGATCAAAAGCCTAAGCCCAATTTGCTAGGTGTATGGTAGGATATTTTGTGTTGAATGATTGTAATAATTATCAATTTATAAGTGGGCTTGGTTTACAGCATGTTCCCACCCCATGAGATGTATCCCTATTTGCCATTGATATTTATTTATAAATATTAGTATAGTGGAAGATCAAGATTGGAAGATGGTGGCCTTGATGATTATGAAGATCGAAGACATGTAAATATTGGAGGTTTATGTAATTGTACATTTGCATCCGATGCATTTCCTAGTATTAGACCTAGGCTCGTGCTTAGCTCATATAGCCCATAAGTATTGGGGTTATTGAGCATTCAAAAAAATAGGGGCATGCGCGTTTGCTTGTCCTTGTTAGTTTACTGTTTATAATATATGCATGATATATTATAAATAATGAGTATGTGCATTATTATTATTATTATTATTATTATTATTATTATTATTATTATTATTATTATTATTATAATAACTAAGTTGCATGAATCTGTCAAACATACGATCAAACATGACGAGCTTTTAATAAAATTAATGATGAGACATTTCAAAATTACAAAACCCTCATTTTGAATGAGATTCAAATTAATATCATGCCCGAAAAGGGGAATTATAAAGTTGTTTATAATTTTCATGTCTTCCATCGATAATGGATGCATGATGAATGCTACTTGTGCTCAGTGCTCGGCTTATATTATTGGAGGAGCTCTGGACGCCGGAAAACTGTGACATCCATTGACATGGTGATGTGAACTACGTAAAAATCACATGATTTTGGCTCATATTATTGAGGAAACTCCTGGCCACCGTCCATTAAGGTTCAACATCGATGGGTAAGGCTTGACACATAAAGATGAACGATGTCATATTATTAGCTCCTAATCAAACGTGAGACAAAAATTGACGTAGTAGGTTGCATGGAGATGCAGTTGGAAACTACCTTTTAGTAATTATGACTGGATGATATTATTCGGGATCATAATTTGGTAATTGGACCTTACGTATCTACTGAGGAAATGAGTTTCTCGTTTTCACTAGAGGGTAGTGAAAAATGTCAAAAAATGAGAATGCAAATTTATGAAGTAAAATTCATACTTTATATCTTACTAAATATTTTGAAATAGTCATTATCATTTATCTGTTTTTACTTTTCAGTTCAAATTTGACAATGTCTTCGATTCACAACCCATTATCTGCAATGCTCGACAAACACATTTGAACGGGACATAATTACCTCAATTGGCTAAGAAACCTAAAAATCGTCTTGAATTCGGAAAGGATAGCATATACACTGACTGAGTCTCCCTCTGTTGAGGCTCCGACTAGTTGTACTCCTGAGGAATTGTAGACCTACAAGAATTGGTGTGACCATGACTTGAAAGCCAAGTGTTATATGCAGGCTTCTATGAATGATGAGCTGCAGAGACGTTTTGAGGATGCTAAGAGTGCTGCTGATATTCATTTGCATATCAAAGAGCTCTTTGGTAAGCCAACACGACCTCTTACGCATGCTACCGTCAAGGAGCTAATAACTTTACGCATGCGAGATGGGGCTTCGGTCCATGAGCATGGCCTAAAGACGATTGGGATTGTGGACAAGTTCGTTTGCATGGATTTTACGTTGCCATCGGAGTTGACCACTGACGAGTTTCTCTTGTCGCTACCTAGATCCTTTGATCCTTTTGTGGTGAATTTCAACATGAACAAGCTGGAGCCTACCCTTGAGGATTTGGTGAATATGCTTGTTATGTTTGAGTCTACCATCAAGAAAGAAAAGTCAATTCTTTATGTGGGTTCTTCATCTGGTACGAATACTTGTCTACATGAGAGGGGAAAGAAACGTTCTTTACAACGTCCCAAGAAGAATGTGCCCTTGAAGAGGCAAACTCCGAGTCCCGCTATGGCAGCCACACTAGTTAAGGCTGACAAGACTGTTGATATTAGTCATCACTGCAAGAAGCCTGGACATTGGAGGCGTAACTGTAGAAAATATCTTGCCCAGAAAAGTTCTTGAAGTGGTATGGGTTACCTTTGAAGGAAATATTATTTCTAATGTTTCAGGCTGCCTTAGATTGATCAAAAAGCAAAAGGTAGAGCCATTCTTGACAATGCAAGAGGTGGAGTGGATGATTAAGGAGATAAGGAAAAGTTGAAGAAATTTGATAAATGGATTGATCATCGAACCATTATTCACTTTGAGTAAATCTAAACATGTAAGACATTACAAAGTCCGGTTAAGCTTGAGAATCAAACTATTGATTGGACTGAAACAAACTTTATCTATGAAGCTTTTGAACGAAGAATTTTTCTAGCCATGATGATGTGTATAGCAAATTTAGGATCGTTCTGGATAAGAAAAAGGAAAAATTTTATTCTCACAGTCCAACTGCCAGAGATGATGCAACAATTATTAGCTAATTAGAGACGAATGTTTTTGGGCTATCAATGAACATGAAGTCATGAGACAAGATTTACAATTACCTATCACTCTGCCAATATTTATCACTACGGAAATAGATCAAATTGATCTGAAAGATCAAGCTGTACATTCAGATCAACCGGAGAAACCAGGTCAACTGAACCTATCTAATCCAATCTCACTAGGACCTCCACTAGATTTTTCTAAACCAATTTCGCAAGAATAATTTGTTGATGATCAGTTGAGAATTTGCGGATGTCTGCTCCTCCAGTTCATGTTCCGACACCTCATTTGGAAAGCTTCCAAAAGTTTCTCTCACCTCCATCGATTAGATGTTGAAATCTAGAGAGGAAGATATCCCTATAACTTTGGTTTGATCTGATGAACCATTGATTGAGGAGATTGTTGATCTGTGCACACCTTTTTCCCCTCCACATCAAGACATGCATATATCGGATTTTGTCTTTTATTTTGAAGATGCTCAGTAAGATACCATTGTCGTATATGAACTTGTTTTGACTTAAGCTCAATCGGACTAAACTCTGTCAACACAAATGTGAATGCTCTAAGTGATGAAATCAGAGGACTTCAAGTTGATCAATTGGCTTCTACCTTAGATATGGAACTATTCAAAACAAGAGTCAATTCTCAATTTCTAGAGTACTTAAAGTTTTCGATCTACATTTTGGACAGATTTCAGATCTGAAGATGACACCTATGAGATCTTTAGCTGACCTGACTTGCAGGATCGATCAAGCTCAATCTGCCATATCCACTCAAATCAAAACTATTGGCAAACAACTATAAAAAATTGTCGATTTTTTTCCCCGAAAAGATAAAGGTGTTGTAAAAAAGACGGAAATGCCCAAGTCATATGCAGCTCCTCCTCCTCAGCACAAGAATCCTAGTAGAGGTTCCAGTTCAGTGGTCATAGCATTTCTTGGCATGGTATTTTTAAACCTAGTCATTTCTCTTGCCAATCGTCCAGACAATGAGTTTTTTGTTTTATTACGTATTTTGATATTTAAAAAGTATATTTTTAGTATATGAATTGAAACTTAGTTGAAGGAAGGACTTTTTATGATCAATTTTAACTTAAGTTTTGGTAATACAAACTGAATTGATCTGATAAAAAAATTTAATATAAACTTAGTTGAAGGAAGGACTTTTTATGATCAATTTTGACTTAAGTTTTGGTGATACAAACTGAATTGATTTGATAAAAAAAAATTAATATATCGAAGTGTACTGAATCAGTTTGAACCAATGAGCCTAAGGATTGGTATTGGTCTGATTTTCTCTATCAGCTAAGACCAATTGAGTTGCAGAGTGATTGATATGACTGAATATCTTCTACGTACTATAGCCAATCATCTCAGAATTTAATATCGAAAGGACATATTTCATTTGTCTGCAACAAATATAAGGAACTGTTGGCTGCCTTTTCTAGCTAGTGTTCGAGGGTATTAAATGCTTAAGTACTGTTTTTGGAAAGTGACAATGACACGTGTAGATTTTTCATCTATTTAGTACAATTTTAAGTTCCATTCAAATTTATTAACATTCGAATCATAATATATAAATAAATAAATGAATCAAATTGTGAAATACAATGAATGAATCAACTGAAAATTTGATTCCTTACATTTTATGAAACTTTAAAAGAACTATCATATTGAGTTTATTTTCACACGCTAAAGTCTATAAGATCGATTAACATTCAAACTCATACAACTTTTTCATTCTCGTTTAATCTTTGTATACTTGAGCTAATTTGTATAGTGACAAGTTTGCAACTGTTAGAAGTAAGAACATATAAAGGTGGTCCGATATGGCATATCGAGTTTTCCAAACAATACCGTACCGAAAATTACGTTATTCGAATGCCAGATGCCGATATCGTACCGAAATTTTGGCACATTATCAGTAAATTAACATTGATACAAAAATTATATGTACAAAAAAAACTTTCCATCCTCTTGCAACACAAACTGATCACCAAGTACAAATTGAAAGATCAATTTGGATGTACACTCTCGACAAGAGCATATTTCACCATTATATATTTAGGCTAGGTTATCATCCTGTAGGACTACATATAGGCAAGAATCTTTCAAGTTTTGGAAGTCATAAAGCATTTCTTATGTTATGGAATAGAATGAAGCCATGAAACCACAACACATAACAAGTAAATACATATAGGAAAGAATCTAACCAAATTTTGGCTCTTTAACGAGCACCCTCTCCATGCTCAAAGATCACTGCGGCGATGACATTGGTTGTTCCTAATGAATGACCAGATGGTGGCGAACTCTAGGAGAACAAGGTGGCGATTCAGAATGGTGCGAAACATACATATGCTGATGCTGTTCTTGGCTTATTCCCAACGAACTCTACGCAAAAGCTTCCTCGGTTTGGAGTAGAATCAAGTTAGGGTTAGGAAAATCTACAAAGACGCGAAGGAAGACTTGAGATAAACAAGAAATCTTGTTTTTTAGGGCAAACCCAAATTGTTGGATTAAAGTTTGAAGCCCAACACAACAAAATAGAAATTGAATCTTAATATGCCTTAATTTATAAGTGAAATTTTCAGTATTTCGATATATACAGAAATATCGAAAACATTTATAATACATACAGTATACCGTACCGAAATTTTCGATACCATACCGAAAATTTCGGTATACCGTTAATTTCGGTATGTGCGGTATACCGAAATGTTCGATATTTTTCCCACCCCTAAGAAAATATTGAAGTAGTTGTGTTTCTTTTATGAGATTCAACTCATAAAGGTTTGTGAACTGAGCTGAAATGGATTTGTATAATAGTTGTATCAATCAAATCTTTTAGTGAAATTGTTCTGGAAAAAAAAGGAGACGTAAAAGCTGTGTCTTCGAACTTACATAAACAAACTCTTGACCATTTTTACTTTCTGTCATTTATTAGTGTTACATATTGTATATAATAAGTTCACTAAGTGTATCAATATTTTTTCCGCACTTTAAAACTCTCTTTTATTGCTCGAAACACATAGTTTAATGGGAAAATTAACATGAGATGCTATCATATCTTGATTTGCAAAATCTAGTAAAAATGTTTAAATTGTTAATCACCTTCCCCTCATGAGGTCTAGTTCCAAACTCCTGCCTTCTTGAAGTTTGAGTTGCAAGAGTTGCCCTCCTTTCAATTGTTAGGTGTGTTGTCATAATCAAATTCATTTATTATATTGCATGAGCTGTCGACATGTTTTGGAAATGAAGTAAAATTTGACAAAGAAACCGTCCAGCAATATTTGACAAAGGAAACAATTTTTTTGTTTTTTAACGTGTTGGAAACGAGTTTTTGCACCTATAAATAGAACTCTTTTGTTTCAATTTATAGCATCATAAAATCAAGAGCTTTCAAAGCTTATTAGTATAATAAAGAGAGCATTTGAGTGTTAAATGTTCTCTTGTGTGCGTTGGAGAAATTATTTTATCGGTTATACTCGGGTTGGGAGTGTGAGATATTTAGCATATTATTGTATACGCTTGTTGTAATGTTTCTCTTGTTATAAAAGATTTGCAGTAGCTCCGTGAACGTAGCTTATCTTGGGTGAACCACGTAAATGCTTGTGTTCTTGCTGATTATTTTATTCCGCATTTTTAACATCGTGATCATTACTGCTTCGATGTGATTACCCAACATCAATTGCTTTTGCCTTTGATGGAGTTGCAGTGCTTTCACTTCCTTATAAGAGAGAGACAGAGAAGCGAGCATAAAGACCTGCAACACCTCAGGAAGACGAAGTGCGTACACAACACTTGACTTGTCTTCGCCATGGTAAAACTTGTTAGTCGTGTTGGAAACTTGGGAACTATTTCATTCTAAGTGGTCAGTGGGTAAAATAAAAATGGAATAGAAGTGGTTTCCGTACGACGTTTGAAGATGAAAAAGGAAAGTGGGTTAGTTAATATATAATTACATTATTGTGTAGGTGTAAGAAGATTATATAGCCAAGTGGGAACGTGCAAGCAGTGGCGGTCTGGTTCCGTCCGGACTGGAATTTTAAACTCTGAAATCTTTTAAAATTTTAAATTGATCTACCCGAGCTAATATCATATTATTCCAAAATTATACAAAATTTACATATATATTTTTTTAAAAAAAAAAGTAAAATTGGGCCACCCGGGCTTCCATGTGGCACGCAGAGCCCGGGTAAAGAACCATGTGACTCCGCCTCTGCTTGCAAGGAGTATAAATCTAGGGTGTGACTTGCTCAAACCACTGAACTTGTGCACAAGTGTGACCTATGGATATGAATGCTAGACTGATCAAGACCAAAACTTGGTTGCACAGCCTAACCCACCTTTCTCTACTTTTATTACAATCATTTTTGCAAAAATTAATCTAAACTTATTTCTTTCATCTTATTTAATGAGAAACTTGTTTGCGTTCATCGGATGAATAAGCTAGATGCTTAGAGAGTGTTTGAATAAGTTTATTTAAAACAACTTACATACTATCGTGTCTTATAAGTTGTTTTATGAGCTTATAAGCGGTATGATATTATTTTAAAAGTACTTTGTCAGAATGTTTGGATAAATCAGACAGTGAATCTTAAATTTGTTAATGTTTTTGATATTATAAGATGTTTTTGTTATGATAATTACCAAAAAGACATAAAAATATGAATTTGCAAAACACGGTTATTTCTAACATGGACATATAATATATATTTTATATTTTGATTAATATAATAATTGTTATCAATAAAATAATAATATAAGTTTAACAACATATCAACGAAAATATTTATAATATAATACTAATGTCAATAATCACTTATTTATGTTAATTAATCATTATTTTTGTTAAAAAAGAAACAAGATTAATAGTACGCGTAATTATATTAATTATAGTAGAATTTATATTAAAAATAATAATAAATATAATTATAATAATTATTATTGGATACTAATCAATTTAGATATCATGTAGACGAAGTATGCTTAAAATTTTATAAAATTTATGAAGATGATTTGGTCTTTCAAACATATTCAAATAAAAAATAAAAAAAAAGTGGAGGTACCCAACTTTATTTAAAACAACTTATACACCGTCAAACAAATTATTTTGATAGCTTATAAGCTGTATTTTTTTTAAAAAAAAAAAAAAAAAAATAATAATAATAATAATAATAATAATAATAATAATAATAATAATCAAACAACATTTCAGAACTTGTCAAAAACACCCTCTTATTTTGTGTCTATTTGCATGCTTCCCGGATGGGTGGAATAGTTTCTTCAATGTTCTTACTGATGAATTACAGAAGAGGAAACAGTGGGAATAGCAAACGGACGCGCAACGGAAACAGTTCTCATTTGTTGTGCATAAATCTTCGTCATAGCTTGTTGTATTCAAGTAAAACCAGGAACTTGCTAGTCATTATTTTTATATTGTATTCGAGTAGTTGACTTTTGAAATTTTTTAAGTTGGTGAAGGATTTGGAGCTTGGTCTAGAATAGAGATTTGTGTAGCAGCATCCTGCTGGTAAAAAAATAGAGTAGATATAAAATGATTATTTTTTAACTTACATATTTATCAAATAGTTTACAAAATATACAATTATTTATCATATTAGTTGATGTTGTTTCAGATCTACGAGTTTTTTTTTTTATTACAGGGGAGGGGGACAGGAGTCGAACTCGAGTCCCCGTCAAATAGGCGGACAGACGCTATCAACTAGTTAGATAGTATTTGATAATCATAGAATATATGTAAATAAAAGTTTTAGGTTCAGTTTAAATGAGAATATATGTAAATAAAAGTTTTAGGTAGGTCTATTGTGAGACGGTCTCATGAATATGTGAGACGGGTCAACCCTACATATATTCACAATAAAAATTAATACTCTTAGGCTGCGTTTGGTTTGAAGGATAAAATAAACTAATGATTAGTAAGAAATGATAAAGAAAATGATTGTTGTAGGAATGTAATATATGGTGTTATGTTTGGTATGATTTTTAAGTGTAGGATAATTTTGAATTTTTTGATGAAAGGACAAAATTGCCCTTTCTTCTTTTTTTTTCTTCTTCCACTCCGGCGGCGGCGGCGGCGGCGGTTTGTCAGCGGCCGGGGGCGGCGGCAGTCGGTGGCAGCTGTGGTCCGGCGAACGACGGCGGACGGCCAGCGGCGGTCCGGCAACGGTGGCGACGGCGGCGGTCCGGTGGTCGGTGGCGGCGGCGGCGGGAAGTGGTGGTGAGTTTGGATATAGGAGAAGGGTTAAATTGGAAAATAGGAAGGATTAAGAGTTGGATAAATAATCCTAGGGGGTGAGGAGGTATTATTTTAACCTACCTAATATAACCTAATCATTCATAGGAGGGATAGACTTGGTTAAATAATCATCCGTACCAAACATGTGATTAGGTTGGTTAAAAAAAAATAAACCCACCTAATCACCCCTACCAAACGCCCCCTTAGCATAAAAAGTAATAATTTTTCATGGATGACCCAAATAAGATATACGTCTCACAACACAAGTTTTTGTCAACTATTTAACGGAGATTATCCATAGAGCTGATATTACATAATACACTTAATCATGGCTTCAAATAATAACAATATAAAAGATCGAAATATAATGTATAAAAGGGTAAAATTATCACAAAAAACTCAAAGGTAAATGTGTTGCCGCCAGAAACTTTTAGATTAATTTCCCAGAATAGTCCCGCTTATTCGACAAGCCCTTACTTCATGCAAAATATGATGTGAGGCTTGGTCATATAAAACATAATCAAAGTTTTTGAAAATGCATTTGATATTAGAGTGCACCAAATAGAATTTGGCATTTAGGAGAAACAAACAAGTGTGGCTTTTCTACAAAAATTACTCATCGACATTTTAAAACAAAAAAAGCACATGCTTAACTCACTTGAGCACGCTTATCTGAAGATATTGAACCTTCGATATGCTGATCAGGTTGGGTGCTTTTCAACTTTTCCGTTTTTTCAACTTCAGCTTGATCAAGCAAAGCCCGTGATTGCATTGTCTTCATCATCTCCCTCATTGTCTTTTCCTCTCCTTCGAGCTGAGTTTTCATTAGTATCTCCGCGTCCTTGTCAATTGGCTTGAAGTACTCCTCAATGGCTGCCTCCTATGTACAAAACAACTATTATTCAACAACTGGAAAATTAACTCTGAATATATTGGGAAATAAACAAATGAGCACAAGCTGTGGTAAAAAAAAAAAACAAGAAGAAGAAGAAGGACTACACCAAGGATTTTAAGGAGTTATCTATATTGCAACTTTTGTAATAACCACTCAACCTTTGTCTTCTATAGCACTAATCAACAAGAATGCACTTTATTGATTTTCTTCATTCTGAAAACAGTATTGTATCAAACCTTATTTGTCTAAAAAACAAAATTTTATTTGCTCAAACAAAATTTGGATTAGCACAGTCCACCGGTCAATTTCACCAACTTTTAATATGCAATTATGAACAACTGAGTTAATTCATGTTCAATTATTTTCAATAATGTTAACACTAAATACCATAAAAGGTTTTTGAAAATTTTAATTCAGAAACATATTTAAATAACCAATATAATACCTAGCAAAAAAATTTAAAAGTTTGACAACGCCACCCTTTACCAAATGTGACACTTAAACAGGGGTGTAATTTATCAGTATCTATCAACTGAAAAAAAAACCAATAACTTAACTCCTAAAATTAATTACTAAAGTGAAAAAAGTGTATAGCATCACTATGTAAACTAAAAAAAACATATTACCCCCTACATCAAAATTAATAATCTTTCACAACCCTAAGTTTTTAAAAACCGGGTATAAAACCCCTTGCAAAAGAGCTAAATGTGCTTCATTTTTTCAGAACACGGGGTTTTAAAAGGCTTTTAAATTTACTTGGAGGTACTATGTTTTTCTGATATCTCACAGGAACGATAAATGCAATTTACCCGGACTACTAATATTATTTCATTTTAATTGTGGTTTTCATTCCAAAGTTTCCCATATTAATTAATTCATCATTTCACTAAACTCGGGAGTCCAATCCAATTCTCCTGATTTAAGTGCACTGATTCTAATTAGGAATTAAAATTAAAACATTTAAATTTAAGAAAATAAAATTTATTTTCTTTGTACATTTTTTTTCTAAAAAGACTAAACATATAACTGAAATTAAAACCAAGTTCTTATCTAAGTAAAGCATCAACATTGACCTTACAATCTTCACTTAACACTTCATTACGATAGCATAAATTACAACAGACAATGAATCATATATTTATAATAAATTAAAAAAGTGTATAGTTTGAATAGTCAACTAAAACAAATACCACAATTAAAAGAATTACTTAAACAAATTACAATATTTCATAAATTAAAACTCTTTATTTAGATTATTTTTGGAGACAAAATAATGTTTCTAGACAGAGAAATGAAACATAAAAGGGCAGTCCAAAGATATAATGTTGCTAAATTATTTATTATTTAAAAAAACCATGGTTCTCTTGTAAATTATGAATTAAACTTGTAAGTCTCAAATCATTTGAATAAACAATCTAAAACTTTACAACAAAAGAAAGCTATTATGAAGGTACAATGAACTTCGATTAGTCACATAGTTACAAATCTAAACAAACAATAAACGCGAGCTACTCCCCGAAAATGCTCTAGTTGGTGGGGTTCAGTCAACTTCCTATGGATCCCTCGCTATCTAAAGTTTAACTTAGACAAGCTATGGATAAAATTATGCTTGCCTTTAAAATCAAATGCATAGGAGGAGAATGCCTAGGCATTCAAATTATATCATTCAAACTTGTGAAACAGATATTATGAATTGACCTGCTGAAGCAAAACAAATCAACAGGTAATGAGGTTATGGCCGTGAACAGAGACCTGAAAGAAACTCATCCAGTTCATTATTAATTGGAAGTCAACCTATATTGACCAAAGTCAATATCTTGTAATTTGGTTGTGTTGAAAACAGGCATCAAAATTGGGTCGTTGAGCTATACGTTCAACATATTGGTAAGAATGATGTCTTATTCTCCGAATGCAACTGCATTTAGTTTAACCTACACTAAAATGTCTTATATTCCAAATCCAACCACATGAGAATTCTGAAACCATGACATAACACGAACAGACTACACAGAAGGTCAGCTCCACGTCAAATAAGGGCTAACAACTACCACCATGGTTCGACTCTGTTTCAGTGGCATGAATCGCATAAAGTAAAACTAGGCAATCAAAGTTTAAGTACTTCTCAGTCGGTACTGTTTGAAATGAGTTTCAATAAAGTCTGTTCCTTTAGATTCCAATAAAACAGATATAAGGGGACAACCAACTGTACAATATACATGCATCAGGTAAACTCTCTCTTTAAAAGTAAATAAATAAATGAACTGGACACCAGTTTGTCAAGTGTGCATGTTCAATCCGATACACACACGGAGATAGATGACCGAACAATGACAACACATGCTTGAAATCAGAAACTGTAGACCAATAACGAAGCAATGCAATAGAGTAGTAGAAATGACAAACTTACTGTTTCCTCTAACTTCTTATTCATTGATTGCATATCTCGTACCATCTGTCGCACCTCTGATAAAATAATCTGTTCAGGTACCTTTTGGAGAGCCACTTTCTTTTCTTCTGCCTTTCAGGGAGAGAGATGTTGAAGTAAGAATGGTAAATGAGAAGAAATTGAGGAGTATACATTATCATAACATTTAAACTGGAAGTATAAATTTTAGATTTTCATCTAGTATTGCCAACTAGTTGCAATGGGATTATAAATTTTAGATTTTCATCTAGTATTGCCAACTAGTTGCTTTGATGTCAAACTGTCAACATGGTTGAACTAAGGCTCTCACAGTGTACATTTTATCGTTTGAGAACTAATTGATAGCAGTGAGTTTGAAAGTACATGAGACATGAATCCTCCTCATATGGAGTCATAGACAACAGGATACTGGCCTCACCGCTTGAGATGGTACGACACCACGCAGCAATAGAAACTACCATATCAACAAAAATATGAAAATCACCTCCCTTTGTTTCTGCTATCAAGATATATTCACCTCCCAGACCATAGCAACTCTATTAATTCGTCACATTTCAACAAAAACATTGAATTTAATTTTATCTCTAGAAAGAATCAAAAGAGAAAGCAAAATTTCAGCAATTTCCCAGCATGTCTAATCAAAATTTTAAATCAAAAGAAAAATATCGCACTGTAAAAAAACAGCACAGAACTGAAAAAAAAATGGAAGTAGAGAGAAACCTTCTGAAGGCGTTGCTGCAGCTGCAATCTATAAGATCGGATCCTTCGTTCTTCATAGCCCGAAAGAACCCTAACATAGAACATCGCTTTTCTCCCAAATTCCAATAGCTTATCCATTTCGTTCTATCTTCTTCAGAATTAGAACGATTTTACAATAGTAATGAATGAATCAACAGCAATTGGTGATCCAAGAATAGGGTTTCGCCAGTTTTTTAGCTTCGAAATTTTGGTGACTCGGGAGCAAGTCCTACATAGAGGAAGCTCAACCAAATAAAAAAAAATTTAATATTAAATTATATGTATAAATTTTTATATTAACAACAGTTTTAAAAAAATCCACAATATAATATTATATTTTTTAATTTTTTAAAAACATATATTATATTTTTACTGTGAATAATATATTTTAAAATTTACCTTCAAAAAAAAATATATTTTAAAATTTCTTTTTAAAAAAAGACATATTCTGTACTGTTAAAATTAATTAAATACTTGTTAACTATATAATTAACTCGAAAAATTATTATAATATCACGTTTGAGTTTCTGCTACATGTAGAATACAACTCTTATATATTAAAGTTTTTTTTTACACAATGAGCTGTGATTATATGTGGATAAATCATACTGAGACTATTAAACTAATTTTATAGGAGTAAAAAAACGATGGATAAGAAATAACATGTCTATTTGATTGAGTGATTTTATGATGGAAATTATGATTAAGTGACGAATTACAATTTCATCATCTGCCTATAATAAATAATCTATTTTTGTTTTGTATTTTTAAAATATGGATGGTGATTTTTATTGAAAAACATAAATTATTATTAATTTGGAAGTTTTTTTAATTATTTATTGTTTTAAAAATAAAGATTAATAAATTGAGTACTAAAATTCCATGAATAAGGATAAAATCAAATGAAATATATTAAATAATATATTAAATTATTTTGATTTTTCATTCATATTTTATAATTTTTATAAATTACCTTTTCACACATTATTTTTTGAAAGTAAAGAGTATTAATGTAATTTTTCTTACTTGGAAAGAGTATTAGTAAAAAATGATTATTAATCACACTTTTTGCTTGTGATAAATCATCAAGTTTTAAAAGCTAAATTAAGCAAGTGTGGATGAACTTTATGAGTTAGTATCAGCGAAAAAACAAGTAAATATGATATTGAACTTATACTTATTATAATAGCAAGTAAACTAACCCTTGCTGTTTTTAGTTTGATCCACACTTGCTTAATTTAGCATTAAGGCGCCATTTGGTTCGGTTTATTGAATGATAATCACTTTATTTTAAAAGATAAGAAATAATATATTATAATTAATTAGTGAAGCAAAGCGACACAAAAATATATTATTATTTAATCATCATCCTATTAATCGAACCAAACAATGTCTAAATCCAATCAGACTGTCAATTTCATTTCATGTCATTGAATGAAAATTAGCATTATTCTGATTTTGTTACCTACGTTTATGGAGGTACGGTCAATGGCGGAGCTATGTATGTTGTCAGCCCGGGTGACCCACCCAAAAATATTTAATTTTTTTGTGTAGTAATTTTAAAAAAAATTGAATTAATTTGATATTAGATGGGATGGTTCAATTTAAAATATTGTAATATTAAAAATTTAAAATTCTAGCATAGGTAACCCTATATTGCTAGTTCCGCCACTTGGTACATTCCATGAAGATAGAATGTTAAAATGAGTCAAATTCATCGAGTTGGCCCTTCAGACCCCACCAAATAGGCGGCTTGGATTGACGAAATCCCGACCCACCTAAATGGCAGGCCGACCATCCCCATCCTACCAAATGTAGGTTGTTCCAGGCCAACCCGCCCAAACCCTGTTCCACCAATAGGGAATTGTGGCGTTTGGGGGTTGACTCACCCCGTTGATCCGTTTTGATAGCTCTATATGTAGAACTGTCAAAATAAGCTAGACATGTCTCATCATATTAAATAAGTTGGTTGGATTGACAATTTCTCGACCCACCAAATAGTAGAGTGCGGGTCGGCTTCCACAAGTCTTCGACGTCCTGGTGTACTGTCTCACCCAAGAAGTCGTCTAAGGCTTGTGCATTGAATATGGTCTTAAATTGGGGCCATTTAAATATATAGTTCTCCCTCCTTTCTAATTTCTCCCTCCCTTTGTAATTTGATCAATGACCATCTGTTTAAAAAACTTATAATTATATCTATTAATTACAAATTACAAAGATAGAAATTTAGTTCTAGTAATCTATTTAAAACCTTATTTTTAAAAATAGTCTTACTAAAAAGTTTATAATACAATCTTACATCATTTAAAAATCCTAAAATATCCATATTCTACCTTGTTTCTATCTTAATTTATTTTTTGTTCGACGTATATTTTTTTAATAATCACAAAAAAATGGTAAATTTACTATAATTATTAAATTCATAAATATCTTTCTTGAGATGATTTTCATAATTTGATTTTATTTTGATAAATACTTAATTTTATTAGTAATATTACATACTTAATAAATTATGAGTATTTTGTTAGAGTAGGTGTCTGCAAGACCACTTTTGATTAGAATTTATTGAGTCTTATATAATAAATAATCCTTATTTTAATAATATTTTACATTATAATACATTTTGGCATTATATGTATACTCATATAAGTTGAATAAATAAATACATTAAACATACTATGGTATAATGAGGTCGTACAAGTCAATACGATCATGAAACTCATTTAAAAGTTACTAGTCAATTTAGCAGTATAAAATAAAGATAAAATCGCTTGAGCAAACAACAATTCGAAGTACTTTTCTCGTGTATTCTTGATAAACCAGCATTTATATATGGATGTAGGGGGATCTGTTTAAGACTAACATATGTGATATTATATGCCACGTTTCAAAGTAGGGACATGAAGATGTCTCATCATACATGATGAGTACTCATATGACGAGTTATTGAACAACCTCATTCGGGCTTTCCAAGTGGTTATTGATAAGTGCAAGATTTTCACTTAATTTATATGTTAATCCATTTGATCTATGCTGGTTTCGAACATATTTATGCTTGGTTTTGTTGTTGTTGTGTAGTGCAGGGGATATACAACTATGGGATGGGTTAGAGCAATCAGAGACGTTTTGAGCATAAAACAGCAAAAGACTCAGAGTCGCAGCGCCACAACAAGCGCTGCGGCGCCACAATGTACGAAAAAGAAGTGCTGCAGTGCTACAAGATGAGCGCCGCAGCGCCAGCAGGCCGAGAGAGCAGAGCCGCGGCGCCTCAATGCCGAGAGCTAAGCGCTTAGGCGCTAAGGGATAAGCGCTGCGGCGCTAATGCTCACGAACGACGGGCGCCTAGGCGCCACTTACTCAGCACCGCGGTGCTAATGGCGGCGAAACAAGAATAAATGGGCTTCGACTTACGATCCGGACGGGGGAATAAAAAGAAAGACAAGGGTTCAGAAAGGGGTTCCGAAAATATTCTACAGGCAGCAGTCATATCACTGGAGAAAAGGAGATTAAAAGTCGGAGCACGGAATGCAAAGAACGAAGATAGAAGACGTTGAATCCGGACACGGATACGCACTTCCATCTCTCGCCAACACGTTTCTAATTCGGTTCTTTACTTTTACGATTACAAACAGGTTTTGTATTGATTTCAATTCGAGTATGAACTAATTTTATTTTCTAGAGATTGACGTAGTTGTGGTCAAACATATGGATTGACGTTTTGAATTTTCATTGATTTAATTCATCGTGTTTATTTGTGATTTCTTGTCTTTAATGCTTTTGGATTACTGGCCATAATTCGACTGATCTAATAATTGAGATCTAACACTCGAGAGAGGTGATCGAAATTAGGACATGGGAAATCGTATTGTCAGATGTTTATAGCGTGCAAAAGACGTATAACTTTGGCGAATCCATAATAGGACCTTGTGTGCATTTATTACGTGTTACATAATTTTGAATAAACATATTAAAATCGGCAATAGGTAATACAATTATATTTATCACTCGACAGAGAGAATAGAAAATATTGTGAGTTCTTGGTTAATAGATATGGTGTGATTTAATTAAATGTGAGTCAACGTTAATTTAGCATAGGGGAGACTCGACGAAATCATATCTCTAGATTGCTTTACTTGAAATTCTACTGCGTGTTAGAATTACAGGAATTGTTATTTTATTTGAATTGATTATAAATCAACTATTTGATTTGTCTAAATAAAGTTGAGCTATGTCAATTATGGTAATTAATATACAATTTTAAATAATTACTCTTCGGGGGATCGACATCTGTACTCAAACCAGTACTAAAGCTTGACACTGTACACTTGCGGTAGTGAAAATACGCAACAGTTATCATTTATCGAGTGAGTCTGCGGTTATGATTTTACATCATTTGTCTTTTGACTCGAGATAACATAGAGACTCGATGTTTTAGTGCTGCATTTTGAATATTTTACTGACTCCGCGAGGTCATCAATTGAATGTAAGAGCCGATGTATTGTAGTCGGTGATTCACTTCTCACTTATGAGTGTGAATATACTATGTAATCAGGTGATTGATAATGCAATGGATCGCTGGCCATGTGTAAGAAATGTTATTTAGGTTAAAGTGGTTTCCTAGTTGCATATACGATGTCACTATGCTCATTCAAAGATGCATCACAACGTTATGAAATTCATATGCAACTCTCGATATGAATGATTGACAATTTGATTGGGATATATGAGATGAAGAGATTATATTGTACGTTAACCATAACCTAATGGTTCTTACAAACAATATCAATGATATCTAGAAAATCATGAGACGGTACTGCTAGATTATATTAGCATGATTCGATTGGTGCAATCAGAAATGAATTATGAAGTTTTGCATAAATCCGACAAACATACAAAAAAACTTGGCACGGTTTTAAAATTTAAAATGATGAGATAGATTTTAAAAATCCAAATCCCTCCTTTTGGTTAATATTCAAAATTTATATCAAGCCATTGAAAAGAAATTATAATAAGTTTAAATTTTTCTTGTCTTCCATCAATGATGGTTGCATGATGATTGATGAACGTTATCACTAGCTCATATTATTAAGGAAGCCCGGACGCAAGAAATATGCTGCTTCCACTGACATACATGATGTGAATTTGGTGGAACTGCCATAACTTTAGCTCATATTATTGAAGGAAGTCATGTTGACTGTGCACTATGATTCAACATAGAAGGGCCGGCTCGAGACATGAAGATAAACGACATGATATTATTGGGTCCTTATCAAACGTGACACAAATTACGTGGAGTTGCATGATTTGCAATTGGAATCTAAATTTTGGAAATTGTAATTTACTGATATCGTCACTAAAATGTCCCACTCTGGTAAAAGAAAAGTCTCGTGTACTTCCTAAATTTATAGACGAAATAATTTGATTAATAATCAATAACATAAAAAAAGTAAATAATAATAAAACAAGAAACATAACTTTCATCTTTAAAATTCTTTTGGATCTCAAAATTATCAAGTTCATCGGCATAACGTTTATATTTAATGAATCTGTAAGATTCATTAAATCCAACATAAACCACTTGAATTTCATTCATTTCCTCCACCACAATACTTGATCGATGTTCTTTTTCCTCCACCATTATTTTTTTTTTTTTTTGAATTCCTAAACTAAGGGGTGGGGGATCGAACCCATGCCAGTTGCATGTGGAATACAAATGAGAACCATTGGGCCACTGCCCTGGTCTCTCCTCCACCATTATTTTACCATTCAAACCAACAAGATATGTGGAAATAATCCATTCTCATTTCTTGGGATCCCCTGCAGCTTAATTTTATCTAATTCTTTTGTGAATCCTCTCATTGGTCCAATGTTGAATGAGAGGTAGAGTACATGTTCAACAATGCCATGTCATTTCAGCTCATGGAAATACATAATTTGCAACAAGAAACCACAACCATTCACATTCTTCAGAAGTGAATTGATATTGTACTTGTGCATACCTTACAAAACTTTTTCAGGATCTACGTACATCAGTCGTACTATGAAATCATCTCAACATGAACCAATGATTTCACATCATCCAAATTGACCAAAAGATTTGAACTTGGAGTTAAAAATCAATAAAAAAAAAAAAAACTATAAAGGAATAAAGATGAAGATCCTCTAAAATCATCTCTTTCATCTTGTCAACCTTGTTTGAATAGCAAGCATCCTTCAAAGAGCTTAAGGGTGACCAGACATTGAGACCATAATCCTCCTTTAGTTTGACCAAGAAATCTAAATTCTCGTTGCGTCCCAACTTCAAAACATAAGTCACATTGTTCCATGCAATAAGAAGAAATCTTGAACTTCGTCTTCAGTTACAACAAAGCTTCTATTGCTGTCAATTTTTAATATTCGCCTGGCTCAATTGAAATTTTTAGACATATGGAGCAAGCCACCAAAACCAATATAATGCTCCTAATTGCATATCTTTGTCGGTCATTAAAATTTTCTACGATCAAGTATACATCTTGTGGCGTGCATATGTAAAAAACCTTGAATTCACAACACACACAAAATCAAATCAACATATATTATAAAGCAAAAAAAAAAGTATAAGAAGAAATTCATAACATAACTCAAATAACAAAGCAATTGAAAAAATATTCCTATTTTTTAAAACAACAATATCAAAGTTGAAATAAACAAATAAAAAGTTGTACTTTAGTTGTAAAAAATTATACCTTTGAGTAAAAAGTTGTAAAACAAAAATCATTTAAAAACAATAAACTGTAGCAACAAATGTTAGGAAAAGAAAATTAGCATATATTAGAAGGCAAATCAAAAGATATCATTATTTATTTAAATAACAAGATCAAAACTGAACTCACCAACAAAAAAAAATGATACTTTTGCAGAAAAAAATCACACCTTTGAGGAAAGAGTGAGTCTCATGTGAGACCGTCTCACGGATCTTAATCTGTGAGACGGGTCAACGCTACCCATATTCACAATAAAAAGTAATACTCTTAGCATAAAAATTAATACTTTTTTATGGATAATCCAAATAAGAGATCCGTCTCACGAATACGACCCGTGAGACCGTCTCACACAAGTTTTTGCCTTGAGGGAAATAAGCAATACCATTTTATACAACAGTCAGCGAAAAAACAAAATTGATTTAAAAACAATAACCAAAACACAAAAAAAATGTTAAGAAAAGAAAATCATCGTTCTTTGCAACTTTTTTTTTCCAAAAAAAGAAGTTAAGAATAGAAAATCAGCATATATATTAGAAAAATAAAAAGTTTTTACTAGTTTTTAAACAGCAATATGAGACCAGAATTAACTAAACAAAGTGATACATTAGTGGAAAAAATAAAACCTTTGAGGAAAAATTTAATATTTTATTCAGTAGGAATTAAAAAAAAACAAAAGTCAAGTTAAAAAATTACATAAAACCAAAAATTCTAAGAACAAAATCAACATATATATTATAAAGTAAATCAAAAGATATACTAGTTTTTTAAACCATATGAGAGCATAAACATATTACACATCTTTATCTTTTTTTTTTTTTTTTTTTATATCAATAATCGTATCTTTTTTGATCGACTACTCGCTTATGATCGGTTTGGTTCGATTTAAGTTGATTCTTTAATATTTAAACTCGCTAATTATTTTAGTTTGATTTATCAAACTAGTGATTTGGTTAGGTTCGGTTCATGGACCCTTGTGTGTCAACCCGTTTAGTGGATCGCATCCGATTTGATCCGGCCCGATTGTACCCCGAAACCGTATGGTTCAAATCAGAATAAAATCCAATTTACTGAACCATACAGAACCCAAGTAAAGTGGATAAGCTATTCTAGCTTTAATCATGGCTTCCAACGTATTGTTGCAGGTAACCCTAATTTACAGTCTCTACTTCCTCTGATGGAATCGGCATAAAATTTTGTGTGAATTTTCTTCTGCCATTATGTAATTTTTTTGTTTAATTATTTTCGTAGTCTCCGTTCATCGTTCGGAGAATTCCCGTGACTTTGGCCTCCGCCGCGACGGTTGCGCGGCATTGTTCCGCCGTGGCATTGATTTCTACAAATTATCGCAAGTTGAGTCTTCCGAAATTGAGTAAAAGTTGCTCCTTTATGGTGAGGGCGGAGGCAAATGCTGAAGTTGAAGTGGAAGATAGCGAGGAGGCTGAGGTGACCCAGATTGTTCCTTCTGAAGAGAAATCCCCCAGAAAACCCAGAATCAAGCTCGGTGACATCATGGGGGTATTTCGTTGAATTCAAACTTTGTTGAAATTGCTTTAGGTACAATGTATGTTTATTACCTGCAAAATATATTTTATTCGAATTGATAAATGTGACGCCAAGAGAACTGAAGGAAGGGAAATTTGAAACGCGTTTGCAACATGTACGAATGGTGATTGCCGCAACCCAAAAAGTGTGACAGCCTAACCCTGTTGATTTTTACTTTAGGAGTGTAGCGTGTGCAATAATGAACTGGTTCTATCATCTATGTTGGTTGTGAAGAGTGTACTATGTTCTGTGTGGCAAGGATGTGATATATGCCGTTGTCGATGTGTGGTTCTTCGACGAGATAAAGTTTGAGAACAAGGTGAATGAACGATCAAAGCAAGCAGCTAATAGATTCTGACCCAGATACTTATTCATTAGTTAATAGATTTTTTTAGCAATAATCATTAGGTAGTAGTAATATGTTATACATGGTACGACGATGGATCAAAATCATGATTTACAGTGTGTGTTTTCTGGACGTGAGCGACATCTTTTGCATACTTTTTCGCTGCATGAGAAGCTCTAAATTTGTGCTAGTACTAGTTCATTCAATTTTACCAGTGAAATCTCTCTTTTCCCTTTTTTGAATTATAAGAATAAATATGTTAACTGCTGTGCAAGCAGTTGAAGATTACTCTTTATCATACAGATTTTGAACAAGAAAGCAATTGAGGCAACAGACAAGGAAAGGCCAACTCCTGATCTTCGGACTGGGGATATCGTGGAGATCAAATTGGTTGCCCTATCATCACACTCTTATAATTATTAAGAACTTTTCAGTTTGGTTAAACTTATTATACCTGCCCACTTTAGTATCTTGAGAATTTTTAATGGAGGTACTTGGTTTACAGGAAGTCCCTGAGAATAAGCGGCGCTTATCAGTATATAAGGGGATAGTGATGTCAAAGCAAAATGCTGGCATCCACACGACAATTCGGATTAGAAGAATAATTGCTGGTGTTGGAGTTGAAATCGTGTTCCCTATGTAAGTAACCTTCACTGTTTGCTTCTGAGGTGGCTTAACCAGAACCCTCCTTTTCTTTTGTTTACTTCTTTACGTTGTCATTGAGCAATTTTCGGTACTTTACTATCGTTGCCTTTTATATCCTCTGAAAAATGGTTAATGGATATCCTTTGAAAATACTACCGAAAGCGAAAATCTGACTAGAAAGGGCAGCATTAAAAACATTCAGGTTGCTTAACATGTAAGAATAATTAATTTAAAGTATTAGAAGACTTTGGATATGAACCTTAATGCACATGAAAAAGGTCCATCTACTCCTGCATGGCATTAGATTTTGCGTGGACTACAGAAATTGTACGTTTTCAGCATAAGCTCAATTTTGCGTGGACTACAGAAATTGTACGTTTTCAGCATAAGCTCAAGTTTCTAAAAAATCGTTAGGCGCTAGTCGGGCGCCTGCATGACATTGGTAGATTTGTGTGGACTATAGACATTGTATGTTTTCAACATAAGTTCAAGGTTCTAAAATTTGTCGGAAGCTAATCGGGAGTCAGACTAGGGCATAGGCCGCTTAGGCGGGGACTAGGCGTTGCTAGGCTGATTTGATGGTATTGACATAATAGGATGAAGTTTGGTGTATAAAATCACATTATTTTGTTGGACTTTGATTTAGGACCTCGAAAAAATTTACTTTTCATTTTTATTGGGCTTTTAATTTATATTGTAAGCCCAAAAAACTTTTCAGAAAATAAAGCCCAAAGAGAGAATTAATTAATCCTAAAGTTGACTAGCACTTTTTCGGGGCGGTCGGCTGGAACCTAGCGGCCTAGGCCGAATTTTAGAACATCTGATCATCTCCATCATATGAATTTGTGGATAATTTAGTTTGTGGATT
Organism: Primulina eburnea; assembly: GCF_022965805.1. Taxonomy (NCBI): domain Eukaryota; kingdom Viridiplantae; phylum Streptophyta; class Magnoliopsida; order Lamiales; family Gesneriaceae; genus Primulina; species Primulina eburnea. Next base: position 24,023,139 of record NC_133114.1, read on the forward strand.
CATTTTGTTCGGTATTCGCCATTTATATTATTGTTTTCTTTTCTTGATAAAGATGGTTTCTTCTGTTTGTGACTCTTGGCTCTCTCATTGATAGATACTCACCAAATATCAAAGAGATCAAAGTAGTGAAGCACCGGAAAGTCAGACGAGCCAGGCTGTACTATCTTCGGGACAAACTTCCTAGGCTCTCCACTTTCAAATGAGAGAGGTGGTTGTATTTCGCCCTATTCCTGGTTAATTATTCTTTTTTTTTTTTTCACTTGCTAGCGACTTTAGATTCAAGTCATCCAGGAATTATTTGCTATCTGTTTTGTACGAGATTTGCTTGTTTCACTAATATGTATAGTTATCAAGCTTCTCCGGAGCTATGTATCATATCTTGTTTGTATTGATATTTCAGTACAATATCGTTATATATCATTTTATACCAAAAAAATACATTATATTTTTATAAAAAAAATAACTTTATTATTTTAAAATATTATGTATATTTGAATTTATATACATTATTTCGTTATATAAAAATTTCAAATTTCATAATGTTGTCGTACCGAAAATTTCGGTATCGATAACACTCCGTACGGAAAATTTCGGTAAATTCGGTATTTTCTATATGATAATCTCGGTATATCGAAAATTAGGTATTTTTTTTCACGCTTACATATTCGTCCGGGATTAAGTCAGAACATAGTTAGATTGAGATTTCATAATGAGTTTTTTGTTATTAGATCAATAAGATAATTACGTAGATTATTGTTGTTATACTGTTCGATCTTCAACTAACATTCGATTATCAATTATGCATATTATTGGATAATTATTAGCTCAAAAGTTAATTGAATTGAGGTTCCATTGTCGTCTAATAATACCTAATTGTTGTCTAGTAATACCTAATTTTTTTGTACTAGTGCTCAATTTTTGTTCGAATTATCTAATAACGTATCATAATATTCCTTAATTGTTAATTTAGAGTACACAATTACTCTATAATTAAAGCGAATGTATCTTGTGAGACGGTCTCACGAATCTTTATCTGTGAGATGAGTCAATCCTACGGATATTCACAATAAAAAGTAATACACTTAACATAAAAAGTAATATTTTTTCATGGATAACTCAAATAAGATATATGTCTCATAAAATACGACATGTGATATCGTCTCATACAAGTTTTTGTCATAATTAAAACCGATTATTGTCTAGCAGTAACTAATAATTGTCTTTTAATGTCCAGCTTCTTATTATATTTTTCCGATATGTCCAACTTACATAGAGATCAAGTCTAATTTTTTCTAGACTCAAAGTCTATTTTAAACGGTTTTATCAATTAAATGTGAGTAGAATAACAGAGGCTAACAGCCAGATTATATTTTCACACACTTCAATGATGCTATCAGCCATTTGAACAGCAACTGAGCATAATCCACAGCTTTTTTCCAGTTTTCAATCAGAACAATCTACTCACATTTTCCCAGCATAATTTTCGAAGTTCCCTACAAATTTCGTTTATTCAAGTAAAAACATGCCTTTCTCTAGGAAAGATTCCTCCTTTTTCAGTCCCTTTGCTTTTTACCAAACTCACAAAACACACGTGGAACCTCTGTATATTCTTTATCATTCTTGCCCGGTTTGAAAAGATGCCGGGAGAACGTACTCCTTGATTAATTGGTAAAGTGGAAGCTATTCCAAGTTTTTCCATTACATGTGCGACTGCTTGCTGATAAATTAGGACGCAAAGTTAGATTGGACAATGATCGAACATACAGCAAATAATATAAATACGTACAAAAAGGGTCGACTGTATCTGATTGACCACACGAGGCTTCAAAGTGTCAGCCAAGATCGAGAAGATCGAATCACAAAAATTAATTTCTTGTGATTTCAATCATCTCATCTTCACACGATCGATTGTAGAATTAATTAATTACAACACACAGAAATTAGAGAGTATCCTTGAAGCGTGTTTTTGATCTTTCTCTGCACTAGATCTACGCTCCAAACCTCCAAGCATTCTCCGGTGTTCTCTCAAACTCTAAACATAGGATTGTGTGTGGTCACATGTTACAATATCACATATATATAATATATATTTATAATATACTGTAACATAAAAAATAATGACAATATCTTTTAAAATATAAATTTAAATGAACAGAATTTATTATAACATATCTAGAAGATTCGATGATAAACTTCCATACAATATAATAGTCTAGATAATTTTATCCCACATATACCATAAATTATAACTCATATAATTTATCCGAGTTTATATTAGAGCCACCAAAAAGACCTGGTCGGATTCAATTAAATTAAGCTCCAATAAATTAATTTGATCCAATCAACTCATGATTGATCAAAATAATTTATTAATCTTATTCTAGTCCACTGAAAGAATAAGATTACACTCTCAAATTAATTGATATTACTGAAGCACGAAATCAATAATTATATTTTCTGATTTATCGACCCAACACATAGCAAGACCTGCATTTCGTGAAAGGTTTTCATTATATAACTAATCAGCTATAGCCACGAGTTATGGTCAAGTATCTGGCAGCCGAATATTTAAAGAATTATGTTCCATTTTGACTCATTTTTAAAATTTAAGCTAATTTTAAGTGAGTCTTCTAGATTTTATAAGCATTCGTAGGTGAAAGAAGTACTAGGCAAGGAGAATCTTGGCACAGAGCATGACAAGTTTGAATAGAAAATATTAAGTAATAGTAATCAACTTGCAAAAAGGAAAAGTATATATCAAAAAAATGTATCTACCAACTCCAAAGCCATGACCAAAACCTATTCCACAACCGATTCCCGCTTCAATGTTCTTTGCACCCACTTTCCTCAACTAAATGTAAGAAATTATAAGCAGAACGAAGTTTGGAGAGTTAGAGCTTAGACAAAAAGCAACAAAAGAACCAAATTAAATATATAAGGGCACCCACATTGGTTGGTTAATGGGTGTTAATAACACCCATTAATTTTCGCCCACCAATGTGGGCGCAAGAATTAATAATCTTGGCTGACATGACAGCCAAGAAATTCATCAGAATGAACGGCGTTATTTCGAAATTTGCGACGGTTTTTCGTAAACTATCGCAACTTTGCGACGGTGTTTTGTAAACCGTCGCAAAGTGAAAAGCGTCGTTTTTTTTTAAAAAAAGGTCGCTATTTGCGACGGTTTTTTAACACCCGTCGCTATGTGCGACGGTTTTTCAAAAACCGTCGCTAATTATCACCAACGGCTATTTTCAAACGGCAAAATTATGCACCAACGGCTATATTCGAAATTACTCACTATATATACTAATCAATTTCTACAAATCCATCCCACAACATTTATCTTTTCATATTTTTAAGCCAAATGGGTGACAATAGTCAGAACTCACAAAATCGACCTCGATTTGTTTCTTCTACACAATATCCACCACAATTTCCAAATTGGCCGTTTGTTTCAAATTTCCAAGGTTATGAAAATCCTTCGAATCATCCAAATTACACTTCCCGAGCTCCGTATCCACCGCCTACACCTGAATATTAGCAAAGTATAGGCAACCCAGATTTCATGCCGCCTTATTTTTATGGATTATATAATCCACAATCCACCAATATGCCAATCGAAAACGAGCCGCCAACTCCTACGTTTGTCCCAGAGACTCAGTTTTCCGACCGTGAAACACGAGTTGATCTCGAAAATGTGCAAAATGCTGATGTAGATGTTGAGGGTACGAAGAAGCGAATAATATGGAAAAAGGAGGAAGACGAGCTACTAGCGAGATCGTATGTCACAATGAGTGATGACCCAGTCATCGGCAATGATCAGAAGGGGAATGATTTTTGGAGACGTGTTGCGGACTACTACAATGACAATCGTCCCGCTGGTTCATCTCGGAGAGCTTTAAACGTGATTCGATCTCATTGGCACAATACCATCCAAAAAAAGGTAAATCGCTTCAACGCAAATTATAATAGTGTTTACAATACTTATCGAAGCGGCCATAGTGATGAAGACATATTGCGGTTTGCATATGAAAAATATCGTGATGAAAATAATGGAGTTGCATTTAATCTAGAGCATGTGTGGAGAATCATGAAAACACGTCCACTGTTCACTCCACAGTCCGATGATCACTTTGTTGGTACAAAGAAAGCGAGAATCTCAGAGTCGGGGGCTAGCAACACCTCATCGAACAAAGATGCGAGTATTGATTTAGATATAAATGAAGAAGAGATTCGTCCAATTGGTCAAAAAGCCGCAAAAAGAAAAGGTAAAAACAAAGCAAAATCATCGATGGAGGATTTGACAACCAGATACGACAGTTTGTTCGAAAGTTTTACTCAGTATACAGACATAAAGAAGAACGAATATGAATAGAAACAAAAAGAACTTGCAATAGAGGAGATGAAAGCAAAAGCGGCTTTGAACAAATCTGAAGCTAAAAAGAGCAAATATTTGCTTAAGGAATACGAAATCCTTTCGAAAGACACTTCCAAATGACGCCGGAGCAGCTTATAGTTCATGAACATCTGTGTGACCAAATTAGAGAGAAATGGAATATGTAATTTTCGATTGATGTAATTCTCTTTTCAATTATCGTAATTCGTTTTCTTTGTATTTTGTGTTTTTTTAAAGAGATTGTGTTGAATAATATTTTAAATAAAAGAGTCCAACTTTTTTTTCATTTCTTAATAATATTTTAATGAATATTGGAATTAAGTTATTTTTAAAATAATAATACTATTTATTTTTAGTAATATTTGTTGTAAAATTTTAAAAATATTATAAAGATATTGAAATATTAAAAATAAAAAAAAATGAGTAAGTGGACAGTGGGACCCATAAATAATGAAAGTTGAAATTAAATGAATGTGGGTGTGTGTTAATAATGAGGAAGTGTTAATGTAATGAATATGTGGCTCGTGGACCCCATCATTTTTTATGAGATGGAGAGTTATTAACATGGATTAATTCCGACGGATACGGATGCCCTAAGAGAGACGTACAGAACTATTGACATTTGACAGGTCTTTGCACACCAGAAAAAAGCATCTGTTGCAACCCTTGCGGCAACCATGACCTGAACCTGATGACACGATCAAAAGTTGATGGATAATATAGCATCATTTTTTCTCTTGAAAAGGATGGTTTTTAAGGAGCATGTCTCAAGGAGAACCTATTCAACCACCTTTGCAGTCATACGACTATGCATGTCACCCACGCAGCTCTTATCATAGAGACTTGCTTTACAGCAACAAGATCACACGACGGTTGTTTCGCCTTCAGACTAACACACGAACGTAGATCTTTATATGGACAGAGACTTGCCATGGTTTCTCACAAACAACTTGTTGGATTAAAGATATGAGCAGTGAATGGAAATTTGGAAAGGTGGGTTTGTCCCATATTGAAAAAATGAAGTGGTATAGATAAGTTTATATTGTGTTACATTTTATGGAAGTGTAACTGTGATTGATCGAAAGGCTCTCTCTCGCTCACACAGGCGCAGGGGGTGCAAATCATGGGCCCGATTTGCAGTGGAAAAAAGGCTTGACTTGTGTGCAAGCGTACAAGTGCGACCTGGGCGCGTCGAATGTCGGACCGATCAAGGTAAAAATTGCCTAGCAGTCTATGCCATCTTTTGTTATTTTATTTTTCAGTTGAGATCTTTCACATGCCCTTGAGACTTTTTGCATGGCATAACTGTTGGTGCTTCATCTCCCCAACTGTTGGTGATTCATCTACCATCTTTAAGGCATATTTAAGGCAACATGTAAATGTCATTTTAGGTACAAAATTAAAAATCATAGCTAAACTCAATAGCTACGGTTTTGACTGTCGCTAGCCTTTTTTGTAGTAAGGTTCAATGGATGTTGCTAACTTCATCTCAAGATGATGCGAGCTTTGATAAATTCATCTTATTGTTATGCAAGGATGAGATAATATTGTAGGGATGATGTTATGGAATATTAATTTGTATTGTATTAAAAAATAGGTATTAAAATTGCACATAATTAAAAATAAAAGTACACAACTAAAATTTAGAAGCTTACAAAAAAATACACGAAACAAATAATTCTTTTTAAAAAAGAAAACATTACAAATAATTAGAGCAAATTATTTACGAAAAGTTTGGTGTAGTATAATTGAGATCATCATTGTTTCATGAACCATTTTCATATTTGAATGAATGAAATAAAAAATAATTAAATCTTTTTTTGGATGAAGGTGGAATAAGATGTAATTTTTTCAAGACATAATGAAGTGAATTTATAGGAGAGGAGACCGGAGAATAGGGATGGCACTGGGAGGGTGGGGGCGGGTTTGCTATCTCCATCTCCGTCTCCGTCCCCCAATTTCATCCACACCCCCATACCTGTCTCGATCCCCATTTTTCGGGTTCGGGCTTCGGTGATTAACTTCTCATCTCCGTCCCCGTCCCCGTCCATGTCCTCATCCACGTTTCATAAATACTAATATGGCAAAAAAATGACGGATTCAAAGATTTTCTCAAATCAAATCTTATTATTATCTATTATTATTAGTGATAATATTACTATTAATATCAATATTAATAACAATTATTATATTATTGATAATATTATTATTTTATTATTGATATTATTTTTGGGGTGGGTTCGGGGATGAAGATATTAATCTTATACCGGCGCCAAACCCGAACCCAAAACCGAAAAAATCGAAGATCTCATCCCCGTTTCGGGTTTTTTCCGTGGACCCAAACTCGTGAGAAAAGTTGTCATTCCTACAAGAGAATATAGCCGCTACTAGCCTTTGGAGATTTTATCAATTTTTTAATAAGTTTTTATTTTAAAAGAATTTGAAAACTGATATGATCTTGATCGTTGATCTACAGCGGCCAAGTTATCGAACTCACTCTTTTATTTTCTATTACTAAGTTTTTTTATCTAATTATTAATTTTTATCTTTATTGTAATATTTTTATTAAATATTTGAAATATTATAGTTGGATTTATTAATTAAATAATAATATAAAAAATCATGAGACGTACTCCGCAAAGGGCCCGCCTGCTGCACGCAAGGATAAATCCTTACACGATATCCTGGCCACTTTCAAGGGGTTAGAATTAGAGGTGTGCAATCGGTCTATTCAATGTACAATCGATCTATTCAATTACCGATCGAATCAAATAAATTTATAACTGTTTTATTTTCAAATAACTGAATCTATCGAAATATTCATAAAAACCAAATTAACCAAACTGATTTTCAAATCGGTGATCATAACCAATATTTTTTAAATTATGCGAATTTTAATACACACACGAAAAAAAAAGAAAGCAATGGAGAGCTTATAAATAACAATAAACATTAAAAAAATATTAATAACAAATAGAAATATTGATAAAATCATTGGATTAATGAGCTTCCTTTTAATGTATGAAAAGTTGGGTTTCCTTTTAATGTATTTTTAATGCACAGATACAATTTAAATTGACATACATACTAATTTGGTTTAACCGAATTTTTCAAATTAAAACCGAGCCGAATTAACAGATTGTTTAAAATTTCAAAACTCAACTTCTGAATTAACCGACTGAACCATTTAACCGAAATTTTTCTCACCCATATAACTAGAATTGGAAAAGGGCCAGTAGCTTCCTCGCCCCTTGAAGATGGTCTTATTGAAGCAAAGGATATGATTTGTCAAATTTAAGGTGTTACCTTTCATAAATTATGTATGATTTAAAGTTTAATAGGGTATTATTAAACTACTTGATATTAAACTATAATCAAGTATTGTTTAATTGAAATCATGTACTATATATTAAGGCATAGTTTGGTACATCGGATAAGAGAGTGATTGATAAATAATCATCCTTATCCCATGTTTGGTACCTTTTTAAAAAGCTCATGATAATATCATGGGCCCTTGATAAATAATTTTTTAGAAGGATAAAATATCCCTAATAGAAGGTGTGATAATTTTAATTTAATGATAAAATACACTACAAGTGACTTAATTACTCTCAATTTATAAATGATTTTTTTATAAATCTATGCTAGTAGGTAGAAATTAAAATCAAATAAATATTTTATTTATTTTTATATATTATATAATATGATAATTATATAAATGAATTCGAGATAATTATATAAATAATTTTTATAAATATTAATAAAATTATAAAAATTATTATTATCACTCGATTAACCTTAAAAATTGATATTTGACTTAACTCAAAGTCAAAATGTTGTGTGAGACGGTCTCACGGGTCGTATCTGTGAGACGGATCTCTTATTTTGGTCATCCATGCAAAAGTATTACTTTTTATGCTAAAAGTATTACTTTTTATTGTGAATATGGGTAGGGTTGACCCGTCTCACAGATTATGATCCGTGAGACGGTCTCATATGAGACCTACTCTAACTCAAAAAATCAAGGGCTCAATTATCATATTATATATTATATAAAATTAGGTAAAAATAAATAAATCATGCAAGTATCATCGACACATGAACAGATAAAATATATGAACTCAAGCAACAACTTTGCAATTATAAAATTTATTATGATAAGGTTGATTTTGTTATTACAATCTAATATATAAATTTAATCACTCTTATTAAAATCATACCAAACATTAAATATAATATCCTACATCTTATTTTTCATTAACTTATCCTTATATTATATATCACATGTTTATCCTATCATGTGTACCAAACTATGCCTAAGTGTAAGATTACTTTTACATGATAGTTGGCCAATTCTACTTAAATGATGGTCACAAAAAAATATGAAATTAGAATATTATAACATCGATGGTATAAATTTATTCTCATGAAAATCCAATTAATAAAGACATGGTGAGGTGAGACCCCTCACCTTCATCAAATTGTAACCACTGAGTATGGTGATTAATGGGTGATAATGGAGATTAAAGGTTGTATTATGCCATATATTTGGTTTAATAATGCGTTTTAATATGAGGTTAATGACCGTAAATATGTTATTTTAAGATAAGGTTAATGACCATAGATATGTGCTTTTGAGAAGATGTTAATAGCCATGAATAATGATATTTCATGTAAAATAAATCGTCATGAATTGAGTGATCATTCACCTCATCTTTGGAGACATATAAAAGAGATCCACAACATGCAATAAAAGCACACCAAAATTTCAAGAAAGAGTGTTGCCAAGTTATCGAGCCAAAGTTCTGTCCTACTCGAGTAACATAGGTTTTCCGTTTAGGCTATCGCCTATAGAAAAATACAGCAAGTTCTTCAAGTTTTTGGAGCATATTTCTGCAAATATCTGATATTAATGTTTTTGTTAAAAAATTGATTTGAAGTCTTGGAGGAATTCTACTACTTAATGAGTGTCGATCATATCACTCACTCATCATTCATGTCAGATAAGAATGGAGATCAGTTAGAGTATGAAGAACAAACCTAGTTTTGGGGATGTTAAAAAAAGAGAAGATTGTTGACAACGTTTATGTTTCATCTTCGTTATCAATTTATTTCAAATTGTGAGCTTCCATACCATAGTTAATATTTTACATTGCTATACCTAAAATATTCAATGATTATTTTGGAGTTGTAAAGAAAATTTTTCTATTTATGAACAATAGACTGATTCTAAATTTTTTTACTTATAAGGCTTGAAGTTTACGATTGTGTGATTATGAGAAGATGCAGATGTCATACGTCTTGGTCTCGGATGTGACAAGTTGTATCTTCACTTTTTTTTTCGTATTAATTGTGTTGATGTTCGTAATAATAGCTAATTGAATCTTTTATTTTAAGATGTACTGGAAGTGATATATTAAGTGCTTAATTTGTTAGAAATTTTATCCAGTTTGTTATATGTAATACTTTTTTTTGAATGTTTGACATGATGTATTGGAACAAACAATGAAGTAATTTTTTGAGAAAAGATTTTGTTCCAAATATGATGAATTCAGTGACATATTTGATAGACATTATACCCATTTTGTTAAGTTTGGTATTCGTTTATTGGTGAAAATTCGACATGAATCATTGGCACATAAAAACCACCATAAAGCAATTAATATAGATGGTCGGTGAAAATTTTACATTTAAAACTGGGTTTGCTAAACTTTCAAAGAAATAAATTATGCAAATAATAAGTCAATAGCAAATTATTGAGATAAAAACATCAACCAATGACCACAATAGGATACTCAAAGAAATCAAACATTTTTACAACAACACAAAATTTGTAGATCGGATTTTCAACAACCTCACGATGGAAACAAAAAATATTTTTTTTATGTATATATTTCTTTAATTTTTTCGACATAAAGTGAAGCAAAATTTTATTTTCTTTGCAAATTTTAGTTAACCGAATATAACCGGCAAACCGAACCGTATTATAAAAAAACCGAACCGAATTGTAAGAAAATGGTTTGGTTTTGGACTAGAGATATTTAAAATCGAAAAACCGAACCCTTGTATAATAAAATCGGATCAAACCGATCGTTGTCTACCGCTAATAAATATCATTTCTTCGTACGTTGTTAGGTCAACCAATCAATTATTTTTAAATGTTCCAAAAAAAATTTATTTAAAAAAAATCTGAAAGTCTAAATAAATAATATTTATATATAAAAAAATGGGTGTCCAAATTGAAAACGCATTCCAAACGAGAACACTGATAAATGAAAATGGCAGAAGTCCTAGTCAGCAAACATGACTTGATTGCCACGTCACGGCTCCACCCTCGCCACATTTTATAAAACGCGTCTTTCATTCAATGAAAGACAAATATTTATATATTAATATTAAATTATATAATTGATAAATACAACCACCATCTCTCCATTTTCAACCCTTCACCGCATCATCTCTCCGATTCGATCAAAATCATCGCCTCTCGGGATTGAATTCTCTTCGGAGCCTCTCTCGTGTTTTATTTTTTGAATTGAATTGAATTTCGTCGGCCATGAATCCAGAATAGTAAGCATTTTGTTGTAATTTTCCAATTGAATTTTGCGATTTTCGGGATGATTTAGAGCATATGAGTTAGATCTGTGTGAAGTTTTGGGTTAAAAAGTTTGGTTGACCGTGATTGTTTTCTCGATTTTGTACTCGTTGGATCGGTTAATTTATGATGTGGCGAGCGCTTTATTTGATCCGTAGCAGTCATAGTTTACGGTTTGTTGAAATATGATCGCTGTGAATTTCATGTTTGCGGGAGCTAGTCTATCTAATTTAATGTTTGGATGAGCCGGATGACCTTGAGGATGAAAGGTTCATAATTGGAATTATCAGCATATTATTTATCGTTCTTTCTGTGTGAGAGGTCGCCGATTTTTGTTGGGAATATTGTTTGTTGGAAAAATCAACCTTTTACGCGTCTTCTGTATTCAAATTGTGATATGATTGAAGTCAAAAGTTTGCATTCTTCATAACAAAGTTAAAACAAAGGAAGAAAAAAGTAAAATTAGAATTGCTTTATGTTTTGGGGATTCGTTAATGTGTACTCTGTTGGTTCCTCATCAAATACGAGCTATCAAAGTAAAATATTTTAATCTTGTTCTTCACAGTTTTTTAATCTAAATAAATAAATTTCATGTGGCACATGATGATAGCCTGACTTGGAAAATTCTAAGTTGCTAAAACTTTCATGTTCTCTGCTATGCCGGCTTCTCTTCTGAAGCTTGAGAAAAGAATTCCTCAGGTTCTTATGTGCATTTTTTATTATAGCAAACTACTGTTCTAACTGCTAGAAAATACTTGACATCAGGAATCATAAAATTGTACCTTTTTCTCTTTTAGTGCTACTTGATGTATAAAGCTGCTTATGAATTTGATATCTGTTAAGACGTATATAATCGCAATGAAGTATCACCAACTATAATGTATTTCAGTCTCATGTGGTCAGATTGGTTGTGGATTTATTTCTGAGTGGGAATGCTGAAATATCTTCTGTAATTTGTCAGATTCTTTTTCCTCTCTCTTTTTACTTTATCTCTTCCCATCTGTTTGATTGTTCTTCGTCAATTGCATTATTCTTCGGGTGTTAACTTCTATTTTTAATGATCTAATTTTCAGATGTTGTCTTTTCATATTTTGTGCCGCACTGCTGCGGATACTCATTTTACATCCTTTTCCCTGTGATATTCAAGGAGCTTCATGTTTCTTTAATGGTTGAAAAATGATTTTCCTTGATTTATTCTAGACTGAACATACCTTCTCATTTTGTAACAGTGACTACCTTTTCAAACTCTTGCTTATTGGAGATTCTGGTGTTGGCAAATCATGTCTTCTTCTGAGGTTTGCGGTAGGTGCCTATTCCCTCTCTAAATGATTTTCTCCTACTATAAATAGCAATTTGAGAATTATTTGTCCATTTTGCTTTTCATCGTAGCATTCCTTACTAGGTTATTGATATGCTCTTTTTCCATGAATTATGAATTTTTTCTATGGTGATGTTCACACCTGTGGCATTTTTTCTCTCCAATCCTTTTTTGGTTAATATGAAGAAGTGCAGTGGTTTGCTCTTCATCTCTTTTGACATGTGAATTTGCATAATTCATGCATGTTAGAGTTGCGCAAAGATCTTTGGAGTTCATACGAATATCTTTACATCTGCTGACTATCAGTGTATTATTGTTTTCAGGATGATTCATATCTTGAGAGTTATATCAGTACCATTGGCGTTGACTTTGTAAGTGATCTGTCTTAACGTGCCCTTTGTATGTCCTGGCAGTTCTGAAACTATAAGTCCCCTGAAATATATTGTGTTCTATGATGCAGAAAATTCGTACAGTGGAGCAGGATGGGAAAACCATCAAGTTACAGATAGTAAGTGTTTGAAATTCATCATATCTAGCTATCACATCTTAATATCCAATTTCAGGATATGAGAGGAGGATATGTTGTTTAACTAGTCAATTTTTTATACTGTTGAAGGATTAATCTTTTTTGTCTTTTGATAAATGCAGTGGGATACTGCTGGACAAGAACGTTTTAGGACAATCACTAGCAGCTACTACCGTGGGGCTCATGGCATAATTGTAAGCATTGCCTATTCTTGCACCTAAATATTTTCTGCTTGATGAATTAGGTTTCTTATTCCGCTCACACGTCTATCAGGTAGTTTATGACGTGACTGACCAAGAGAGTTTTAACAATGTCAAGCAATGGTTGAACGAGATAGACCGATATGCAAGTGACAATGTTAACAAGCTTCTTGTTGGAAACAAGTGTGATCTCACAGCACAGAAGGTCGTGTCCACCGAGACTGCCAAGGTAAACTTATAAATGCTTGATGCAATTTACATTTGTGATTCTCCGGTCTAAACAATTTTCTTCTTGATTTGGATCACCGTCGTTTGAAATCCAAAGTTGACCCCTGTATCAATCATGTCACCTTTCGATGAACTTCTTGTCTGATCCCCTCTGTTTTATAGGCATTTGCTGATGAAATTGGGATACCTTTCATGGAAACAAGTGCGAAAAGTGCTACTAATGTGGAGCAGGCTTTCATGGCCATGGCCGCCTCAATCAAAAACAGGTAAACAGTGTATGGTGTGCAGATTATATAATTGGATGCTGTGTGGTGTTATAATTTGATAGTTTTCCGTGATCTTTTTAACTAATGACTTATTTTTACATCTACATTGTCAGGATGGCAAGTCAACCGGCCATGAATTCTGCCAGACCTTCAACCGTGCAGATCAGAGGACAACCTGTTAATCAAAAGTCTGGCTGCTGCTCCACTTGAAGCAGACGTCGGTAAGCTAGATAGCGACACAATGTTATCATGTCATGCAAAATTAGTGCTTGTTTCCTGTTTAACAATATGTCTGCACAATCGTGTTAATTACTTATGGATTATGTTAAAACATATATTCTTTGTTTATGTTTAAGTTATTCGATTTCTTAAAAAAGGACATGTACAAAACAATCGCCTCGGCGAACGTCAGTGTTGGTTATAGTTCTTATTTCCTCATTCCTCATCTTTCAAATGTTGTATATATAATCACCATTCACTACGAAACGGACAGAAGATTTTATGTGTTTGGTCGTTGTACTGCAGCTGGTAATAAGTGTTGTGTCAGATTCGCTGTTGTATCTCACTCCATCAATTGGTGTTTTAAGGATGGAGTGCCAATTAATAGATCTGTTAGGCTCTCATTGAGTTGTATTAAATAGTTTCTTCCAATGATTGCTACCATCCTTCGGTATCAATCAGTCTTGATAATATTCAATCCAAAACCATTTTTACTAGGGTGGGAAAAAATATCGAAATACCGAAATACCGAAAAACCGTGCCGAAATAAATACCGAACTTACCGAAAAAAATCGGTATACCGAAAATTTCGGTACGGTATCATACCGTACCGAAATTTTCGGTATCGGTATTGGTATGAAATAATATTTTTTTCGGTATTTCGGTATATACCGAAATACCGAAAATAATTTTTTATTATTATTATATACCGAAATACCGAAAATAATTTTTATTATTATTATTTTTTAAATTTAAGTTCGGTATACCGAAAAAATGTCGGTATACCGAAAATATTTTCGATATACCGACATTTTTTCGGTATACCGACAAAATTTTCGGTGTCGGTACGGTATCGGTATGAGTTTTTTTCATACCGAAAATTCGGCATACCGCACATACGGTATACCGAATTTTCGGTATCGGTATCGGTATGAAAAAATTTCATACCGATATTTTCGATACGGTATACGGTACCGTAGTTCGGTACGGTATACCGTACCGTACCCACCCCTAATTTTTACAACCAACGTAAATCATTACACCATACGTTAGAAAGTCTGTTTCTACCCTATTGATCCATAAAATAACTCCATATCACAGTTTTCTTTTTATAGTTCTATTGGACTTTACCCAGGATATGATCGTGGGATCCGGTCAGAAAGATTCAACGATTTGTGTTACATCATCCTAGGCTTCCGTAAAATTAACACATCATTAGCGGTTGCTAGTGTCAAAATACAATCATTTTAATCACTTTCCTACACTCTGCCTCAGGACTCTAGGTCGCAACTTGCAAACATTAATGGGGTAGGGTATAGGTTTATTTCCACCGATCGTTCACAGCTCAAAATTTTTGCAATCCACAAGTCGAAGCTCGTTATTCCTACAAATTTTGATCTCAAAGTAAAGATAGCAAATCGTTCTTGTGGTGACGAAAATTCTCGTGAGACTAGATTAAATAGTAAGAAAAACACCTTTTGGGGCTCCATACCTCATATCTCTGTCAGTACCGAAGAGTTTCCTAAGGCCCTTTTAAGAATTACATAAAGAAAAAGGTGTCACCGATGGAGCAACAAATAAGAGACTAGGGGGGGGAGGAGAACATGTTTCAAAATGTAACAAAACTGGTTTTCATAAACTTAAAAAAAAAAGGCTCATCCCATGGGAATTAAATGAAAATGAAAAAGAAACTACCGTCACTATTAAGTATTATGGAAATGGTATTTCGTACACGTCAAAGTAACAAAGAACCAAAGGTGCAAAAACCCCTGGAACGCATCTAAATGTACACCGAAATGACTGCAAACTTCCCATGATTGCCGACCAACTTTGCCATTCACGAGCCACCAAATATCTGATTCCTATAATCTGTCAAGCTCGTGTGGCAAGCAGAAGTTCCTTACTTACCTGCAAGGGAAGGGAACTCTCCATCATCTGCAATCGCTAGGGCCTGCACATTGTAATTGCTTACTCCAGCTCCACCTCTACCGCGACCGCGTCCCTGACCACGACCTCCAGATCGAGGGTACTCTCCCTTAGCCGGCTTCAGAAACTCATTTATGCTTACTGACTGCATATCAAACAGGAACATACACAACAGGTTAAGTAAAGCTTCAACGCTGGTTCATGCATGTCACACCGCTTGTATTAGAATGGTCCGTGTATACAAAGTGAGTATTATTAACAAAAATTCCAAGAAAAATGCAGAAAGAGAATCATTAAAATCTAGAGAGATTCAGTCTTATTAGAGATTTGCTTGTAAGTATATAGCAAACTATCGATGAAAGCAGTAAAAGCATCATATGAAGCGAAAGGAAAAAAAAGGCACAGAAGTTCCAAATAAGACCTTCCATCACACTGGACAAAACAAACTTTCAACTTACAGGAAGAACATGTATCCCATAAACTGATCGCATATATAAGCCAGATGCCAATAAGAAGACGTGGTCATCGCCAAAAATCTATCACATTGTTTAGAAACAAAAATATAATCATCGATGTCTTTTTGGTTTCTTCATAAATTATATCTAACTTAATCTTGTCAAGAGAGTTCAGAAAGATGAAGACAATACATATTTTTCCTTCCAAACCCAAATAAATAAATCCCATGTTCTCTGGTAAATATCAGATTGACAGATGTATCGAACCGTAAGTATATTGTTAAGACACACCTTTTTCGCTTTCTCAGCAGCCTCTTTGCGTTTATCTTTGTCAGAACCCTGGGCAAAAAATATTATTAGCACAAAATACATCATAAATGGGCATAGAAGACAAGCCGTAGACTGAGGGTAGCTTAGCACAATCAACAAAATCCATCCTAAATGGGTATAGAAAGACAAGCCGTAGACTGAGAGTAGCTTGCTCACCAATTTAACAAAGAATTCATCATCATTCTTCTTGTTGGACAGAATCTGCATGGACTCCAGTTCTTTGTCCAAGTTAACCTTCCTTTCTTCAGACTTGAGCGCAACCAAGGCCTTTCTCTTCTCTTCCAGGACTTTTTCATATTCCTCCAAAGTCATCTCCTAGCATGATAGAAGATGCAGATATTAATAATCTTACGATAAAGAATTGGACATATTCGACAACAAATTGCAACATATTTACAACAAAAATCTAGAACTTAGGTCACAAGCACTAAATTAAGACAGGAAAATCAAAGATTGAATTCTTGAAGAATCTACGAAGTATAATGAAAATGAATGACTAAATAGATTTCAAACCAACAACCAAGAACTAAACTACCTTCTCTTCAGGCTCCTTGTTTTCTGGTTCATTTGCAGGAGTTTCCTTGTTAGCATTAACATCTTCTTGTTCTGATGGCTTTTCAGCATCAACATTTTTCTCTCCTTCCACAACTGGTTCTTCAGTTTCCCCGCTATAAAGGAAGTAGAAATTACACAAAATGCATTTGACAGCAGAATTTAGAATAAGAAAATTAAAAAACTGATTTGGATAATAAAAATTCAAGAAACAGTGCTTACGTGGCTATCTCATCAGCTGGTGTTCCCCAATTTCCACGACCAGCACCCTCACGTTTAAAGCCAGACCTACAAATGAAACATTAAAATAAAATGGAACCAATGACATGGAGATTTCGATAAAAATTGTAGTGAACTTCCGATATTTTTACACCAATAAAGAAAGAAGAAAAAACCAGAAAATCAATTCCAAACAAAAATAGCGGACCTATGATCATGAGAGCAGCAAAAACAACAAAAATTACAGACCTATGATCATGAGAGCAACAAAAACTACTATAATAATAAGCTTACCCACGCCCAGTTCCACTGTGACGATCAAATGCTCTTCGTGGGCGTTCACGTTCACCCTCTGTAGTTTCCCCATTGCTAATACCACCACGGCGACCCCCTCGGAAGCCACCACCTACGCGAGGCCCACTATATGGACGCCTTTCTGAAGAATCCCTTCCAGCATCTCCATCTTCCGATTGCTTATATCCTCTGGAAAAACCATTAGTGACTCCAAATGCATTTTCATTGTCAACCACGTCACGGTTAAATCCACGCCCACCGCGTCCACGCGCACCACCGCGTACAGCACCACGGCCTCCTCCACGTTGATCTTCATTCTTGGACTCTCTCACTGCCAATATAAACAAATTACGGTGACTGTACAGTATAACTAACAGACCTAAAAACCACAATCCTCCTGCTAAAACAAGACAGTAAAGTTTGTGTAAAAGGCAATCAAATTTATTAAATAAGAGTACAAAAAATCATATCAATTAACAACTCAAATCAGTATTTGCACAAAAGCACAACTTACAGAATCATGAGATTGAAAAAACTTCATACATCAATCTCAACATATAAATGAGTTTTATTATCTGTATTACGATTAAAACAAGAAGCTCAATAGTTTTAAGTTTACCCATCGATGAAAAGGCTAGGCTAAAGAATAAAACCCAAATTCCAATGAGAATTAACCAACAGCAGCTCATGGTTATAGGGAGAGTAAACAAAGTAAATACACCAGGAAAAAAAAGTAAAAACTATGATCTCCAGCAAAGAGAATAAGAGATTCCCCAAGAAGTCGGCAAACAGGAAGAAAGTTTCCTTCTGGATGAAACTAATAAATTTAAAATAATAATTACTCAACACATTAGAACTATTTCTATTCTGAGGACTCAGTTGCAAAAAACACAATAAGATATATAACGAGGGAAAACCTCATTCCATTTAGCAAACGAAACCCAGTGACACAACAGTAGCGATGAGAAATAAAAATCAAAACTGGGTTTTCAATATCTCACCAGCCTGAGCTGGAGGGACAGGCTTGGAGGGAAGCTTAGCTGGAGGCTTGGCCTGAGCCGCCGGAGCCAGAGCTGGAGCTTTCTTGGCTTGAGCCGGACCCTGAGCCTGCGCCGGCTCATTCGGCTTCTTCGACGCAAGGAGCTGAGTTGGGTCCTCGGAGTCATCATCACCCAGGAGCCCAAAAGGATTAATAGAACTCATCATTCTCAGATTCCTGATAAATAGACGGCGCTTCGGTGAAAATTCTCAAGAATCAAGGAACTCCTAGAAGCAAGAATCCATGGAAAAGGGATCAAATACAGTAACTGTGAAGTGGATTCAGATGAAAAGGGATCGAATGAAGTGAAAGAGACGCAGAGGGTAATGGAAAACCCTAGCCAATTGCGGCAGAGCAGAACAAAGAGTGCGAGTAAAAACCTAATCTGGAATGAGGAATTTGTAGATGTCGTATCTCTAGTGGGCTCAGAGGCTAATGGGCTTCATGAAACAGTAAGCCCATTATCTGTTTACGCTCCATTTTCTTCTTAATTTGCAAAAACAATATCCGTCCCTTACTTTTACACTCTTCTTTCGAGATTTTATTTGATAAAAAAATTCAGCCTTTTTATTGAAACTTTTTATACACAATAATAAATTAATAATTATTATTGTGTATAAAAAAATTCTTAATATGCACATGTTGAGGAACATTAACAATCGGGGTACTTTTTTTTTAATCATGATCAACTATTTTTTTTAAAAAAAAATGACCTGCTCAAATATATTTCAAATACACATATAGTAAGATAAAAAGATTTATATTTTACAGTCGAATGGTTGCGGGTTTGAATCAACTTGGACATGAATTAAGGGACCTTATTTATGCCATTTTGAGTTAACATATATTTACTTTATTTAATTTTTAAATACTAGATAGAGTTTAAAATACAATATAGTTTAATTTAATAAATTTTGGAAATAAAAAAAATTCGAAGGTAAAGTAATAATTGTATCGTGTGATTTGGAAGTTAGTTGAAAATGTCTTTTCAAGAAATAATTATGGAATTATATATAGATATTTTGGTTTATTTTTCGAGGAAATTAAACAAAAGTCGCTTTTATTATTGGTATCTTCTTACAAAACCATCGTGCCCTTGAAATTTAATTATTGTACTAATTATGTAGCGTAAGATTCTGGAAATTTCCGATAATTTTTTTTTCTATGTAACATTGATTATGTTGATATTTTACATTGAATTATCTACAAATTCATTGACATTATTAAAATCGTTACTGAAAGTATTAGTAATATAGAGTAATTAACTTGCATTTTATGTATATTCATTTTTTAGTTTGTACACAAATTATACTTTATTGAGGTAAGAGAAATAATTTTAATATTTTATATTTGGCCATATGCATAAAAAGGATGATAATATGTAGCTAGTTTCTAAAATAATTATCGTTGCGTCAATTCTATTTCCTTGGTACTTTTTTTGATTTTTTGTTTTTCATTTGTACTAAAAATATTACCATTTAGAGAAAATAAAATTAATTTTATAATCTATGTATATACATTTTTTAGTTTATTGTAATCTATAAATGAGATAAAGTCAAAGTTAAAAAAAATATTAAACTATGTAAATCAAATATAGTAGTTATTTGAATTGATTGTGTTGGGGATCGATGTGGAGTTTAGAGTGGGTGGATAAACTCTTTTCTTTTGATGATAGTTTTTGCAAAGGATGCTAGAATCCTGTTAGAGATTATAGCTGTTCTTGTTCAATAGTACGTCCAGCAGATCACAATGATAAGTGCGGAAACAATCCAATGGAGTAGGGTGAAAGACAATAATAACAGTAGGCAATAAAACAGTAGTTGTTTCTGGATGTTCGAAGATAAAATCTTCTATGTCTCCCCTTCTTCTGTTTCCAGAAGGTATCACTAAAAGACTTTGGATTTTACAGTACAACACTTGTATACACCCACTTCAGCAGGGCTTATCTCTTGCCTACTGAAACTCTTAGTAACTAAACACAAAGTGACTCAGTATAAAAAAGTTCTGGAAAATACTCTTTTCCAGTTTACAAAATCTTCTCGAAATATGGTAAGGTATTTTGCTTGAAGAGATGAAGAAACAGCAGTACAAGATGATCTCCAAAGATCAGATGTAAAATATGAAGCGTGTACTGCTTTTCTGCAATTTTGAGCTTAGAAGATGATGATTGATTCGCGGTCGCTCAAAGTAGCATTGGATAGATAAAAGATCAGTAGTGTCTCCAAGTGGTTTTGATCTAAATATATAGATAACTTGAGTCCAACGTCTATAATTAAAAACGGCTCTTTTGATGTCTGAAAGAAACAGCTTTATTCCTTAAATGGATCCTGCAAAAAGCTTTCAACACAATCAGTCTTGTTACTTACTAAAATGGGTAAATCGAATTAAATGACTAAGTACAACATTTAATGGTGCAATAAATACTTGTACTTGATAAAGTAATGGTAACATTTAAGACTACTTCCGTTAGTGTAGAAGACGTCAAGTTATCCTAATTTCAGACTAAGTTCTACTTCTGGTTATCTAACTACCGAAAGCTAAGTCATGTTTTTATATTGTTTACTGGTTTTAACAGCTGCTGGTTTTGATTCGTATCGCCACAATAAATTTAGGTCTAACATATTGAATTATTTACATAAATGAATTAAAAAAATATTAATATTAATTAGATAATTTTTTATTTTTTTTGATCAAAGGGGAGGGGGACACCCAAAAGAAAGTGCCTAACTAATTGCCACTCTCCTACCGACACTCACACCGAGCTTATCTTCTTCTATTATCTCTTTCAATCTTGTCGAAGGGACTTCAATTTCTTTCCAGCCTCTGTCATAATTGAGTGATGTCGAATCTAAGAAATCTGCTGCTCTGTTTTGTTCTCTGTAGATATGCAATGCTTTTGACTTCCCACTCCCTATCTAGTAGATTTTTACATTTGAAAATCAAATTATACAGTGAAGAGCATGGCATCCCTTCTCCATGTAGCCACTTTACAGCAACCTCTGAGTCTATTCCAAGCTCTACTTGTTTATATCCCAGCTTCCAAGTTAGTTCCAATCCTTTATATATTGCCCATAATTCTGCTTCCTCAATGTTACAGATGCCTATATTGTAAATGAATCCCGTAATCCATTCCTCGTTTGACTTCCTTAAGATACCACCTACACCTGCTTGTTTACCCTGAAATTTGACACTTCTATCAACATTTATAGCACACCAATCATTTGGTGGAGGTATCCACCTGATTCTTCGATATTCATATGCAATTCTGTTATGAGGTATAACTCTTTTTGTTAATAAAGAATGTTTTAATAATATTTTTTTATAGTAAAGTTTAGAGTAAATTGATTAAGTTATAAATAGAAATTTGATAGAACTAATAAAGAATATTTTAATAATATTTTTTTATAGTAAAGTTTAGAATAAATTGAATAAAGATCAGTCTACTTTTAGTGCGTGCGTAAAGTGTGCTGTTTCAGTTTGAAATATGTGCTATAATAGAATTTTTGGTTGAAGGTGACTTGAGATTATAGTTGTTGTTAAGTTAAAATCTTCAAATAGAAGGAGTAGCTAGACACATGCTAAAATAATTCTAAAAATAAATTTATTTCCCTAAAATACAATGTTTAATAATACATTAAAAATCATTTTTTTAAAAAAACATATATTCATGAGACTACTCTATCCCATCCCTATCTAGATGGCTTGAGAATCCAATCCAAAAATGTAGACTTGGCTTTGGATCTATCCACCAGCCCGCCACGGTCCCTACCGGAACAAGCTCCGTGCCGTATCTGTGGTGGCTTTAAAGGTTTTTGTAGTCTGATGGAGTCATGAAATGTAAGAGTGTTGTGAAGCATTATTTCCCTTTCATGGATGCATGAAGGTGGTGGAATCCATATCCTTGTATCCAGTTGTTAGTCCTCTCAGGTACAGAAGGAATAACAAGATTTTCTACATTTAGGTGGTAAAGTGCCTGCAAATCCACAAATTTAATTAATAACAGTTTTTTATAATATATAAAAACAATCACACGATCGTGTTGCGGTAATGGAACAAGTTTTAAATCGTGTAACAGTTTAAACATCATATTTTCGATTACGCTACCAACCATACCAACTAATTATAATTTTGTTATGCGAGGTTATACTTACAGATTCGATAGCAACCATTAACTTCTTGCACATTCCTTTGCACCTGTGTACCTGGCTGGTTGCAATGAAAGGCATCTCGGCAAGCTTTGTCCCATGAATTCTACATAAAAATAAATAAACAAGTACTAAACTGATTAAAATCCGCACCTTTTTTGCACAACCGACGATAATAAATTAAGAGTGAGTCTCATGTGAAACCGTCTAACGGATCTTAATCTGTGAGACGGATCAACCCTACCGATATTCACAATAAAAAGTAATACTTGATAAGCCCAAATCTTATAGAGATTTTTAGGGATTTTATTTGTGCTTATCTAGGTTTTTTATCCCTAATTTTGTGCTTAATTGAATTAATTATTGTAGATTTAAATAAAAGATGAAAAATGATTAAATTTGGAAATGAAATAAATTTACAAGACTTCAAAAAAATATATTAAAAGAAAGGAAATAAAATATTTTTATTTTATTATCTTGATATTATTGAAGTTATTGATAAAGATGGAGTCTAATATTTGAAAATAAATCTACAATTTTATTATTTTACAAGGTTTAATTGGAGATGGGCTTAAAAAGCGTACAGAGAGAAGGCCCATTAAAGAGGAGCAAAAAAGAAGGCAGAAGCGTACAAAAGGAGGCGGAAGAAAAAGCGTACAGAGGAAGCTGCCAAAACAGAAGCACAGAAGGAGACGGAATAGCAGAACAGCGTGGAAGAAGGAAAAGAAGGGAGGAAGAAGGAAGGCAAAACCAGCGAGGAATTCCTCACACACGCTACAAGTCACAGAGAATCTCTTTCCATTCCTTCTTAATCATGTTTTCTGCATTTAATTTAAACACTGATTTTGGCTTTTGTTTTAAGTTTATGGAGTAGATTTTTATAGACTAAGGCCACAATAGAGGGCCGAGACAGATTATTTTTGAAGTTTTGAGTTTGATTCAAGTTGATTTTTCATTTTATTCATTGATTGGTGTCATTTATCACGTGTTCTTTTAATCTGGCCAATTAAATAGAATATTTGTTGGTTAATCTAAAACCGGAAGGCGATAGATTAATATTTGCTTCACACATCAATCAACACATGGTTAAATTGACTAGAAATAGTATTCGATTTCAGTGTGCGACTTTAGGTTGGAAAACTGGAATTTCACAGCGATCTAATGCGGTTGAATCTAATTAATGTCAGTTAGGAATAATTGGACTGTTAGATTTAATTAGGTTTATTAATTCGAGGAATCATTTAATAAATAATTTCGGGAATTCCGTCGTGAATTAAATAATTAATTTATTGAATTTAAATTTGACACGTGGATTATAAGTTTGTCTCGGTACCGTTGTGCGCCTTAGTCGTCTTTAGATAATTTGAATTTTCGTCTAAATTAATAGTTTGGATTAGTTTTGCTTTAGTTAATTTATTTAAATCGTGTTATTTAGTTTTCATTAATTTATCTCCCCTCATTTGATTTTTATTAGCCTAAATTAGGAAAAATAATTCATATTCTAGTAATTAAACATCGATCTCTGTGGGTACGATACCTGGACTCATCTCCAAATACTATTACTTGACCTAGTCCGCTTGCTAGATTTATTCCCAACCGAAATCGTCGGTCAATACTCTTAGCTTAAAAAGTAATATATATTTTTTCATGGATGACCTAATTAATAGATTCGTCTCACAAGTACGACCCGTGAGATCGTTTCACACAAGTTTTTGTCGTAAATTAATTGTGTACGTACCAACAAATCTTTGGTACCTGAGTGATGCGACTGTAATAATCTCATCATCCTTTTCAAGAACAGCCGTGTAGAAGCCTCTGAAATCCACACGCTTAAAGTTTGATCTGCAAATTATGTGAAAATTGATTTTAAAAAATGTTCTTAAAAAGTTATTTTTTACAATTTAAAAATATACCATATATTATGTAATTAATATTTCGTACCCGAATCACTTTAATTCTTGTGTGCCTATGCTCATTTCTTTGGCCAACCATGTCTCTTGTCAACTTATCATATACCTTCAAATATAACCCGAATTTGTAGAGCCAAAAATAAGAAATTTTCGAAATAAAGCCGTAAGTATTACACTCGAATTAAATCATTTCTAATCCAGTTATAGTACTAAATTTGAATCCAATACCTCTTTGCAGCTTCTGTCACAAAATGGACCGACTGGGATGACATTAAGATCAATGTTTCTCTGCTCTTGAATCCCATAATGGCATTCCCAATTGTCTGTTCAAAGTAGCAAACTCATGAATTTTCTAATTAATTAGCTCTCTCTCTGTGTCTGTGTCTCTGTGTCTGTGTCTCTGTGTGTATATCATATGGCAAAAACTAGAAGTTGAGATAGTTTGGTAACATATATACATTTTTTCTCACACTGATCAGGACAAGTCATGAGTAAATAATCATCCTCATTTGCGGGGTTTGCACAAAATCTGCACACACAGTATGGGCAATACCATGAACCTGCTGGAACATCCTGGAAACGATATGTATTCAGTTTAATCAATCGAACAAAATTTCATAATTTTTTTCTTTTTTGTACGTCGCACTTAAGAATTTCTAGCAAAATGAGATGTATTAGTATTCCAAACATACGAAAAAAATGTTTTACAATAGAAATTGATTAGTAATATCTACCTCCATGCCCATGCATGCTTGATGATAAGTAGAATTACATTGCTCACAGCACATATCAGATCCCCTCCGTCAGCACAAATCATACAAGCATCATCGTGCATATCACCTACAAAGTCAAATCAAAATGGATCATTTCGTTAAACTATTTTTCTCATTTCTATGATCTCGGCAATCAACAGTAAACCTTAAAAAAATAATGAGGAAAAATTAAACAAGATTCATTAATTCACCTGCGGTACTATCCGTCCCAATCATGTTAAATTTATGGCATTCGGATTCTCTGGGCTTGTTCCAAGCTTCAACCAGACAAGATAGCAACGAAGCTTGCGGCGTGCGTGCAACATATATGTTTTCGTATGGTTTATCGCCATTTCTCCCACCATGAACTAGAAAATCTGTAGCAGTGAAGACATTGTTGCAGCAAGCACACAAAATGCCCTCCCTCTTCATCATTCCTCGTTTTTCCTTCTCGTCGAATGGGAAGACTACTGCGTTTTCTTGGACTGTATTCGTATCTATCAGCCAAGAAAGTATGGTGGGCTTCATTGCTCTTTTGGTCCCCAGCTTGTCCAGTGAACTTCTTTTCCTTGTGTTAGAAAACCCTAAATTCAGGAGACATGGATCCTGTTGACCCATGTCCCTCTCCAGCTCTTTTCGTCTTCCTCTCTCCCCTATTCGAAGTGGACATGCTTCACTTTCTGCTCCTGTTGATTTCGAACATCTTGCATTTTGATGATTTTCCATTTGGAAGGATCTTTTGTCTCAAGCTTTTCAAATCATCAATGTAATTAATTAGGTTAGTTAAAGAGTTTGATTTGCCAACTCAGACCTCACTAGACACCCTCGAAATTACCGATTATGTTGCCTTTCCTCGTCCGTCGGTTCTGACCTTCTGGATCTCGCCGGAGACTATGCACGGACGACCCCTCCGGTGTTGTATCCCTTGTTCAATATATATACACAAACTCATCGGAGTCTGCTGCAACCTTCTCGTCCACATCTACTTAGGTTTCCTTGTCCTAATTAATATTCCAGAAAAAAAATCCAAGTTATGTATGGTAAAATAATATGTAATTTTTGGGAGATAAATTGTTAAACTAATCTTTATACCCTTTTAAACATGAGTGTGTCTCATGTAAGACCGTCTCATGGATCTTAATCTGTGAGACGGATCAACCCTACCCATATTCACAATAAAAAGTAACACTCTTAGCATAAAAAGTAATATTTTTCCATGGATGACCCAAATAAAAGATCCGTCTCACAAATATGATCCGTGAGACCGTCTCATACAAATTTTTGACTTTAAATATACACTTGTCAAAGTCAGTTGCGAGCTTCTCCTTGCTGGTTTCTGAAAAATTTCAACGGATCTTCTACAAATAAATTGAGGAACTAATCTTCTCCTTGTTCTAATTAGGGTCTCTCAAAAAAAGTTCAGATTATATATGCATCAATTCACCGGATATAGCTACAGATCTGTAGCTTTTTTTTATATAAATTGAGGAACTTATAATCTTTATTCACCTTTGAATATGCACTCGTCGGACTCCGCCGCCACCTTTTCCTCGTTCTAAGTAGGGTTTTCTGAAAAATTTTCTGTGTATGCATCCATTCGCTATATATAGCAAAAGATTTATACCGTGCATTCGATTGGTCGTAGGTTCGAATCGAATGAGAGGTTTTTTAAAAAAAAATTGCATGTAAATTAATGTCACAGCTAATTAGATTTTCTAGTAGAACTGAAATGTGCACGTACTGTCATGGTCTTGAAATTTATTATACTAATTGTTGAGCATAAGATTTTAGAAAGTTCTGATTGCATTATTTTTTTCTTTATAATATTGATTTTGTGAAGATCCTACATTGACTTATATTTAATTAATTTAAATAAATAAAACTGTAACTCATTATAATCACGAGAACAAAAAAATTATTTTGTGGACTAAATCTATACGTTAATAAAATTATTTTTGAATTAGAAATGGTCACAGTATTGTATTTCCGATAATTGCACAGAAAGTGCACGCACATCATTTCAGAGCAAGTTTGTACAGATTATTAATCGGGCTCGTTGAAATATATAGTTCTGTTTTTCCATATATTTTGTGTGTGATAATTGTTTTTTCTATATTTGGCTCTATACATAAACTATAATCATAATGTGTAGCTAGTTTCTAAAATAATTTATAATGTATTTGATATGAATTATATCACAAAAACTCAGGTCTCGCAGGTCGATTTCGTGAGACGGATATCAAACCTAACTCAGTTCATGAAGAACAAACTATTACTTCTATGTCAAAATATATATTTTTTTTGTAAATATGGATCGAGTCATTCCGTTTCATAGATATAAATCTTCGAAATCTTCTGAAAAGATATGTACTCTTATTATATGTACCTAAAACTTAATATGCAAGTACAATACCAACTTTATTTTATTTGTTTGTTAAACAAATGCTTGAAAATTCAATTGAATTTTTGAACTTGAATTTTTTTAAAAAATAATATTTAAATTTTGAATTTGCGAATGCTTTGAAAGAATTAATTTTTTTGAAGAAATAGATAGTGGTACTGGTTAATAAATATTAGTATGCTGATGCATGCGTTGTATTCTTGTACAATATTTTTTATAATTCATTTGATTTATGTTTAAATATGAATCAAAATGTAATTATAAGAAATTGTGAGAGACTACCTTGCAATTTTGATATATGAATTAAAAAATAAATAAGAAAAAGAAAGGGAGAAAAACCTAAGTAGGAATTGAACCTACAACTTAATGTTTAGAAAATAAAGACTATATCCACCGAGCCATATGTGACTTGCATTAATATTAAAGTTTTAACACTTTATTAATATATATTTAGTTATTAAAATAGACTATGACATCAAAAATTAGTTATTCTATGTGTCTCAAACTTAATAATATAGTATAGAATAGTATAGATAAAATTTGTGCACGACACGTTAGGCGAAAGCTATCAGAAGCGAATTAAGTGATAATATTTAAAACAAATCACTACATGAATTCTTGAAAAATATATACAGTTCCTCTAATATAATTTGGTCGGAAAAATTGCAAATATTGTCTTGTTTTGATTTTTGGTCATGTAAGCTTAGTCAAATTTTAATCTTAGTGCAATAATTCAGTTTTTTTTTCAACTTTTCATCCTTGTTTGCCAGAATGCAGACACGAGGTCGAATATTGTTGTGTAATACCAAATATTTGTTGAAGTACTGTTGGTTAAAATGATGATTTTTTTTTTCACATTAAAACCATATTTTGACTATTTGTGAAACTAAAAGTCAAAATAGATAACTGACATGACTATTTTTGCAAATTCATCTAATTTGGAGTTAAAATTCGATCTGTTTTTAACTTTCCTTCTCGAAGAAATTAATTCATAATTATTATAGTATTAATTTGGTAATATATTATTAATAATTTAACAGGCGCATAATTAATAAAGCAGTAACACTTTTGTACAAAGGAAGAAGTATGAGATACTTACATGCGTAAGTTGTCTCCGGGATGGTATGAGGTACCATATTAGAGATCGTAACATCTTCATTCAGAGTTACTCTTGAAAAATCTATAATGTTCCTAAAATAATTTGGTGGAAAAATTTATGAAAAACATCGTGTAAATTATGTTTATTTTAATTTTGCTTTGATAAGTAGTCAAAGTTTGTTGAACAGGTCTCTTATGCAATAGTCTTACGAATTTGTATCCGTGAGACGGGTCGACCTGGTCCATACTTGCATTGAAATATTATTCTTTTTACTCAAAATAACATATATCTCGCAAATATTTTTGACATAAAAAATAATATTTTCACTCAATATTATCATATATTATACAATATTTATTCATAACTAACAAAAAATTATGTTTTTGCAGTGAAAAATAATCCCGCCTCAGGAACATTCTAATCAATGGCCTCGGGAATCTTCTACGATAGGTCTCACAAGACTAAGTCAATTCTTTGGACATAAAAAATAATAATTTTCATGAGTCAAATACTTTCACTCAAATTAACATATAATACATAATATTTTTCATAAGACAACTAACAAAAAATGATATTTTTGCCCCAAAAAATAATACTTTGAACGTAAAAGTAATATTTGTTATGATAAAAAAAAATGTGTTTAGAGAAAACGAATAAATACTTTAAAATTTTCTTTTAAAACTTGAGCTGATATTAACAATAATTAGTTTTTAACCTTTTTTAGACCAACTAGATACAACTAAACCACTTAAAATGATTTTCAAGTGGTGAAGGTCCGACTAGACTAGTCATAGTGTATATTCAATTGAAAAGTCTATTAACAATGAAACCATACATATATGGATAATAAAATAGAGGATAAATAACAAGAACTTGTATGGATCGAGTTAGAGTTTAGAGGGTTGAATAAACTTATATTTAAAAACTTTTAATTGTTCTAATAGTTTTCAGAATGTTAAAATAAATATCCTTGTATAGCTAGTTTACTGGACTATTAAAAGGTGAAAAATGCAGGAAATGATCCAATAATGCTAGTGATAAATATATATTTAAAATATCAGCTCAAAAAGAACCAACGGCTGGAAAAAATAAATAATTAAAAGTAAATGCACATTATAAATGACACAAGAATTTTTATGGGTGTGATATGTGTTGTTTTTACGTATTTTATTGCATTAATTTTGTATGTGTTTGCATTGTGTGTGTGTGCATTTCATTTATATTTTGTTTGTTTTAGAACTTTCATATGCATTTGATCGTGGCTCACTCGTACTTGATGAATTTATAGGCGAAATGGCTGGGAAACTGAAAAGAGGGAAAGAATCAAAGCTATAAGAGAATGTTGGGAAATTGGAAAAAATGTTGGCACTCGGGCTGTAGGATGTCACCACTCAGGAATGAGAAAGAGAGAAGAGAAACAGAAGAGTAGGCGCTCAGGCGGTAAGATTTGACCTCTCGGGCGCGAGTGCTGCAAGTTGAAACAAGAAAGACAGAGGAGTCGGGGCTCGGTCGGTAGAATCTTACTGCCCGAGCGGGACTCATATTTGGAAAAAAAATTATGCGGGTGGTTTCTTTCCATCCGGGCAACGCTTACAAAGTTTGGCTGGAAAGTGGCACATGGGCAAGATATGGCAAGGAAAATAGACTTTTGCAGCAGCCACAACATTTTGGAGAGGAGAGAAATGCTTGGAGTTGAAGAATTCAAGATTTTCGAGCATCGACTTCTCGTTTACGCCAAGTCTAGTATTTTTTTAGTTTAGAACTTTTTGTTTAAATATTGTTTGCTTGTTTTATCATGAATTCTAGGAGCTAACTTTTCATATTTTTTGGGATTTAAGAGGATCCTACCCCGAAACCGTGTTTAGTTAATTTACTTCTCGACTTTTGATTTATACTTGATTATACCATTATTTTCATTGCTTTATTAAAGCGTAGCTAACTTTAATGATAATCTCATATTGCAAGTGGGTTTGAGAGAATAGCTTGTGATAGGAACGAGTAGCATAGTCCGTAGATTTACAATTTGCATAGAGATGTGAAGTAGGATACATGTCGATAGTCATAGTCCAGTAGGTCGAAATCTAGGAGATTTTATAGAGCAACATGCAATTTAACTTTTAATAAATAATTAAAGAAATTTAATAACTTCACTGAGTTGAATTAGTTTGGCATACTCGAGAGGGTGAGTTCAATTTATTAGGAAATCATGTCAAAGGCGTGAATCATTGTCGAACTTAATTAATTAAATGAACGAGAGGTAGGTGAACCGAGATTCCCAACAAATTCATTTCTCATTGAATCCTTAATTAATCATTTTAGTTTATCAATTTCATCATTTAATCTTTGAATTATTTAGTAATTGTTTATTTCATCATTCTAGTAGTAAATAATCAATCAAATCATCGTTGCTAAAAGTTTAATAAGTGGAAATAATAATCGTGAAATACAGTCTCTGGAAGAACGATACTCGTACTCTTGTACACTATATTATTAGTTTACATCGTGCATTTGCGATTATATCGAGTGTGAGTTTTAGTAACTTTTTACCGAGGATTTTACAGTGCAAGTTTTGCTCGATCAGGATGTTTGGAGACTCAAGCTCCTATGTCACCCCTTATTCCATTTGGGAAGGTTTCCATTAAAAGACTTTGGTTTTTCAATATTTTGTAACAACTCACTTTAACTAAGACTTATATATTGCCTAAGTTCAAACTCCTAGTGATCAGTTTAAAAATATGACTCTTTAAGAATCCTAGATTAACCAGATACTTAGAAACAAAACCAAACATATATCTTATAACAACTTGAGTTGGTGAAGTAGCGCAATGGTTATCCGCTTTAAGAATCCTAGATTAACCAGATACTTAGAAACAAAACCAACATATAGCTTATAACAACTTGAGTTGGTGAAGTAGCGCAATGATGATCCTTAGAAGATCAGATAGATTTTTAAGATACAGATAAGATAATACGAGAATTCGAGAGCAAGAGCAGTGAACGATTTCTTATAGATCTTTAAGATGTAGATAAGATAATACGAGAATTCGAGAGCAAGAGCGTAAGCGCTTTATTTGAACGGAATCTGCATCTATATATATTTAAAAATCTCCAACGGTCGGATATGTTCACTTTTACCAATTCACGACAGAATAGTCTTGTCTCTATCAACATCGTACACTGCAATAAATGTAATTTAATGTTTCTTTTGTTTTTCCGTCTTTATCTTGAATAGCCAGTGAAAAGTAACTTGACTTTAAGCATACTAGGAAACTTTAAGCTACATAGAGTGTTGGTTGGATATTGAAGTCTTATACCAAAATAGTTAGTTTCAGAACGGCTGAAAAAAAGTGTCTACTTTACTTTGCACATTTCTGACCAGTGGTCGAATAGTAACAATCTATATTGAATGCTTATTCCGGTCAGAAATTTCAGTGATCTGCAATTTGAAAATGTTAAATAATTTGAGCGGCCTGACTTCTTTATCAGCGGTCAGAAACCTAAATTTACAAAATAATGTAGTAGATGTTTTCCTGTAACAGCTCGATGCTTGTATTTTGTCAATCACCAAAATTTAGAGTAAAAGAAATATTCTAACTATTTCTCACTTTTGGTTTTGACAAAATCAAGCTGCAAATCTATACACAATATTACATGAATGTGATTAAAATGATATTGAATTTAAAAAATGGATTTCATTAAATAAATGAAATTTTAGTTTTACGAGTAAAAAATAAAATAAAATACACCGATGGTAAGATCATATCTCATATAGCCAAAACGGCTACTTCCACCTCTCTTTTCTTTTATTTTTGTCTTCTTCTTCCATTATTTTTCTTTCTTCATATTTGGCGCTCTCAGCCTGCCGTTTTTGCTCTTGCATCTTCTTTCTTCTTCTTATAATCTACTTTCCCCTTTTTCCATTACCATGCTACATATATTATAAGATTCTTGTAGTTGGCTACCCATGGAGTCGAACCATTCATCCATATGGTGATGGAAAAAAAAAATTAGGTCGTAAACAGTAGCATGCGAGCAGGTGCGTGCGCCTACCAGTAGAAGGCGCGCACATGCGCGCGGAGCGGCACGCATGTGCTCGCGCCTACCGAGAGCGCTCAGCAGGGTGCGAGCGGGCGGGCGCACGAAGTGCCCAGATTCGTGTCCCTTCGAATTTTCTGATGTTTTTTCATTTCCTTGGCATTGTTTGATTATTCTGGTCAGTTACAAGGGCCAAGGGACACCACTAAAAATGAAAGATCATGTCTTTTCACATGAAAAGCATTAAATGTTTGATTTATTGAAAATCAAAAAGCACATACAAACATATCATTTGCATATTGTTCTTTTTCCTTCTTCAACAAGAGAGAGTTCATTCATTTCTTGTGATAGAACTTGAATATTTGAGTGCTCATTATTCAAGAGTTGTAGTTGTATCTTGGGAGAAGATTGCCACAAACTTTTAGCACATTGTGAGGGCAATTCTTTTTAAGGAGAAAGTGTTCAACACTTACCTCTACAAAGTCATTCCTTTGTTTTTATAGTGCCCAATTCAGTACACGTATAACCCATGCATTTATTTAATTATTAAAGCATTTATTTAAGTTTAAATTGAGTTTTAGCCATGCATGATTTATTTAAATGCATTGTTTTTAATTATTTATGTTTATGTGATGCACGTTAAATTGTTTTTCGAGTTTCATGTTCAGGCGATTATTCGAGGTGGGATCGAGGAAAAGCGGTGACGATTTTTAGCAATTAAAATGTGGCTATTTTATTTTAAGTGAAAGATGAGACATTTTAAATAATTTATTAAGTTTTTAGTATTTTAAAAGCCTTATTTATGTATTTAACAATTTAAGAGTGTAGAACTTTTAAAATTAGTGTGTAATTATTTTAATTAAGGAGATTGATTAAATTAGTGATTAGTATTTTAATTAGTTAATTTAGCACTAATTTCTCCTAATTAAAAACCCACACACACGTTACACACACTCACACACACTTACACATTTTTACACACACTAAAACACACAACACTACCCTACACATCTTATTTTCAGATTTTTAAAAGAGAGAAAACCTAGGGTTCTTCCATTTTCAGCATCCGCCCCTACCCCTCTGATTTTCCAGCGTATTTTCGTGTGTTTTCTTCAAAGATTTTAGCCCCACGATCGTTCCGGATCAACCTCGCATCTCTCCCCGCTTCGGTATCGTCGTTACGATATTTCAAATTATCAAAAGGCACGTATATTCTGTTATTTCTGCATCGATCTCGTCATATTATGTGTTGTGTTATTTTTATGCGAAAAAAATGTATGTGTAACGTTCGTCGTTTGAGCAGAAAATGGTTTGGATAAGTTTTGAGATAAGTTTTAGATCTGAAAACTCGTTTGTGCTGTCTCTTTTAAATACTTCGATTTTTCGGTCGTGATTCTGATAAAACTTTCAGCGCAAAAATTGTAGAACTTTTTGATACATTCGTTTTGACAGTAAATTAGAAATATTTGATAAAAATTGAGTGAGTTATAATGTTTTTCGTGGGACTGCTCAAACAGAGTTTTTCAGAAAATTATGTATTGATGCGTTCTTGAGATTTTGTTGTTGCAGGCTTCGTTGGAGATCGAAGGGTGATCGTTGCTACGTCTAGATATGCTTAGTATGATGTTGAGATGTTATTTGATATGTCGTTTAGTGTCGATAGCCACTCAAATGCATTAGAAGTCGTAGGAAACGAGTAGGGTGGACGTCGTTGCCTTGGGTGTTTGTGCGAATTTGGTTCGATGTTATGGTGTAAAGGCCCGAAAATTCTTCGGTCTCCGATCCTCGTTCGAACGTGAAATGCACCTAGAAATCCTAATGCGTGAACTTTTAAAATTTCATTAATTAAATTCTACCATGCATGAATTATGCATAAAATGCATAAAAATAATTAAACATAAATTAATGAAATAACCATGCA
Source organism: Primulina eburnea (assembly GCF_022965805.1). Classification (NCBI taxonomy): domain Eukaryota; kingdom Viridiplantae; phylum Streptophyta; class Magnoliopsida; order Lamiales; family Gesneriaceae; genus Primulina; species Primulina eburnea. Next base: position 24,057,968 of record NC_133114.1, read on the forward strand.
TTTAATGCTTCAAAAGAATTTAATAAAATACTGAAGAAATTTAATAACTTGCATGCATGCCAACTTTTTAAATTATATTTACTAACATGCTAAATTACCCCTTCTTAAATAAGTCTTTATTAACTTATCTCAATACTCCATCTCCAGTCCGGCCTCACTTATTTAACTGAAAAGATAACAATTAAACTACTGCGTAAAATAAATAAATTTAAAGAAAAGAATTTAAATACTCATACAATAAAACTCATTTTAAATTTTAAATTACTAGAATTATGCATGGCTTATACGCAGTCTAAATTACGGGACGTTACAATCTCTCCCCTTTAAATTGAATTTCGTCCCCGAAATTCGCTTATCCTTGATAATCACGAAGTTTAAACTTAGTTCTAATATTCCAATATTCCACGCTTCCGCTGCGCTACTCTGATAAAATAATTGCTGTGCTGTCCTTACGTTTCCTCAATCCTAAATAAATTTGTCTACCAAAGCCCTCGTTTGAGAATCGTAACTTAAAACAACTTATGGTAACTTAATTCTATTCTACTATGAATTCGAATTTTACTTATCTCGCAATTCCTCATAATAGAGATGAATGTCCAACCTTATCGCACCTTACTTTTCTCATATTATACCCCTAATATTCATCGAACTATTACATTAGCATTTATGCGGTTCAACTTAAGAAACCTTAGCACCAAAAGTTACTGATCGACTTCTATCCTCGGTAAAACAATTAAATGTCAAACCTTATCTCAACCTCGTAATAAGATTAGCCCAAGATCCTTGAATCGTATCTTTATCTTATGGCACCAAACTTACATACTTAATTATTTACAAGTACATCCCAAATATTAAATTGTCGCAAATCTTAAATTTCAAGTAGTGATAATTCATAAAACCCATTTATACAATATCAAACTTCTACCTATATTTTAAAGCCTTTCAAGTCCCAATTACATGTTTAAACCATTTTCTTCTCAATTACAGTATAGTTGAGGCCTAAGGCCCTTGGACTTTCCTCATTGAAACGAATGTCGCATTCTTACGTATCCTCAATGCTTAATACATGCTAGCGTATAAAACTTATTAAGTCATCCCATGGTAGCCTTAGAATAAATTTAATAAATCAACTTCACTTATAACCCATAGAGTTCTAGAATCCCCATATCAAGGTTTTAGATTTCTTACTCGATAAAAATCTTAACATTCGACCATTGGTAACTTATGTTGAACACAACTAATAATTCTCTTTTGTTTTTATTTCACCCAAAATTTTGTATGAACACCTATCTCATAAACTGAAAATTCAAGCTTATGCAACCCAAGTAGTATTAGATAGTATCCGCTTAGTCCCAAGTTTCTTAATGACTTTCAAAATTCCTCAAGGCAAGGTGTCTACCTCATCTCTTACATGCGTCTATCAAATAACCCAACAATCAATCATACCCAACTTTCTAGCAAAATTAAATTCCAACAAGGTAGAATCTTAACTATTAAGATCGTGACTAAAACTCATGATATGTCAAACTTTAAGCTCCCAAAATTAAGTTAACTTACCATCTTATCTGATAACTTAATTAATTTATCAGCTTTATCTTAAATTGTTATCACTCTAAATTCTTAACTTGCCACAACATTAATTCACTAGCGCTTAACCTTTCAAACCACACCCTTGATTACTATTCCCGATAACATAATAACTCAGATGTCTAAAGGTTCTAAATATCCTTCAAGACCAAATCACCTCAAATTCCTATCATTCAAACCATTCGATTCTCACTTACTACTAAATAAGTTCTCAAATTTCTTAAAATTGTAAAATTAATTCTTACTTTCCTCGAACATCATCCATTTTTTCCCTAAATCTAGAAAATTCCACAATTACCCGTGAGTAATCAGTATTCCCAATTTCATTTTATAGATTTCTCGTATCATAAGGTTCAATAGCCTTAAGTTTATTAAACCCAAAATTAATTCCCATAACACGTCGTACATTTCTATAAATACTTAAAATCCCAAGTGGTTCTCAAAAGCTCGCAATCACATCCTTAAAATTTTGAAACTTGCAATCTGACCCTTACAGTTCTCCAAATTGTACATTTATTATCCTAAAGATTGTCGTAGTCTTCAAATTGCTATTGCTTATATAAAAATCCTCAAAAATTTACTCGACTAGCAACCAAGAACCATCGATAATATCTTTTCTCAAAAGCATTCATAATTTTCAAGATTAACTTATGACTCACAAGGGGGGCATCAGTATAACTGAATATAGTCAAATCATTTTCAATTTCTCCTAAAGCCCAACATTCGGATTCTTAGATATGTCCAATTCCAAACGTAACCAACGTGCATAATTCCATAATTTATTTTTAAATTTAAATAAACACTGAACAATTAAAATCTGAACGTAAAATATTTCATGGAAACATGTTGTTTAAAATAATTCATGCTTTAAATAAAATGCTGAAATGTAAAACTTACAGACCGAAGACGTGGCTTCGTGAGCTTCTCGTGGTCAGTAGTAGTGTAACCCTTTACAAGAACATAGGCTCCGATACCAACTGTAAAGGCCCGAAAATTCATGCTTGAAAATTTGCGGATAATTAATTTTTTCAAAATAGCAGCGGAAGAAATCTAATGTTTGCAAAATAATGACTTAAAAATAATTCAGCAACATAAAAGACTTGGTTTGAATTAAAAATAATAAATGCTGAAAAATGAGATCCTCGGGTTCCACTACTGCCGACCCAAGCTAGCTCACTGGTCCCCGCCCTTGGTCCCGACATCATCAGTACCTACAACAATCAAGTCTAGTGAGTCTAAAGACTCAACATGCATATATCGTAAATAACGAGTAAATAATGTAGTAAAATTTGCATGGAAGTAAAATTATCATGTCATGAGGCATAATCGTGAAAATAATTTATCATGAGTAATTATAATACGTGCATAACTGAACTGAAAATCATAGTGAAAATGTTTGCTCCTTGGAGCCCTGTACTGAAATAGCTTGTAATAATTTTCTGGTGAGATTATGGTCTACGCAAGTGGTCCCTAAACTAAACTGACCGGTAACTGGCGACCGGGCCTGTAACTGACGACAGGACTTAGTAATGTACGTCTGATCATACCACTGCCACAGTACTGGGTGAAACAACTAAACTGACCGGTAACTGGCGACCGGGCCTGTAACTGGCGACAGGACTTAGTAATGCTCTCATAACCGGTAACTGACGACCGGACCGGTAACTGGCGACCGGATTTAATCATGATAGTAAAGTGACCACAAGCAATATCGCATAAATCTCAAAATGAATATTTTTGCACGTAATATAATTAGATAACATCATTAAATATGAACAATTTCGATCTTCTTGCATTAAAATCATGTACGTGCGATATTTAAAAATACCTATATGACTTGACTGAAGAGTGAAAGAAGATATAAACATGCCTTGGTTTGTTTTGACAAAAAACAAACGAAATAACGACGCGGCGCGGCGGAGACGGAGTGCTCTTCACTTTCTTACTTTTTCTCTCTTAATTCCTTTAAATCAAGCATGCACCATAATTATTATAATAGCGTAAAAATCGTAAACGTGATGCATGAACATTTAAAAAATATCATGATTTGTGCTCAGGGCGTTCTTGGAAACTCAAATATTATCGTTTTAACCCTGGACCTCTAAAATCGACCCGAAACTTACCAAACTACTTAAAATGTCCCAAAACATATTAAAAAGCATTCCTAGACATAAACTCGAGCGAAATTCACAACTTAACCGTTTTGTTTTAAAACTTCGTCCGAGATCCCGATTTTAACCCGAATCGCCTCGAAACTCTACCAAAATCTTCCCAATTTTTCTCCATATCTTACAAACACTAAAATATCTTAAAATCATGTCATTAAGCCCCTAAACACACGGCTGAAACTTCCAGCAAATAAAAACTCTCGATCACCCCCATTTTGAATAATTAAACTCCAACACTTGTCTCCCACCCCTTAAATAATCGGTGCACCTTTCTCCCCTCCCGTGTCCCACCTTACAAACATCATTAAGCTCCTGAAACTTAACCACAGCCCCTTAAACTCCCAGCTGATTATTCAGCAATCCACTAGACTCCCGGCCCTCCCCAACAAGACACGTCCACCCTTACTCACCCCCACCTAAATTCACGTGTTAACCTTCTCCCCCACCGTAATCACCCTCAACCAATCACACCTCGGCTATTCTAGACTTCCTTGGACCCAAAGAATCCACACCTACACTTCCATGCATTACACCTCCCTCACGATCGCTAAACCCGAAGATGAGGCACCCACGGCTCACACTCCCTCCCGCGACCGATCTGCACCAGGGGTGGTACCAGCAGCCTACGACCTTTCCACAGCCACGGCTCAGATCCCATATAGTCTGGTTCAGACCCCGGATCGGCCTTCAAGCCATCGACTCCACCCTTGCCTCCCGATCTACACCAACCGAGCCTTTCCTTGCCACAACTCCCGATCTACAACCCAAACTCCTCAAGTCTCGACTCCAGCACCACCACCCCTATCTCATGACAAGTCTCGGTCCCCTAGCAACGAAACTACAGCAGCCCCTTGCAACAATTCATCAGAACGTGAGTGATGATGGATGAAAATGCATAACCAAACAAAACCGATAAATCTTTGTGTGCAGCGGTTAGATCGAAAACTTTTACATGATATAACACACATATAACCTATATAAGGCGTGAATGATACAAGAAGGAGAATACATGCGTGCCTTATGATGTAATGGCTCGAGGAGAAAGTGGAGAAGAGCGCCGTGAGAATTGGTCTAAACGAGGATTGCAATGGCCGAAGGTTCTTGAGCTTTGCTGTTGAGAATTTCGAGATGGTGAGGAATTCTGAGTGGGGTGTCGGCTGAGTTAGGGAGTAAAGCATTAGGTTTAGGGTTAATAATATTTAGTAGCTTAATTATATAGGTAAAATATTAATTAATGGGCCAAATTTGATAATTAATGTTTTAAAATGATTTCAAGCCCAACGAGGTTAAAAATAGGCCCATTAAATCCAAACACACTCCCGAAAAATATTTCGTGATGGAAAGATGTTGAAAATATTAGCCGAACCACTAAAAAATCCTCCGATTCGATAAAATATGCGCACCGAAAAAAAATAAAATCACGCGGGTAGAAATAACCAGAAAAATCCCGTTTTTGAAATATACATTTAAAAACACCTCATAATAATTTATAAAAAATAAATTGTGAAATAAAAATAATTTTCCTGAAAATTCTTCGGTCTCCGATCCTCGTTCGAACGTGAAATGCACCTAGAAATCCTAATGCGTGAACTTTTAAAATTTCATTAATTAAATTCTACCATGCATGAATTATGCATAAAATGCATAAAAATAATTAAACATAAATTAATGAAATAACCATGCATTTAATGCTTCAAAAGAATTTAATAAAATACTGAAGAAATTTAATAACTTGCATGCATGCCAACTTTTTAAATTATATTTACTAACATGCTAAATTACCCCTTCTTAAATAAGTCTTTATTAACTTATCTCAATACTCCATCTCCAGTCCGGCCTCACTTATTTAACTGAAAAGATAACAATTAAACTACTGCGTAAAATAAATAAATTTAAACAAAAGAATTTAAATACTCATACAATAAAACTCATTTTAAATTTTAAATTACTAGAATTATGCATGGCTTATACGCAGTCTAAATTACGGGACGTTACATATGGCATGCTGAGATGGGTCTCGAGGTGTCGGTTCATAGTCCGTACGATCGAGTTTAGAGTGCTAAGCAATACGTGTATTAAATTTTCGTGGATTTCAAACTTGCGCAGGTACACGGACCCTGGTACGGGGTTCGTGCCTTTATTTCTTATTGGTGCCATTTTTGTGCATCTACACGGACCCGGACACGGACCCGGACCTGGGCACGAGGTCCGTGTCCCTTCTATTGTCGAGTATCCTTTTTTGCGCACATACACGGACCCGGAGCCGGACCAGGGCACGGGTTCCGTGTCCCTTCCTTTTTTTGGTACTTTCTTTGCGCACACACACGGACACACACACGGACCCAGACCCGGGGTCCGTGTACTTCATGTTTTGGGAAAACTTAATTGTTTGCTTTGGGATTTCATGTGATGGTTTAGTACATTGATTTAAATGAGGTCAATTCCCGAGTGTTTTAGAACGTCTTAAGTTATTTATGGAGTTTGGTGGTTAGCATGTGTACCTACGTCTAAGCAATCAAGTTAAGTATTTTAAATTCATTTAGTATGTGCATCAACGGCCCCGATCGAAGTCCAACGAATCCCTCAACACCAAGTAAGTATGTTGACGTGCAAGAAAATGGTTTATTCTGATCAGACGATTATGTTATGGATCACTTGCTTTGAATCATCTCTCTACGCAAAATGATGAAGCTATGTGTGTTTAAGTATGTTCAAGTTTGCAAGCATTTTTAAGAAAGGTTTATTGCACGTCTAAGTATGTATGTACGTATGTTCAAGTTTTGATATGCAAGTTCAAATTTCAAGTATGTATCATGTATGTCCTATTTTAAAGTTGCATGTGGGTTTATTATGTATTATTCGTTACTCCCAGTTTATACGTGTTGAGTCTTTAGACTCACTAGGCTTGATCGATGCAGGTGAGGATGTCTATGAAGAGGCTAGAGGTGGGGACCAAGGAGCAGGCTTGGACTGAGCGGGAGGCTAAACAAGAGGACCGTCATGTTTTAAGTTTTATGAAAACATTTATTACTTTTGTCAAATATTAAACTTCAAATCTTGTTTCAACAACGTGTGAGACATACAGTTTATTTCTTTCATCGAATTCTGAACGTTCACGCTCATTTAAGAAAATTTTAAATTTTTCCACAAAATTTTAAGTAGTAAAAAGTACGGTACGTTACAGTTTTCTTCTTGCATCTCCTCTCAAATTTGAATACCCCAAACAAAAATCTTAATAAGAATTTGGATTTCTAATCATTTGCAAGAAGAATCTCAATGGCATCATCATCTACAACACACATGCAACCGTTGCACCAAGAGAGAAACCAGAAAAGTTTTCTGGTGCAGATTTCAAAAGATGGCAACAAAAGATGCTCTTCTATCTCACAACCTTGAGTTTATCAAGGTTCTTGAAGGAGGATCCTCCCACCATTGCTGAAAACGAGACATACACCAACATGAGGGCCGCTTTGGATGCATGGAACCAAAGTGATTTCTTGTGCAAGAACTACATCCTCAATGGACTTGACAATGCATCGTACAATGTGTATTGTCAAGTCAAGACCGCCAAGAAACTTTGGGATATGCTTGATAAGAAATACAGGGCGGAGGATGCGGGCTTGAAAAAGTTTATTGTTGGGAGATTTCTGGACTACAAGATGGTGGACTCAAAATCCGTGATGAGTCAAGTGCAAGAACTACAACTTCTCTTGCACGAGATTCATGCGGAAGGGATGAGTCTAAGCGAGTCTTTCCAAGTTGCTGCTTTGATCAAGAAACTCCCTCCGTTGTGGAAGGACTTCAAGAATTATTTGAAACATAAAATAAAGGAAATGGGATTGGAGGATCTCATTGTGAGATTAAGGATAGAAGATGACAACAAGAGCACCGAGGACAAGGCAAGTAAAATGGCAGCAAGGGTGAACATTGTTGAATCAAGTTACAAAGGGAAGAAAAGGAAATTTGAGAAGCAACCACAACAAGACCAACAACCACCAAACAAGAAGAAGTTCAAAGGCACTTGTTATAACTGCGGAAAACCAAATCACATGTCAAAAGACAAAGAAGGGAAATCATCAAGCCAACGTAGTTCAAGAAATATCAGTACAATTTGATTTTTATGAACTTGATTTATCTGCAGTTATTTTGAAGCAAATTTGGTGGAAAACCCCAACGAGTGGTGGGTTGATACTGGAGCAACTCGATACATATGCTCCAACAAGGGGATGTTCTACACATACACTCCATCGACCGAGAGAAAATTATACAAAGAGAACTCCGCTACATCTGAGGTGGTGGGCACCGGCAATGTAGTACTGAAGATGACATCGGGTTTGGAAGTAACTCTTGTTGATGCACTTCATGTACCAGACATAAGAAAGAACCTCGTGTCGGGGTCTCTGTTGGTCAAACACAGGTTTAAACTAGTATTTGAGTCTAACAAGGTTGTATTGACCAAGAATAGTCATTTTATTGGAAAAGGATATCTCGATGAGAAACTTTTCAAGTTGAATGTAATGGCTATACGCCAAAATGTTGTTGAAAGTAATAAAGACAAAAGTTATATTTACTTGCTTGAATGTTCTCATTTATGGTATGTTCGTTTAGGACACATAAATTTTAATACCTTACAACGCTTAATGATACTTGAATTATTGCCTAAACACATACCGTCGATCCAACAAACAAATACGAGATATGTGTTGAAGCAAAAATGACCAAAGCGCCTTACCACTCGATTGAAAAATGTACAACTCCTCTAGAACTAATACACACCAATCTTGGTGATTTAAAGTTTGTACAAACTAGAGGAGGGAAAAGATACTACGTGACATTCATTGATGATAATACAATGTACTGTTACGTATATCTTTTGAGGTCGAAAGATGAAGCTCTTGAAGCATTCAAAGGTTATAAGACCAAAGTTGAGAGTCAACTAGGCAAACAAATAAAGAGGGTTCGAAGAGATAGAGAGGGCGAATACAGAGCACCGTTTGATGAATTCTACATATCTGTGGGTATAATTCATGAAACGATTGCTCTTTATTCACCACAATCGAATGGCATTGCGGAAAGAAAGGATCAACCTATGAAAGATATGATGAATGCTATGTTAATAAGTTCAGGATTACCCCAAAACTTATGGGGGGAAGCAATACTATCGGCTAATCACATCCTGAACAAGATATCCCATAAGAAAAATGACAAGTCACCTTACGAATTGTGGAAATGTCATAAGACTTCCTACAAGTACCTTAAAGTGTGGGGGTGTCTAACTAAGGTTGAAATACCAAAGCCTAAACAAGAGCGAATTGGACCAAAGACGGTCGACTGCATATTCATCAGATATGCACATAATAGTAGTGCCTATAGGTTTATAGTGCACAAATCTGAAAGTGCAGAAATGAATACGAGCATGACAATTGAGTCAAGAAATGCAGTATTCTTTGAAAATATATTTCCTTGTAAAGAAAGGAAAGAAAATTGTTCTAGCAAGCGAAAACTTGAGACGCAGCATGCAGGTCAAGTACCTACACATGATCCAATTCTAAATGAAAATGCTATACCATTGGAAGGCTATTCAAAAGAGCAAGAACCAAAAAGAAGCAAAATGGCTAGAATTTCAAAGACCTTTGGTCCAAATTCCATACTTTGTTGGAGAATGAACCAAAGGACATACAAGATGCTCTGGCTAGCCCTGAAGATCCTTATTGGAAAGAAGCCATCACTCTAAAATGGATCCTATTTTTCAAAATCATACTTGGGAACTAGTGGATCTTCCACCAAATACCAAGCCATTGGGATGCAAATGAGTATTGAAAAAGAAAATGAGATTTGATGGAGGTATTAAAAAATACAAAGCCAGGCTTGTGGCCAAAGGCTACATACAAAGAGAAGATCATGATTTCTTCGACACGTATTCACCAGTTTCAAGAATAACATCCATTCGTGTGCTCATTGCTATTGCAGCTTTGCATAACCTTGAGATACATCAAATGGATGTCAAAACGACATTCTTAAATGGTGAACTTGGAGAAGAAATATATATGGAGCAACCTGAAGTCTTCATAATTAAAAGACAAAAAAAGAAAGGTCTGTCGTTTAATTAAGTCACTATACGGACTTAAACAAGCGCCCAAGCAGTGGCTCGAAAAATTTGACAAGGTAGTATTGTCAAATGGATTTAAGATTAATGAGTGTGACAAATGTGTTTACATTAAAGGCACTCGATAATCTTATGTGATAGTATATCTATATGTGGATGACATGCTAATAATGAGGAATAGTCAAGATTTGATAAAAGGTACAAAGAAAATGTTGACAAAAAATTTGATATGAAAGATATGGGTATTGCTGACGTAATTTTAGGAATTAAAATCTTTAGAACTCCAGAAGCAATGGTCATATCTCAGTCTCATTATGTAGAAACAATGTTGAAAAAGTTTAACGCTTATGACTCTACCCCAGTAAAAACGCCTTTAGACGTGAATTTCCATTTGACAAAGAATCGTGGAGAACCAGTTTCCCAACTGGAATACTCCAGAATTATTAGAAGCCTTATGTACATCACTAACTGTACTTGACCTGACATCGCTTCTGCGGTTAACAAGTTAAGTCGGTTTACAAGTAATCCTAGTGATGCACACTGGAAGGCGTTGACAAGGGTGCTTAGATATTTAAAGCACACCTCCGAATATGGACTAAATTACACAAGGTATCTTACAGTACTTGAAGGATACTGTGATGCAAATTGGATTTTTGCACCAATGACTCCAAATCCACCTGCGGCTATGTATTTAGCATTGGTGGAGGAGCAGTCTCTTGGAGGTCATCGAAACAAACTTGCATTGCTAGATCTACTATGAAATCGGAGTTCATAGCGCTATATAAAGCTGCAAAAGAAGCTGAATGGCTTCGCAACTTTCTAGAGGACATTCCATGTTGGATAAGTCCAGTGCCAGCAATCTTGATACATTGCGACAGTCAGTCGCCAATTGCAAAGGCACAAAACAGTATGTACAATGGCAAGTCTCGACACATTCGTCGAAGACATAACACTATACGACAATTGATCTCTAATGGAGTTATATCCATTGATTATATTAAATCAAATGATAACTTAGTGGATCCGCTTACAAAAGCATTAAATAGAGATCAAATGTATTGTCTGTCAAGATGAATGAGTTTAAAACCTACCAAATAAAGTTTTCATAGTGGCAACCCAACTTTATTGATTGTAGATCCCAAGATCTTGGTTCAATGAGACAACTAATGAGAACTTGAGGAATCACTCCTCATTCCTAAGACAATGAGTGAAGTTGCCTACAACAGTAGTGAGGTTAAGTATTGTACTTTTAAGGATTCCGTAGCTTGCAAAAGCGGGGTAAGTAGGATACACTTTTACAAGGAGATCACCTATGTACGTGTGAGGACGGGCCGCCTCGATGAAACACGTATGAAGCCAAGATGTGTTCCATAGCCAAAACAGACACAACCGAAAAAATAAAATGGAAATGAAAGAAAGGTTATCTTGTGGGTACAGTTGTCTGGGTTTACATGAACCGCCAAGAAGTTCAAGACATCAAGTTCACTTCGTGGCCTAGTAAATCCGATTGTATTCCACTAAGGAAGGTTCAAAGCCAAAAGTCACCTCTCCTGATGCGATAATTTTTCGTATATACTCTCTCTCTGATGCATCACGAGCATTCAATCATTAATTTCATTCATGTTAGGGTATTGTTGGATAATTTGATGCTTAATGAATGAAAATTAAGAAAGTAAATCAATGCGTTTGATTGGAAAAATTCGAAACGAAGAATGAAGTTTAATGAACGAATATTAAGTTCAGTGGTTCTGAATTAAACTCGAAACGAGTTCATCAAATGTTGAAAGAACTTCAAACGAGTAGTAGGAACATGTAAGGGACAAAAACCGAAGGCAAAAAAAATTCGGTCGTGAACAGTAGCAGGCGCGCACACACGCGCGCCTGCCAGTAGAAGGCGCGGCGTGCACAAGTGCGCCTGCCGAGAGCGCTCTGCAGGGTGCGAGCGGGCGCGCGTACGAAGCGCCCAGATTCACGTCCCTTCTAATTTTCTGATGTTTTTTCATTTCCTTGACATTGTTTGATTATTGTGGTCAGTTACAATGGCCAAGGGACACCACTATGAATGAAAGATCATGTCTTTTCACATGAAAAACATTAAATGTTTGATTTATTGAAAATCAAAAAACATATACAAACATATCATTTGCATATTGTTCTTTTTCCTTCTTCAACAAGAGAGACTTCATTCATTTTCTTGTGATAGAACTTGAATATTTGAGTGCTCATTATTCAAGAGTTGTAGTTGTATCTTGGGAGAAGATTGCCACAAACCTCTAGCACATTGTGAGGGGCAAATTCTTCTTAAGGTGAAAGTGTTTAACACTTGCCTCTATCAAGACATTCATTTGTTTTCTTCTTGCATCTCCTCTCAAATTTGAATACTCCAAACAACACATGTACATATGTTGCTTTTATATAAAACAAAAAATAATGATATACACTTGCATTTCTTGATATATTTGTTTTCTTATGTCTGCATAAACAAATAAAACCCACGAATGATGTTGATGTACTACACAAATCATATATTATGCATTTTAATATTAATTCAAAAGAATAAAATGTTTGCAATTTATAAATGTTATTCTTATAGTACTACAAGCGTCGCGCTGGTCAAGCAAGAGTACATTTTAGTTAGATTTTGGTTGAGTACAAAGTGAATATGTTACAAAAATGTTGACTCAAATAACTGAAAGTGGGGAGGAGAAAGCACGATTCAAGATGATGATGAATATTTTACTCATTAGTGTTTTTTTCTATTAGTTGTTCGATTCAATCATGGCTCAATTTTCCAAGTTTTCATATGGTTACATTGCTTAAACATCCATATATAATATCCAAAATTCATTGTATAAATTGATGCAAGTGCTAAAAATTCATCCCATCATTTATATCATATCATAATATTAAAATAAAATTAATTACAAATATTTAACATTTATTCTATAAATTGATTAAACAACATATCAAATATCCAATATTGCGTTAAACATGCAATGTGTGTGCTCGGTCACTACTATGATAAATTTCGGGATCTTACATTGTTTTGTGTTTTAGCACTACAACCATGCCATCATTCACTCTAGAATTCTCGAGAAGCCGAATGCTCATGGGATAATTCGATTGTGCATCAACAGGCACTGCCTGAATCCACTCAAATTGTGCCACGTAGAATTTTTCTTCCTTTTTATTTTTGAACAAAAAATAACCAAAAAAGATAAATAATTTACAAAAGTCATAACTATGGTTAGGGTTTGGCCCAATAATTCAAAATTTCACTTCCCACGTACATCTTTTATTTTGGAATTGTAGACTACCATGTTTCTCCTGTGTTCTTCTTCCGCCGTTCACCTCCTTAATACCCAAAATGTACACCTCCGTGACACTTCTTCCTCAACGGAAGTCTCATGACAAAGATTAGTTGACATCTCCAACGTTGCTCAATTGATTAAAATTGGGACATCAGCTTCCTTTAAAGGTGGGTTTTTTTACAAAGAGTGTGCGACAATTTTTACGGACACTTCTTCCTCGTTCCCAGACATTTCACCCTCAACGTTTGTCTCCTCTAAAAGCATCCATCGTTCGCCGCCATTTCCCTCCCACAGGTGACGACGTCAGCTTCTTTTAAAGGTGAGTTTTTTTACAGATTAATGTTCATGGCATTCCATTTTGCCATCAGAGTGATTTTTTTGTTTTGTTTACGCTTCTTTGTGACTGTATATTGTTTACGCTTCTTTGTGCATAGAAAAAGGAAATTCGACTGTGAATATTTTTTTAAATACTCAAACTTCAAAATTTGACTATATATTTTGTATAAAAGTAAACTAAGAAGTGTTTGTGACTGGAATCAATAAATAAATTATTTTTATTTTGGGATTGCATAGTTAAGGTATTGAGAAGATGTAGTAGATGATTTTATAGAAGTGGTTGCAATGTGTTGTTTTATTGAAATCTTTCGTTGTATAAATAACTGGTATTATTCATTATTTTTTATTTTCTTTTTTTTTTTTCAGATTGCATAGTTGGAATGTGGAAGATAAAGAGCCAATTTCACTTGAGGAGTTGGACGGAAACTACGATCAAGAAGATGACGAGCAAACTGAACAACACGTGGTTGAAAACTTCGAGGTACAAAATGAAAATTTGGTTGTTGATGTTTTGAAGAGTAAAGTACTAGTGGGTACGGTTGTGAATAGTGTGGAAGATGCCTATTTATTGTATTGTCAATATGCACATGCCAAAGGTTTTAGTGTGTGGAAGGGTGACCAACGATGTTTTTCTCATACTAATGAACTTCGGTCCAAAGAATTTATCTGTTCATGTGAAGGTTCAAAAGACGAAAGAAATTCTAGTAAAAGGATTCTGGTTTATCAAAAGTTGATCACTAGAACTAACTGTAAAGCAAAATTGAAGATCACAAGGGAAAAAGAAAGTGAATGGCGGGTGAGTAGATTTGTGGAGGAGCATAACCATGAAATGTTTGCATCCGATTAAAATCAATTGTTAAGATCGGCACACAATATATCGCATGAAAAAAAAATCGACTTTAGAAGCCATGGTAAATGCTGGAATATCTGTCTCCAATGTTGTTTCTTTTATGGAATATGAAGCATGTGGGATAGAAAATCTAGGTTTTATCAGAAAGGATGCATATGATCATATGAGTCGACTGAAAAAACATACAAAAGTTGAGAATGGAGATGCCACTGCGCTTATTAAATATTTTATAGATAAGGCGAATAAGGAGAATTAATTTTACTGGAATGTTCAGTTGGATGATGACGATAGAGTGATGAACTTTTTCTTTAGGGATTATAGATGTGCTGTAGATTATGAATTTTTTGGTGATGTATTGTCGATTGATACAACCTACAAAACAAATAAGTATAATTTGATTTGTGCTCCATTTGTTGGTATCAATCACCATATGCAAAATGTTATGTTTGGTTTGGCATTTATGTCAAATGAGACCGAAAGCTCTTTTGAATGGTTGTTTACAACATTTCTTGATTCTATGAATGGAAACCAACCGCAAACTATCTTTTCAGATCAATGTCAAGCCATGATGAATGCCATTGAAACGGTTTCCCAGATTCACATCACCGGTTATGTCAATGACATATAAATCAGAATGCTCCTTCACACTTTGGTAGTTTAAATGGTGATTCAAATTTCAAGAAGTTGTGGTATAAATGTATGAATTGTTGTGAATTTGAGGCAACATGGAAATACATGATTGATATATATAATTTGGATATTCATAAGTGGTTGAATGGGATGTACAGAATCATGAAAAAATGGGCGACTGCTTTTAGTAATGGGAAGTTCAGTGCGGGACTATTGGCTACTTCGAGGAGCGAAGTCACGAATATGGTTTTAAAAAAAACAGGCAATAAGATGAGTTCTTTGTATGAATTTGTGCTTAATTATACAAAGATTCAGAAAAATTGGCGGTCGAAAGAGAAGACAGAGGATACTCGTTGTCGTCACGGTAAGCCTCCACAGATTTTGAAAAACCATCCTTTGTTGATTCATGTTGCTGATGTTTATACAATTTCTATTTATCAGTTATTTGAAATTGAATTGGTGAATTCTTTGAATTGTAAATCTCTTGAACCACCAGCCTGTTTTGACAATGATTGGAATTGGATTCAGATCAAAGTAAAATCTCATGATGAAAACTCAATGGTTAGGCATGTGGTGTTCAATAAGCAAAGTCGTGAAATAAAGTGCAGTTGTTGTAAGTTTGAGACAATGGGGATTTTGTGTAAACATGTTTTGATGGTGTTTAATTGCATGGATGTCACTGTTATACCCAAGTGTTATATTTCGAGGAGATGGATGAAGAATATAAAAAGTCGAGTTAGCACCGAATTGCAAGAAAGTGGCAGTGGTGGTGATGGTGGTGCTCATGTATCTCAGATGGAATTTGTCAACCAAATAATGAGATCGGTATATGATCTAAGTCAATTGAGCAAACCCTATGAGTGTGCGAGAAAAACATTATATACATTGGTTGACACCGCAAAAGATGAACTCTCCAACCTTGTGCAGAATTTGAGTATAAACGAGCAGTGTGATTATGATCCGAGTGAAGATCAAATAGGCGAAGTATGCATTCGTAACCCTCTTACTGCAAAAGCGAAAGGGATTACAAATGCAAATATTACACGACACTGGGATCATACGAGCAAAAAAAAGAAAAGGTAAAAGGAAAGGAAAAGCTGAAATCTCAAGTAAGTATTTGTATACAATTCATTTTATTCATCTACATGATCATATTATACGCTTTATCTACTAGTTGATGTTTATATTGGTTTGAACGTGCTACATGAAATAACAGCAAAAAAAAAGGGCAATGTTCAGAAGATGGCAACAAAACACGGGAAATAAACTTCATACAATTACTATCGCAAAATCAGTTTGCATCCCCGCAATTTCCATCTGTATCTGGGCACAATGGCCAAATGCAATATTCAAGTCAAACGGTAACTTAGTTTTTTTCCATAATTAAAATGCAGGTAGGTTAGACTAATTTTTTGAAGCTTCTCAAATGAATTTACCATCTTATCCATTTGGGGCTCCTCCTACATCACAAGGACATCAAGTAAGGACTGTTGTAAATATCAAATAGGTATTTTGTACAAATTTATATTTGGTTAAATTAAATTTACGATGTTTAGGGATTTGGTCATGAAAATGCAGGAAGGTTATACTAATTTTTTTGAAGCTTCTCAAACTAATTTACATTCTTATCTGTTTGGGGCTCCTCCTACATCACAAGGACATCAAGTAAGGATTGTTGTAAATATCAAATAGGTATTTTTTAAAAATTTATATTTGTTTAAATTAAATTTACGTTGTTTAGGGATTTGGTCATGAGAATTGAAAGAATATTGGGGGGAATCCAAAAGCAAAGAGTTTGAAAAGAATCCAAAGCCGTGGCCGAGTTATAAAGGACATCAGAGATTGTCTTCTGTTTCACAATTGCTCCTTATTGTCTGTAATTATTTTCTTTGTTGCAAAGTTTATTTTTCCTGAATATTTTCTTAATTCGCTACTTTGGAACAATGACCACCACGAAGTTATCCAAACTTGTTCATGTCAATTGAAAATTCTCACATTTTCAAATGCGAGAAACAACATGATGAAAAATTCTCACATTTTCAGATGCGATAAAACAACATTTTCAGAACTGTACCACATGATGCATTTACAGATCAAGAAACAACTAAGAACAACATAAGAAATAACATAAGAAACATCTCATTAGTACATTGAGAAACAACTAAGAAACAACATAAAAAAAATTTCATTAGTACATTAAGAAACTAAGCCAACATATCAAAAGCAATAAACACAAGACATCATCACTAATTTTCATAGATTCAAGTATTGCTTTGAGCTCTTCAGAAATCTCAATCATTTTTAAGGCATTTTTCTGATGCTCATGGGCTAGTTCTGCCTGAGCATCTATCAATTTATCAATTCTTTCGTTATGTTTGGCTTTTCTACTAGAATTTTCGGTGGACGTTGAACTTTCAGTGGACGTCGAACTTGAAGCGGCATAATGTTTTTCCATATATTCATCAAATGCTCTCAATGCCTCTGCTTTACTGTGATATCCCTTGTAGGAAGCCCCACGAAATCCATTTACTTGCACTTGTGCCTCTTCCCAACGATCATAAACACCAGGTTTTTTTTCAGCAAAAACAACATACGTTTTTACCTAAATTTTAATAACATTTTCAGATAAAGTCAACTAAGCATGAATACATTTAAATTTTTGCAGTAGAGTAATGTAAAACACGTACAAACAAAATTTACCATCTTAGCAAGTTAGCTTTGCTGTAAACAAATCCTTTCGACTCAATCCTGAAAGCTGCATGTGCGATATGGTAAATATGAGTATTTCCTAAAAGGATTAAACTGTGCCTTTCTTTATTTTCCATACTCTACAAGGATTAAATCAGATTGAGTCCCAGTAATTTGAGGCAAATTATCGGTTTGAAGAAAGGTTCTGCACATAGGCTTCCAAACCACAAAGACATGAAAACAATTTAAATAATAGCTCCCTATGCACTTCTTAAACAATATTATGATCATATCAACAAGTACCAGTTCACTTCTTATATTTTAGCAAACCAAGAAATCTGGAAAAAATCTGAGAATTCACACATTGATCTTTATCTTCATCAATAAACATTCCAAAGTGGGTGCAAATATGGTGATCATTGTACAAATATAAAGGTCCACCTGCACCAGCAATAATCCAAGACATTAAAACATCAATGACATAGAATCGAACAATATTATGTAATGAAAATTTTTAACAAGCACATATTCAATGTTTGAGAGCATGTGGCATGTACCAAGTCATGAATATATTCTTGGTCATCTTTATGAAGCCAAAATGTGTAATCATCATTTAAGTGAAGGTTTTCAGATAGATAAAGGGATCCAAAGTTGTGTTTTCCTTGTACCTGCAGCAAGGTGGAAGCGTTGCGAGGAAGAAGCGTTGCTAACGACGGAGCACGGTGGAAGCGTTGCTAATGGCGGAGCACGGTGGAAGCCATGGAAAAAAACTAGCGGCGCAGGCGAGGAAGAGGCGACACACGGTGGAAGCGTTGCTGGCGGCGCATGGTGGAAGAGGCGGCGTCCGATGGAAGAAGCGGAGAAGAACAAAAGTAGATAAGCTTCAGATCTACGAAGGAACGTCGATTGTGTGGTGTTGAGGGAACAAAATTAGATCTGATTTTTATTTCCCACCATTGGGTAGATTTCAATTAACCATGGTATGGTTTGGGCTTGAGAGTTATTTGTATCGATTTTCTGAAAATTACAAAGTATTGACATGATGAAGCTTCCATACTGATAAGGTTTAAAATGATTTTTTATAATAAAATTAAGTGCCACATGTCGCAATATGAATGGATTCAGGTAGTGCTGTTGAGGTATAATCGAATGAACCATGCTCATGACCTCTCGACCAAGTCCTCGTGAAGGTAGTTGTGTAGTAAATACTAAGTACACACCACGTCGGCAATTAAATGTAGGTGGTGGATTGCATTTAATGGCATGCATCATTTATGGATATGGTTGGCAGATTGCTGACGAGGAAAATTCAGATGGAAAACAAGCGTTTTCCACATAGATAAAAAGTTATATAAATAAAGCTTCATCCCATCATTTCGTATCATCCATTCATCGAGTTTTCTTTCATCTTATATCATTTGAATGCTTAGTTCTGTAATATTTATGAAATGTTTTGTTATCACGTATTAAGAAATTGTGTGTTCTCTTTGGAAACACAGTGAGATAGTTGTATATCATAAAATATTATACCGAAATACTTATTCTAATATTCTTTAGAGATTTTTCATGTAAATCTCGATGTCCAATTTATTCTTTATTTGCATATTTATTATGTCAAGTTGCCGCACGTGAGATCAACACACCCGACCTACTGATTCAAATGTAACAAAATGGGAAATCTGCCATAAAGAGAAACTGATTTTCCGGTAGCCAATCGATCAATACTCAGATTCTTACATACCAGACTTTGATCAATCATCCATGATAGGAGATATAAATAAGGGTTTCGCCTTCACATTTGACGAATGAATGAAAAATCTGTGGACAAAAATCTTATAATTTGAGATTTATGACACCAATAAGGAAATAAGAGAAAGATTCACATGGTGATCTCTCGTCTTTTTTGTGCGTGTTTTTAGACGGGTCGCCACTTGAAAAAACAAAAAACTTTCCAAGATCACGCTTCTTGGAAAAATCACATCCAGAATGAAAAACCTAGAATTACCAAGCTTACATATAAAAATTGTGGATGATAAAGAATGAAACATATTAAAAGTGGAATTGTTTGATGATGTTGGCAGATGCTGCAACAATGGCGTAAAAATTATTTAGTTTATGATCTCACACAACTTTTTAAAGAAGTGATTAATAAAAACAGATGTGATTAATTTTATAAAGCAGAAGTTTATGTTTAATTTTTTTCTAATAATATAATTATTAAAACGTAAAATAATATGTAAGAATAATAATAAACATAGTAATATTAAAAAGAACAAATAATGGATAGTAAAAGTTAAATTAATAATAACATATACAATTATATTAATTTAAAAAAATAGAAAGAAATAATAAGAATTAAATCACCGATTAAAATAATAATATCATTAACATATAATAAAAAATAAAGTTTAGAAATTAATAAAATGAATTTTTAATATTGTGTAAGACGGTCTCACGGGTCGAATTTGTGAGACAATCTCTTATTTGGGTTATCCATGCAAAAATATAATTTTTTATACTAAGACTATTACTTTTTATTGTGAATATGGGTAGGGTTGATGTGAGAATCTGAAATTCTAGCAGTAGCAGCAGCTAGCAAATTTCAGAAGAAGCTAAAAATTCCAGCCGAAGCTAATATTTCAGAAGCTGGTATTTTTCCAGCAGATTGAAATCCAGTAGCAGACAATTTATAAAATCCAGCAGCAGCAGCAGCGCGAAATTTCAGCAGACAGTTACTAATTCAGACCATAACTTGTAACTGAAGCATTTAACGCGAAATAAAGATTGTTAATGTCAGATTATGGCCCTTAATTGGGAGGCTAACAGTCATAATTTCACCTATAAATATCACCCTCAAACCTCTGAATTGGTTTACCAAAATCTTGAGTTATCACTTGAAATTAGAGCTAAGAGAATGCATTTTCGAAGTTGTAAAATCCAGTAGCAAGGCAAGCAGATTTCCAGACTTCAACCGAAATTCTTTAAGCAAATTACGGTAAGTTGGTTTATATATAAATATTTTGAAATCCGTTTGATAATTCTGTTTTAAAGTTCAGTTCTGCATGTTTGATTTCTGATATATGATTTTGAAGCACTGAAACTCCCTAGTGAACTAATGGTAGGAATATATATTTTGAACATTTCTGAATTCTCATTCTGATTCTGGCCTTACCCCTTAGAGGAGAGAATATATAGGGGACTGATATCAGTTTAGCCACGAAATTCACTAACGTGCTCAGTGTTTACTAATTCTGATTTCTGTTCTAAAACATGTAACTGAATTCTGAGTTCGGTTATGGAAATACGAGTTTTCTGTATATTATTGTTTTAATGTTTCTGTTGAAAACGATTTCGAAAACTGAGAGTTATTCCCGCCCTTGCTTACTGAGTGACAATCATATCACTCACCCACCAAACCCATCTCAGATAAGAACGAGGAATAAATACTAGAAGAAGAAGAGCAGATCTAGTTCTGGGGCGGGTGAAAAAGATTATTGTTCTTAGTTCATGTTTATGTTAATTCCGCTGTACCTGTTAAGACACTGTTATGTCTGGTTTTACATTTCCGCTGTAAAATATCAATATTCGAGTTGTAACAGACAATTGATTTATTTCGTATTATGAATAAAATACTGGTTTCTGAATTCTGTATTCTGAGGCTGGTTGTTTTCGAATGAATATTGGAGAGCAACGCCGGTGTCAACCAACCCCCGTTCCGGGGGCGTGACAATTGACCCGTCTCACAGATTAGTATCCTTGAGACGATCTCAAATGAGACCCACTCTTCTTATAATTATCAATTTATTTTCGAAATTTTCGTTATTAATATTGTCAGTATATTTAATATTAATATATTAGACTTATTTCTTCATATTTTAGTGTACTTACTATCGATGGTATTTTGATGTAATCACCGTTGAAAGTTGAAAACATTTGAATGATAGAATAATGGCGCCAAATTTCGAAGCTTATTGTAAGCATCTGGAAGATTCAAAAGTCGTGGCTTGTGGTGTATGTGCGTCTAAAGAAGAGAAAGAAATATGTCCAGTTCTCCAAAATTGGAGCTTCACGCCGCGGATTCTCGGGTCAGAAAAACTTGAGTTCCTCGTATTTCTAGAGTCTAAATCTTTACACGCATTGTAATTTATTATTATTGTTGTTGTTGTTGTTGTTTTCAGCTTCTGGGTTATCTGGATTCGGCTTCACTTCCATCAGGTGTTCTTAATCTCTCTCTTCGTAATGTTTATTTTTATTTTTATCATCGCTCAATAATTTTTGGGTGAGCAAGAAAAGGGGCGCAAATTTGATATTTGGGGGATGAAACTAACATAATGAAAAATTTTATACTTCAAATTATTACTGGATTTTGGTTAGTACTGTTGTGACCCTGTTTGGCGCAAATTGTTCGATAAAATGACTGAAAGAAGCTATTTATGTGTCTTGATAGTGCAACTTTATGGTTTCAAAATCTTTCGCTTTCTTCCCACTCTTCAGAACCTCCTGACATCCGAAACTGGTTCTCAAGCTACGTATATGAGTCCAATACTCTCCATGGTTTTCAAGATTTTGATGCGTCTGCCGGGATTTACAACGAGGAAGAAAAGAAAGCGAAGTTGGATGATATTCGAGTAGTTGACAAAGTTAATGATGGTTTACTTGCTGGTAAAATGGAATCTTTGGATGGGGTTGAAAACAGCAAGCCTGCCGATGTGGTAATTGTACTTCTGTTTTCATCCTTTTATATTTTATTAATTAATTAACGAGCTTCAATATGGAAGCATAAATCTTGATCCGCGGTAGAAAGAATCTAAAAACAAGCCTTTCAGTTTTTATCTTCTCAAGAAGGGGACGCAATTGAAGTAATTACATACAAATTATCTGGAACATAATATCTATCTGAACCTTTTCATCATATTCGGTTCATTCTCTTTTTCTTTGTTTTTTTTACCTGATATTCGGTACATTTTCACTCAGCCTAAAATGTGCACACTACTGTCACTATGAACTGCTGCAAAGCTCTGGTGAAGGAGAAGTACTTTATTGGAATGTTTAATCGTAAAAGGGATTGAAGCCCTAACACAATGTTTTGTTTTGTTTTGGCCTTTTGGGAGATTTGGAGAAAATAACCTTTTGCATATGTGTTTTGCGGGATGTGTTTTCATAAAATAAAATGTATATTTGGTTTTTTCGGTGAGAATGAGGTTATTATTCTACTTGTCATAATCTTTCAATTTTTGGTGGACTTTTGTGATAGATTTCTAGATTGTCCGACTCCGACTCACTTTTGCTTTCTTCAGGTATGCAAAACTCGTCTGGGCATCAATACTGTTAATATACTCACAACATATAAAATGTTTGTGTGATTTGATCCTTGTGTTAGAAGCAAAGATCGGTTAAAATGTTTACTTTCAAGTTCCAAATTCCTTTTGCCATTCTTTGGCAGCTGATATAAAAAAAGATTGATCTACATAAAGCTCTAAATAGACAAAATGCTCACTGTTCTTTTTATTTATAGTATCAGAACCTCCTGACATTCGGAACTGGTTCTCTAGCTATTTGTACGAAACACCTATGCTGGATACTACAGATGGTTTCACATTTTCTGACTATAAAGAAGGCGAAGAAAGTGAGGCATGTAATGCTGAATTGGTCAGCCATAGCAGAATTTCAGAAGTAGTTAAAAGTATCGACTTAGTTAAAGGTTCCAAGCAGACTTATCAAACTGACTCTACGGTATGCCTATCTCGTTTCCTCCTTGTATCTTTGCATGTATGTTCTCGTGGCAGTTTTATATGGTTGTTATACAAATACCAAATTGCAATTATGTTCTTGGAAGTGATCTATCAGAAGTTGTTGGAAACACAAACTAGATCTTTTATTTCTGGGATTAGAATTTGATTGATTTTTTATGTCTGTTTTTCCTGTTCTTTGGTTTTCTACTTTGTTTGACGTATTCTCGAAATCATTTATTTTCCTATTGTGCTTAAGGGAGAGTGTTGTATTTATCGTGATCCTTTATTCCACATAAATAGAAGATCATTTTTTCTTGAAGGTGTAGGCAACCCTCTCACCTGGATAGATGCACACCCTATTCCACAAAAAAAGTGATAAAAAAATCTTATAATGACTGTCTATCTTCACCTAGTAATTGGGGTTACCGAGTGCACTAGGTCAATCAATAATATAATTAGATTTTGTGTCCAAATTTGTTTAATATTGACTAGTCATAAAATACATGATTTTGAAATACTTGAATGTAATTTACACAAATTAAATATATCGATATATTTAATTTTTTTTATTAAATTAATCCAATTGATAAAAATGTGTCCCCCTGACTTCTACATGGCATTCTATGCATTTTCCTTAATTCAAATATCTCATTTGTATGCTTTTGGTCAATCTATGGATACAATGGAAATACCATAATTGTCTGAAAAGAGGAAAGTAAAATTCCAAATAGGTACCGATACAAGTATGCAACTAGCAAACACATTAAAAAAAATAGCAATTTCACTTTCATAATGATTCCAATTTGGAGATCAGAGCTTCATAACAAACATGAAGATTAACTTGAACATATTTATTAATGCGAATTCTTGATTACAAACTGTATTTCCATTGTCCAGAACTGGATTTTGGGGCCTGCAAATGAGGCTAATATTGTTTTTCTGGGTTTGCAGGATGGTCAAAAGCTTGAGGGTAACCGATTTCCTCATGTGCCAAATGAGCTATCATCTGAAAGGATTTCTCAGCACATGTTGCCAGAACAGAAAGCACAAGCATGTAGCCATCACTCAGTCGAAGAATGCATGAAAAAAAACACAGATGGTAAAGAAAATAATGTGAAGTCAGATACTACATTCGTGCGCAGAACAACTCGGAGTCATACAATAGTGAACGTGGAGAATGATACAGGTCGTAAAGGAGGAAAATATCTTCCTTTAATTCAAACAAAAGATAATGCTGAAAACAGCCTATCAAACAAAGGAGATTTTGGGAAAGAAAACTTTGAAACTGCACTTCCAGAAAATGGTTTTGTTTGTACAAGAAGCAGTGGTAAACGAACGGACATTGAGAGCTTCACAAAGCCTCAAAGAGTTCAATTCCAGACCCTAAGAAAAGGTGTGAAACATGGGCCGAACCCCGTGGAGAACACTAATACAAGGAGAAATGTTTTGTCTGAAACCACAAATTTTCCCTTGACTAATGCACTGGAGATTACAGGAAAGTGGTGTTGCCCTCAAAGAAAAAAACCGAACCGTGGCCCTCCTTTGAAGCAGGTTCGATTGGAGCAGTGGGTTCGTCAAGTCTAACTCATATGTGCTAGTTATAGCATCTTTCTGGAATTGTACTAGGGAGGTGATGACCTTGTGAATTCAATTTATTTCGCTTGTATGGCAAAGAACTTGGAGGCTACTGCATCAATGGACGAGCTATTTTAGATCAACTCATTATTCTATTTTAGCATATCATTAACTTTATAATAGTATAATTTATGTATCAAATACAAAACTCAGTCCAATTCATCAATTTTGAACTCCATTCTAAAAAGAATATTATTGGAATATCTCGTATTATTTATTTACAACAACTAATTTATTCTACTAAATATTTATATACATTAAATTAAAATATTAATACATTAAGTTATGCTTAGTTTCTATAATGATATATGTTTTTTTTTTAAATCTCGATAGTCATAAAATATGTTAACTAGGGGTGAGCAAGATTTCGGTTAAACCGAATTAACCTACCGGACCGAACCGAGCCATTTCGAAAATTCGGAAAAATAACTATACGTCAAATTCAAGAAATGTGAATTTCGGATAAAAAAAAAGACATATTAGTGGACCCCAAGAAAGTGAAAGCAATTATGGACTGACCTCGACCAAAAACGATAACCAAAGTCTGAAGTTTTTTGGGTTTAGTTGGCTATTATAGGAATTTGTTGAAAGATTTTTTTTAATAGCCATTCATCTCACTAAACTCACACAAAAAAACTCCAAATTCAAATGGAATGAAAGGTGTGAGAAAAGTTTCAAAATCTTGAAAATGAAACTTGCTTCTGCCCCAGTATTGGTACTCCTCGACGAAAGTAAGAATTTCCTGATTTACATTGATACATCGAAGGGATGGTTGGGATGTATGCTCATACGAGTAGGACAATTAATTGCTTATGCGTCAAGACAATTATAACTTATGAGCAAAATTACACAACACACGATCTTGAGTTAGCTACACTTGTTTTTTGCTCTAAAAATCTGGAGGCACTATATATACTGTGCAAAATGAGAGATATTCACCAATCACCAAAACATCAAATACTTATTCACACGAAAATAACTGAACATGATGCAGAGACGGTTGATCGAACTCTTGAAGGATTATGATTTAACCATATGTTACCATCCGAGGAGGACAAACAAGGTTGCTGATACCCTAAGTCGAAAGGGCATGGAAAAAATTTAGCCTATCTTTTAGCCCAACCATGCTTTCAAGAATCAATCAAACAAAAAAAAAAACCGAGATTTATCCTTGACAAATATTAAGGAACATCTCCAAGTAAGGAAAGCCCTAGAATTTAAAACTGATGAGAAGAGTGTTCTGTGGATGAAAGGGTGTTTGTGTGTACTGGACTTCGATAGAATTCGGCAAGAAGTGATGTCCGAGGCACACAAGTCAAAATTTTTAGTTCACCCAAGAAGCACCAAGATGTACCTAGATTTGGAAAAGAATTAAAGGTGGAATTGAATGAAGAAATATGCACCTGACTTTGTCTTTAGGTGCCAAATACGTCAACAAGTCAAAGCTGAACATCAACGAACTGAGGACTTCTTCATCCATTAGAAATACCAAAATGGAAGTGGGAGCACATTTTCATGGAATTTGTGGTAGGATTACCAAAATGAATGAAAAATCATGATGAGATCTGGATAATCGTTGATGAATTAACAAAATCTGCACGTTTCATACCGGTTCGAATGAACTACAATCTGGATAAACTAGCCACTCCGCACATGGAATACATAGAAAGTTTACACGGTGTACTGGCAAGCATATCATTCGACAGAGACCCAAGATTTGTGTCCCAATTCTGGAAGAGTTTCCAAAAAACCACGAGAATCAAAGTCACTCTCAGCACAGCCTACCACTCCCAAACGGATTCCCAAACTGAGAGGTCAAAAACATGTTGAGGGCGTGTGCAGTAGATTTCAGTGGAAATTGGAGTGGACGCATACTTCTAATCGAGTTTGCTTATAATAATAGCTATCATACGAGTATCAAAACGACTCCTTATGATGCCCTTTATGGACGAAAGTGTAGGTCACCCCTATACTGGGATGAAATCAGGGAGAAAGCTATCACGGGACCTGAACTTGTTCAAGTAACTATGGATAAAGCAGCTATCATCATGGATAAACTCAAGGCAACACAAGATTGAAAAAAAATTTGGGCTGATTTGAAAAGAAGACGGTTAGAGTTCGAAGTCGGTGAAAGGGCATATGTGAAAGTCTCAGCTATGAAAGGAGCGATTTGATTAAGAAATACAGAAAACAAAATCCAATTTATGTCGGACCCTTCGAGATTCCGGGAAAAGTTGGCAGCTTAGATTACCGACTGGTCTTGCCACCAGACATGTCAATAATTCAAAACATCTTCCACATTTCACAACTAAGAAGATACATTCCTGATCCGAACTATATTCTTAAAATCACACTATTGCTAATAGAAGGAAACCTGAACGAAGAACTAAAATATGAAGAAATCTTTATCTGTATATTGGACAACGAAGACCAAGTACTAAGACAGCACATCATTCCATACATAAAAATAAAATGGTCTAATCATACCGAACGAGAGAGAACATGAGAGTTAGAGGAGAAGATGCGCGCCCAGTACCCCTACCTTTTGAAGATCAAGCAGACCCAAGTTTCGAGGGTGAAAACCACTAGTTCATGGATCATAATATCTAACTCGAAAAATCTCATCTGTATTGTCCTAAAATGATAGTAAAATGCAGCTAATGGATGAGCTAGGAATTGGGCAACTTTATGGTGTAAAAGTGACCCTTTATTAAACCAAAATGACCTTTGAAGTTTTTGAGCAATTTGACCATCATGGAGGCTGTTTGGGCTCTAGCTTTTCGGTCATATATAGCCCTTGATATGCCATTTTGCAGCCTATAAATACCAATTATGTCTTAGACAATTCACACTCCAACAATCCTCCACAAACTCATCAAAAATTCAGCCACTTCGTGCAGAAAAATTTTCTGCTGTGCTCTTAAATTTTGGGCAGCAAGTAGGCATATAATCAATTATAATCAAGCCAAGATGTGCCCTAAGGAGTTGAGCAGCAACAAAATAGAAATCAAGCCCCATTAGAATCGTTATAGTTCGGCCTCCTCAAGCAAATAGCTGTCGAGATTGTGTGCTTCCAGTCGAGATTCTATAGCATCTAGCCAACGTTTTACGGCCTTATTTTACCCGTGTATCACGTCCAAATCTTACTCGTAGTGCTTTCCAATTCATGTTCAATCTCTGCCAAAGTTCGGCCAATGCTATGTTCAAATATCGATCAAGTTTAATCTGTATCTTTGAATTACAGTAAGTTGGCATATATATGTTTCGAAGGCTTATGTAAGTGTTAAAAGTTGATCGTATACTGCATGTTTTGCTATGACTCAATTGTATTATTATATGCTCCGCATTTTTTTTCTAAGTTCCATTCCGACTCAATACCTTTCTTTCGTTTCAATTCGATAAGTTCCTTCGAACCAACTGATAAGTTTGTTTGATTTCATTCGAATGATGGTGCACTGGGAAAGCCATAGAGCGAAAAGGCTCTAGAGGAAGCCTGTCTATGATAGAAGGCCCCAGAGGGTGCCTCAATGCGGGAAAAAAGGCCCAGATGGAGCTCATTTATAGGAGAAAGAGCCAAATATCAATGATAACTCGTTGTCATTATTATAAGATGTGTTCAATATGTGATTCTGATTTGATAAGACTTTGTTTTATTAAAATTATGTTATGATACGATCTACTCGTCTAATACGATATAAGTTTTGAACTTCATCTGTTTTGTTTTTAGTTTATCTCTAAAAAATGATCTTCTTAAAGATAAATATATGTAAAACTTGTTATTCTGATATTGAAGCAGCCCCACTTACTGAGTGTTTCACAAAACTCTCATTCCCTTATCCCCACCCAGATAAATGTGAAGATTTGGTAGAAGATTATGAACAAGATCAATTTTGGGGTTGATGAAGAAATCTGGGGTTTTGGAGATCAAGTCCCTAGTTTCAAAATTTATAAGTTTATTTGTAACAGCTTCCGCATTTTGTACGTTCACTTTGTAAGAAGAGCTTCCGCCTTATTGGAATTTGCAAATATAGAGACGATGTCCTTTTATGAAATAGACTAATTTTTTTCTATCTTTTGCTACGAGGCTTATTGTTGTTAAACAATGTCGCATGTCATTTATGCCTCGGTCTCGGAACATGACATTTATGAAAGAATCAGTTTCAATTGTTGAGCTTTATATATATCCATTAAAAATAATAGACGATCACAGTCTAAAAAATCAGATCAATCGAAAATACGTTCAAAGTTGATGATGACACTACGACCACAAAAAAATCGTAATGACATAGATGTGGTAACAAAGAAGGGCTGAAAATTTGAAATAGCGAGGTGGATCTTTTGAAAAGATAAACGGTGAGTTCGAGCTTCTCAGCGACTTCAGATAATGGTGACAACTTCGAAAGAGATGAGGGGCAGATTTCAAATAGAGAGACATAGTCCGTTTGAGCAGCGAGTTCGAGCTTCTCAGTCAATGTTCTGTTAAGGTTTTGGGTGGGTCGGATAGTTAGTTTGAACATGTCTAGTTATAAAAGATCCTTATTACAAATTATAACTTTGAGACGATATTACATAAATTTTTATCTTTAATTTTTTTTTTCATGTATTCTTAAAAACATAACCTTTCTTTTATCTTCTTACTTTATAATAAAGAGAGAATACCTTAAAATAAATATCTTGTTATGATCACAATAAAAATACAGAAAAAAATATAAAATTTCAGTATTAAAAAATATTGAACATACAAAATAATTATATAAATATGTAAAGGTACATATAATAAATAGTTATTACTATGAAACTGGGCCAATTATTGTAATTTTCAAAACTATATGTAGTACACTGAAATTAAGCAAACAGAGAAGCTATATATTTTTTAAGCAGAATCTCGAGTATTTCCTCAAAACCTCCTGAGCTGAGAACATGGCGGGCAGTGCTTCTGCGAAGAGATGGCTTCCTCTTGAAGCAAACCCTGATATAATGAATCAGGTAGTGAAATCGAAGAGTTTTTTGTTATTATTTTATTTTTGTTTTGTTTTTCTAAAAGTTTAGAAAAAAGTTCGGCGTTTGAGGCGTGTTCCGAAAGTTATTATGATTATGATTATTATTATTCTAATGAATTGATTTTGATTTTTGAATTTAAACAATGCCTTCTGCATTTGATGCGTATTCATTTTTTTATTTAGAAAATTTGAATTTGTTATTGAATATTGGTATTAGATGAATGAATTCAGCGTTTGAACTGTATTTGAAGTTAGTTATTTTTCATTGAATTGGGTTTTTGAAACAAGGAAAGAAATTGAGTTCTTGAACATAATGCCAAAAATCAGAGAAGAGAGTTGGTTTTTACGAGACATTATTAACAGCGAGGTTTCAAGCCTCTAAAAGGGAATAAATATGAAAGGTAAATGATCTACTAGAAGTGGGAATATGTGATTACGGGTTGGCGGTTTTCAAGAAATTTTACAGCCTAGAAAAATGTAAAACAGGATTAATAACTCTCCTAAGAGTCATGATATGCATTTTACATGGAACTTGTGAGTAGTTTTATTAATTAAGCAAGTTGCAACGAGCAGTTTCTTTGGGGGCTTGGTGTTGCTCCTGGCGAGGCTGAATGCTATGATGTATATGGATTGGATGAAGAGCTCCTGGAAATGGTCCCAAAGCCTGTGCTAGCAGTGCTGTTTCTGTTTCCCATAACATCACAGGTAGTTTGAGGAAATTTTTAGATTGCGCTTGTTTTACTATGTGATACATTTTTTCACAAAAACCGTTGGTTATTTTGTTTCTGATGAAAGTTTTGTGTTTGCACAGACTGAAGATGAAAGGATTCAGAGAGATCGTGAAGAAAGGGTGAGTTGTAGTTTCTTATTAACATCTGCTCTTTCAATGGGAAACTTAATTTCTCATGAAAGGATTATTATATGAACGTTTCTAGTGAAAATCAAATGTTACTTGGCTTGTTTATCCATTCTACTTCGTAGGATGAGCTTAGACATCATTCTTTTTACTGTCATCAGTATGTTTGCTGCACCTGAGATTTTTACTAATAACTACATTGGTTTATATAAGGATCAACTGATTTGTTTTCCATTTTCATATTGCAGTACACTACGGCCATGTTTCTTTAGACACAAAATGCTGTATGGATTGATGTAGTAATTTGCTTATAGTTTATCTTTAGCTATGATTCTGAATTAATTTGAATAAATTTTGAAAGTCAAATGCTAGGATTACAGGGAGAATAAGTTATTTTCTGATTGGTTCGAACACTACGGTTAGTTTTTCCCTGTTTATATTGTAATAGCTTCTCTGGAAAGAGGCAATTCAATAAAAAGAGAGAATATTTCTTCATCTTTCTCCTTCAATTCACTGCTTTAGTTTTCAAGGCATGATCTATTTTTCATTTTTTTTGTCATGCTGTTATAACGCATATGTCATCTATCCCACAATCATATGCATGGGCACTTCTGTAAGTGGATAATGTATGTGCACACACAACCACGACTCGCCTTCCAAGAATTCTGTTGAATTACATCCATGCCCTTTGAAAAACTTCTCATTTTATCTTCTTCTCGCTTTTTCTCGCAGTGCTGGAAAAGTGTTGATACTACTGTTACTAAATACTTTTACATTTTTTATTGAAGCATTAAGCCTCAACGAAAGGTCAAGTCCTGGGAATTTTTATGCTCATATATATTGCACAATCACTGACGAGAATTGCATGAGTTTTCTGAATATTTTATCATTTTATGCCCCTGCTATCAATACTGCATTTGAAATTGGTTACAATTTTAATTGTTTCTTGTAATTTTATTGGCTGGGTGAACTTCCTTCACAAACTAAGAAATTCATTATCATTTGTTTTTTGAAGGTATATCATTTTCTGCCTTTATAATTAGTTCTTTTAAGTAGCACTTGTAATGTAGTTCTAGCAATGCTTATCTTTTGATGAATTTTGGGATGACATAATTGTCAATAGGGTTCTATTTCATATTTGTATCTATTTTTTTCTGCAACTTTTTACGTTGTTTATTTTCTATATTATTGATCTTTCTAATAACCATTGGTTTTGATTCATTTGCTTTGTTGGTTAAAATTGCAACTTGACAATCTTTTATACAGGGGCAGCAGACTGGAGTTTACTTTATGAAACAAACTGTTGGAAATGCCTGTGGCACCATTGGACTTCTACATGCTGTTGGAAATATCACTTCTGAGATAAAGCTTGGTAAGCTTTTTGATTCTTTGTTATCTGGCTATCGCATGAATGTGATGAAGATTTTTCGTTACTTCTATGGAGGGTCTGCTGCATAAGTCTTGCAATTTAGAGATTATGCCTTTAATGAGTGTTTTCATTTTTTTGCTTGCATCTTTGAATACCATCTACATTAACTATTGGCTTATCTTCGAATATTCCATTTTTATGGTTTTCACTATTTTTTGGTTGTTTTTCAGCTCAAGGGTCTTTCCTTGACAGGTTTCTCAAAGCGACTGCCGATTTTGATCCATCTGAGGTATAGATGTTGTCGAAATTTTCATGTTGGTATTAAGTGTTTGGGTGAAAGTTATGTGTCATTACTTTTGCTGCCTTTTAATAGTTGCTTATATAAATATTTTTTGTAGCGTGCTGCATACCTTGAAAAGGATCGAGAAATGGAAGTTGCACATTCTGTCGCGGCTACTGCTGGAGATACTGAGGTCAGATTTTGGGCTGATTGAAAATAAGGTTTAAAAATATTATTGATGAAATGGGATGCTGTTTTTCTTTCTCAACAGGTTGACTCTACACTGGAGTTTAAAGTCAGTGATCACAGTGACTTTGAAACTTTGAAAGCATTGTTATTATAGTGTTTTTTTATGTTCTTACTTTGTTCTAGATTCATAATTATTTCTTTTGATATCTTTATAACAAATGTAGCGAAATTGAATTGCATTGGCCTCACAAACTTGCTGTATTTGGTGCTTGCTTCTCCTGTCTTTATAAAAAACTCAATCAAGTTAAAACTTTTTGCATGCTTTTATTTCGATGCACACCGACAACGTAATATGCTTCCATTCTTTATTGAATGTGATTTAAGCTAATGCTTGAGAAATTGTCAATTTGTGTTTGTACCTTTTTGTATGCAGGCATCGGAAGAAGTAGACACACATTTCATCTGCTTTGTATGTGTCAATGAGAAATTGTTAATTTGTGTTTGTACCTTTTTGTATGCAGGCATCTGAAGAAGTTGACACACATTTCATCTGCTTTGTATGTGTTAATGGTCTCTCTCTCTCTCTCTCTCTCTCTCTCTCTCTCTCTCTCGGGTGTAACCATTTCACTGCTTTTTGTTTCCTCGGCTCATTTTTCATTGTAGTTTCTTCGTATTTAACTGAGATTTTAGATTTCAGGTATTCTTATTGAACTTTTGGAAATTGTTGCCTCCATTATATCAATGGTTCTATAAATTAGCTCTACTATTATATGATGTGCGCTGATATGACTGACTCGGTAACAAGGAAGCAATGATGAAAATATATTTTTCTTTAATCACTATTCTTTTGACATCCTTTGCTTTCGGTAGATTTTATATGCACTACAAACTGGGGGACACAATATTGTCGAAGACTCAAATGTCTTTTCTTGTGCCAGGCCCACTAGTTGGTCGCTTGCTTACGCATCTTAGCTTCTACTTTCCATTTCCGAGTCCCATGTTTTCTATTGTCTCAAACTTCGTTAAACTTACACATTCATGCACATCATGTTTTTTCAGAAAAACTGTATGAGCTTGATGGAAGGAGGGCAGGACCAGTTTTGCACGGGCCTTCCTCTGCAAGCTCGTTATTACAGGTTATTATTTTCCACCCCCAACAATTGGATAGATCTTTCACATTCTCCCCCTTCCCCTCTTAACTGAATGATGAAGTTGTCTACCTGCTGTTGGCACAAAAGTGGGTGCGGTGCATTCTTTGCATGTTTTGGCAAGGACTGAAATAATATAGCCAATCTTGTTGTACATGGACTAAGCTTTAAAATGTTTTTGCTAAGCATATCTTGCATGAGTTTTAAGCCGTTCCCAATCTCCTGCACATTACTGTTTCATTTTCTGCTGCACTTGATTCAGTTTTAGCTACAAGTTTCTTCCCATATTTAGTCAAGTTGAGCTCAATATCATTTGTTCGTGGAACTAAATGTCCACCAAATACATCTTTTTTTGTCCATCAAAAGTTCATGTTTCCCTGATTTTTACTTAACTATGTGTGTGTTTGACTCCGCGGGAATGGGCTGTGATGATGATGATGATGATGATGATGATGATGTGTGTGTGTTTGATTCTTGGTTCAGGATACTGCTAAAGTTATTCAAAAGATTATTCAGAAAAATCCTGATTCGAACAATTTCAATGTCATTTCTATATCGAAGAAAACTGGCTAAAGTGAATGGTGTCAGCTCAACGATGGTTCTACTCAGATTTGCAGCGTGTGTAAATGTTCTAACAAGTTGTATATCAGGAAGGATAACACATCTGTTCTTATCCGACGGAGTATTACTTTTGAGTTGAGTTTTCGTTGATAATTTTATGCATGGCTATCTTCGATACCCTCCAATTCTTTGTTATATTCTTTATGTTATTGGGGATATTTGTTATGTGTGCTATGATCATACTGCATTAATATAAGACACAGCACATATTGACGGAGTATAGCAGAATATATATTTCCTGAATGGTTGATGCATTTTGATTTATGATCTCAATTTTTGAAAATCCCCCACACACAAAATGAGGGCATAAGTAAAAAATGTAAGTGCTACTACTTAAACCTGAGGCATATTTGTATTATATTCTATCTCAAGCAAACTTGGGCGCCATTATTTTATGGGAGTATTATTTTTTATTGGTCATACCATACATTTAATCAGCCCAGGTGCTTATCAATCCAACATAAAATAGGGACTAGAGAGACATTCACTCATTTTGAACCAAAAAAAATTTGTTGTCCCTTATTTTGTCAAATTTTCGCGTGCTTATTTCTATCATTTAGAGATGGATTTGTGGGAGGTGAGAGGTCGATCGCCCCTTATCCTTCGTTGCGTTGCGCGCCGAATCCAAAATCCAATACCTCCATGTTTTGCTCCTTGGTTCAAAAATAACAAAAAACAGTCCTTGTATCATCTATTAAATCCGATAATTGCTCTCAAAACTGATGAACACAATTTTTTTGCTTTGAGTATAGCTTTAAATATTTCGAACATATTCAAACACGACTGAGGTTTTGAAAACATTATTTTAAGCTGGCATGAATATTGTATTTGAAATCCATGATTTCGGATTAATTTTCATTCTTAAATAAGTTGAAATCCATTGTGATTAATATAATTATAGTGTAATAAGTAGAGAGATGAATGAGTCTCTTTTGTACAAGTTATCTAAATAATGAAAATATATTTAAGTTCACAGAGTTCAAATTTTTCCATCCAAATACAATCTAATTCATTTGTTACGTCCCAAACCAAAACAAATGGGAAGGGAGAGTAAGTTAGCTGTATTAGGCATCTGTATTCTAACTTGAATGATAGAATCTAATCATGAAATTTGGTTTCATATCCATCTCTCCATTGATGAACTCAAACGGGGAGTTGGCAAGTTCAGGTTAAATTAATCATATAAATATATTTTGTCTATTATCTTACCTGACATGCGTCAAATTGGTCGAGTACAATGTGACCAATGAATGACAGAAGCTCATCATTTCCCATCTCCTTCTGCACCTGTTGAATTCTTTTGGCAGAATCCAAAGTCGACTGGCCGCAACCGTGCACCTCAATTATGTGTAAGGTTGGGAATTGGGATGGCTCCCAAGTTAATGGGATTTTCCTCCAGATATTTGCATCTTTCCAGAAGGCTTGGAAAATGACTGTCCATGTATTCCATCGCTCAAAGATCCATCCAGGAAAGTTTGAATTGTCAGAATTTTTCTTAAAAAAATCATGTTTCTACGTATATAGGAACATGATAAACAATATGCGGAAGCGAATCGAGTGTTACTTCCGGCCATCGAGAATTTGTAAGTTTTCTAATTTCCTTCCCGTTGAAGCCTTCTAAGCACTTCACGTTCTCTATAGATGATGTATTTTTTTTCTTATGAGGTGTTTGCTTAGGGACATCAATCATTATTATTTATAGGCGTTTCTCATACCATCGATGAGTTTATCAGAAGCCCAAGAGTCAAAAGAAGAGGCGTATAACTTAATGAATAAACCCTATGTTTGTTCGAGGTCCAACTTTATTGATATTTCTCGAATCAATGAATGTGTGCACAATAGATATGAGAAAATATCATATTATAGTTTCATTAATTTGTTCTTACAACAAAATTACATAAAAGAACCAAGTCCCATTTTTTCTGTATGATCCTTAAATTTCAATGGTGGAATGCCTTTAGTCAAATGATCTGCAATCATCAATTCAGTGTTAGTGTGCTCGATAATTAATTTCTTATCTTTAACCCGTTCTCGTATGGCTAAATATTTAATGTCGATGTGCTTGCTTCGACTACCACTTTTGTTATTTTTAGCCATAAAAACAGCAGCCGAATTGTCACAATATATTCTTAATGGCCTAGATATAGAATTCATAATTCTAAGCCTCGAAATGAAACTCTTCAACCATACAGCATGTGAGGTTGCCTCAAAACAAGCTACGAACTCAGCTTCCATAGTGGAAGTAGCAGCCAATGTCTGCTTTGCACTTTTCCAAGATACAGCTCCACCAGCTAGCATAAAAATATATCTTGAAGTGGATTTTTGTGAAGCAATGCAGCCAGCATAGTCTGAATCAGAGTAGCCAATTACTTCCAAATTCTCAGTTTGTCTAAACATAAGCATATAATCTTTGGTCCCTTGAAGTTACCTCATTACTTTCTTTGTAGCTTCCAATAGTCTAAACTTGGATTAGTCTGATATCTTCCCAACAACAAATGCAATGTCAGGTCTAGTGTAGACCTGAGCATACATCAAGCTTCCAACAACAGAAGCATAAGGAATATTTTTCATTTGTTCCTGCTCTAGATCATTCTTTGGGCATTGACTTAAATTGAACTTATTTTCTTTCACAATGAGAGCTATGCTTGGTGAACAATCTTTCATCCGATATCTCTCTAAAATTTTGTTGATATATGTTTCTTGAGACAGACCTAGAATACCTCTAATTCGATCTCTATGTATCTTAATGCCAATGACATAAGATGCATCACCTATGTCCTTCATATCAAAGTTTTTAGATAGAAATTGTTTCACCTTATATAACAAACCCTTATCATTGGCTACAAATAATATATCATCCACATATAAAATAAGGAAACAAATTTTACTCCCACCGACCTTCTGGTATATACATTGATCCATGATGTTCTCAACAAATCCGAATGAAGAGATAATATCATGAAATTTTAAATACCATTGACGGAAAGCTTGTTTAAATCCATATATAGATTTCTTAAGCTTACATACCAAATTCTCACCAGTACTAGAGAAGAATCATTTAGGTTGTTTCATATAAACATCTTCCTCTAATTCTCCGCTGGAAAAGCAGTTTTCACATCCAGTTATTGTAAATCTAAGTCAAAATGTGCAACTAATGCTAAAATGATACGGGAAGAATATTTTTTAGATACAGGAGAAAAAGTCTCCTCGTAGTCTATTTCTTCCTGCTGAGTGAATCCTTTAGCTACGAGTCTTGCTTTATATCTTTAATGTTTTCTAATGAGTCTTTCTTTGTTTTGAAGACCTATTTACATCTACTGGATTTTACACCATCAAGCAACTGAACAAGATCCCAGGCTCCATTAAATGTCATAGACTTCATCTCTTCTTTCATAGCATTAAACCATAATTTTGACTCATTACAACTCATAGCTTGTAAAAACGTTTGATGATCATTTTCGGCTCCAATGTTAAAATCCGATTCTTGTAAATACATAACATAATCACTAGATGTAGCTGATCTTCTGATTCTAGTAGATCTCCTTAGGTTGTTTGGTTTATCAACAGTTTCTTGTTGTTCTTCATTAACAACTTGATCTACTGAATTTTCATTAGCGATTTGTGGAACTTCAGTAATCGATTGTCTAACACCCGTTTGATATTGAAGGGTGTGAATAACGACCAATCTATCATTTGAATATGAGTGTTGTGAATTAATGTGATCTTTCTCAAAAACTATGTCATCTGAATGATCACTCCCACTAATAAAGTCATTCTCAATAAATTTTGCATTTCTTGATTCCACAATTCTAGTGTTGTGAGATGGACAACAGAATCTGTACCCTTTGGATTTTTCTGCGTACCCGATGAAATATCCACTTATAGTTCTTGGCTCCAGTTTTTTTTTTTCATGTCGGTTGTAAATTCTTATTTCTGAAGGACAACCCCAAATGCGTATATGTTGCAAACTCGGTTTCCAACCTTCAAATAATTCAAATGGCATGTTTGGAATAACATTAGTTAGAACTCGGTTTAATATATACACAGATGTCTTAAGAGCTTCAGTCTACAATGATTTAGGAAGTTTGAAGCTACTAAACATGCTCCTCACCATGTCCAATAATGTTCGATTTCACCTTTCAGCTACGCCATTCTGGTCAGGAGAACCAGGCATAGTATATCAGACAACAACCCCATGTTTTTGGAGAAACTTCGCAAACGGACCAGGTGCATGTCCATTCTCAGTGTATCTACTATAATATTCTCCATATCTATTAGTACTCACCATCTTAATCTGTTTTTTACATTGCTTCTCCACTTCAGTCTTAAAAACCTTAAAGGCTTCAAGTGATTTGTTTTTGTTATGAAGCATGTAGATATATATGTATCGTGAATAATTATCAATGAAAGAGATGAAGTATTTCGAACTTTGCATGTCCATATCTAGACAACAAATATTTGATGCATGATTTCTAATATTTTTGTACTCCTCTTGACACTCTTTTTAAACTTATTGGTCTGCTTTCCCTTTATGCAGTCCACTCAAGTCTCAAAATCAGTAAAATCTAAAGTACTAAGTACTCTGTCATTCACTAATCTTTTAATCCTCTCAATGGAGATTTGTCCCAATCTCCTGTGCCACAATATAGAGGAATCTTCATTTATAACACATTTTTAATGCCTCCCTGAACATACATAGTGGTGTTTTTATTTTGTAAAGAAATAGGGAAAAGACCATTAATAATTGTACCATTTCCAACAATATTTGATTTATAAAATAAAATTATTGATTTATCCAAAAACTGAAATGAATAACCAAGGGGTACAAGATTTGAAACCGAAATTAAATTCCTAGAAAAACTATGAACATAAAATATTTTTTCCAATTTTAAAATAAAGTCACTATCCGATATAAACAGCAAGTCCCAATAGCCTCCAGATGCGAAGACATCTTGTTACTAAATAGATGTTCCGCTCATTTCTTTGAGGTTTCCTTAGACTTTGCATACCATGCAAGGTATTTGTAGCATGGATTGTAGAACCAAAATCAATCCACCATGAGTTATAAATCATATCAGCCATATTAGATTTATAACAGACAAATGAAATAGGAATACCTTTCTTGTCAAGCCAGTCCTTAAATTTAATGCAATCCTTCTTAATGTGTACCGTCTTTTTACAGAAGAAACACTTGGATTCTTTCTTGATGTCAGATTAGGGTGGAATTATTCATTTCCCTTTTCTTTTGACCTTGGCTTGCTTCTTATACTTTTCTTGTGTAGCCATAAATATATTATTACTCGTTTCTATCGACAACCTTCCTTCATTCCTCTTGAACACACATGGTCATTAATTCATTGATTGACCATTTATCCTTATGTGTGTTGTAGAAAATTTTGAAGGCTCCATATTGTTGTGGAAGAGTGCATAATGTAGTGCACAAGAAAAGTTTTAGACATTTCCACTTCAAGTGTCTTTAGTCGATATGTTATGTCCCGCATTTTCATTATGTGCTCTCGCACACCTCTCACACTGAAGAGCCTTAGTAAAGATAACTCCATAATTAAGGTGCTGACAAGTGTCTTATCTGAAGACTGAAATTGTTCATCTATAGCATCCAGTAATTCTTTGACATTATTATGCTGATCGACAGAACCACACATGCGATAAGAGATTTTGGTCTTTATGAACATTATGCAGAGTCGATTAGATCGCTCCCATTTTTCATAAAGATCAACATCATCCGGAATGATGTTTTCAGTAATAGCAGATGTGTTGTCTTTCCATATAGCATAATCAATATCCATTCATCCTAATTGAAGAATCTTTCCATATTTTATAATTATCGTCATTCAGTACGAGAATGTCACATTTATATCAGAAAAAACTCGTAGGTTGCATAACTGCATAAAAATATAATATGTTAAGTATTTTTTATAATTTTGAGGTAATATCATGTTTACCAATGTAAATCATTAAAAATCTAGTGACATAAAATTTTCACGTGGGCTAAAACTTTAATTCAATAAAATTTTTCTGGAACTTTATGATAAAACTATCAAAATATATTATCCCTTAATTCATGTGGGTAAATTAAGAAAAATATAATTTTGATATTTTAACCTAATTAGTTATATAAATATAAAAAAATCCACGTGGGATAAAATTTATTATATTTATATAATTAATTATAATTTATGTCCATTATGTAATATAAATCCACTTAATGCATAATGTTCCATAATCAAGGATGTTCTGGCTATTCCTCAATTATTTAAAATTATACGGTTCACTGAACAAAATTTTAGCTTTACTTAATGCTTTATATAATAGTTATTTAGTAAAACAATCAACAATTTCCAAGATTGCTCCCAAGAAAGATAGGTAGGGCTAAGACTCTTTAAATACCTAACTCCTAGACATAGCAACGTTCCTCAGGGAGACCAGTGGCTAGTCAAGGAAGTTTAAACCGATTTATGAAGAACTCCCCCAAATCATTTTTTCTCATGTCACCTAATAATTATTATTCACTTTAATTATCCACATTTATGTGAATCTTTAAACACCAAAATTTTTCATTAAATAATTTTATATTAACATTTTTACTTATATGTTCATTTTAAATTATAAAAACTAAATATAATTTAATATGAATATAATGTGAATTTATTTACTAAAATATTTTTCATACAATTTGCATTTAAAAAACTTCAAAATAAATGCAATCATAATTTTAAATTTGCATGTTCATATTAAATAAATACCCAAAATATCTTACATAATATCTATAATGCAAAATTAATTTATAAATATGTATTGAAAATTGCATTGAATTTGGAAAAATATATTATTTTTTTAAAAAATTAATAATTACCGACAATCAATTGAAGATTTGCATATGAGTCTTCTTCCAATTCAATTGCTAATATTTCCAAATCAAATTTCTTAAAATGATGATGATTATTATTATTATTATTATTATTATTATTATTATTATTATTATTATTAAGTAATTAATTAAAAAAATTTGAAAAAACATTAACAAGAACTTTATTTGGTCTTCTTTCAAGTAGGCCATCTCCATCAAACTTCACGTGGCTTATCAGAAATAATCATTAAATGACTCCACAATTAAATACAAAATGCATTATTTGAACTTTTGAAGCAATCAAAATTTCTTCTTCATCATTGAGCGTCTTATTTACTACCCTTATCATACTCCCAAAATTATTTGTTCATCTCCTCCGAAAATTTCAGAAAACAAATCTACAATTTTTTAAAATTTCAAGGAAAAATTTTAAGATGCAACCGAGAACAAAATTCTCAGGTAAGTTTCTTAATATCATTTTATCCGATCTTTAACTTCAAGTTTTTACGCAAAACTTTCACGATATCCAATTTTCAGAAAATGAAAACAATATTTTCAATGCAGAGGTATCACGACTCTGATACCAAATGTCAGATTTTTTCTCAAAAAAATCATGTTTCTACGTATATATGAACATGATAAACAATATACAGAAGCGAATCGAGTGCTACCTCCGGCCATATAGAATTTGTAAGTTTTCTGATTTCCTTCCGGTTGAAGCCTTCTAAGCACTTCACACTCTCTATAGATGAGGTATTTTTTCTTATGTGGTGTGTGCTTAGAGACCTCAATCACCACTATTTATATGTGTTTCTCATAACATCGATGAGTTTATCGGGAGCCCGATAATCAAAAGAAGAGGCGTATGCCCGTCTCAATTTTATAAAGTTGAGGTGGCGAACACATATTTTGTCAAAAGTTGTAGGCAATGACCGTCGCCATTTCCTACACGTCTTTCTTTCTTTTGATTGTTATGGGTCATTTTTCTTACATGAAGAACTTGAGTCGAATTAAATCTCCTTCTTCGGTCCTCCACTCGCCCCCATAAAAGCAATTACGACTCAACTTCAGAACCTCCAGGCTTTGTAGCTTTCCAAGTTTGAGATATATTTCCAGTCCATGTGCCCACCAGATACTATCAGCTTCTTCAATCCGTGGGCAATGTGGATTGGGGATGCTTGTGTGTGTTGGCGCGTTGGCTTCCAACTGTTTTCGCTAAACTCGGTGATTCGAGATGCATCACGCTTGAGATATTTGGAAAATGGAACTTTCCCATCTTGAATGGACCACGGTAGAAGATGAGGTTTTTGAGATTCTGAGTCTGATTCAAAACCTCTTCAGCATGCTTGTGTAGATGAGAAAGTTTGATAGCTGATAGGCCATGTCATAAGGCCGAGGTTTTCCAAACTGAACCTCGTTTGAGATACGTAAATGCCTTAGTTTCGGTATCTTCCAGATACTAAAATCTAGGGTTACTCCATCGAAACCCTAGACGCAATGTGACCCGAAGTTGTTATGAAATTATACATTAAAAAACAAGCATCAGAAATACAAATTTCAGAAATTCAAACTAATTTATTCAAATCAATAACATAAACAACAAAATTTCTAGCAACACATAGCAAAATAACAAAAAAGAAAATAAATAATAGCAACGATTTATCTCCTTCATCAGCCCTAGAACTACATCCGCTCTTCATCATCAATCTCTTCCTTATTTTTATCTAAGAGAGTTTTTTAGTTAGTCAATAATATGGTCGTCACCTAGTAAGTTGTGGAAAATACTATCGGCCTTTAATATCATTTTCACATAAATCTCGAATTCAATATGCAGGAAATTGTTTTTCCAGAAATAAACGAGTATACTTTTATGCATGTCACAAATTATGAATTTAATTGATATCAGTATCCTATATTTTAGTTCTCCAAGGGGTGAGACAAGAATCAGGAATTATAGAAATCGAGAATATTCAGAATATATATTCATATAATTTGTTCATAAACTTCAATGTTTCAAATATCTAAATTTCAAGATTTGAACTTTAAATGCATAAATACATGATCATCGGTTTTAAATCAAATTACACAAGTTAAAACAGAAAACCTACTCACAATAGTATTTTTGACAAAGTTTTGGTTGACGTTTCACAAAAATATTCACTTGTTACTGGAATGCTGCTCGAATAAGGTTGCTTCTTGCTCGAATTTTGAGTGGTTTTCTTTCAAGAATTTTGCGTGCTATTTATATAGTAAAATTAGACTGTTAGCATCTCATTTAAGACATTATATGCCATTAATTCAAATTAATTCATCATTTATGAGATTTGAAATGGCTTATGACTGTTGGGATGGTCTGCTGAAATTTGGTTATGACTGCTGAAACTTGGTTGTTGAAATTAGTTTGCTGAAATTGAGAATTCTTAGCTATGTTTAAATTGTTAGTTTGCCGAAATTAGGGTTCTCACATCCCCCCTCCTTATGAAAAGTTTTGTCTTTGAAACTTGATTCCTTGTGGCTCGAAAAAATAAAAGTATATCTTGTGCATGCCTTCTTTTGATTCCCATGTAGCTTCATGCCCTGTAAGGCCATTGAACCTTGACATGTGGTATTGACCTTCGTCTCAAAACTTGATCCATGGTGTCAACTACGTGGATTGGGATTTCTTCGTACGGTAGGTTCTCATTCAGATTATCTTGAACTACAATGGATCTCATTTCAAATACATGGCTTGGATCAGATACATATTTCCTTAGTTTTGATACGTGGAAAACTATATGAAGTCTTGAAAAGCTAGCTGGCAAAACCAATTCTTAAGTATTTCAAACAGTCTACATATATCTGATTCAACATTCCTATTTTTTCATATCGAATCAAGCCTTTGATCAGATAGATATTTATGTATATTTTTTCTTCGACTTCGAATGACAATGGTCTCTTTTATAGGTCTTCCCTAATATTTTGATGATCCCGAATC
Organism: Primulina eburnea; assembly: GCF_022965805.1. NCBI lineage: Eukaryota > Viridiplantae > Streptophyta > Magnoliopsida > Lamiales > Gesneriaceae > Primulina > Primulina eburnea. Next base: position 24,102,316 of record NC_133114.1, read on the forward strand.
TTTTGATGATTTGTGATTGTCGTTGCCTAATGATCTTAACTTTATATCCATAAATAGCTTCATAAGTAGACATACCCAAAAACTGTTGGCGTATGCAAATTCTACTATAGGTAGGTGATCACCCTAGTTTGAGATGAAATCTAATGCACAATCCTACAACATGTCCTCGAGTTTTTGAATAGTTATCTCGATCCATTGTCAGTCTATGGATGGTATATTGTGCTAAGTTTTATCTTCGTACCCATCTCATCTTGGAAGCTTTTTCAAAATCCTGATGCAAATGTCGGGTCTCTGTTGGAGATAATGCTGATTGGTACCCCATGCAGTCTCACTGTAATATCCATGTATATGACTGTTAATTTATCCAAATTGTAGTTAATGTGTATGGGTAGGAAATGTGCGGATCTAGTGAGTCTATCCACAATCACTCATACCACATCGTGGTTTTGTTGATCTCACTACGAAATCTATGGAAATATGCTCTCGTTTTCATAATGGGATTTCTAATGGTTGAAAATATTCACTGGGACTTTGGTATTCATATTTCACTTATTGAGATACTAAGCACTTAGAGAAGAAGTTTGCAATATCCATCTTCATCCCACTCCACCAAAATTTATTTTTTAGTATTTGTACATTTTGGTGATTCTAGGATGGTTGGAAAATTGTTTTAAGCCAATGAACTTGAGGTTTTGAAACATTGAGACTATAACAACATCACCTTCAAATTTAAGTACATAGTCGAAATCAATCTGAAGAGTGTTGATGGTGTAACGGTCTTTGCAATATAATATACTGCCATGCAAGGAAAAATATTCCAGTCCATGTGTCAGCAGGATTGTGGATAATTTTGAAATTATAAAAATTCATGAACGTTTGTTGGTTGACTTTGTTGGTTGAGAATTGATCGTATCTCTATGGGCTTAAGACAAAACTTTGGTCCATCATTGTGGTGTCATCTTAATCCAATCGATGATCCAATGTCACAAATATGACAACTTTAAATAGCTAGTTATTAAGATATATAGTTCAATTTATCAACCCGTTAATTCTAATTATGGTAACCGCTAAATTGGTACACTTTCACACTATTTTAGAAATCATACTCTCTACATAGTTTTTAGCGGTATCTCCAAGTTTCCAAAAGAGAATATGCTCATAAACTCTTTTACAAGATTAAATATTTGATCATTTCAAAATTCTGTTACCAAATTCAATATCTTGAGGGAAACCGATACTTGTGTGACCCTCAATGGTTCGAGGATACAACTATACGTGAGTTCAAAACTCTTTGTGATTCATGACAATGTTTATCCCTTATGCAGGCATATTATAATTAGTCATATTCTATATATCAACTTCTCAATCATTAGAATGTCAAAGTTACTTCCGATTGAACTCATCTAATAATGGTAAGAGTGTCTAGTAGCACCACCTCATGATTTCCTAAATATAACTGATAGTGCTTGCAGAAACCAATAGACTATATTTAGCATAAGTAAGGTCATTTCATCACATATATCATGACGAACCTATAATCATTGGTACGTCGAGTGTTGTATATATATTCGATCAGCATGTGAAGCATATCTGAGAATTCAAAGTGGCATCATGTGTGCAACCCCTTTTTCCTAAAGCACACATTTATATTATGTCGAGAGATTCCATGCAATATGATCTCTTCAGATCAAATATGATATTCACGGCCTCAGACACTCAATGAATCCAGCCTAAAATGTACCGACTCCTACACGTGTCATAACTATATCTAATCTTGTCACTTGATGAACTTCATAGAGTCAATCAACATGTAATGACCTAGATTGGTTATAGATAAAATGCAAGATGAAATGTTGTTTGAAGGGAGACCGCCCCTGCGCCCTGCGTTGTACCGCACCCGCGGTGCATGGACAGAAAATTGTTCATTTTTACAGTAGGGTCACCGCACCTGCAGTCCAAGAAAGAGTGCACCTGCGGTTGATTGACAGAGAGCTGGAAATTATTTACAGAAATGACACCGCACCCGCGGTTCAAATGTAATCGCACCCGCGTTGATGTCACCGCACCCGCGGTGTAGGAGTGACCGCACCTGAGGTCGATTTTTATGAATTTTTGGAAGACCTGCCGAAGCTTGAGCGCACCCGCGGTCCGGGAGGAGCGCACCCGCGGTACCCTATGCGAGAAAGCCACCCTTGATTCTTATGTTGACACATGGCATATATATATATATATATATACACTTGGGCTGAGTCATTCTTTCTTCAGACTTGCAGGAGAGAAGCGAGAGCTATTCCAAAAGAAGTGAAAGGTTTCTTTCATTTAGACTTGAGTTTGTGCAAAATATACTCATCCAAACTTCAATACAAGCATAGATTTGTGTTCTTTGTATCAAGAGCTATCTAAGGATGTAAGTTTGGTTAAATTTCAGCATGATTTAGATTCCATGTGTTGAAAGAATTATAATATTATAGTTATATTGTGTTCTTGACATATTGAGCATAGTATATACGCAACCGGATCGAAGAACGGACGTTGTATGCTATTATAACTATTTTCCAGCATGTTTAGAGTTAACTTATGCAGTTTTTGAGTACTATCATATGTGTATGATGATGATTATGAGTTGAGACTCATGAATTGTTGATATATTTGAGAGTTGGATTGATCGGTATCGAGAAATTACGTCGTTATGCCGTCAAATGGTACCGAGGTCAAGTATTGAATTGGATATGTGTTGATTGAGATTAGAGATTGATAGAATATGTATCAACATTTCCATTTCAGATTTGATATTGACAGATTCGTCATCGAGACTTCGACACCGACAGACATTGTGCGACGAAAGGTATAATTCATGTTTTGTTTGGGGAAGACACAACTCAAATGAGATTCAATTTGAGTTTCCCAACAAAATCACATACTAGAATTGTTGTTTATCTTTTGATATGATTTTGATTTGTTTATAGAATTATATTCAAATCTCTTGATATGATGATGCCTTGTTTATAGATTTATATTCAAACATTTGAGATAGGAGAGTCATTGGCAGACTTGCCAAACTAAACGTTCGGTGGTATCGATGCTTTGGACCAGATTCAATCCAATTGTAGACATTCGATACATATAGGGCCGCAGTCTAGGAATAAGACGTACAGTTACTCCAATTGGGAGGGTAGGTGACAGACAGTGACGTCTTATTCACACCGGGATCCCTAGAGTAGAGTTGAGTCGAGTCAAGACATAATTTGATTTGTATTGCATGCTCATATAGATTGGTTTCATAGACTATGAAACCCATTGTTAGTGTTTTCATGCATGATTTATGATTATGTGTTAGCATGCATACATGTTTATACTGGGATTTGTTCTCACTAGAGTTTCCGACTGTTGTTATGTCTGTATGTGTGCATAACAACAGGTGGGGCAGGATCTGGGTCACGACAGAGATGAGTTCGAGATAGCGTGGTGACTTCGGGCGCAGAAGATGACTAGTGGTTCTTATTAGACTTGTACTACTTGTGCTTGTAGTTTGAATTAAACACTAGTTTGTATTAATGTACTAGAACAAGACATGTATATTATGTGAGTTGTAATTAAATAAAGAAAGAGAGTATGCTTAGTATTTACATTTGATTTAATGTTAAAAAGCAAAAATTTTGACCCACGTTTTTGAATAAAGATCCGATTAATCACGAAAAGAATTGAGATAGAGCCCGGGTCCCCACACAACATGGTTCAAATAATCACATATGATGTTATTCTAAAGCTCGAGTGACATTTATCATTTCTTGGCGGCCCAATCGAGTAACAACATGTCTAAAATATACAACAATTAAAAGATATGTTTCATGATAGTCTTCATATGTACTATGATATATTCAAGTTTTATATATATATATATGTATGTATGTATGTATGTATGTATGGAAATACATAAGTAAATAGATAAAACTTTGTTTTCAAAAGAAAGTAAATTATATTAAAATAATAAATATTTTTACGAAGACTCAATAATAATCTAAACCGATAGTTGGCTTGTAGAGTACCCATTCTAACATCACGATAGAATCTGTGTGTGTTGAAATTTTTAGAAAGAAATTTTTTTTGATTAAAAATATGAAACTGATGGGATGAACTATGCACATAAAAAAGAGTGAGTTTCATGTGAGACCGTCTCACGGATCATAATCTGTGAGACGGGTCAACCCTACCCATATTCACACTAAAAAGTAATACTCTTAGCATAAAAAGTAATACTTTTTCATGGGTGACCCAAATAAGAGATCCGTCTCACAATTACGACCCGTGAAACCGTCTCACATAAGATTTTGCCCATAAAAAGATGGTGCATTGCATTCAATTTTATAACCAATCAAACTTGGTCAAGAACTCCGTCAATTTGCGCATATTTCCAAAAAAAAAAAAAAAGTTGGACGCCAAAAAACGTGCAGCAACCAACAGCCGCATTAATTTTGCTATTGTTTTTATATATATTTTTAAAAAATTCAAAATTAAACTGCCAAAATCTTATTTAAAAAAATTAATCTGCAAAAGTAATAATTCCAAAGTTTTATCTATTCTCAAAATATTCTAAATTTATTTTTTAAACTATCATTTTATAATATTTATTTAAAATAAATATTATTTAAAAAAATATTTGTACATAGATAAACGCATGCTCCGATATTGTGAGATGATCTTACGAATCTTTATCTATGAGTCGTATCAACTTTATCGATATTAACAATAAAAAGTAATAATCTTAGGATGAAAAACAATACTATGACCTAAACAAGAGATCCGTCTCATAAAATACGACCCATAAAACAATTTCAAACAAGTTTTTACTTCATATATATTATACATTTGGACAATAAATATATATCACGCCGTCTAATTAATTTGTGTAACATTTAGTTTTAGGATTATTATTATTATTATTATTTGTTCTAAACTTTTTTTATTCTCCAAAAATATCGACCGCCTGCCCCCCTCTTTGTGATCTGAAGCTGAATCCTTCAGACACCACATCCGCGGATTTTCGCTGCATCCACCGTAATTGCTACCTCTCAAAACCTGAATTTTTTGGTATGTACACGTTTTCTTTATGTGATCATGTGAATTAAATTACATATAAATATTTATTAATCAATTGAAATGATGGATCGTTTTTTTCATTTCGATTAATTGAACTGTTTTTGGATCGAAATTGTTGTTTTCCTTGATTTGTTGCATGAGGGGTTTTTTACTCATGGAGAATTTGCTCGAGCTGTGTTAAAATATTTTTCCATTTTCGGCATCGAGGTTTTTAAGTGGATGATTTGTTGGAGAATGAGCTGGAGTCGTGGAAATACGCATCATTGCAACAGCTCGGAGCAGTGGCAGTGAAAAGGGGCGATGTGTGAGTTAGTTGAGCGGCTAGATATTGTGACATAGCAGGGGCATCAAACTTCGCTTGATGTTGAGTAGGAATAGTTAAATTTTGTGATACATTATACATTCAACTGGGAATTATTTTCATACTTTTTCGTGAAAGAAATGTCCTCTTTGGTAGATCTCCATTGGTGATAGATATCATGAGGTTGTAAATTCTTGTTCTGAAAGAAAATTTTTGTTTCCTAATCTCCTGAAAAAAAAATGGAATTTTCAATTGGATTGTAGGCTTAATAGATTGAGCTCGCTAGTTCGCTACATTTTTCCATGAAGACGAACATTAAAATGATTTTTTAGACTTGATTTTGCTTTTGTACTATAAAAGAGCTGTTATTGTTATTATGTTTTCAGTATGGATTGAACTTTCTGCGTGGCTTGACTTGTTTGTCTTTTTTCTTTGATCAGGGGTTTTGACTATTTTCTTTTACCTGGATGTTAAGATGGAGTTATAGGAAGAACAATCTAGACGCATTTTGGTGAATAGTTGGGGGATTAGTTGTGAGGAGGGGTTATATAAAATGCGTTTAATTCCAGTTTCATCAAGCTCTGATAGTTCACCAGAGGAGCTGAGCAATGGAGAGAAAAGTCGTTCGATGTTGTACCTAAACGTGTATGATCTTACCCCCATAAACAACTACCTCTATTGGTTTGGCCTCGGAATCTTTCATTCTGGTATTGAAGGTATATTCTATACTTCATGTTTTCAATTCAGTGGTTGACTACTTGACAATTCACCATTTCTTTGTGCTAGACTCAGCTCAATAGATTTTTTGTTTTGATTCTCTATTGAAATCTAGCATGAGCTTATTTTCACATTTTGTGACTGATGAAGTGTTGGAACATATTCTTTTCATCCTTAGCTGTAGTTTGAGTTTGTTTTGCTGATTTATTGTTACCCTGATAGTTGCTATATGTCATTTGGTGGCAGAGGTATGATTGTGGTATCATGGTTGGCCATGTGTGTCATTTAATGTGTCAAGCCCATTAAGTTACAAGTGAGCCTAATCTATTGGCTTAAAAATTGTCCAGTAACTAAAATGAGTTCATCTGGTTACCAAAATTTCTAAATTTCTTATTTTTAAAACACCTAGTAGCGGCTAGACGGGAGCCTAGTCCCCGCCTAGGCGATGGGCACTGGTGTGGTGTCTGACTAGCGCCTAGCGAATTTTAGAACCTTGCTATTGATTGTTGTCTGTGTGGTCGTTGCTTCGTATGGACCATGTCTTCAACTTCAAAAGATAGATCCTTGTGATGCACATCAGTGTACTTTACCACTCGTTGTTGAGCTTGATGAAGACTTTAATTGAGTTGACATATCATCTCCTCTCTTTCAATCAAATCTGGAGATATAGCTTCCATTACTGTCTCGCCCAATAAACTATTGAACAAGAGCGGGCAGCGTACTCTCATAAACCACCTTACCTTAAATGGTGTAATCTATTCAGTTGTATGAAAGGTCTTATTGTTCAATATTCTATCCAATGTATCCTCTCCACCAATAACCTCGGTTCCAACATTAAGCTACGTAAGTAACTCTCCAATCATCTATCAATAGTCAATACCACAGTTTGTGAATCATCTCAAACTCCTCAGTCATTGCTTGTTTGGACTCAAACATCTTGGATTGTATCTGGTTAAGATCAAGTAATTGATATGGAAACAAACAATCAAGACATCTTGTAACGGGCCACAAAGCCCATGCTAGCCCAAGCTTATGGATATCTTAACAATTTTTCAGTTTCTTTTTATCTTTTAGTTTGTTTAATTTGATCAGTTATCTTTTGATTTGTTTGAATTTTTTAATAAGTTGATAGAATTCTAGATGGAAAGAGGTCTTAGGAGATTTGGGTCTATCTTTTCTTTGGCACATGGGAACTTTGAATTTTTGTCACGAGATTTCCTCTCCAAACGAGTCTCAAAACCTAGAGATAGTGAGATCCTCTCTTCAATGAGCGTCTAATTCCTCACTTTTCACCGATAAATAACACCATAACGAGATCCATGATTTGGGACCCTAACATTCTTGTATTCTTGTTCTTGATGTAAATAACGTGCTCAGAAGGACATATAGTGAATTATTTCTCTTGCATATACTTTTAACCATTCAGCTTTTTCATGCTCTTCACACTTGCTTCAACCTGTAGAGAGCTTTTTTTAGCTTGGGAATCTTGTCTTCTTGTCCATTGACTTTGTGACCCAGTGGTTGCTGAATATAGACTTCGTCTTTGAGGATTTCATTTGAAAAGGCGAATTTTACATCTATTTGATGTATTCTCCATATTTTTGAGCCGCGAAAGAAAAAAATATTAGTATAATAGTTCTAATCGAGCAATGGGAGCAAATACATCATGAGTGTCATTTGCTATGACATCTCCATGGAATGACAATCAATGAATGCCCATCTCTTACTCTTACCCAGAGTCCCTATTTCCTCTATGTTCAAACCCTATTTTCTGAAAAAAATTTGGAAATAATTCGACTAGCTCTGCTGGCTATCATAACACAAAGAGTGGGGTATATGCTGGTGCCCACGCAATTTATTTTCTGAGGATGGTTGATTACTGCAAGTGGGAGTTCGAACATCCCACAATGTACCATGTTTTCCATGTACTCCTCAATCGCCTCATGTTTTTTGTCAATAGAGGGTGTTACTCGGTAGGTCCTTCATCCTCCGCCAAATAGTGATGCGTAATGATTTATCAGGATATTAATTCTTTTGGTAGTAATTGTGTCCGCATTAGAAACACAAGCCCTTTTCTTTCCTGTTGAGGTATTCTTAGTAGGAATGTAATGATGCTCCCGTGGATTCTGGATTGCACTCAAGCCCCTAATCTGGTTGCTTCCTCTGCCACCACCATTGCTGACCACCAGCAACCCATGGATGCTCCCAGGCGAAATATTAAGTCATCCGAGCTCTTGAATTTCCCTTTTTTTTTTCCATGAGCCGCGCACACTAATTGACTTGGCTTAATTATTTAATTTCCTTGGGGGTCCAACTTAGACTATCCCAAGCAATACCTGTTAATTATACACTCCCCCTGTTTCACCCCCATAAATCTCACAAAGGGAAAATTCCATGGCCCTAGTGATGTTATGGGACCACCATGGGTTTTCATCTCACCCTTATTGTTAACCCATAATCCAATCCACTTAGAAAATATCTTAGCATTTGTTCCTATAGTAATCTTTCAATGTTCTACATTAAAATTTGAATTGCTCCACATACTTCTCTACCACTCATCGGCCTTGCCCAAGTGATGTCAACAATTCATACTGGTTTGAGGCTTTTCTTCTACTGCAGTGTCTAATAAGTTCCTGGGTGAATCTTTCCCAGGTAATTTGTGGAATTCTTTTTGTTAATCCAATGTCTCCTTTGTCGCCCCTCATCATACATATTACCTCTTTTGGAATTTTATTAACTGCTGGGTACCTTGGATTTAAAAATACCATTCAGCTTTTGATAACCACCAGGATCAGCTCCATTAAAACTTGGGAGCCCCCGCATCCTCAGACTTGTTTCATCTCATGCCCTCCTTGCTAATGCTCTCTGCTGAGTGAATCATCTCTTCGGGTATGTAATTGTTGGGTTCATCTTCCGCTTCCAGGTGGAAATCCCTCCTCCATCAATTTCTGAAATTTACAGGCATCAATGATTTCATCTCCGGGAAGGATGCCAAAGATTGGTGCATGGACTCTGCCTTCCAGGTTATTTAGTTGATCTTGAGTATTTGTATCCTTTTCCTCTCTACCTAATACTGACTTCTCTCTAACTTATGTTTTTGCTTCATCCCTTGTGGTTGACATGTTTTCTCCCATCTCGTTTGCAGCAGGTCAGAGAAATTGTTACGATCTCAATCCATGCTGTACAAATGAAAGCAATAACAAAACTAATCTAAAGAAATAAAACTCAGCAATATGATTTCATTAGATAAAACAGTAAGATTGTTTACAAGATAATAATCCTTCAGCAGTAATATGACCCTCCTTCCAATAGAATAATCATCTCTCTCCCTAGCAGTGGTAGCCCTACTCTGAGATATTGTTGTTTACAAATAGCTAACTTCCCCCTTATTATTCCCTCCCCATTACACTTGCACAACCTCACGCTTTCTCCCATTTCTATATTCTCATAGTATGTAATTTTTTAGAACTAGGAGGCTTTTTCACTATTTGAGGTATTTTGTATGTCATATTCTTGGCCCAACAGTCCAACCCACTAGCACTCCCTATACCCAAGTCTGTAACAAGTGTTTTTTTACCTTGACCTTCTAAGTGGGTGATAAGGAATTAACTCCAAGTAGATCTTCATCTGAATATTCAATTTCACAGTATCAAAAACTTTATATCAGCATTTGCAGGAGATGATTGTTTGAATTGATTTATCAATGCATGCTGTTTATTTATTTTACATTTGGTGATGTAGCTTTTCCCGAATTGTCCTGCTGGCAATCATGAACTTTTATAGCATATTCTTGTCTGAACTTTGAACCGGATAATGTATCCACCTTTTGTTGTGATGTGAGAGTGCAACCAGAATGTGTTAGGAACTTAAGTAGATTGAGCCTAGATAGTTTAGAGAGTTTTGTGGCTCAAATGAATTGGGCCTAGAAGTTACTTGAGGAGAGGGAAAAGGAAATTAAATAAGACTAGAGTTGGTTTGAGGGGTATTCATTTTTGTTTCCTTGATTTTGCTAGCTTGCGCTAGGGCAGGGAGAGAGGAGTGCCTTCTTGTAAAGGATTTAATCCTTGGCTGGGTGTTTCACTCATAGTATTGTTGTTCTTGTTGCTTTGTCATATATCAGTTTATATTCTCATTTCTCTCTATTTTGTGTTGTGGTCGTGTTAGCATGTCTATGTTCTTTCAGATTTTTTTGTCTCCATGGAAATTTTCCTTTTCTCTTAATAACTTTGTGAACCGGTAGATAACTGTAGCTTCTGTTGTTGGGTGTCTAAAATACATATAATTGGAGAAATATATTTCTGCTATTTCTTTACTTGTGCTTTATCTTTTACTTTCTTCAGAATTGCCTACTATCTTAGTTTGTGAATGGTGGCGTATAGTCGTAGCTTTGGTTTTTGTGTTTCTAAAATGCTTATGTTTAGAAATTATATGCAACTTATATCAATGCTCTTGCTATTTGCAAATATGAAACTGTGGAAACTGTAGGTCAACTGATTATGGTCATGCATGATGGTGTAGCTTTATACTGGTGATATGGAAGCTTTGTTAGCTAGAGCAAAAAAATTGGATTGGATCATATTTCGAATTTTATGAAAATCTTATTTCTCGTGGAGTGTAATCCGGTTTGGGGAAAAAAACCACTTCAAATCAATGGAGCTATTTTCGGCATTTCAATGTAGATGGATCAAGGGACTTCACTACATGCACTTTATTAGAGTTTTATATCATGTGATCACTTTTGGATTTAAATGATTTATATTATGTGATAATCATTTACAGATAGTAACCAATAACTTTTTATTATGATGCAGCACATGAAATGGAATATGGCTTTGGAGCTCATGAATACCCAACTAGTGGAGTGTTTGAAGTCGAACCTAGAGGTTGCCCTGGTTTTGTTTTTAGGCGTTCAATCCTTGTGGGCAGCACTGACATGTCTCGTTCAGAATTTCGGTCATTTATGGAGGATCTTTCCAACAGATATCATGGGGACACATACCATTTGATTTCCAAAAATTGCAACCATTTTACTGATGAAGTCTGTTTGCGTCTGACGGGAAGCCCCATACCCGGATGGGTGAATAGATTGGCTCGAATTGGTAAGGAATATCTTTTATTGAATTTTTTTGCACCAGTATCTGGAGCCAAATTTTTTGGTATGATGCCATGGAACAATTGGGCTATTAATCCTGCCAAGGAACCATCTTCCAAATGTGAAATTGTATGAGCTTTTCCCCTTGAAGTTTACGTTTTTCTCGAAAATAAATATCACCTTCAAACTGAGTGTTAGGGCTGAGCAGAAATCAGACCAAACCAAACCAAACCAAACAGCTAAGTTTGGATTGGTTTTTTAATTAACAATAGGAAAAACTTGGTTTGGCTCGAAGTTTTGATAAAAAAAATTAAATCGAACCAAACCAAACCAGCTATAAATATATTGTACTTTTAAGTATATTATGTATATGTATAGATTATTTGATTTTTAGTTAATGTTATATCATTAATATTATGAAAAATTGATAATAGATGTTACTTTTATAAATTTTAAGCTTTCCGATTATTTAGACTGAAATTGAATGGGACATAGAAGATAAATATTTTTCCTTTTTTTTAAGTGTGATACGGTGAAGTTTAGTTTTTTTTTTTTTTTTAAGCTGAACTACTATTTTGAGAATTTATATATTTTGATTCGAAATTCGGAATGTCGTTATCATACATTATAATGTTAAAATTTTAATATCTATTTGAATATTGATATTTATCTATTTATTATAGCTAGTTTAAAAAATTTAAATCTTGTTTAAATATAGTCAAAAAAGTTATTTGAACAGAAATAAAATCGATCATTTAAACCAAACCGAAACCTAGGTTTGGTTTTTATTTATTAATGGTTTGGTTTGCAATTTTGCGAAATCGGTATTATTGGTTTGATTTGAGTTTTTATCGTAAACCGAACCAATCCGGTTTTGCTAACCCCTACTGAGTGGAGTCGACTCAAGTATAGTTTTTCTTGGAAGATATTATTTTCAATCAATGAGAAATAGTGAAAAAAAACGCAAGGATGAGAGAAGCTAATCTTTTTCCATTTTAAAGTTAAAGGTTGCTGAATTCGAAGTCAAGAAAGTTAATTGGTTAAGAAAGAAATGCAAAGAAGTATGTGCCTTGCAAATTTATAAACATTTCAATGCACTTGTCAGTAAATTCTTGAGGAGAGTGGGTATTAATTTCTGTCTCACGTAATTCATTTCTAATTTCAGGAGCTTTCTGTAATTGTCTGTTGCCGGAGAGTATTCAGGCTACATCAGTCAGACATCTCCCTGATCATCAAATGTATTCAGGTAATTTTTTTTGGATTAATTTTGTGTGTTATGTTTAACTTAAAATTTTGTTATGTGGGAGAAAAATATCTTGGAGTTCACTTTAATTTCGTCTCAATTGTCAAAGTTCCATAGTATCTATGCAATTTGTCAACCTTTCTCATCAAATGATTGAATCCACACAAGCTTGAAACTGTTCGATTGGTCAAGTTTTTATCTTCTGTTTCGTCATTTGACACCTTTCAACACCATGTTTCCCCATCAAATTACAAAACCTTATGATCAACAACATTTGCAACTTATATCTTTCGAATAAAACCTTTTATTTTCCTAAAGCAGAAGATGGAATGGATTCTGGTGGATCATCTGAAGCAGGAGAAAGTGAAGAAGACAATATAGACCATCACCTGCTTACGACTCCCAACAGCGATGTGGCATTTTTTAAGGACAAACCAGTAAGGCTAGCCAAAGATATTCTATGACTTTTTCCTTATTGTCCATCCGAAGTGGTGGCTATATATGTAATAATAGAAGCAGGAGGAAGATCACTACAAAAAATCTTAGTACCTAAGATTTTCGATCCTATTGGGTTTCATAGCTGAAATCTCCTAGGCCTAGCCCTCTCGTTCCAAACTGACCATTAAGCAATGATAGGGGGTCCTCTCTTACTTAATACAGAATTCCGTCTATTCTTCGATTATCGTCTTGTTCATGATGCTTGTACAAGTAATGTGTAAATCTCAAATTTCTTTAACGAACAATTTTCCATTACATTGAGTGCTGCAGTGTTCAATTCTTGGTGTTTTGATGAAGAACATGTTGGACCTTGTGTGTATCATTCTTTTTAGATGTATTATTTGTAAAACTTATGTTTTGGCAGCAACGTGCTATCGTTTTACCCTTATATCCCCACATAGAATGTGCCTAAAATAAATATATGGGAAGAATACAGGGGGATAACTAATATATATGGATATTATTTACATTTTTAAAAAAGGGTTCATAATATCTCACTTCCTTTTAAAAAAATTTACAAATTGATAATATTATCCTTACATGTTTCTTTTACGTTTTAAAACACCGTTTATCCTTTTAAAATTGCGTACTTTCCTATTTTATTCCATCTCAACCAAAAATCCATGAACTATAAAGTACTACTCTATTGAAAGGTAAATTTCATTAAGACAGTTTTTTAGTGTAAGAGTTATCATTTTTGAGTCTAAATACAAGAATATTTGAAAAAAAACTACTTAGATGATTTCAATGAAGATCGTTTTTCTAGTGTGAGATCTATCACTTCTTAATCAAAATGTAATTTAAATAACCAAAGTGTGTAGGAGAAAAGATCTGAAAATCATTTTCAAGATTGAGAGATATTGTCAACGCCGAGTACAAACCGCTCATATTCTAATCACATGATTGATATTTTTTTAAATACATAATTCGAACATGCATATTAATGATTATGTAATTTTCTCTTGATCAGTGGGTTGTAAGTTTTAAATCTGTGACATATGGAATAAACCTTAATTGCCCAAATCCGAATATTCGTGATTTCTAATGAATTAGTGGTGTTAAGTCTTAGAGGAGTTTAAATGTTGCTAATTTTTTAAATTTAATTGCATCGTTTATGTAATGCCCTAGAATTTAATTACCGTAATCTGAAATGATTTGGGTATAATTACCGTAATTTGGAATTAATCTGAAATGATTTATTAATTAATTACGGTAAATATAGACGGAATGGAGTGGCCGGAAAGACGGAATAATACACGAAATATGTGCGAGGGAGACATGAGTCGCGCACCTGCGCCACGAGATGCGCGAGGCATGCGCGCATAGGACTGAAGCTTCCGCGCACATGCGCGGAGGGTAGGCGCGCACATGCGCGGCATGTCCAGTAGCATGAATGCCGAGACTGTAAGTCTCGCGCATATGCGCGAGGTAGTGCGCGCATATGCGCGAGCACTCCAGTAGGTCTCGCGCATATGCGCGACTTGTGTTCGCGCATATGCGCGAGCAGTCGGGTGTGCGGATAAGACTCTCGGCGCATATGCGCGGAATTGTGCGCGCATATGCGCCAGTCATGCAGAACTAGAGTGTGCCACTTGTTGCTTGTGTGCGAGGTAGGTATATATATATATATATATACATACAATCGATTTCCCTCAGCAAAAATCAGAAAAGGGTCGAGGAAATTGCCAGAAATCCTTACGCCTTTTTGATTTGATCCGTCCGTCAGATTTTAAATCCGACTTCAGTACCGAGTTCCTATCAACGTAGACTACAACTGGACGTAAGTTTTGCTACGTTTAGACATGTTTTGAAATTATGATATTGTCTAAATTGAATAGGAGTTAGATATGATGCTCTTGACATAGTAGACATCGTATATCTGAAGTCAGATTGAAGAACGGACTGTGTATGGAATTGTTATGAATTTCAGAGTTTATTCGATTGTAATTATACTGAATTGATATCAGAATCATGGTATCGTTGATTTTGTGATACTGGAATTAATATCTGATTTATACTATATCACTGGATTTATTGATATTAACCAGATTGAGATCAGAGGAGTTGTTGATTTGTTTGTACTGAGGTTGTATTGCCGAGATTGCGGGATTGTACAGAATTGATATAGAATTTAATATTGATTATGAGTTTCTGTATTATATCTGTGATGTTGGGAGTGACGGGGTTATTGAGATTGGATTATTATACCGTCGAAACATCAGCGAATTGATATTGATCAGACTCAGTACTGATTGTGATTATATCGTGATATTGTCGATATGAATTGGATTGTGTCTTGATTTGATATTGATCAGAACAGGCTTTGAATTGAGCTGTAGATTGACACAGTCTATTCGATATTGTGAATTCAGATTGACATGGACAGACATGAAATGGAGTCTTTGTCAGATCATGAAGACAAAGGTATAAGTCAATGTGGTATTGGGAGATGGACTTGAGTCGGTTTAGACTCGGGTTTTCCTAAATCACATACTTTACTTTATTGCATTGATACTTGCATTGATTGATTGATATACTTGTTTTCTTGAGTTATAGATTACAGGTATTAGAAGAGTAATCTTATGACAGAAGTGCCGTTAGTGGTGGGATCACCACGGGCACATTGCACGATGTCATAAGATGGTGTATTGGCGGATGTGCCAAAGACGGTCACTGGATGTTGGTTATCGATGTGGATAGATTGATAGCTTCTTCTATTACTGTTAGTTGATATTATATCGATGTGGATAGATGTATAGCTTATTCTATTACTGTTGATTGATATTATATCGATGTGGATAGATTCATCGTTCCTTCTATTACTGTTAATCGATGTTATATCGATGTGAATAGAATCGGACTTTGTTCTATTACTGGTAATCGATATCCTATCAATGTGGATAGAATCAAGGCTTGCTCTATTACTGTTAATCGATAATATATCAATGTGGATAGAATCAGGGCTTCGTCTATTACTGTTAATCGATACTGTATCGGTGTGGATAGAACTTGAGTCTTTTATATTACTGTTAATCGATACTATATCGGCGTGGATAGAACTGGAGTCTTTTCTATTACTGTTAGTCGATATATGCATACCAACTTCTGGAATCGGGATCCCTAGACTAGGATTGAGTCTAGTCTGAATTATGTAGCTACGAGTATAGTTGACAGTGGGTCATTGATTATGTTTCAGATTCGTTACATATTTTTGATACCTGATTACATGCTTTATATTTGTTTATATGATTGCATGTTTCATTGATTTATACTGGGAGTTATTCTCACCGGTTTATCCGGCTGTTGTCTTGTCTGTATGTGTACTTGACAACAGGTGGGACAGGTTCAGGGTCGAGGAGATGAGGAGAGATCGAGTTAGAGTGGAGACTTCGGACTTTGATCTGAGATAGGGTTTGAACACTTGACATTAGTTGTTAAAATCTAGTTTGAATAAATGTTTTGTAATACAGGATTTTTATTTTATATACTGAGATGTATATATGTTTTATTTCACTACGTTCCGCAATTTAAAAAAAAAATTTTTAGACCCTGTTTTATAATTGATTAATTAGTCCCAATGATGATTAAGAACTTGATTAGCGTCCGGGTCCCCACAGTTTAGCTTTATTACCGTTTAGATGCAAGATGAATTTTTGTTCAGAAATATGAACAGATTCTACGGAAACTGAATATTTTTCTGTTTGATTTTGTTATCATTATTGTTGTGAATGTGATGTTATTTTTATCCCCTTCAATTCATTTCTTTTTTCGTTCACTACTATTAATTTGTGATCTATATTTCGCTCTCTTTCTCAATTTATTTTATCTTCACGAATTTCTTCTATAAATGGGCAGTCATCGGTCAGGATCCTCAGGATATAAAAACCGAAATGGCTGGGGCATATGATGTTTCACCGAGAAATGAACCTCAACTCTCAGCCGAGACAAATCCACTTCAATCGGTTGCGAGTGACCGAGAACCAGTACCCCTCGAAACTATATATGGCCCTTGGTGAACCAGGCAATGTAATTGATGTAGAGAATCTTCCTAACTTTAAGGTTCTGAATTGAGTATTTCCGGTTCCACCGTAGCCCTCGCTACAAGAAAATAGGCATTCAACAAAACATCAAAGACTACGGTTTTTTATTGAATCCGTTGTTTTTTTCTTTTAACAACGGTTTCATCAAAAACCATTGTCATAGCAAAAAAAAACCCGCTCATAGACAACAGTTTTTTAAAAACCGTTGTCTTTGATGTGTCTATGACAACGATTTTCTAAAATTCGTTGTCTTTTAGCGACAGCTTTAATAAAATCGTCGCAATTTTTAAAAACAACAACCTTCGCTAACTTAAAAATTGCGACTGTTTTATTAAACAACCGTCGCTAATAGCGACGGCTTTAGCATAACCGTTGCTAATAGCGAAGGTTTAATAATAATCGTCGCTACGTAGTGACGGCTTAGTCAAAAACCATCGCTAATTTTTGCGACGGTATAACATAAACCGTCACTAATTAGCGACGGAAACCATATCATAAATCATCGCTAATTAACAGCAGTTTTTCAAATGCTTGGTATAACCCCGATCTCATTCCATCCAAAAGATTTAAACATAATGGTAAATCCTCTTCCACCCCCTCTCTAGCTGACCCAGACTCCACGTCTGGTGATGACTCGAATGATGAAAATTTCTAGTTGGTGATTCGACCAAAGTTTGTTCCTACCGCGACAGATAAAATCTCCAACTCTAATGATGAAATTGTAGTGTTTGAAGGACTGAGCGATCCTGCCGAGGACGAAGAATCCTTTGATACATTCCTTCTCCAACTAAAAAAGCGTAAAGCCTTCAAGAAAGCATCTTCTGAGCTTGAAGAGCCTGATGCTGAGATGTTGCAAAAATTCGATGACAATCACCCAGGACGATCTGATTCTGTCTTCGACCTGACTCTGGAGAATATACAATTGAAGCTAATGATGATGGAGGTGATGTTACTGATGACAGTGATGATAAAGAAAGTGATTCTGATGAAGTTGCTACTGGTGTTGAGTACAATGTTGACGACATTGAGGACAACGTCGATACTGAAGACTATTATTTAATAAGTCATTCTCTACAAAAATTTACTCTGGATTTTCTCTGTTTCTGTGACCTCTTTACGTCAACCTTGGATTGATAGAAGAGAAGAATATCGACGTGGATGCCTATGGGAGGCAAAATTAGACATTGTTTCTCAAAAAACGAGTACTCCTGTCGACAATGAAGACTGTGACACCTTTCTACCGAATCCAATTCTTGAATTCTTGACAAATATCTCATCCAGTGTGGGTAATGAGAGTTCAGAAAAATATAGATGTGTGTTAGTCTGTGACAGAGTGTACAATTTTAATCCCACTGTGATCGATGATTTCTACAATACTCCCACCAAAGATTAAGGACTGTCCTGTGATATCAATGAAATTACTGATGTCCTCATCTTGATTTATTTCCGTAAATTTTTTTATATTGGATTATTCTGTCGCATGTTGTGTTAGGTGTTACAACACCCCACACAATACTTACATATGAAACAACAATTCTTCAATTATACAGTACTGTTATGTTAAACAAAACATTTCAATGCATATTCAAACCCACGATCATTCCATGACTAAAAATCCTCAATAACCAGTGGCACAACCAATTAGAAATTCCTAAATCATTATAAACTTTTAATATTACGCATATAGATTGAAAATGTAGCATGAATTAATCATCAATGCGTCAAGAAACAAAATGCTACTTGCCTTAGATTTGAGTGTAGGTAGTTCAAAGGTAATCCCGGATCACGAAGAACGTCGATGCATGAATAGAAGCTCTATGTAATACTCAGTCGTCCCTACAAAATATTTACGGTATTTATGTCTTTTAATAATCATAACATAATACCAATGATAATTGATTTGGTCGATTTTTTATGGAACATTTCCTTACAATGTTAGATATAATGATGATGATCAAGGGTCTTAATTTATTGGGTTGACTATTGTGTTGGGTTATGGTGAACTCAAAATTTGTTATGGATATATGCAAGTCCTAACGTGTGAGGCAATGATATTTATATGTTGAAATAAAATGTTTGACCTTGAGACAAATTAATGTTGAGATGAGACGTTGATAGAACTTGAGGGTCGTGAATATATAAGTGGAATTCAAGATTGAATGATTGGTGGGTATTTGAAAAATGTCGAAAGTAAGTAAATATAACCTATAAATTGTGAAAATTCGAGGGGTGGGGTGGGGGTGCCTCAACAGCATAAACTCTGGCGCCCCAACTATTAAAGTAAGAGTTCTAAAATTAGAAACTGCCAAAATTGGAGTGCGTTGACTGTTGACTGTTGACTTTGACTTAGTGTTTTTTCAAAAAGTGTGACTTTACATCATTATAATGAGCTGTTTACACTCGTCAATTGGTGGAGATTGATCATCGATCAAGATTATGATGAAACCACGACCATAAATGTTTTGATGGATTAATCTTGGAGTATCATAGTGAAACTCTAACTAGTAGGAATCCTAGTTAGGCAAAACACCTGGTAAGAGCTTTGAGTCTTTGACTTGGAATACCCTAATGGAAATATAAGGGAGATTTTTACATGTTGATTCAGAGTGTCTTAGTCAAACATTATTTAGATAAGATTACATTATCTAGCTAAAACTCTAGATATCCAAGTTGGCCAAAACTACTAGTAAAAATCCTAATAAGATTCTACTAGATCCATGATACCATTAAATATGAGATATCATATCGAATGTTGAAAAAATAACACAACACATTTGGATTGACAATTTGTCTCTTCTCTACAAGGAAGGATTGAGATACTTTATTAAGAACAAGGCATTTCGCCTATCACCATCTCACACCACCATGTCTCCGATGTGACAGGACCGATACATTGTTGTACAGTCATGCTGCTGCCGCCGGCCATCTTCCTCGTCTCAAGCACAAATCTTCTAGACTTTCTAGTGCGAACTGGAATATGAACACAATTATCTATCGTGGACTTGATTTTATAATTGAAAAAAGCAAATTCAAGTTTATTGTTTATAGGGATATATGAGAAAAGTTATCTACGCTTAAAATATAAAATAGTTGGAGGTAAGTAAAGTATTCACTAAAGGTAAAATTGATAAACCCACTATTGTTGTGTTTAAAATCATATGAGTGCCAAAGCACGTTTGGAATGTCAAAACAAATTAAATCTTTTGTTGTGCCTTGGATAAGAGAAAACGATACACCAACAGTGGTATTAGAATTAAGTTTCTCAAAATCGTATGATTATATGTTTTTTGTTTAAATCATGTTGAATATTTATTTCTTCCCCCTTAAGAAAATTTTCATAAATTGTGATGCCCAAGAAAAACGAGTTTTCAAAATTACCAAAAATAGTAATAATTTTTTCTATATGTTGCTCGAAACCATTTCGGACAGCGCATGGATAGAAACTGTGAGTAAGAGCTCATGGGTTACAATGAGGGAAGCTTTGGATCGGTCCAAGAAAGCCCAAAAGGGGTAATCACCATGGCGTCCTTACAGTTTGACTGACTAAAAATAATTTTCGTGAAAGAGTTCTAAAATTGAAAACAACAAAAAATTGAGTCAATGGAAAGTTCACGTTGACTAAGTAATTTTTCGAAAAATTTCATTTTGTAAAGTTATAACGAGCTCTTTAATCTCGTTACATCGATGATATCTGATCGTCGTTTGAGATTATGATGAAGCCACAATAATGGATCCTTTGATAAATTAGACTTTATGTCACCACTAGACTATTAAAATTTTTAAACTTCACAATTCACTCAAATATTGTATTAATTCCCTAATTGGAAGTGGGTTCTCAACCATTTCTCTGTCCAAACTCTCCATATCTTCATATATCAACACAAACCAATACTTATACTTCTATAATAATTTCAGTAAATTTATTTTGGACACCTCTTTTTTTTTAAAGGCAAATAAAAATACGTCGGCATTCTATATAGTGATCCACAAGTTGATCACTATAAATGAACCTAAAATTCTGGCAGATGATCTTCAAATTGAACCCAAGCTAAAGCTAACTCCTCCAACTGCAATTCTCCTTCTATTCCCCTTTACTTCTTTTTAAAAATAATTTCTACACCACTTGCATCCAAACTTCAATTTCTTGGACCTTGGACAACATTTGCTATTAAGTGGCCTTCCAAATTGGAAGTCTGTCCACTGTTAACTCCTCTTCACTACATTTAGTCATCAATTTCCTCGACTATAGGATGAATCATTGGCCTAAAAGGCACAATGGTAGTTAATTTTGTTAGATTGGATGCCCAACGAAACTTGTGGCTTGTGCTTTATTGGCTCATGTGTAAAGACAATCTTTAATTTAATAATATTTTATGGTTTATCCAATTATGACATTTATTTTATATGTATACTCATGTAAGCTGAATAGATAAAGTCATTCAATATACTATAATTAATACCACGAGGTCTATCTTAAAACATAGATAATGAAATTAATTAATAGGTGTACAATATAGTCTAAATTTAGTCAATTCAGCCACCTAAAATAAGGATAAAGGTAAGTTGAGTGCGAGACTAGCATATGTGATGTTAACACCACATTTCATAGGTATGACATAAAGATGTCCAATCATACAGATAGGTGATTATACAATGATGGCTAAACAATCATTATTTGAAATTTTCAAGTGGTTATCACTTATCAAATGGATAAGTATGTGGTTATAGTTCTACACCATTAGTAATTTGACATGGGATAACATAAAGGTTTTGTATATTAGTGTTGCACTTTAACTTGTTTACCAACTTAGAAAAGGTTATCAGGTGGCGAGGTTGGATGTAATTTTAACATACATAGGAGCCGATGTATTGTAGTTGGAGATTCACAGTTCACATATTGTTGTGGATATCCTTTGATATCTGATGAGTTAATAGTGTAATGAATCTCTAGCCAGAGTATGAGTTGTGCTTTAATGAATTTTTTTCTTAGTTGCACACACGATGCCACAATGATAACTCAAAGATACATCACGACGTCGTCAATCTGAAACGTCCGATATTCGTTTTCTTAAAAAGCACTAGAAATTTTTTTTAAACCTCATATAGCATTCGACCCGAACCATAAAATATTTTTGACTTCATTTTTAAATAACTCAACCAACTATAATTGCAAAACCAAAGAAAATAACATAAAATCATCCAACTTTTTCTAAACCTAAAAATAATATTTGAAAAGTATAGATCATGCTATAACCTCTCAAAAACCACTCATAAATAAATAAAAGTCATAAAAATATCTTAACATAATTTAAAATCATAAATCATAACTAGTGCGGAAAACTAGCATAGGTCCTCGGGTTATGTGCACCTTCAGTCCAGCAAAGTCAACTATCAAAACCTCCATTAGCATTATTATCATAATCACATGCATCAATCACACCTAATGAGTTTAAAGACTCAATCATATTCTTGATAACAAATAATACGTATGAAGCCACAAGCAACAGTGAAAAATACTTATACATAAATTATCATTTTCTTGACATGCATAAACTTCAAACATAAACATTTTCTTAAACATTTTTATATCACTTTCAATATATTCATATACATATTATCATCAACATATATGTATTTTTTTTCTTTTTCGTTGAATTCAGATCGTTAATTGTGACTTTCGTGTTCGTCTACGTGTTGGGCGATTGATCCATCTACATGTAACTACAGTACTGGGCGACGGAGACACCAGCAACACTCTCACCGGTTAACTGGGCTTTGGCCTTACGTATTAACATATCATCATATACATATCCGTATCCAAGGAAACAAGAGCGTACGGGCTCCCACTCGGACCATAACTCTCACGATATTTCAAACATATCATCGTATTAATCACAATTACTTCACTTCCTTCAATGTTTCGTATTCTCATCACTTAATAAAATTAAACATGCATATAACGTTTTTTTTAAAAAAATCAAGCATGCAACATATCTTTTAAATGTTAACATTAAATCATAAAAATCCGTAAACATTTAAAATAAACGTTTTAAACATATAAAAATCATAAAAAGCCATAAATGTTTTAAAATCAACATTTTAACATCATAAACATGTAAAATAAACTTTTTGACATATCAAATCATATATATTTAAAATAAACGTTTTAGCATATTAAATCATACAAACATCCATAAAAATTTAGAACCAACATTTTAATATATTAAATCATAACATTTAAAATAACATTGTGACATATTAAAAATCCATAAGCATTTATAATCATTGAAAATAATCATATTTGAATATAAAACAGCATTCAAGACACTACCATGACGTTTCCAAATTTCTAGGTGTAAAATTATCGTTTTACCCCTAGAAGTAAAATTTCACGTTTTTGAATTTTTCTTAATTTCATTGACTCTAACAAGTCCCAAATAATTATTTAAGTCTACATGAATTTTCTCATATTTTTATTTGGCTTAAATCGATAATTTTAATTTAATCTAAGACGTATTACTGCGTTTTAATCTCAATTTAAACCAAATCTTAATATAAAACTCTCAATTTACAAACTTAGACTTTTAATGATTATTTGAGCTTAAATATAATTTTTCATAATTTTATGAAGCTGAAATCTAGGTGTTTCCATGAATTCTTTAATTAGCGTTTTGTGCGGCGATTAAATCTCGAATAGTTCCAAAACTCATTATTTTGATCCAAAATTTTAAACATAGCATTTTTATTATTTATTCTACCCTTCCACATCATGAGCCACACCTTTGGACCCATAGAATCAATTTTCCTTTGGACCCATGGAATCAATTTTAGCTTTATTATTTTCGTTTTTGACCTTTTATTGAACACGTCGAGCCATCTCCCAATTTACTTGAGCCATGCTCGAGCCACCTCGAGCCAAACCATAGACAACCCACCTAGAGACCCTCCTGACCAAACCCAGCACAAAGAACCAGCCCTGGCCCGCTCAAAAACTTGCTAGATAGAAGACCTGTTTGCATGTGTGCGTGCGTGTAGGGTGTCCTTCCCTACACCAAGACTCCTAGCCAACTAGGACACCTCCAGCCCTTAACCACCAGACCTCTCATGACCCTAACCATCTCTGGACCACGCCCAGACCCAGCCCAGACCAGACCAATGCCTAGAACCCAGCAGCGAAGCTCCTGACTTCAGCAGCACAACCTGCGCAACTTCCTTGCTCACTCACGGCTTCCATCTCCTCTCGAGCCAGCAGCCACCCAAGCTGCACCAGCCCCTGTCCAGCCATTCTAGGACCCTAATGACTGGTCCTTGCCCAACCCAACACCACCAAGCCGAGCCATCACTCCCTGCCCATCTGTTGAACCCTGCGCTCCTTCCCCTTGAAACTCACGGGTTGGAGTCCTAGCTTGCTAGGACTCCTTCCCAGCCCTGGTGTTCGAGTCCTAGCGTGGCAAGGACTCTTCCTTTGACCCAAGAACGACCCTAGCTTAGCCCTGGTCCAGCCAAACCGAGCCATGCATCACCTTTCCCATTAACCGAGCCCCCAAGACACAATCACATAATTGGGTTCCTAGCTTCTGATATTCATGTTTGCAGCTTGTTGGGGTGATTTGGGACTCTCTAAAACATGTAAAAACATCCCCTAACCTTATCCTAATCATGGCAGCCCCTTTAGAACATGAACATGATTTTGGGTAAAATACAAGCTTTAAAATTGACATATGCCACAAAAACGAAATTGCTTCATGATGCACTTGTTTTTCATGCAAAAACTCAATTAAATAAAATACTATGATGTAATAGTTGTTTGAAGGAAAGAATATGACGTGTCTTTACGTTTTAAACGCACGAAAACGAATCGACGATGCGAAGAACGGCGACGTACACCTTGGCCGAATTTTCCCTTGAACTAATTACAAAGCTTTTCCATGCTTTTGGTTGTGTGTGCCATGTATTTGCTTGGGGAGGGATTTTACAGATCTGATGGGGTGTGGGCGTAGGGTTGTATGTGAGTTATGGGGTAATTTTAGGCTTTAAATAGTTAATTACCCCACTAACAAAGCCTTGGACCATTAGGAAAGTTAATTAGGCCTTTTAAGCCCATTAGTGCTTAATTAAAACATTAAAAATAATTTTGTTTAATAAACTTTGTGAATGTATTAGTCAGATTGCCAAAACGTTCGTATTTTTGTTGAAAAACCAACACCAATAAAATTTACGCCCCGACATATAAAATCACCTCAAAACTCTTTATTTTAAAAAATAATAAAAAGCATCACCCATAATTTAAATAATTAAAAACAATTATTCAATAAAAACATTTTCTATTTTTCAGCCATCGGTCTCCGTTCCTCGATCGCAACTCGAATAACCTTTTAAAAATATATTTTAATGCAACCAAGTACAAAAATATATTTTAAACATGTAAATATGTACAACATAATTAATCCATGCAATTAAAACATTTAATTAAAATACAAAAGCATTTAATAGTTTGCATACATGTGGTTTACGTGGACCTTTAAATTTTCGGGGCGTTACAATCTTCCCCCTTAAACTGAATTTCGTCCTCAAAATTCGTTTATCCTTAATAATCAAAAGTTTAGACTTAGTTCTAGTATCCCTGTCAGGGCCCGTGCACTAATTAATATTTAATTACCAAACAACAATGATTAAATGGTGTAAACAGCGAAAACGAGTTTAAAACGTTCATTAGGGCCTACAGAAATTTCGGCATGACCTCCCCGTAAGTAGGACATCCCAAAAATTTCTCAACACAACAACAACAATATACGCTCGAAAATAACTTCAAGTTCACAACCAACCAAACAAATATCCTACAGCCGCACTGGCCAGGACTAGACACAACAAACCACATAAAGACATCACCATACAGCTACACAGGGCATCTCCCTGGCAAATGTATCAAACCAGTATAATATATAAATATCTGGGAACTCTGACACAAACCGACTGACTACTGGGTTCCACTCGCTGACGCTCCACCAGACGCGTCAAAACCCCTGGAGTGACCTGCTATGGCATCAAAAACAACCACAACATCAAAAGAAAACAGGGGTCGGACCCCAGTACGACAAACCAGTAAAATCATGACGTAAATAAAAGACATGTAATAATATCAAGTAAATGCAATGCTATGCGATGCATGAATGGTAACAACGGAATAATGGATACCAAATGGAGTCCAAACGAATAGCATCATCAACAGTAACAGTGGCCACCCGTGCCAGGAATGCAGCATCAATCGCCGCTCGTCCATGCACGTAGCATCGGGAATGCGAGTAGCTAAGTCGCTCGTCCCTAGCTATCATCTGGGAATGTGGCTAATCCTAATCCACTCGTCCCTCTGATGACTCAATATATCTCAACAGAATCAACATAAATAGCCGTCAAAGGAGTCAAGGCTCAATATGTAATGCCAATACAATTTATGCATGAATGCAACAATATAAACATTCAATGCACATCATAGCAAACAACATTCACCGAATATTCGTACACGCCAATATAACCGTCATAATGATATAGGTTTGAGCGTACCTCAACTATAGCTTACAATACCACGGTAAATCTTAAAGGCTATCGAATGAAACTCGTCCAACAACCAAACCTACAATATAAATTCGCTACCTATATCAATACAACGCATACCAAACGACCAAACCAAAATAAATCGTCTCGGTTAAAAGTCGAATTCCGGGCAGCCTATTAAACCCATACAAATACCGAAATTTCAAGTTTAATACCTCAATACTCGAGGCTAGAATGCACAACGGTAATTTGCTAAAATAGCTCGCCGGAAATAGTCGCCAGAAACACTGTTCACGCCGGAAACCTAGCTGGAAATCATGTCAAACGAGCTCAATACCTTCCAATCTTTAGCAAGAAAGAAGCTAATATAATGGAGGATGAAAAGTGATAACCTACTGCACAAAATTTTTGGCCGCTGGGACGCTGCACGATCGCTGCAGAAGACAAAGAAAAGGCGACGGGGTGCAAAGCAGAGGAGAAGATTCTGGATTGAGCGCTCACGTTCTGATATAGGAGAAATGGGTTGGGTTCACTTAATAAATGAAATGGGAAATGGGCTGGGCTTACTTAAGGTATTGGGCCTCACATTCTCCCCAACTAATAAAAGATTTCGACCTCGAAATCTAACAAACACAACACTGATAACAACAACATTACATCTGATAATACATAGGAAATTCAGAATACATCACGAAATTCTGTACATTCTCAAACAAATGAGGCCATTCTTGTCGCATCTTTGCCTCTAATTCTCATGTAGATTCTTCTCTTCCATGCCTACTCCATTGTACCAGAACCAATGGAATCGTCTTGCTTCTGAGCTGTCTTTCTTTGCGGTCCAAATTCTGCACTGGATGTTCAACATAGCTAAGGGAACTGTCTAACTCCACATCCTCGACATTCAAGATATGAGACGGATCTGGCTCATACTTCCGCAACATAGATACATGAAACACATTATGTATCAAAGACAAACTCTGCGGCAAATCCAAACGATAAGCCAATGTGTCAATCCTCTCAATAATCATATACAGACCAATATAACGCGGAGCTAACTTCCCTTTATGTCCAAATCTCATAGTACCCCGGAATGGTGATACTTTCAAGAAAACATAATCGCCCACTTGGAATTCTAAAGGTCTACGCCTTTGATTAGCATAACTGGCTTGACGATCCTGGGCTGCTTTCATCCTTTTCCTGATCAATTCAACTTTATCTTTCATTTCTTGAATAAATTCTGGTTTTGACAACTGTCTTTCTCCTACATCTTCCCAACATATCGGCGATCTGCACTTTCTTCCATACAAAGCTTCAAATGGTGCCATACCGATTGTTGCCTGAAAACTATTATTGTAAGAGAATTCAACCAAAGATAGTGATTCTTGCCAACCACCTTTGAAATCCATCACTGCTGCTCGTAACATATCCTCTAGAGTCTGGATGGTTCTTTCTGACTGACCATCTGTCTGCGGGTGATAGGCAGTGCTCATAGCCAACTTTGAACCCAAAGCTGATTGCAAACTTCCCCAAAACTTCGAAGCAAACCTTGGATCACGATCAGATACTATGGTTACTGGCACACCATGCAATCTCACTATATGATCAATGTACAATTTCGCCATTTTCATATAAGTACAAGTACGATCATACGGAATAAAATGAGCTGATTTAGACAATCTATCAACAATCACCCAAATCGCATCACAACCACGATTGGAACGAGGTAGATGTGTCACGAAATCCATAGCAATGTGCTCCCAGTTCCACTGTGGCACTTCAAGACTATGCAACATTCCACCAGGCCTCATTCTCTCGGCTTTAACTTGTTGACACGTTAAGCATTTAGCCACAAAATGAGAAATATCTTTCTTCATACCTTCCCACCAATAATGAGCTCTCAAGGTATGATACATCTTTCGAATTCCTGGGTGAATACTGTGCCGACTACAGTGTGCTTCCTTTAGTATGGCTTCTTTCAGATCAATCAAATTTGGAACCAAAAGTCTACCATTAAAACGCAGACTACCATCTGAGGCAACACTAAACTTTTCTGTCTGACCTGTTCGAGACAATTCTTTCAATCTATGAATATGCGGATCGGTCTTCTGTGCTGCTTTGATTCTGGACAAAATCTGTGGCTCGACTTGAATAGATGACACTATAAAGTAGTTTCCACTGATTTGATAAGTCCATCCTGAAGTTCCCAAGTGCTCGTGAACTTTAGAGATAGTCAAAGATGTCAGCATAGAATTCTGAACTTTCCTGCTGAGAGCATCTGCAACAAGATTCATTCGACTTGGTTGATACTGAATCTCACAATCAAAGTCTTTAAGCAATTCCATCCATCGACGCTGTCTCATGTTCAAGTCAGGCTGTGAGAAAAGATATTTAAGACTCTTGTGATCCGAATAAATCACAAACTTCTCACCGTACAGATAGTGACGCCATAACTTCAATGCAAACACAATGGCAGCCAACTCTAAGTCATGCTGTAGTGACCCGTTCCAGAATCACCTACTAATCAAGAGTTAAGCATGCAATTAACTAAATTAATAACAATCATAGATAATTGCGGAAATGGTCAACAAACGATAGATATACAACCCAAATGAAGTCCAGAATAACTCAGAATAAAAATATGCGGTACAACCATATCGAAACAAACAGTACTGAAGAACTAAACCAACCGGCTACTCAACGTCCTCATCATCCTCCTCCTGAGCCATCCAACCTGAGGCCTGCCCCGTGGGAATGGGGTGTCCAAGATAAACAAAACCGAGGACGTGAGCGATAAGAACGCCCAGTACAAAAGCATGAGTATACAAGCCTATATGAAATGCACATGCTATGATATGATACCAGGGTAGTCAAGAAACGGGAGTCACAAAAGATCTCAATATGCTCAGTCTAGAGGCGCCAAGTGGATAGTGCCGCGCGGTACTCCTCTGGGTCACTGCATCCACTACAAGATCAGACGTGGACCTAAAATGTCCCGGATCACCGAAGCCCTCCGGACCCGTCGGCCACTGTGTACTCTCGGTGTCCATGCGTCCACAAGACAGGGCTGAGCGGCCCCACAAGATATAGCTTATCTCGAAAGAGATACAGCTCAACAATAAAGGCTATCTCGAAAGAGATACGACTCAAGATGAAATGTAACATGCAGCAATAAGCGTGACATAATAGCATGCATCATATGACATATATCAATGCAGCAAATAATCATGCAACACATATAAGAATGTATACTCGACCAGGATATCTCGGATAGTACTTTCGTACCTCTAGTAAAGCAATCCTAGTCCACAGGAAATCCTATCAATCGGGTCTAGTCCGTCGTCAGCCCTGACAATATTGAGCTCCCTGACTGACCTTCTCGGACCGTCGGCTATGCCCGGCTGCTCTGTCCCGGGCTGCTCTTCCCTTCCCGGGCTGATCTTCCCTTCCCGGGCTGCTCTTCCCTTTCTGGCTGCTCTTCCCTTCCCGGGCTGATCTTCCCTTCCTGGCTGCTCTTCCCTTCCCGGTCTGATCTTCCCTTCCCGGGCTGCTCTTCCTTTTCTGGGCTGCTCTAGAGAGCTAAAACTTGCATTTAAACACACAGTACTCCCTCCACAATGAGAAATCCCATGGCCTATTTATAGACCTCAGTCTGCATGAACGTGTCAACCAAATCCCATGCATCCGGACATCTGTCGCTAGGCAGCATGCACAAAGACACCTCACCTTACATGCATGAACGTGTCAACCAAATCCCATGCATCCGGACATCTGTCGCTAGGCAGCATGCACAAAGACACCTCACCTTACATGCATGAACGTGTCCAACAATTACCATGCACTTGACACCTGTCCGGCAGGCGTGTCAACCAAATACTATTCCCGGGCTGATCTTCCCTTCCCGGGCTGATTTTCCCTTCCCGGGCTGTTCTTCCCTTCCCGGGCTGATCTTCCCTTCCCGGGCTGCTCTTCCCTTTCTGGCTACACCTCGGCTTACTCACACGAACTCTAAAGCCAAATTACACATGATTTACTTAATTAAAGATACTTAATCATGTTTATTTAAATAAATAGGATTCGGGCTACTACATTCTCCCCCACTTAAAAAGATTTCGTCCTCGAAATCAGGCTAGAAGAAGAACGAAACGAAATCACAGCATCGAAAAACAGCTAAAATACTGTTGAATACAACCGATGTTTGGTTTACAATGGAAAAACACACATACATCTATAGTACAACTACAGTACAACTCAAAAGAGCTCTGGATGCTCTGAACGCATACGGCTCTCTAACTCCCAAGTGGCTTCTTCAGTGCCTCTGCGCTGCCACTGAATTAAGACAAGAGGAATGATCTTATTCCGCAACACCTTGCCTTTGCGATCGAGAATCCGAACTGGTCGTTCCACGTAAGACAAATCCGAATCAAGTTGAACTTTAGAGGGATGTAAGATGTGAGACTCATCTGCTACATATCGTCTCAACAAAGATACGTGGAACACATCATGAATACTTGATAGGTACGGCGGCAATGCAAGTCTGTAAGCCAAATCTCCCACGCTTTCCAATATTTCAAATGGACCAATAAATCTCGGAGACAGCTTACCCTTGAGACCAAATCTCAAAATCCTGCGAAAAGGCGAAACTCGGAGAAACACTTTCTCACCTGGCTGAAATTGAAGAGGTCGACGCTTGATGTTCGCATAACTAGCCTGTCGATCCTGAGCAGTCTTAATCCGCTTCTTGATTACTGCAACCTTATCAATAGCCTGCTGGACTAACTCTGGTCCCTCAACATGTCGTTCCCCAACTTCGTCCCAGAATAATGGAGTACGACAACGTCGCCCATACAACGCCTCAAATGGTGCCATACCAATACTACGATGATAGCTGTTGTTGTACGCGAACTCCATCAAAGGCAAATGATCCTGCCAAGCGGTTCCGAAATCCATAACACAAGCTCGCAACATATCCTCAAGTGTACGGATAGTCCTCTCTGACTGACCGTCGGTCTCTGGATGATAAGCCGTACTCAAACTTAGTGAAGTACCCAATGCTGACTGGAAACTACCCCAAAATCGTGAGGTAAAACGAGGATCTCTGTCACTAACAATACTGACTGGCACTCCATGCAAACGTAAAATCTCTTGAATATACAATCGAGCCATACGATCGAAAGTGAAATCACGGTTATATGGTAGAAAATGAGCAGACTTGGTGAGTCGATCCACCACTACCCAAATAGCATCACTATTCCTCGAAGACAATGGCAAGTGAGTAATAAAGTCCATCGTGATATGCTCCCACTTCCACTCAGGAATAGGTAAATTCAACAATAATCCTCCAGGTCGACGGTGCTCTGCCTTAACCTGCTGACAAACTAGACACTTGGAGACAAACTGATAAATGCTGCGCTTCATCCCTTTCCACCAAAATCGTATCCTCAAATCTTTATACATCTTATTGCTTCCCGGATGAACACTCAACTTGCTTCGATGAGCCTGAGACAAGATCTCTTCCCTCAAAGTATCATCCTCTGGTACTACAACCCGATTAGACAAACACAGAAGACCATTAGTCTGATAATGGAAATTGCTATCTCCACCAACCAACCGAGCTAATCTCTGAGTCTTGAGATCAGACATCTGAGCATCTCGAATCCGAGTGAACAAAGTTGGCTCAGATAAAATGGTAGCAACACGAATGCTCTCCATACCTTTCCGATGTTTGAACTTAAACCCCAACGAACAACAATCCTGGACAGCACTAGATATAGCATTGGTCTGAAGTGCAGAGGCTCTCACCTTGCGACTAAGAGCATCGGCTGTGAGATTCACAGAACCTGGATGGTACTTGATCACACAGTCATAATCCTTAAGTAGATCCATCCAACGACGTTGTCTCATGTTCAACTCAGCCTGAGTGAACAGATACTTAAGACTCTTATGGTCAGTAAAGATTTCAAACTGAACACCGTACAAATAATGACGCCAGATCTTTAGCGCAAACACAATAGCAGCTAATTCTAGATCATGAATAGGATACTTCTCCTCGTGAGATTTTAACTGTCTGGAAGCATAAGCGATCACATGACCATTCTGCGTCAACACACACACTAAGCCTTGAAAGGAGGCATCGGTGTAAACATGGAAACCATTAGATCCTAACGGTAACGCCAAAACAGGTGCAGAAGTCAGAAGTCGACGAAGCTCTCTGAAACTATCTTCGCACTCAGATGACCACTCAAATGGAACATCCTTCCGAGTAAGCTGCGTCAATGGTCTAGCTACCTGAGAGAAATTCACGATGAAGCGACGATAATACCCTGCCAGACCTAGAAAACTACGGATTTCGGCCACTGTCGTCGGACGTGACCAATTCAGCACTGCCTCAATCTTGCTAGGATCCACAGAAACTCCTTCCTTGGAAATCACATGACCAAGGAATACTACACGATTAATCCAGAACTCGCACTTACTCAGCTTAGCATACAATTGCTTCTCGCGAAGAATCTGCAACACCATCCTCAAGTGATGAGTATGCTCTTCCACACTGTGAGAATAAATCAAGATATTGTCGATGAAAACCACAACAAACTGATCTAGAAAATCCCGAAAGACTCGGTTCATCAGATCCATGAACACCGCTGGCGCATTTGTCAATCCGAATGGCATAACTAGAAACTCGTAATGCCCATATCGAGTACGAAATGCAGTCTTGGAAATATCATCATCTCTGACTCTCATCTGATGATAACCCGATCGCAAGTCAATCTTGGAGTAAAAAGAGGTACCCTGAAGCTGATCGAACAAGTCATCAATACGAGGTAATGGATACTTGTTTTTGATCGTCACACGATTCAGCTGGCGATAATCAATACACAATCGCATCGATCCATCCTTTTTCTTGACAAACAAGACTGGAGCTCCCCAAGGTGAAACACTCGGACGAATATAACCTTTATCAAGAAGATCCTGCAATTGCTGCTTCAATTCCCTCATCTCTGACGGAGCAAGACGATAGGGGGCACGAGAAATCGGTGTAGTCCCTGGCATTAACTCGATGCCAAATTCCACCTCTCTAATCGGAGGAAAACCAGGAATCTCATCTGGGAAAACATCAGGAAACTCACAAACCACTGGAATATCATCTGTACCAACACTACTTGTGGATGAATCAATCGCATAGATGAGGTAGCCTTCCCCGCCCGACTCTAAAGCACGACAGGCTTTCAGAGCAGATACCACTGGCATCGGAGGTCGCGCTCCCTCACCATAGAAAAACCAACTAGAGCTCTCAGTCGTACGAAACTGAACAAGCTTCTGGTAACAATCCACAGTAGCTCGGTAGGTAGTCAACAGGTCTATACCCAGAATACAATCAAAATCTTCCATCTCTAGGATCATAAGATTCGCAGTCAACTCGTTACCCTCAAAATCTAAAGGACAACCCATTACTAGACGCTTTGCTAACACCGAATGACCCATCGGAGTAAAAACGGAAAGAATGACGTCTAGAGAAACATACGGTAACTTATGACGCTTAACAAATCGTGCAGAAATGAATGAATGTGATGCTCCGGTATCAATAAGAACAAAAGCAGGAATACCGCATAAACAAAAAGTACCTGCTATGACTCTCCCTGTCTCATCTGCAGCCTGATCCTGGTTCAGCGCAAATACCTGACCTTGGGCACGAGGTCGAAGGTTTGAACTACCCATTGCCTGACCCTGCATCCTCTGCTGAACAGTCGTCTGAGATCCGGAACCAGATCCTGCTCCACCTCGCAACTGAGGACAATTCTTCTTAAGATGACCCATCTCTCCGCACTGAAAACAAGCTCCCGCGGCTGATCGGCACTGCTCCGATGGATGGTTCTTCCCACAATGCACACAAGAAACCTTCTTCTTACCAAAGCGAAAAACACCGCTAGACCGAGATCCGGATCCAGAAGAAGAAGAACCTGACTTCTTGAAAGACTGAGATCGAGGGCTCAAAGTATTCGGAGGTTTAGAGGAAAGAATAGACCTACCACGCTGGAGACTGATCTCTGCCTGACAACACCGGTTCACTAACCCATCATAAGAAGTAGGATTATCGCAGACAGTGACTCGATCAAAGATCTCCTGGTTAAGACCCTGAAGGAAATGGTCATACTTGGCCTCAGAACTGCCACTAATATGAGGAGCAAAGGGCAACAACTCGAAGAACTTCTGCTGATATGCATCAACAGACATACTACCCTGCTTAAGATTCAGAAGTTCAATCGTCTTTGACTGGCGAAGGGCTGGAGGAAAATATAGCTGCACGAAAGCTGCACGGAATTCGGCCCAAGTCACCCTACCCTGAACCTGGACTATCGGCGCAGAAGTCGATCGCCACCACTTGCGCGCACGGCCCTCGAGAAGAAAACCAAGGGTCTCCATCTGCTGCTCTTCGGTGCATTGGAATGCACGGAAACAACTCTCCATGCGCTCTAACCAATCCTCAGCAACATCGGGAGTCTCGCCACCGACTAAAGGCTTAGGCCCCATCTGAATGAAACGGTGCATCTCAAAACGCCTAGGGCCATCACGACGATGACGATGTTCACGATGACGCCTACGATCGCCCTGGTCACCCCAACGACCTACACTCCCCTGACTACTCTCATCACCAAGGTGGTCAGCCATCGCTACAAGATAGAATGGGGAAAAATGGTAAAATGGTCAACGGAAATCCTAAAACAGAATCTATATCCCAAAATCATATGCATGCTCTGATACCATAAATGTAGTGACCCGTTCCAGAATCACCTACTAATCAAGAGTTAAGCATGCAATTAACTAAATTAATAACAATCATAGATAATTGCGGAAATGGTCAACAAACGATAGATATACAACCCAAATGAAGTCCAGAATAACTCAGAATAAAAATATGCGGTACAACCATATCGAAACAAACAGTACTGAAGAACTAAACCAACCGGCTACTCAACGTCCTCATCATCCTCCTCCTGAGCCATCCAACCTGAGGCCTGCCCCGTGGGAATGGGGTGTCCAAGATAAACAAAACCGAGGACGTGAGCGATAAGAACGCCCAGTACAAAAGCATGAGTATACAAGCCTATATGAAATGCACATGCTATGATATGATACCAGGGTAGTCAAGAAACGGGAGTCACAAAAGATCTCAATATGCTCAGTCTAGAGGCGCCAAGTGGATAGTGCCGCGCGGTACTCCTCTGGGTCACTGCATCCACTACAAGATCAGACGTGGACCTAAAATGTCCCGGATCACCGAAGCCCTCCGGACCCGTCGGCCACTGTGTACTCTCGGTGTCCATGCGTCCACAAGACAGGGCTGAGCGGCCCCACAAGATATAGCTTATCTCGAAAGAGATACAGCTCAACAATAAAGGCTATCTCGAAAGAGATACGACTCAAGATGAAATGTAACATGCAGCAATAAGCGTGACATAATAGCATGCATCATATGACATATATCAATGCAGCAAATAATCATGCAACACATATAAGAATGTATACTCGACCAGGATATCTCGGATAGTACTTTCGTACCTCTAGTAAAGCAATCCTAGTCCACAGGAAATCCTATCAATCGGGTCTAGTCCGTCGTCAGCCCTGACAATATTGAGCTCCCTGACTGACCTTCTCGGACCGTCGGCTATGCCCGGCTGCTCTGTCCCGGGCTGCTCTTCCCTTCCCGGGCTGATCTTCCCTTCCCGGGCTGCTCTTCCCTTTCTGGCTGCTCTTCCCTTCCCGGGCTGATCTTCCCTTCCTGGCTGCTCTTCCCTTCCCGGGCTGATCTTCCCTTCCCGGGCTGCTCTTCCCTTTCTGGGCTGCTCTAGAGAGCTAAAACTTGCATTTAAACACACAGTACCCCCTCCACAATGAGAAATCCCATGGCCTATTTATAGACCTCAGTCTGCATGAACGTGTCAACCAAATCCCATGCATCCGGACATCTGTCGCTAGGCAGCATGCACAAAGACACCTCACCTTACATGCATGAACGTGTCAACCAAATCCCATGCATCCGGACATCTGTCGCTAGGCAGCATGCACAAAGACACCTCACCTTACATGCATGAACGTGTCCAACAATTACCATGCACTTGACACCTGTCCGGCAGGCGTGTCAACCAAATACTATTCCCGGGCTGATCTTCCCTTCCCGGGCTGATCTCCCCTTCCCGGGCTGTTCTTCCCTTCCCGGGCTGCTCTTCCCTTTCTGGCTACACCTCGGCTTACTCACACGAACTCTAAAGCCAAATTACACATGATTTACTTAATTAAAGATACTTAATCATGTTTATTTAAATAAATAGGATTCGGGCTACTACACATGCACTGGATATCGGGTCTCATGCGGCTTCAACTGACGAGAAGCATATGCAATCACTCGCCCATTTTGCATTAGAACACATCCAAGTCCATTTAGAGATGCATCTGAACAAACAACATATCCACCTGAGCCTGATGGCAAAGCTAGCACTGGAGCTGTTGTCAACTTTTCCTTCAAAGTCTGAAAACTCGACTCACATTCATCAGTCCACACAAAACGTCGATCTTTTTGCGTTAATTGAGTCATAGGCCTTGCTATAATAGAAAATCCTTCAATGAAACGCCTATAATATCCTGCCAATCCCAAGAAACTGCGAATATCGGAAATATTCCTCGGTGTTGGCCAATTGATAACAGCTTCCACCTTACTAGGATCCACTGATACTCCTTGAGCTGATATAACATGACCCAGAAATACTACTCTGTCCAGCCAGAATTCACATTTAGAAAATTTTGCATACAATTGCGCTGCTCTGAGTGTCTGGAGGACTAACCTTAAATGTTCTCGATGCTCCTTCCTTGTTTTTCGAATAAATCAGAATGTCATCTATGAAGACAATAACAAATCTGTCTATAAATTCTCGAAAAACACAATTCATCAAATCCATAAAAACCGCAGGAGCATTAGTCAACCCAAAAGGCATAACTAGAAATTCATAATGCCCATAACGCGTTCGAAATGCTGTCATCGGCACATCTTCCTCTCGAACTCGGAGCTGATGGTAGCCAGAACGAAGATCAATCTTTGAATAAACTGACGTACCTTGCAACTGATCAAACAAGTCATCGATACGCGGCAAAGGATATTTATTCTTCACAGTAGCTTTGTTCAATTGCCTATAATCAATGCACATTCTCATCGTTCCGTCTTTCTTCTTGACAAACAATACTGGAGCTCCCCAAGGTGACATGCTTGGTCTAATATAGCCTTTTTCCAGTAAGTCCTGTAATTGCTCTTTGAGTTCTTTCAACTCCGCTGGAGCCAAACGGTATGGTGCTCTCGAAATAGGATTTGTCCCGGACACCAACTCAATGCTAAAATCAATTTCTCTCTGGGATGGAAATCCAGGAATTTCATCGGGAAATACATCAGGGAATTCCTTGACAACAGGAATATTTGAAACTTCCAATCTTTTTCCCTGAGTCGCATCAACTGCATAGATCATGAATCCTTCATTTCCTGTTCTGAACATTTCCATTGCTGACACTAATGGAATACGTGATTCTGAATCACTACCGTAAAAATTCCATTTACTGCCATAATACGGTCTGAATCTGACGACTCCATGGAAACAATCAACGGTAGCTCGATAATTAGACAGAGTATCCATTCCCAGAATACAGTCGAAGTCAGACATATCTAGCTTGATGAGATTAGTTATCATAATATTGTCATCGAATCTAATCACACAATTTAGAATTATCTCATGAGACATCAAACATACACCGGCAGGAGTAGAAACTGACACAGTATCTATCAACGGAGTAGTAGCAATCTCATGCTCATCAACAAATACAACAGATACAAATGAATGAGATGCTCCTGTGTCTATCAATATGCGCGCAGGATGATTAAAAATAAGACAGATACCTGCGATAACTCCGCCCGGTGCGTCTTGAACTTGATCCTGGGTTAAAGCATGAACTCGAGCCTGCTGTGGCCCTGGGAAATGCTGCTGTGCAGAACCTCTAGGCTGAGGATAGCTAGACTGCTGGAAAGACTGAGTAGGAACAAACGGCCTAGTTGCTTGTCCTCTAAAACCCTGACCAAACTGAGGTTGCTGAAATTGTTGTCTTGCTGCATTCGGACATACTCTAGCATAATGTCCAACTTGCCCACAAATATTACAAGATCCCTGAACTCCCGTACACTGAGTACTGAAATGCTTACCACCACAACGATCACAAAATACTCCACCTGGGGACCCAACTGAGCTTCCACGCTGACTGCCGGAACTAGAAGAACTGCTACGAGTCTGTTTCTTGAATTGTTTTCCTTTGGCCTTAAAGCTTTGCTGCTTTGGTTGCTGATAAGGCTGCGAAGGCTGGTACGGCAGTAAAGATGGGTATAGTGGTGCCCCCACTGGCAACGGCACATTGCCTCCGAAACTCTGAGGAAAACCTGGATGAACTGACTGTGGTTCCGCCAAAAGTAGACTCGCCTCCACATTCTTGGCTTTCTCAACGGCATCGGCATAATTAATAGGTGCTCCAGCTACTACCAAAGTGCAAATGGTTCGATTCAATCCTTGCATAAAATGCGATAGCTTGTTCCGATCGCTGCTAGCAACATGAGGAACATAGGCAAGAAGCGCTGAGAATTGAGAGGCATACTCCACAACAGTCATATTTCCCTGAGTCAATCTATTGAACTCAGCTTCCTTGGCCGAATAGTATGAAGGCGGTGAATACTCTCGAGCAAACTGAGCACAAAACACAGCCCAAGTAACTCTTTCACCCGATTCCTTCAAAGCATCCTCAGTAGTTTCCCACCACAACTGAGCTCGGTCCTTTAATTGACAAATGGCCAACTTAAGCTGCAAATCGGGGGTGTACTCCAACATATTGAACAAACGCTTCATACTCTTTAGCCACGCTATAGCTTTCTCGCCATCTTCATTCCCGAAGAATCGAGGAGGACGCATATTCTGAAATCGAGATATCACAAGTTCCATTTCCCCCATTCCTCTCGTCAACTGATCCACTTCCCGATCAACATTAACATTTTGTGCTTCACCCCGAGGACGACGACCTCGTCTTCCCCAGTCAGTCTCGTTCAGTCCTCTAACGTTAGGAGCTTCAGACTCCTGAACAACTTCCTTTCCTTTTCTACTCTTCCGCCCAGGTGCCATCTACAAGACACAGGTATTTAATCCACAAGCAGAAACAAAATAATCGGTTGAGTATAAAAGCATAAACTTAAACTAATACGCTCTAGTCATGCTGATATGATTAATTCAAAACATAAAAGCAAGTAAGAGCAAATAATCAAGCACATGCACAATCATTTTATTTGTGCCTAAACTCGAGTGTCCTAGACTCTAATTCGAGCGTATCCCAGTTACGCTCTGATACCAAACTGTCAGGGCCCGTGCACTAATTAATATTTAATTACCAAACAACAATGATTAAA
Source organism: Primulina eburnea (assembly GCF_022965805.1). Lineage (NCBI taxonomy): Eukaryota > Viridiplantae > Streptophyta > Magnoliopsida > Lamiales > Gesneriaceae > Primulina > Primulina eburnea. Next base: position 24,142,333 of record NC_133114.1, read on the forward strand.
TGGTGTAAACAGCGAAAACGAGTTTAAAACGTTCATTAGGGCCTACAGAAATTTCGGCATGACCTCCCCGTAAGTAGGACATCCCAAAAATTTCTCAACACAACAACGACAATATACGCTCGAAAATAACGTCAAGTTCACAACCAACCAAACAAATATCCTACAGCCGCACTGGCCAGGACTAGACACAACAAACCACATAAAGACATCACCATACAGCTACACAGGGCATCTCCCTGGCAAATGTATCAAACCAGTATAATATATAAATATCTGGAAACTCTGACACAAACCGACTGACTACTGGGTTCCACTCGCTGACGCTCCACCAGACGCGTCAAAACCTCTGGAGTGACCTGCTATGGCATCAAAAACAACCACAACATCAAAAGAAAACAGGGGTCGGACCCCAGTACGACAAACCAGTAAAATCATGACGTAAATAAAAGACATGTAATAATATCAAGTAAATGCAATGCTATGCGATGCATGAATGGTAACAACGGAATAAAGGATACCAAATGGAGTCCAAACGAATAGCATCATCAACAGTAACAGTGGCCACCCGTGCCAGGAATGCAGCATCAATCGCCGCTCGTCCATGCACGTAGCATCGGGAATGCGAGTAGCTAAGTCGCTCGTCCCTAGCTGTCATCTGGGAATGTGGCTAATCCTAATCCACTCGTCCCTCTGATGACTCAATATATCTCAACAGAATCAACATAAATAGCCGTCAAAGGAGTCAAGGCTCAATATGTAATGCCAATACAATTTATGCATGAATGCAACAATATAAACATTCAATGCACATCATAGCAAACAACATTCACCGAATATTCGTACACGCCAATATAACCGTCATAATGATATAGGTTTGAGCGTACCTCAACTATAGCTTACAATACCACGGTAAATCTTAAAGGCTATCGAATGAAACTCGTCCAACAACCAAACCTACAATATAAATTCGCTACCTATATCAATACAACGCATACCAAACGACCAAACCAAAATAAATCGTCTCGGTTAAAAGTCGAATTCCGGGCAGCCTATTAAACCCATACAAATACCGAAATTTCAAGTTTAATACCTCAATACTCGAGGCTAGAATGCACAACGGTAATTTGCTAAAATAGCTCGCCGGAAATAGTCGCCAGAAACACTGTTCACGCCGGAAACCTAGCTGGAAATCATGTCAAACGAGCTCAATACCTTCCAATCTTTAGCAAGAAAGAAGCTAATATAATGGAGGATGAAAAGTGATAACCTACTGCACAAAATTTCTGGCCGCTGGGACGCTGCACGATCGCTGCAGAAGACAAAGAAAAGGCGACGGGGTGCAAAGCAGAGGAGAAGATTCTGGATTGAGCGCTCATGTTCTGATATAGGAGAAATGGGTTGGGTTCACTTAATAAATGAAATGGGAAATGGGCTGGGCTTACTTAAGGTATTGGGCCTCACAATCCCAAAAATCCACGTTTTCGCTGCGCTACTCTGATAAAACTTTGTTTCTAGAATGTCCTTAAATCACCTTGATCCCAATTAATTTTACTTTCTAAATCCTTATTTGCGAATTGCAACTTAAAAAGACTTATAATGACTTAGTGTTGTTACTATTATAACCTCGAATTTCAACTTTTCTTACAATTCCCAATATTAAAAGAAGGATGACCATACTTATCGTATATTACGTTATCTTCTAAATTCTTTATGAGGGAATGGATCTTTTTCCACTATCATTGTCTCTTTCTCAGGAAATTTCAGCATCCCATACTTCTTTCTTTTTAATTCAGCAAATGATGATCCAAGGGGATGTGAGGTACATTGTCTCCCCCAAGCATGCTCTCTTGTGTTCTTTGTAGACGCTCCTCGACCGATAAGACCATCATAAGCTCTTGATTGTGAACATGAATGGGCAAGCTTATAGGTCTGCATCACAAGTTGTTTTCCTCCATTACGCAACCCAATTTGGTTTTTTGGTGCTATCTCTTCTTCCTAGTGAAGTGTACTTATCCTCTAAATCGGACAAAAGAACCGGTGGTAAAAACAATTTCCGAACTTTGCCTGGTTGACAATTTTTCGATCTTTGTACTTTCGTTAGCTACTTACTTTCAAGCTCATAAGGTCTGTTTTCACATTTTGACGCGTCCACTCTCCCATTTCTTTAATGAATTCATTCATGGTATTAGTGAAAGCATTAGCCATCTCTTTAGGTTCACTTTGAATCCCTTGCTCCATTGACACCACAAGACTCACTGGAACTTTATGGCCAATAGAATGCATGGCTCCTTCATTCATATATAATTTGTTCCTCAAACTTATGGAAAATCTCACCGAATGATCCTCCAGCAAATTCATTTTCCTCTCCATGCACATGATCATCCTTCCCCGGTGGCTGGGAATTCCTTCGGTTTTTCAGTGTTTGAACGCTTTGGTGCCATCTCTGGTCCTATCAGATGTTTCAAAATTGTTTGCTCTGAATTTTTTGGTTGGCATTATGCAATCTCCGTAGACATGTGTGTCTTTTTTATATTAATCACACTTGTGGTATGTAATTGTGCGTTTCAAGTCTTCAACCCAATTATATATTTGTATGTTGCTGGATGTTACCCATGTTTTCGAACTATTTATGTAGAGTAGGTCTCTTGTAACACGGTCTCACAAATCTTTATCTGTGAGACAGGTCAATCCTACCGATATTGACAACAAAAAATAATACTCTTAGCATAAAAAGTAATACTTTTTCATGGATAACCCAAATAAGAGATCTGTCTCATAAAATAAGACCCGTGAGACCGTCTCCCACAAGTTTTTGTCATTCATGTATTACGTTAAACATTTAATGTGCATGTGTTCGGTAGTTAATATATCTATACTATGTTATTAAATTTAAGATCTTTAGAGTAGCTAACTTTTCGTGTTATGGTCAGTCTAAATAATTATATATACTAATAAAGTGTTAAATCTTATTATAGGTCATACGTAGCTTAACGGATAAAGTTTTTGTTTCTTAATCATCAAATTGTATTTTTTTAATTTATATATCAAAATTATAATATAATTATGTTTTGATAATCATTTATATATAAATCAAATAAATTATAAATAATATTGTACAAGTACACAACCATTACGTCGATAAACTAGCAATTAATAAAGTTAACCAAATCATGTCTTCATGTTTTTTAGGATTGAAATTTAAATGAGCTGACCAAAATAAAAAGACGCCGCGAATAAGGGGGCCGATACACGGAGGAAGTAAATTACTGTAGCGGAGGAGGGATTCGGATCCGCCGAGGCAGCGTAGCGGAGTAGTGACACCACCGCAGCCATGGTTAGTTTTCATCGATCGTGATCTAGCCTAATTATCCCCTTTTAGGAGTTCTGATTTCCTAATTTGCTTCTGTATCACACGTATCTCGAATTGGAAATGCAATTCCTAGACTGCCATGGATGTGATTTGTTTTTCGTGAGCGATCAAATGCGCCTTCTCATTTTAGCGTGTATTTTGATGGATCCCATTTGCTTCCGTTCAGATCGCTATTATTTGTTGAACATGTTATGCCTCTGACATTGGTCTCACTGAAAATAATTGGATAATTTGGAGAGATTATGGGAGTATGTACTATAGATTTATGCAGTTTAAGAATTTCAATTGAAATGTTCTAGTTGCACCTGATGAATAAGCATATTGTAAAGACTGAGCTCTTCAGGTAAAATTTAAGTCCCAGAGAAGTTACATTTTGATGCCCGTGAAGATATAATGTATCTGCGGTGTTTGTCTCTAATATTCAGTATGTTTTTATGGTTGATAATGAATATCACCTTGATAAAGATTGAATTCATGTGATATCCAAGTCAGAATTTGGTAGTAGTAGGATGTTTCCATCATCTGTTACGGCAGGTGAAAAGTTTCCTCCAGGGTCCGATATCCTTGAGGTAGTGCAAAAGACCCTATACTTGGCTTTTACACAAAAGCTTTATGGTATCAACTTTGAATCTGTTTTTCCTCAATTCTGAATTATACATCAAACTGCTTCTGTTTAACAAGTGATTGGAGATCTGGTAATTTTCACTTTGATACTAATCTGTTATTTCTGTGTCTATGTTCACACAGAGTTGATAAGCTATCGATTGTCATATTATTTCAGATTCAATTTGTTCTTCTTATTAGCCGGCAAGGGAAAGTGAGGTTGACAAAGTGGTATTCGCCTTATTCTCAAAAAGAAAGAACAAAGGTATAGTAGTTTCCTTCTCAATTTCATTTTTTGATGAAGAATTTGTTCTACTGATCAGCCGTGTTCTTTTTCTCAATTATCCGTTTTTTATGCTTTGACTTATTGGTGGGGTGAAAACATGGAATTATCATAAAGAGACTTTTCTATCTTGCCGGATTATCTAATTCATTAAAATTAAATTTTTTTTCAATACATTGCATTTAAAACTTTTTTCTTTCGATATAAATAAGGTAATCCGGGAGCTTAGTGGCTTGATCCTAACTCGAGGTCCTAAACTATGCAATTTTGTGGAGTGGAGAGGATACAAAGTTGTTTACAAAAGGTTAGTAACCTTTATTTTAACTCAGCCTTGCGAGAGATTCGATTTATTGCCGGGAAAAAAACATCCAGCCTTCTCTTCACTGGTTTGTGTATTTAATTTTTTGCATCTTTTGCTAATTCTGCAGATATGCAAGCCTTTATTTCTGCATGTGCATTGACCAGAATGATAATGAATTGGAGGTCCTTGAAATTATCCATCACTTTGTGGAGATTCTAGACCGCTACTTTGGAAGTGTGAGACTTGATATGATCAGATCATGTATTAATTTTTGTCGTTATAAATCTGATCTTACATTGAATCAAAATTTATCTTGTTTCTTTAGGTGTGTGAACTGGATTTGATCTTTAATTTCCATAAGGTATGGTTTCCTGTCCCATTTGCTTTTAAAATCTTGATAGGTTTTTTCGTATTTATGCATTACCGGTTGAAGTTCTTAGAATGGAGTTAATACAGTAGGTTGAGAATATTCCATAACTTTAACTTAGGCAAACTTGTTGGATGATTTGAGGTGGCCGAAATCGATTGGTGATTCCTTTAGGTGTTATGGCATGAACTGTCGTCGTCATGCTTTGCTGGGCTCCAGGCATCATAGTACATTCCTGCTAGTTGCGGGGACTGCTACGTGAATATTAGTTCTCCAAACTAAGTGATTTTCTTACATGGCATATCTTAAACCAATATATAAGATATCCTCCTTAACCATTATCATTTTTATCCAAATTTTCAATGACATATCTCTCCTTCTGCTCCTTCTGTTAACCTGTCAATCTAAGATGTGTCGGATTAGGGTCATGTTTGGTCTCCTTTTCACACGACCAAACAATGTTAGATGTCTTTCTCTAATCTTTTCCTCAATGGGGCTACACCTAAATATCTCATAATTCTTTCATTCCTAATTCTTTCATTAAGCATTTTTCCTCGCATCCATCATAACACACATATCTCTGCTACTGTTATCTCATGCATATGTAGTCCTATAGTAGCCCAATACTACGATCCATAATGCATAGTTGGTCGAACAATAGTCTTGTAACAATCTCCTTTCAATCTCGCATACATCATTCTATCGCATAAGATTCCTGATGTCATCATCTATTTCATCCACCTCGCTTTAATCATATGGTCTATGTGCTTTCTAATGTCACATGTCTTTTGAATAATAGATCCTAAATGGCGAAAAGCTTTACACTCTGGGATTTCTTGACCTTCAATCTCAATTGGGTTACTTTATTCGTCTAGATTCAGAACCAAAGTTACAGGCTAGATATTTTGTTTTTGAGCGACTAATTCTAAAATATTTACTCTCAAAAACTTCACGTCATCTATCTGATTTTTTATTTACACCTTTATTTTCGTCTATCAGGACAATATCATATGCAAACAACATATACCAAGGTACCTCGTTTTGAATGTGTCTCGTCAGCTCATCCTTAACGAAAGCACAGAAGTAATGGCTTAAAGCCGATCCTTGATGAAGTCCTACTGCCACAAAAAAATCACATGACATCCTTCCAATAGACCCTAGTTACAACACCTTCATACATATCTCTAACGATCGCATTGAAGCACATGCTTCCTTCTAAGTATCCACCAAATTAATTTTCTAAGCACTATATCATAGGTTTCTCTAAGTCGATAAATGCCATATGCAGGCTCTTTTGTTGTTATCTATATTTCTGAAAATAGCTTCCATTATAGACTTACACGGAATAGAACCTAATTGGTTCTATGGTACCCACGCTTATCTGTCCTGAAACAAAAGAGCCTGACTCTGGTCCTTTCCTGACTGGGTTGGCTCAGAACTGTGTCTGAATGGGCTTTTCTGGGTCAGGGTGGGGCCATCTGATTGCAAGCATTTGATTCTTCTGATTTCTGATTTTGGAAAATATATTGTTTTTCATTGGTTCAGCTTGACTGACTTTCGGAAGATAGTGAAATAATTTTTGCATATATTTGAAATCTTGATGACTTATCGGATAGGATGATGAAGAAACCAATTTAATAATCTATAGTAAGAATCAGTAAATTATTTTATCGTAGATATTCTTTGGGGAATTATATAATGGTGTAATTTAAGATTTTGAATGACCGGGCATTGCAACAAATTCATTTTCCCCTCTATTTTGCTATTTTTATGCCATGCAGTTTTGCAACCGGATAGTACAAAGTTTTATTTCACATTTTATAAATTAATTCACTTATTTCCTATGATCCTCTATTTGACGAAGACCTCCAAATAGTCTTACCTTTGATATCTTGACAGTGTGGATCTGAACATGGTTTTAGTTTAAGCAGTGCAATTGTCCTACACCATCACTCGTTTATTCGAACCGATTTCTGGATTTTTTTCCCGTAATTTAAAGATTCTTCCGAACGCATCGACAGGCCTATTACATCTTGGATGAAGTTCTAATCGCTGGTGAACTTCAAGAGTCGAGCAAGAAAACTGTTGCACGCCTAATAGCTGCTCAGGTGAGCAATTTATAGTTTGTGGTGCATTCCATTCAAAAGAACACTGCCCAATCATCGGTAATTTGTTTGTAGGATTCTCTGGTGGAGGCGGCTAAGGAGCAAGCAAGTTCTATAAGTAACATGATTGCCCAGGCGACAAAATGAAATGGGAGTAGTATAAATGCTTCGTTTTTGTACATTTTGGTTTCATTGCTGTTGTATCTGATTTGCAGATGACCTATTTAACTTTTGCTTCTCTTTCTTTCATCTCCAAGTATGTTCTTACCAAAAATATTTGATTAGTGCATCCAAAAATATAACGTGAATACTCCATATCATCTGGTGTATGACATGATTTTGGACATTCAATTTGTCACTTAAATGTGTGAAATGTGAAGGTCGAATGATTTCTCGAGCGATGTCTGGACTTTAAGACTCTACTTGTCAACTATGTACCTCACGATTCAAGAAATTATGATGATAATAATTTTTATATACAAATACATCATCGTCAAACACAATTTCAGAATTTAAAAAAACTAGTATTTGTTGTCACTTTAAACCAAACAAAAATTTCTAACATTATTCACAAAAAAAGCTAACAAGAATTTTTTTTAAAAAAAAGAAAAAACAAGAAAACCCAACAAACGCAACCAGTAGTTCAACATTAGTCCGTGGTGTCCAGCACAGTATACCCAGTAATTCAAGAAAACTGTCGTAAAACCTGCGCATACATTCTCTTTTCCATAGGGGGAGGATCAAATTCAACGCCCCAAAACCCGCCGAGGACGAAACTCACGAACGTTGAGGCTGTACATACGATTTGATTATCGACAAATTATCTCATCTCTGATTCAGTTCTATTTATATATTGCGACTGAACCAGCCCAACCAGGCGCAGGGAAGAGCCAAACAACTTCAGGAGATATTATACATCAACGACGCATATACATGCAAGCTAGATTCAAGAAAAATCCAGCAGATTGAAGTTGATCATGTTATCTCTCAGTTTGTTAGGATTTCAATAAACATTATCTCCCGGTTTGTTAGGCCCAGAACTTGATCCCAAACACGTAGCATTATATGTCGTAGCCTCTCTTCGTACTTGTACACGAAGGACATGAACACACAGATGACAGTCTTTGCTACCCAATCTTCTATCGACTCCGACACCAACTTCGTGACCATTTTCATCATCAACATCACCATTGACTCCATCAAAGTCCTGTCAAGTATAAATTTATTCAAGCGTGAATCTAAATTTAGACGAAATATATTTCAAGTTACACGCTAGATTGAGATCTGCAGTATTTGAATGATATCGAAATTTAAATGTGCTGAAATCGCTGGGACGAGCTAACAACACATTTAAAAAGAAAACCATGCCTTCAAAACGCAGGTTATAACTCCCAAGAGATGACGAATATTTCTAGCATACTTGCACTGTTATGCAAGATAGTTTTGAGTAGAAATAGCATATTTTTAGAAGCTTGCACATAGTTGAATTTATCTATACTTACTACAATCTATACCTAAGCAAAAGCATAAACGCTGTGTCACCACATAAAGTATCAAATATCAAGAAAAACTTGTCACAATTCTTATGTGTAGTGTTTTTCATTTTTTTTTTTTGGAAAGTTGCATTTGTGGTTTTATATTTTTTACTTTTTGCGATTTGTGTTCTCTATATTGTCAAAATTTACTTTTAGTCTGATATCTTTGTTTTTATGACAATTTGAGTCATTTTATCCGACTTAATAGTGATATGGCCATGATGCAACACCGATGCGGTGCTGACGTATGTAACGGCACGTCAGCCAGTACTCTCAATGAAAAATGATTAAAATAGCCAAAAATCGAAAGATATAGGACTACAATCGAAATTTCATAACATCGATAACCAAAAATCGTAAAGAAGCAAATACACAGGACCAAAATTGCAATTTTCCTTTTTTCTTTGAGAAAAATAATCCCCACTTATGTGATGTTGTGACTGGAATCCAAAATATTCCAAAGACAATACCAGAAGTTTATTTTCAAGAGAGAGGCTGTTTATATCCAGAAAACATGATAATTTAGAAGGAAAAAAAATTGAAAAATAATAATCATGGACTTTATTATAACTAAGACTTATTAGCGTGCACAGTTTTTCTAAAGAAGTAATTTAATGTGAAAGGTGGAGCAATGAATAAAGGTAAAACAATAGATGAATACCAGATTAGAGAACATGTCTGCTTCATGAGGTAGTAGGATACCACAACAATAAAAGTGCCGATGAAGCACATCAAGATCCATCCACCAACGCGATTAATGTTCCTATCCCTCACCGATATTTGAATAACTTGAGATGGACTAGCTTCAACGATGGACCCTGGTTCATCGACCTGTCATAAGGGAAAATTTTTTAGCTCGGTTCATGGATTCTCAACTCCCTAGTCTCGCATGCAGCAGAATGTGAACAGAAGGTCAAGTTCCATCAACTGAAGGGGATAGTTATTGGACAACAGATAATATGGTGTGGAATGGATGGAACAAATTGTAAAATGGGATAGGAAGTGTACAGATTTTTTGTGGTAACTTGTATTACGGTATATTTTATAACGCATTACATTATTTTTTTTGAATTTAACTTTCGCATTGGATAGAATAATCTACAAAATTGTTTCTCGCGGTTACGATGTGTGGTTATGCATTCTATAGTAGTCCATAGTTTAAAACAATTGACACTTCGCCAGAGTTAAATTTTGAACTCTAACCAGATAAAACTTCGATGTGAATACACTAAAATTTGATGATGAATTGTTAACTAATGAATTATGGTTTCATGTATATAAATATTTCCGAGAGTATGATGCAGATCTAATGAAATGGGGCAAGAGCAAGATGATTTTCACATGTAAATCCTTGTGTTGATTTTTGACAAAAGAGTTGGTGACCTGCAGGAACACCGAAAAAAGTGCGCTTAGCATATATACTAGTTCTGTTGAGTGTTTTCAATGTGAGAAATTTTTTTTGAAAAAAAAATATTTATAATTTTTGGTTTTGATAAGAAATTAGGTTGTTCCTAAGCAAACTTATTCAGCCCACCCTCTAAATTACTACACATCAAAGAGATTGAGAAAAGAGTTGTCTAAGCTTCAATTAACCTTGGATGTTGCCAAAGATCCTCTCAAGTTGTGAGCATCAAAGGTTGCAACTTGAGCTTGTGGTAAAGTGTAAACCACTTGAAGTTTGCTCTCTTCAATCATATGAGCTACCGCCGTATTGAACTACAAAATAACAGTTCAAAGATTGTTATATCTTGTGACCCCAGTTTATATAAAGTGACATGATTTTCAATTTTGGGATGAAATATGATGCTTAGCATAATCTCAAATCACCAGTTTTGAAATAACATTTCACAGACATAACTACAAATATGAAGCACCAATTTCGAACAGAAGATTTTGACTGTTAAAGCATGAGACAAAATGAGCATGGGAGTAAAGATGCAAATTACGACTCTATCAGAATGGTATGAACTCAAATTATAGATACCAAATTCGGGGCATCTTCTTTGGTTGTACCAGGCCTTGCAAGAACACTTTGAATCTTGAATATGTCCCTGCCCTGCCAAGTCTGCATGCTGGTAGGAGCCCTCCTTGGAGCTTGCGTTTTCACTACAGAATCAGTGTTTTAATTTTGAGTTTCGATTGAAGAACTTTTATGGATATTTAAATCTTTTCGCAATAACTATCATAATAGTAAAACCAGATGTCAACAACTCTAGGGGATAAGTAGGACTAAACCAACCACCTTAATTGAAAAAATAAAAAATAAAAATTTAAGATCTAACCATTCTAAAGATATAAATTTTCATCTCCCATAACATATAATATCCTTAAAAGGTAAAAGCCAAAAGAAGTCCTGTGGAAAAATTAAAACAACCTGTAACCTCACAAGATCCCCCAGGAGAAAGAACTCCAATCCACGGCTGAACACCATACTGTCTCCGCTTCGTGCATAGAACCTGAATTTTTAATGAGAAAGGGGAGCAGAAGGTAAGAAGTTCGTTGGTTAGTTGCCTCCAAGACAATTTTTTTTTTCAGATTTAAACATTTCTAAAAATAAGAGTTTTGATCCATGAGAAATAGATTGAGGCAGTAGTAAAACACTGTACATTGTCCTTAACTATAATGGGTAAAACAGGGATGGCTTGAAGCTCATCTGGCGACTGGCGCCAACGACCCAAGTTTGGTATGAGGCATCGGATTTAGACCTAATTGTAACAAACACTTCCCCAACTCAAAAAAAAAACTATAACGGGTGAAAAAACTTCATTTAGGTCCCTGTGGATGCGAATGTGTATCATGTTTTATCAATCCGAGTATCAAAATTATCATACAATGATCAAAGATTATCTTTGTTAATCATTTAAATAAGACTAAATCGATTATCTATAATAGTTATACAAACAATATTTAGATGACTAAAATTAATCAAAAGTAGATACTCCACTAAATAAAGTACTAAAATCCATCACTAACAAATAGAGACAAGATATTCCCCCAAAAAAAAAACCAAACAAATAGAGACAAGAGACCTAAAAATACAACCTCGTACACATGGGACCTAAATTTAACTTTTGAAAGACACCTTTAATCATGATTGTGATCAAGGTGTTGACACAATAAAGCACAAATATGTTAAATTTTCATTTTTCGCAAGAAATTAAATTTCATAGAAAATGATAAACAATGGATTCAATAATCGACTGAAATCACCGACATTGATAATCACCTTAAAAGCGACATGATTTTCAGTGGTATTCCTCAATTTGATCGAAGAAGATAGCTGCTTGTTTCCCTCAACTGACGAAAACCAAAAACAAGAATAGGTAAAAACAAATCCAGAGCCGGCTGATGCAAGTTCAATCGAAAAACTTACGCCGAAACATCAGCTCGGAAGTTTCACAATCCAGCAACAAACCCATGCCGCTTAATCCTCAATCCCAGTTCAAAACCAACAATTTCATCAACTGGGGAAGTGAAAATCCGCGGCTACGTCGGCTGGTCTGGGCTGGCTTCGAATTTGTGGGGAATGTATGTTCAAAACTCGTGAACTAAGCAAGTGCATGGAGCGATCGATGGGACGGAAGTGGGTACTTATCAAATTCTTTGACGGAAACCGGAGTTTTGATTCCGTTGACTTTGGATGATTCTGTATGGTCTCCGATAAAACTGCAAAACGTGTCTCTGGCGCGTATCTATTTGTTTCTTCCCGAATGGAAAAAGTCCAAATAAAGCATGTAATACACGAGGACCCATGTAAATCTTAGTAACAAGGATCACCATCCACTACATGGTCAATCTTTTGAGTGATGCTCATATGTTTTCGTCTCACGGATCTTAATCTGTGATTAATCTGTGAGATGGATCAACCCTACCTATTTTCACGATAAAAAATAATACTTTTAACATAAAAAGTAATATTTTTTTCATGAATGACCCAAATAAGAGATTCGTCTCACAAATACGACCCGTGAGACCGTCTCACACAAGTTTTTGCCCAATCCTTTTTTTAGAATACTTCCAATACTGTGACAGGGGGTTTGACGGACCCTTACTTGTATATCAGTAAAATATTCACAGGTATTGTATGTGTTATTATTATTATTAATTCGATCAAAAAATATTAAACAATTAACACGAAGTTATTTTCAATTAAGAAGAGTTGTTCGACTTAAAAATGAAGTTTTATTTAGGTTTTTTCTATGTAAAATATGTAGTGGCTTGATGAGGTTTTTAATAGGATAATTATGAAATTAAATATTTTGATGGCCTCTAAGTTAGTTACTCTAAGAGTCTCACACTTAATAATACAGTGCGGGTGCGCGTGTGCGCGTGCGTGTGTGTGTGTGCGCGCATAATGAAAAGAGGAGGGAATTATGCCAAAACTTCCTACAGTTGTTGTCAAACATAAATACAATTGGTATCTAATTTTCAAACAGCTGAACTATGGTTATAATAGATGTTCATCCAATCAACTTATAGCTTGAATTTTTGTTTACGGCCTTCATTCGTTAATGCAGATCATATTAATGGATAATATTTCTGATTCTAGTTTATAGGACAAGAATTCTTATGCGTTATTTACTGTCTCTTCTGAATGTCGAGTAAATTTTATTATTCTAATATCAATTTCTAGAGGTGTTGAATAAATGTTAAAACCGAAAAAACTGATCAGAATTTTGATTTTTATGGTTCGGTTTTAAACTACTTTCGGTTGGTTCTGGTTTCGGTTTTTCGAAAATTTCGGTTTTACAGTTATGTTTCGGTTTTCAAAATTAAAAAACCGTAAAAAACCGAACCAACTATTTTATATATAATAAATAATAAAATAGTCAAAAAAAGTAATTTATTATTTTATTCATAAACTATTCATGTTCATGTTTTCTTTTGTCATTTCCAGTGTTTCTCATGTGATAATTTATCTTTTTATTTAGATTTATGAGTTATGATGTTTTTGGTTTTATTTAATTTTTGGTGGTATATTTGAAGATGATTATGTGTTTATGGTCGGAAGATATTATCAAAATTAAATCGTGCCCATTATTGGTGGGTTTTTTTTTTTTATTTTTAATAATATTTTAAGCACTTCTTTGTTTCAATTCGAAATATTAATAAGATAAGGTGGACATAATGGAAGATGTTAAATTGCTATTTTGTAAAATAAATTACAAGCTACTTGTTTGATTATATATTAGGAACTTTGATGATATTTGATTTAAATTTGCTTATTTTATTTAATATGGAAACTTTGACACTTTTAGATATTTTTAAAAAGTATTGAAATGTTTACACGTAATTCATAATTAGTAAAATATGCAACTTGATATATAACTTAATTTATTTCACAAGCTGTATTAAATCAAAACGTAATGTAAACAAAAACGAACCAAACCGAAAAAAAATTGATATGGTTTCATATTAAGAATTTGAAAATTCGAATCGTAATTTATTAAAACCGAACTAAATTTACTGTTGAACACCCTTACTAATTTCATACACCTATAGAAATCAAACATCAAAATAGTTTAATCATTTTTTATGGTTCTCTTTCAATGACATCAAAAGAAATTATAGATCTCTCGAACTCTACAAAAATCATAAGTTGTGTTTTTCTATTATCTCTCAAGTGACAGATTTCGGATAAATTTAACATTCAGTATGTGATCTAAATTATAAGAACAAAAAATATTAGACAAAATAAACATAAATTTCAAATCAAATTCCATCACTATCTAGAAACTACCAATAAGTTTACAGTTAATTAATTAAACACATGAGCATGCTCAACAATCTCATTATAAAATCAAGGAAAATAATAAAAGTCAAAGAGTGAAAGAATTTCTTTCTTCTTGTGATTCAACCATCACTTGTCATTCCATCTCATGTCTCCAATTCGTTTTTCAAGCCTCTTTGAACGTGTAGTTGTGTGTTGTGTTGTTTATGTATTGTGTTGTTGGATGTTCTAGGGTAAAAGAATAATGAAAAGTGTAGCATTTCATTTACAAAACAGCCGTGATATTTTATTTATATCATAATTTACAGGCAAAAAATGACGCACAAAGCCTAAATATATGAGGTTTCCATGAAAACGAGATTCCTAGCGCCCGGACGCCTTTGGATTTTTATTTCATCGTTGGACAGGGCAAGCGGGGTGCCCTAGCGCCTTAAATGAGGCGCCTAAGTGCTCCTTGATCTGTAACGACGCTCGGTCTCTGTTTTTTGGAGCCTCAGTGCCTGTGTTTGTGCTGAAAAGTCTGTTTTTTCTTGTTTCAATTTTTTTTTTTATTTTTTAAAAGCTTTCTCCTACAATATAAGCATAAATCAATGTCATTTTATCTTTGTGTTCAAAATCAACATAAAACATCAAATCTATGACATACAAACATGACAAATTAAGGACTCATCATTTGTCTATATTGAGCATATATGTTTTTTTTTTATGTTTTTCTAGATTGTTGAGAATCTTTTCGTTTTTTTTTCTCTCTCTCTTGTGTTTCTTGACTAAGTTCTCCATTTTCAATAGAAACATATGATGATTAAAATCGTCGTTCTCCTCGGTGAAATCCCTCTGCGTCGACGTACGCGAGAGAGAACCTTTTGACCAATCTTTCTTACATCTTTACAAAGTATAACTCAATATAAACTCACCAAATGCTATAATTATTTTCCTATGTGAGACATTTCTCACTTACCATCCACTTGTCTAGTTCTTGTTTGTCTAATTTCTCATTCAAAAAAAACAAGCCCAATAGTCCAAATGTTCTAAGTCAACAGTTTATACTTTTTTCATCTAAATTTTGATTTCCCACTTTTTCTGAAAAAAAATTAAAAACAATTTTAAATCAAAATTTGGATAAAAACCATTCAAACAGTAAATTAGTTTGGTTTTGTAGCACCTAAACCAATTCATTTCACGAATATAATAGACTTTAGGAGAAATTACATACACTATCCCTACGATATCTCGAGTTTGCGCAAATCCCCCGATGAAAAAGTATTGGCTTGTATTTCCCCACGGTTTTTAATTTTGAGCTCACTTACCCTAATCCCCCTTTTTTAGTTTAAAAAAAATCCGGAATTGCCCTCGTTCAAGAATTCGGAGATGACGCCGATGAGCAAGAAAAACAAACCATCCCATGAGTCTACGGAGCGGAAACGTTGGATTCGGCAGAAAAATCCCGTGGCCGAGAGGAAAAAGAATTCGAATTCGCGTTTGTGTGGCGGGGTTCTGAAACAATACTCCCCCCAATTTCAGCTGATGAGATCTTCCACAACGGTATGATCAGGCCCATTTACCCGATTTTCAACCCAATTTTTTTCCTGGGAAATACGAAATATCACGAGAGAGTAGACGAGAGCAGGATGAATTCGGGTTTGTTTAAGGGTGTGAAGACAGGGGACTCCAATAAGGAAGCTTTTTACTGAAGAAAGGGAAGCATTAACGACATCATCGTGCTCTCTTGGGAATCCGACGAGTTGGACGAAGTCTCGGCTGAGATGTACTGCGTGTGGCAGCCAAAACCATCGGCGGAGAGGCAGCTGCAGAAGAGCAGCTCCACAGGTTGGAAGTTCAAGGGATTTCTGCAAAAGAGCCATAGTTTTGGCAGCTTCGCAATTGCGTCTCTGAACAACGGTGAGCGTAAAAGGGATGAATGTGGCAGCTTTTTAAGATCATTTGTTAGTATAAATTTGGATGTTTTTTAATTTATCATTTCATTTCTTGATTTTATTGCAGTATTTTAGTGAGAATTATTTAGTCACATATGTAGGAGGATGAAGCTATTTTAAGAAACTAAATTTTATATACAGTTTTTTTATTATTATTCAAAAACATAAAAGGGAAAAATCTATATATAAAACTCGAGATAATGGTTTTTATACCTATCTCCCAAAGTATCACCCACTTTTTCCGGTGAGTCTTCCCTCTGTTTACAAGATGGCATTTCATTTCAGAGAAATCATCAATGATATATAGCAACACATAATTTCAAGTGTACGGTCGGTGCACATCTGTTGCATACTTGGAGGGGAGAGTGTTGAGAATCAGATTACACTACCTTTTATCAACTAGGATGTAGTCCATTCAAACGCGTACAACGAAGGGTAAAATCACTTGATCACAGTTGTGTCCGATTCGGTCTTGAATTTAGGTCAGTGGTCAATGGAGTCTCTGAAGCAAGTTTTCCACCCTTATTTTTTGTTGTGTCGGGCTCAACGACTCCGTCTGCATGATTGTGTTTGCAACAAGAATAACAATAGAAGGAGAGATAGCATTCACCTACATAGTACAGTGTTCTTCAGTTAAGAAAAGGGGGACTCAAATGTCAAAGAAGACGCCATTAGGCAACAAAACACGTAGTTCGTAAAAAGATACATACCCAAACACGACCATTCAAACCAACTGCAATCTCAAAGGCAAGCTTCTTCCCAAGCGTTTCGAGAACTGGGCATGTTGGAGATTTCAGCAACCTGAAATGGTAGTTAAGAGAAAACTGACTAAATAAAGAAATCGCCAGCTCTGTTCTGTCTATAGACGAAGCAAGAATCAGGTCATTAACTGAGTACAAAGACACAAGTGGAAAAAAAGACAATCATACATTCTACATAATCCGGTTGATGATTCAAACGAGAATCCATCTTTAAGAGGGCCATATTCTGCTGCTTTCCCACTGGCTATAGAATGCAAAAGGAAAGAAAAGATTATTTACACATATAACTGAAACCATATCTTTGTAAACTCAAAACTTGCATAGTCAAACATAAGTCTAAGCATAAACAGTAAAAAAAGGTAAAAATATCAACCATCCATGCATGATAACTCTGGGTTCATGCCAATGTTTGCCTTGACAACACGGACATACAACAAAGTACCCATCTGCAGGCAATAAAAAGTTTCCACAGAGTAAGAATACACACTTGTGTTATAAAAGGGCATATTAGCATAGAATCATAACAATGATCAATGAGCACAGAACAACCAGCTTCTTTGAATATTTTTCAAGAATATAGTATGCAACATGATGCACATAGTTATGAGTGCAGAAAACCACTTGTTCATCACAAGCATGATCTCAGTATTTACAGCGTACAGATGATGAAGTGTTGAAGGAGCGCAAAAAGGAATAACTGGTTCAATCCGTTTAGAGCTTTAAAAAGTCGACAATCATGTGTTACCAAGAATCACATCAAGAACGAGAAAAAACATACACAACATAAACTTACGTTAAACTTAGGAATGTTCCTCCTGGTTCCACCTTCAAAAGCAAGCACTGGCAAATATGCCACTGTTGGACCTTTTATATCCACAAGAAAATTCTGTCTCAAATAAACAAAGATGGGTGAGCCCACACAATATAATGATACACATATTATCAAATTATATCAAGATAATCTATATTAAAAAGGATAGGCACGTGAATAGAAAATCATTCTATTCATAAACTTGAACAAGGAACGAAAGAAAAGCAACAACTGATTCCTTTCAAGTAAGAGGTTCATTTGGAGAATTAAAACAACTACCTAGACTTGAATACTTACATCAGCTTTTGTGTCAACCACTATGCCAAGAACATCATCCCCAACACAAGGTGTGTACTGCAAAAAAAAAATATTTTAAGTCATTAATCATAAACCCTCTGGTCATCAGATGTAACAAAGAAACAAATGTTCTTCACAAGAAATAACCGTCAAAATTCATTAGGTCACAGTCAAAAGTTAGACCTATTCAAATATAAAATAAGTACAGCCATAAAAAAAAGAAACAGATGTCAACATGATAGAGATCTAAAGAAACGTAAACATAAGCAGCAAGGCACATAGTTCTTCTTCAGTGCATATTCATATCAATGGGCAAGGTTCATAGAGAAAAACATCTAGATTTTTTAGTGAGTGACACGATAAAAAATACAACTAACCAGGAAGCAGAACAATCTTTATGAAATGCTCCAAAAAAAAATATCTCCGAAAGATCACTTTGTGGAAAATTAAAAGAGACTTGAGGTCCATAAATGATTGCTATTTCGCTTCCAGATACGTATCTTATTACAAAACAAAATGCATTCAATCAGGGTTTCAAAGTATAGATATCTGCAAGAAAGAACATTTATTCTCCATGTTCAAGTCTAATGCTTGATGCTCTACATGAAAAGCTAGGCATAATTCTGACTTCAGAATGTACACGTGGATGCACATGGGTCATTAGAACTTTACTCAAAATGCAATCTTCACTTGTTTGGCGATTGAAAGAGAACTCTACATAAAAGTAAAAAGAATACGAACGTGTAGCATTCTTATTTAGTATACAACTATTTAAAACTTATTCTGGAATCAGCCGATAAGCTAGAATAGGTTCACTCATCACAATTCCTTTTCCTACTCATAAGAAGTAAATCACACTAAACTCACCCGTTTATTGGAGCTCTCAATCCAATACTTATTTGGTTTTGAAAACCTAAAGATTCCTGCTTTCATAACAGATATCACATCACCATCCTGCAAATTAAGACCTATACAATCAACATCTCAATGAAATATAACTAAGAATATGTAAGGCAACTAACTAAGGAGTCGGCAAAGTTATGAAAATGGGTGAGGGGTACAATATGAAAATGTAAATAGAGGATAAAGTGAACAGAGATTAACAGTTGGACGGAATAATATAGAAAAAAAAAGAATAAGAATTGCATCTCAAACAAGCCCTAGTTGAAGAAGGAAACCTGACGGAGGCCACCGCCGAGCTTGATAGTTTGATTTGTCAGATGGGAGAGATCCAACACCACATCCCCTGGAAACTAAATTTTTTTTCCACACAAAATCGAGCAACAAACACTATTTTATATGGATATACAACTGAATATGATAACATGCCAAAAAAATATATTGTCCACCGTACTTACTACTTGTTGATCGACCAAGCTTGCGGGAGAACTTGAGGATTTTGAATCCATTTATCCACCGACGATTTCCGTGCTGCTTCCGAGCCTGACAACCGCTGCGCTCCGCCGCTGCTTTTGATTGTGAGAGACTGAGAAGCAAATCAGAGGTGGCCTGCAGATAGGTGATTAAGCAGGCCCATTAGCACAAAAAAGCCCAAGCTAGCCCATTTGAAAAGGTCGGGTACCCGAGTCCGAATTAGGCCACGCGCAATCTCTCACATATACCCGTGTTCTAAAAAGTACTCTTAAGCGTACGTTTAAGTGCGCTTAAACTTGAAGTTTGACAAAAAACAGCCTATTCCGAAGAAAATCGGTCAAACTACAGTTAAACGTAATTAAGGCGTTTAATTAAGCGTGTTTAAACACAATTAATCGCATATGTTTATTTTTTAATTTTTTTTTATTTTGAAAGTATGTTTTTTTATTTTAAAATAATAAATTAAGTTTATAATTTAGATGATTATTTTTAAATTTTAATTATGATTAAGCGTGCATGACAATGATTTGACAAATATTTAGCAATTTAAATGTAGTCTAGTTGCAAAAACAAATAAAGATTATAATTTTGAGATTTTTATATTTTTATAAATATGAGAATTAATGTATCAGACTTAAATTTATCATATTTATGTATTATTTTATCTATATATTGATTTAAGATAATTACATTTACACTAAAGATAAAAAACGCTTTTTCACGCTTTTGCTAATCTTGCTTAAGCTTAGAGCTCGACATCCTCACTTCGAGACGCTTCACGCTTTTTTGAACCTTAGACATATACACACTTGAAGATTTACAAAAAAACAAAGACAAGAAGATAGCATCTAATGGTTAATGTAAACACATTGAACATTCCATCACAATGTATGTGTACAATACTGAGCAAAACACCTCAGTCTGGCATGAAAGTGTTGTCCTCTGAGGATATGTAAGGTAGCTCCGAACAAAAAACACTCAACAAATCGGCATGAAAATGGCATCAGAACCCCGAATCATATCAAATTCTTGAATCCCAGTTGGTGTGAGCATTAACGAAGTTATGGGGAATCACAAATTTCAATTCAAGAGAGACGAGGCGAAGACTCTTCAATCACAACCTGCACAGGCTCCATAAATTCCATGTTGCTAGTTGCTGCTAGCGGCCCTCCGCTTGCCTCTGTTTCAGCACTGTCTACCTCACTTCCAAATGAAAAATTCTATGAGCTTACAACCTCAAAAGATAAGCCTGACTATGAGGTTGCTTTCTCGATATCGACTTGTTATAACTACATTGGAAGATGACCCTTTCTGAATCAGCCCGGATGCCATTGGAAAAATAGTGAAAAATTGGAAGATGACCCTTTCTCGCTTCGTCAATGCATTCCACGTGAAAAATTGTGAGCACAAGGAAGACCCCGGACCTGCATCATGTCCAGTGAGGAAACTTGCGCAAGTACTCATAGAATATCCGACCAGGATCCTCTACGATAGCATCCTCACAGTAAAGGATGTTGAGCCATAATTTTTTTAAAAAAAGATTTTATATCTATATTTTTAATTTTTTTATCATTTTTTTGGATTTTTTGTTTAATTTTTTTTTACTCCGACTCAAAATTTTTATTTTTAAATATTTTTTGCTCCTTTTAAAATATATTATAATTTTTTTCCCTCTTTCTTATTTGTAGAACCAAGTATAGAACCAAATATAGTTTGGCTCAAATCATACTTGAGTTCGATTAATTTGTATACGAATAAAACATTTTTCGAGTCAACTAAAAAAATGTCGTAATCTGACTCGATTTATTTATACCTTCAGCCAGGTATAACTTTGGAGGTCAATTACTAATTCCGTATGTACCGATCCTTGTATACGCACACATCCATGTATACAAATGTATTGTGTATTTAACGGGCTTAAGAGCCCAATTCAACGATCCGGCCCACCTAATTCAAACATTCCAAATTAGGGCACAAATCGATGCCCTTTCTTGTTCTCACCTCTGCTCTCTGTCGCCTTAAAGGTTTGCAATTTCTCAATTCTCCGTGTTCCTTTTTTATTTTCCTTAAATCCCTTTGCTTATATTACAACCTTAAGTTTTCTTTCGTTGATTTTCTTATTTATTTTTAGTCTAAAGTCTTCGAACGAAAATTTCAACCTCCTAATTAGATTTTATTGAAATTAATTTCTGCGAAATGGGTTCACCCTGCTAAGGAAAGGTACTAACTTTGATTACATCGAGGTACCTACTTTGATCCCTAATGTACAACACACAGTGTTGTGCTGTTGCTATGAAGCTATTTCGAAATATTTTGAAGAGATGAATGTTCTGGAATTATATTCTTGAATTATAATTTTTTCAAGTTTTCATAGCTTCGGATGTAACTAAGTTATGTTAAATGAGGAGGATTTTTTTGGGATATCATGTTATCTGTGTTTATGAAATTATTAAAACTAACAAATTGCGTATATATATAATCATACATAAAATATCTGTATAGTGTATATCATAAATAAATCATTCTAGAAATTGAGAAATTAGAAGAATTCCCCAAAGGGAGTCACCTGACTTTGGTTTTTTTTTTTTTTTCTTTTGGAGTCAGAAAACACTTGTGTTGGCAAAATACACAAATTCTTGTAGGGAAATCTAAAATATTTTATGCAGTCTCTACAGGTGAAAATGTATGCAAGTGAATAGAATATGACCTCAATATAAAGATTTAAAATGTGCCTGTGATATGACACTAATGGTTGGCTAAATTACTGTAGTATTGTTTGTGAAACTTCTGCTGTCGAATTAAGTTACCATCTGTGATGTATAATGAACTGCCTATAATTTGGGCCATGCGATTCAAGCCATTGTACCTTGTTTTGGCTGGATGAACGTTAAGAATTTCTGTTGCAAATATATGGTATTTTGATTTTGATTAGATTGGGATGCAATTGACAGAGGGAAAACCGGTGGCATGAATATGTTGGAGCATGAATGCGTATCAAACCCTACTCATAGTAAGACAACAGGACTGCCTCGGAAGCGATTTTATCGAGCTCGCGCTCATAGCAATCCTTTGAGTGATTCTCATTTCCCTGTCCCAATATTCCCCAGTCAGGTTGACTATAACCTCCATTACCCCATGTACGATGGTTCAAAAAAGATTGAATTTGCAGACATTGGTTGTGGATTTGGCGGGCTTTTAATTAGCCTCGCCACTCTTTTTCCTTGTACGTTTATGATTGGGATGGAATTGAGGGACAAGGTGACAGAGTATGTGAAGGAAAGAATATTAGCATTGAGGGCCGCTAATCCAGGCCAGTATGAGAATGTGTCCGTGGTTCGGACTAATTCCATGAAGTACATTCCCAATTACTTTGAGAAAGGACAGCTCGCCAAGATGTTCTTTTTGTTTCCGGATCCTCATTTTAAAGAGAAAAATCATAGGCGCAGGGTAATCAGTCCACATTTACTCGATGAGTATGCATACGTTCTTAGAGTCGGTGGGATTATATACACAATAACTGATGTCGAGGAGCTTGGTTTGTGGATGAAGTCATGTTTGGAGAGTCACCCGTTATTCAAGTCTCTTACTGAGGATGAGCTCCAAAATGATCCGGTTGTAAAGCTCTTGAGCACTGCAACTGAGGAAGGGCAGAAAGTTGAGAGGAATGGTGGCCAAACGTTTCAATCTGTTTATAGACGCGTTGGACTGGCTCTTCCTCATTGAGTTATGCGCCGAGTAACATGATTTATGGAATTAATCCGTTCATGTTATAGTTTTCAATCAAATTAAATGATGAATGGAAAGCCGGTCTTTCTTTTTGCGCGTAAGTTAGCCCTTTTTACTACCGTGGTATTCCTGTTATGGTGAAGAAGTATTGGACTGCCGTATATTATGCTCAAAATCTGAATGACGCTATTGAAAGAGCTAATTGATGCCTTTTATATTGTTTGCCGATGTTTGAAAACAAATATAGGGCGGCTGTAAGAGAGAAACCATTGAATTGGACGTCGGTCGATGTTCATATGAGTTATGCCTGTGGGATCAAGTATCCCAATGATAGGTTGCTCTTCATTTATGATTTTAGTTTAGACTCTGAGAATTATTGGACTCCATTTTTCGCAATGATATATATATATATATATATATATATATATATATATATATATATATATATATATATATATATATATATATAAAACATAATATCCATTAAAAATTATAAAAAAATGTATATTTTTAGCGAAAACAAAAAATCATTCGTAATTTTATATTTTATTTTGAAGTATAATTTTCAATTTGTACACGTAATATCTTAAAGTTGATGTTAAGGGTGTCAATTTGGCAGGTTACGTCTGGTTGAGCAATAGTACTATTCAAAATGAGTAGGTCTCATGTAGACCGTCTCACGGATCTCAATCTGTGAAACGGGTCAACCCTACTCATATTCACCATAAAAAGTAGTACTCTTAGCATAAAAAGCAATACTATTTCATGGATTACCCATATAAAGATCCGTCTCACAAAATTTGACCCGTGAGACCGTCTCACACAAGTTTTTGCCATTCAAAAATTGTTCAATTCGAATCCGAGCTAACCCGAAAACTCTAAACCCGAACCTGAATCCGAATCAACCTGATCAACTCGTATAATCTGATTTTTAATTTTTTTTAAAGAAAATAAAATAAAATTCAAAAATAATAATAATAATAATAATAATAATAATAATATTTTAATTTAAACACATAATAATGAAAGAGTGAGTCTCATGTGAGACGATCTCACGGATTTTACTATGTGAGACCGGTCAACCCTACCGATATTCACAATAAAAAGTAATTCTCTTAGCATAAAGTAATATTTTTTCATTGAGGACCCAAATTAGAGATCAGTCTCACAAATACGACCCGTGAGACCGTCTCACACAAGTTTTTGCCATAATGAAATCTCCCTCATATACATATTATTTAAATTTGAAAATCTAATGTAGAAAAATAAAATATATTTACTAAATCAAATAAACAATTGTTTAAAAAATAAAAATGTTTAATATAAATATTAAATTATGAAAATTTATGATATAAATATACAATAATATTTTTTCAGACATACAATACATAAAAATGTAGGCAATATTTATTAATTATATTTTTAAAAAAAAATTAAAATTTTCGGGTCAACCTACCCACCCCAACCCAGCTCGATCATTTTTTTAGGATCAGCTATCGGGATCAACCCGAACCCGAAAACTCCAAATCCAAACATAATTTTTTTTCAGGTTGAACCGTATCGGGTTGGTGGATCGTGTCATCGGACTCCTTCCTCATTGTCATCGTTCGTCATGTGAACTATAATTCATTTGAGGGGATTCTTCAAGGAGTTCTTGAGAATCAGGTTGTAATCCCCGTCGCATCGACTTCGTTTATCAGCAATTCTTCATCTTCAGATGCATGCACACGATTTTAAATTCAAAAATTATAATTTTTTACGAAGGAAAAATTTATAATTCGATGATACATATATATGTACATATATTAGTTGAAGGACATATAAATAATTTTATTAGAGCATTGATATAGTGAATCATATCATATTATCTAAATCATGTTTTGGTGATGAAAATGGGGAAAAGTAATATATAATAACTATATTTTATTTAATTAAAATGTGTAAACTGGTTGTGCTGATGGCGTGGTCATAATATTTAACATGTTATGTCATATTAATATGAAATTCATAAAAATATTAATATTATTTTACATATAGTATGATAAAAAATAAAATAAAAGACGTTGGAAGAGCCTTCTCCATGGGTGATCATTTCTAATTGAATTAATTTGATCGTCCTGAGTCATACGTAACAGTGCAATCAACTAATAAGATTTACTTCCAATGTTGTTTATTTATCTGAAAGGAAATAGAATTGCAACACCTCCCAAAATATGATCAAAAAAAATTGTTCTAAAATCATCGAGACGAGGAAAGACAAAATCCAGGTATAATAATCGCCAGTAGAGAATATTATGTAGTTGAAGATGAACAAAATATAAAATCTAAAAAAATCATCGCTTCATGCAAGAGAAATGAACTTTCCTATAGATTACCACTCGCTTCAATATGAATTCAGTTCGGTGATTGGTCATAGCAAGTTGGGGCATGCCAATCCAATTAGCAAAGAAGTATCCCTTCTCCTAATCATATGTTGTTGCCCTAGTATTTGTTTCAGTGTCAATCTTTGCAGTAAACCCTCTGTCAATGTAAATAATCATATAATTTGTCAAGAATTCTTCTTTCATTTATTCCACAGAGAAGTTTTAGAATGATTGTGCTATTGTTGCAGTAGAAATATGAATCATTAAAATAAGACAAATCAATCTGTCAATTAAATGATAATGTTGTCTCTTTTCATTCTCTACTAATCATCGATATAATTCAGAAATAGTAGAAATATTCTAAACCTTTTATGATGAATTATATCAAACTTATAATGATCTAATTGACTGCTCAAATAATGTAGTTCTTGTCAATTGAAATCACTGGATAGAGTTTCTCTGCAAGATTGTAAATATCATCAACATTAAACAACTTAAAATTGTCTCGAGGTTCCAAAGAAAAGCTAAGTCTAAGATGTTCTACAGCTCCATCATCGAATCTATTATTGAGTTCTTCCACTTGAAAATCTATTGCAGCATGAAATACATCAAAACAGTAATGGTGTTCAAACGTAATAGAATTTCAATCCTAGCACGAACATCCTGTAGCGGATCTATAACAAGCATAAATATCTGGTATCTCAATGCCATTAATTTCACAAATTGATTGCACGATCATTAGAAGAATAGCATAACCTTCTCTCAAAGTATGAAGTAAAGCTTTTGCGGTTGAGACAAAATCCATTGCATTAAAAATGTCTAAAGACTTCTCTTGCAAAGCTCGGCAAAACAAATCAGTTATCCCCATAATCTTGTGCATCAAATACAATAAATACGAAATCAAATGATCTCAATGCAATCAAAGAACTCGTAGCTTCCCCCCGTATAAAATTCAAAGATGCTTCTTTCACCATGTACTCAAGCACAATAATTACAGAGTTGTATATAACTATTATACTACAAATCGACTCAAAATGAGAACTCCAACGCGTCTTGCCAGCTTGCTGCAAAGTTCCAATCTGATTAAGGCAAGTACTTGTCTTGCGAATACCAGTTGCTATCATATTTGCAATTTCAATAGCTTGGGCAGATTGCAATTCAGTGTGACGTTTTGGAGACGCCTTAATGAGATTACAAATAAAAGTTAATTTTGAAAAAAATAGTCAAATAGAACTCTCTTTCAGCAACGACTACCAACTTTAACTGAAGTCTATGTGCGAAACACTGAACATAATATGCTTGTGGAAAATCTTTCAGAAAAAGAACTTACATTTCTTTCCATGAGCCACACATATTGCTAGCTCCATCTTATCCTTGACCCCAAATATCTTTGATATGCAACTCATGTCGACCAAGCACATTACACTTTTTTTTGGTATCATCACAGTTTTATCAACAACGTGTACAATATTAAAGAAACGTTCTATTAAGAAACATTTACAATCAACAAATCTCAACACATTAGTCATTTGCTCTTTGTTTGATATGTCTTGAGTCTCATCAACCAAAAGACAAAATTTTGCACTCCCAACCTCCTAACATATTTTTTTTCTCACTCACTAAGCAAGAATATGCAAAATATTTCGTTGAATGTCTGACGATATATACTTTGCATTTCATGGTGATTTTTCTAAAACAACATTATTAATTTAACAACCATTTTCCCCATAAGCTTTATCATCTCTATAATATTACCTTGATTGTTGGAAGACAAAGATACATCATATCCTCTCACAGAACATCTTTGCAAACTAAGCTAACGAATGCTTTCAATTGTGACTTCAAGCCTCAGTCGATTCTTCTTCACTTCTTCATATGTTTATGCATTTATCACTTTATCGATGTGACTACTTACATTCATCAAAACACTCACATATTGAGTTGCATTGTTAGGCCAATTCTATCCTACGCTAGGTGAGGTACTTCTCTTTACTTTTTTTTCTTACGCGTGTCTTTTTTTTATTATTATTATTACATTTCACACTACTTTAACCAAAATCAACCAAACTAATCATTAAACTAATTTCGTTTAATGTATATAACATGTGTTATATCATTATATTATTATTATTATTCTCAAAATTTAAACTTAATATTTTATATTTAAAAATTACGTGAAATTTTTTTTGATAGTAAAACTTTTAGGTTTGAGGTTTGAGATTTTCATTTCTATTATTCTTATTTTTGTGGTAGAATCATATGAAATGTAAAAAATCAATATTTTAAAATTTAATTATTATAAGAAATTCTATGTTCTACCTATTTATAAACGCTAATAAAATTATTGTAGCTATTTTTAAATGTTATACATGTATATATTATTTAATGACAGGGAGTAAATCTCCCGGAGTAGGATAGAATTGTCCGCATTATTATGTGGTGAAGTGGGACCTACCACATTCATTAAAAAGTACATATCTTCTCATCATTAACTATTTTCCAACTTTTAAAACCATTAACTATAAATGTTGGATAACGAGTCACTTTTCCTTGGAAAGGAAAATAAGGCCCAAAAGACCGCATCTTTATTAGGAGAGTACTCCAACCAGGAAATTGCTCAAACCAACATTTTTGGAATAATCGATATTGTTATACTAATTTGGTTCGCAGATACTCCATAACATGTTGATATGACCCCTTTTAAGATATAAGCTCATTTGATTGCATCTCTTTCATTGACAGGACATTGCCATATTGGAGTACGCATGATCGGATCTAGTTGAACATAACCGCTAACATCACTTTCAACCCTTTGATACTTGGCGGGATGTTGGTCCTCATGGTTTGAGGTCCCAGCATTAGTTGGAGAATGCTCATCTCTAGTTGATGTACTATCTTTTGGTTTTAAAAATGAACATATATTTTTCTTCTGGCTGCCTTGAGCTTCTCATGGGCCTAATCCTCTAATTTCTTTTCAAGCCCATCTCAAACTTAACCCTTGTAAATAAGATTGTAGATTTTATTTTCAAATGAGACTCAATCTTTATCAAAACTTCAATAATATCAAGATAATAAAATATAAGAATATTTTATTTCTTTTCCTTTGGTATTTTATTTCTTTGAAGTCTTGTAGATTTATTTTATTTCCAAATTTAATCATTTTTTCTCTTTTATTTAAATCTACAATTATTAATTCAATTAAGCATATAATTAGGGATAAAAAGTCTAGATAAGGACAAATATTATCAAATCAAATCCCTAAAATCTTTGTAAGATTTGGCCTATCAGCTTCCATTAGAGAAACCAATCTATTATATATTAAAAAATGTTATTATTGTGAATGACTAATTCACTTAACCATCATATGCTTATTTAAAACTAAAAGTTTAAACAATTCCAAAGATTTTAAATGATGGTACACCACAATTCTATCAATATATGATTATTAAAGTACATGAAATCTTTTCTTCATCTTTGGTGAAATTAATCGACTTGTGACACTTTTCAACCTTAAATGATATTGAATATCATTAAAATAGTAAATATCAAATTTCAACACATTGTTCCCACAAACCCAACACCAAAACCAAAACCAATCTTTAACCAATGAATTGAAAGTTCTTGAACTAAATAATTCTCAATGTATCGATTCATTCATCTTGACCAAATGTAAAGAAATATCATTATTTTATTTGGATTGCTTCGATCAAATGTAAAGAAAGATCAAGTTCTAAATTTTTATAATATCATTTATTTTTTTTTTAAAACAAATTTCCAATGATCAAGCTTATTATCGCTTTCATAATAATATCTTATTTAAATAATAATCCTTCCATGTTTCCTATAAAATCCAAGCTATTCAAAAATCCAAAATGATAATTTCATATAATAAAATGAAGCAATGATATAGAGGAAAAAAGAAGAACATACAACTAATTAGGGGGTAACAGAAAATCGTCGATGATGTGAGAAGATCCGATGAGCCGTCCATGAGATAATGACTCCGAGTCTATAGAAAATGAAGGAAACAAAATTGAGAAAGGAAACGAAATTGTGAAGGCAAGCCTTTCTGTCAGCTGAATGCTATCAAAACAATGATTAGGCTATAAAAAAAAAAATTGGAACCCACTCCAGCTTTTGGGATGACTCCATCCCGAAAAATTACTGAACATCATGAATATTTTTGGAAAAGTAAGAAGCGAATGAATCGTTATTATGGAAGATAAAAAGTAAGATGAAAACATATTCTTCAAAACTGATATTAAAAATATGATGTGTTTTAAAAAATATCTTGATAAAATTCTAACAATGTTATGTCTATGGAAAAAAAATGTTAATAGGGTTCTAACAATCAATATTATAAGGGGGCAAAATTCATACAAAAGCCTCAAGATTTGAGAGTTCAACAACTTTTTATCCAAAATGCCTTAAATGAATAAATTAATGATAATACTTTTATTTTAATAAATAAACCTAATTTGAAATTTTTAAATCAAATTAGTTGATGTAATCCGATTTTAATTTTATTTCTTTTAACATTAATATATTAAGTTTTAGTAGGTCCCTTATGAAACGGTCTCACGAATCTTTCTCTGTGGAATAGATCAACTATATCGATATTCACAATAAAAAATAATACCCTTAACATAAAAAATACTATTTTTTCATGGATGACCCAAATAAGAGATCCGTCTCACAAAATACAACTCGTAAGACCGTCTCACACAAGTTTTTGCCATTAATTTTTTATTGCATGTCTACATTTTGAATCAAACCGCCGTTGTACAATCTATATTTCACATGCATAAAAAATGAGGGTAACAAAATGATACTCATAATGATTTATAACAGAGGCATTATCTATATCACTGAATCTTTTTGTGAAACAATATATCCCATCAATTCAATAATCAATATATAAATAAAATCTACCATACAATAAATATATATCAATTAAACTTCTCAAACCATCACATCTCCTCAACTCATCTTCCAGTATCTATGTGAGTTTATTAGATTACACACCTCAATGTAATTGAATGTGAAGTCTACAATTTAGCGGTGAGGATCTCTTGCTTAAGCAAAGGCCTCACATATTCGTAGTAGCCATCGGGAAGAACTGAATCATTCAAAGGATCCTTCCATGCCGCCTCATAAAGTTTGGGATAAACATTCCCATCATACCGTCCCAGAATAGAACCAAGGAAGTGATCGGTATAATTGAATGAATCAACAAGCGCAATAGCATTCGGACGAACCTGAAACGAACCAAATTTCTGAATATGCCACGACCTTTTTGGGGAGATACGTTATACAAAATTACACACACACACCTTGGAATACAGTGATCTTAACAAATCATTAGCGAGTGAAGCTTGTTTTGGAGTGACATAACCGGTTGCAAGGAAGTCGCCTTGGTGCTTGTGAAGAAGGAAGAGGTAATATATACCACAAAGCACCTCTAGCTGTTGCTTGACCCCTTTACCAGGGATTTCTTGCTTCAGTTTCTCGATAAACCTAAGCAGGGAAGGTTTTTATCAATCACAGCTCAGGTAATTTAATAACTTGGGGCTCAGAAACAGAATGAAGTTTGCATGCAATATCCGCATACAGGAAGAGCATGAAGTCCAGAACCTTAAACCGAGCAAGAAAACGATGATGCTTTTATTCTACATTCCCCTGATTCTGGCCCAGTGGAGTGCTATTATATGAAATGTTACCTTTTTTTACTACGTCAATTGAATATCAAATGTTTCGGGTGCCAAGCGTAACAATGTGTTTATAATTATTATTTGGGTTCAAGGGTGGACTAGGCCGGGAATATTGAAACACCAATACATAACACAAAAGCATAGGAACAAATTAACTTGCCAGAAATACAGAACTTATAGTGTGTTGGATTGAGTAATTTAAAATCAGGACTTACAAGTCCTTTTAATAGTTTGGGTAATTTTGACTAAGAGGAATTTCCAACACATCCCCCGTCGATTAAACCTTTTGCTAATTATTTTGATATAATTCAAATGTACTGTACCTAACCTTAGTGTCATTTTAAGTCCAACCTTTGAATCCTTTCCACAAATGAAATACCTACATCTAAGTCAAATTAATCCATCTAAACATGCAACCTCAGAGATTTGCTCCCGATAATTTAGATGTAAAAGTTTAATGGTGCATCTTCAATTGCTGAACGGTCAGTCTACAAAACCAGAAAGGTTGCGAATGGATCGTGGGTCACCATCATAATGTTTGGTGGTTTTGGAGCAAATGGGAGATGTAAGCTCTCGAGTAGCATATTGTTATTTAGAAGAACAAGAACACTTACTTGGAAACAACAATTAGTTGACAGTGAGCGACTGCTGCCTCCACCAAATCAGCTGATAGCTCTGCAAAACCTGAAAGGCGAAAGGTAAAAAAATAACACTAGGAATTAAGAGAAACTACAAAATGAATTTCAAGATAATGCATTCTCAACATACAAAGGACCAAAAAACGAAACCCTTTAAATTGTTCAATTTGATTCTAATCAGATCAGTCAAGACAATGAGGTTTCAATTACAAGGTCCTTTGTTTGAATAACAGAAGGTGCAAGCAACTCGCCTAATTAGCGAGAGTTTATGCAAGTCCTTTTCAGACAAAAATTAGGTTAATGATGGTAAAATCCGGGAGTATAATTCACATATCAACTTTCAGTTGCATATTAAATAAAGCAGATTTTAAAGGATAATAACATTACCTTCCTCTGGACTAGCAAACTTGCTGACATTTTGAGCGCACGAAACAGACATTCTAGCAGCTCTTGCCTCAAATGCTTCCAATACTCGACTGGGCTTTAACCAATCCTCAGCTATATGACACACAAGCAGAAATCACCAAAAGATTCCTCACAAATATGTAAAATATTGATCAGTAATTTGAGAGGGTCTTTCATCACCATATGCAACATTTCTTATGATCAATAATGGTGAGAGCCGAATGAAAATAACAATTTTAAACAGAATAATGCTCATATTTTGCTGGGCGAACAGCAAAATTCCGACCAACTGATTATATAATAATGAACAACGCAATGCAACCTAAGATTGTGTTTGGTTGATAGATTTGATTTGGAGAAATAATTGAGTCATAATTTCAAATGACACTCCTCGTGCATTTAAAGTCCACCACAATTATTAATGAAATTGCATAACTTGATATGAAGCAGATTTGAAATTCAAGTCTAGTTTGTTCATCCAAACGAGTCAAAAAAATTGGAAATCAATGGATTTAAAATCCATCATCTTAAATAAATTAATCCAAGCACAACCTAAAAATATAAAATTTCATTTTTGTATTTCAAGTGCTTCACTAGAAAAACCTAACCTTTTTGAACATTACAACTGCATTTCATTAGCTGTTCAATTCTTCCCATATAAGAAACCGTCCCAACTGGTGGTTTGCCAGTTCCAATCTGGGAGACAGTTTTCACAAGAAATCGAGCAACCTAGAGGAGAAAATGAATAGATTAGCGAAAGCTTAAGTGTGCATTACCACAAAGGAACATTTTTATCAGCGAAGTAAATGTATAGCTAAATGCAGAAGTATGGAAATTATTAATATGAATTCTCATCAAACATTAAATCATTTGATGTCATGCTAAAGCTTGACATACTACGTTAATCATTTTCATTGAATTCATTATTTTTTACTATGTCTTAAAAAACGAAAATCAAATCAATTTGCGCTGCACTACAGATATTGGAAGTCCATCCACTAACAATTCAAACCATTTTTAACCGAACACCAATGATGGTCCATTAAAGCCCCAAATTTTGGTCCATATAATGTTCTAGCTCCAAATAGTATCATTCATAAGCACTGAATTGACCCCAAAAAACAAACTTAACAACACAGAAAAAGCACAAAAAAGTTAGAGATAATAGGAAAAAAATTGGTGGTCGCCATCATTTGGCAATCGAAATACAATCCAACATTTTTCTTTATAGTCACTCCGGACCAGAAAATACAAATGAAATATTTGCTGTCTCGGACTCCATCAAGCAGATCTTTTTCCAAGAAGAAAATAAACAAACATGTAATGAGTGAATATGATTATTAGGGAAATAAAATTTTTTGAGAATAAAATGCATCGTGCACACAGAAAAGGCTACCTGTAGAAGCAGCACAATGTTGTCCCCTTCATATGTACAAGCCGGAACATAGACCGCAAATAACTCTGGAAGTCCACTACTGCAAAGGTAACCATGGCCTCCACATAACTTTCGACATTCTTCAATACCATCCTGTGATGCAAAAGTAGAATAATGAAAAGACTTGCTCAAAACTCAGTAAACATGAAGTTTAACATCAGTCGCACCAAGACAAATTTGACTACAACAGAAGTCTCATATTGCGCATATCAACCACGACAAAGTCGTAAAGGCAAACAGATACCCTCATATACACAAGTAAGAATGCAGGATGGAACAACACTCACATATGAAAATACAAGGGTAGAAAGATGAAATATGTGTTACTTACAGCAGTGGCTGTAGTAGTCAAGGACTTCAACCCGGCAGTACAGGCATGAGCTTCGGGTAATGTTGAAAAGTCATTTGCTTGCAATCTTTCGGTAACATCGGTGTACAGCCATTTAAGCCATTCACCAACAAATCTAAAGGCATAAGCAGAAGCCAGCAAAGGGAAAAGTCTGCTCTGTTGTGTTTTGTAGTCAATAACCTAAAAAAAAAAGGTGTCCAACCAATAATTAAAAAAAAAATAATAATAACATAATCAACTAAAATTCTAATACATGTAAATACCAGAGTTTAAAAGCATATACTTAATCGGGGAACCTGTCCATCAATAAGCATCTCATGGAGCTTCATAGTGAAAGTGAAATCAGACACATAACGTTGATGCATATTCAATGATACAAAAGTTTCAGTCCAAATGCTGTTATGGTATGTTTTCCCCGATCAGAGAAATAGCTACGAGTTATAACTACCACATTCTGAAATAACCCATACCTGAGTTTCAGGTTTACCATTTTGTGATCCAAATTGTCTTCGTACAGCACTATATCTTGTCGCAATACAAACGGCCTTTGATAAAGCATAAGATGCATCCACTACAATTGTTTGTCGAACATATACCATAGTCCCATAAACTAACTGTCTTGGGACATCAGATTGCTTATATTTGCCCTCTCTTGTAACCTGTGAAACCCTGAGAGATACAAAAGAATCAGCTACACCAACTTTTTAAGAATGCAAAAATGGAAGTTTACACATGTTCTCTTAAAAACCGTTACATAAGTGGTTGTGTGGTGAACAAATGTGTTGTATTTACAAACAAAATGCATGGCAAAAAGGGAGAGTTGAATACAGTGAGGACTGAGGTCGATCCAACCCTTATGATATCCAAACATATTCTAAAGCATAGACAAAGATTTGTGACTCGATCAGATTTTGACCCATCCAGATACAAAATGAATTCCAACAGCAAAATTAATAGCCAAACCTGCACATACTGTTCTTTGTTGAATCTTGCAGGGAGAGTGCATGAGATTAAGATATAAAAGTACCAATAGATATCTGAGACAAAACATAGAACTAGACCAACATGGAAACGCTAACAATCATAATTACATTTCCCAAAAATTGAGATTTTTCTAGTTTACTACTAGCTGATTTTATCGTCTTAATATTGCATTGGGCTTCTTACCACAATCCTTTCATCAGAAAATGTCAAAATTAAAACCCAACTTGTGATACACTTCCACCTACTGACAACATTTCTCATTTTACGTAACTATCAGTGTCACTTGACCATTCCACATGGAGAGCTGAAGTTTCATAAAACACGTAATTCATAACAGAATTAGACCAGTCTGACCAGATAAATAGATTTGAAGCATTTTATGAATAACGAAGTTGCAAAAAGGAACCTCATCAGCATTTGATTTCTCGGAATGCGAACATGCTCAAATCTCAACACGCCGTTGTCCATGGTGTTGTATGCTCCATTTCCAAACTTCATACCAATATCTCCAACAGTTATTCCTGGAAGAGGTGTATGGTCCTCCATTTTCCGTAGTTGGACAATAAATCCTATTATATGTTAGTTAGTATGCAACATTATGAAGGAAGAAAACATACTTTACACCCAACTACCTGTTATCCAATAAAAACCTAAAATTCCTAGCTTCTTTTCTTTGGCGACGGGGAGCCCTTAAGGGAAGCGTTTGGGTATCATGTACTCACCGTGCACCCCATGGTCTTTACCATCGGTGATGAGACGAGCATAAACAACAGCATGAGTTGAGACTTTACCCAGTCCACCAGGCCACCACTATAAGAATATAATAGTAAATGAATATATGATTGGGAAAATTATATGACATAAAAGAGAGTACAAAATACTGTACATTGACTGTGTGTAGATATTTCAAAAGCAGAACATACAAGCACCACAATATTGCAAACATCAGAACAAACAAACATTAAGAGAGAAAAAACAATAAGATCTTGTCAAAAAAATGTTACTTTGCTTGATGTCAATGTGGGACTATGAATTACAAATTCATCTGTTTGAGGGTCGAATGAGGCCGTGGTTTCAAGACCTTGCACATTAGAGCCATGACCAAGTTCTGTCTGTGCATAGCAACCAATTATTTTCATCTTATAGGCCAGTGGCAACCATTGCTGCTGCTGTTCATCGGTGCCTTGTCCCTTGATGGCTGGTACGAACATTCCCTGCACAGGAAAGTGTAAAAGTAAGCCATGATGTTAGAGCGACTCTCCCGAAACAGGGCCCGGAAGATAAAGTCTAAGTTACCAACAACTTCAGTAAAAAACAATATATTACAATTAAAAAAAGTAAAAGTAAAACCTACCCAATGAAGATCAGTATACGCTGGCTCATCCATGTAAAACCGTAACCTGGATGCCTCTTCCTCTGCAAGAATGATATTGAAGAGATAAGAAAAATATTGTCAAATAAATATGAAACCGTACAATCACCTTCGAATAAGGAAAATCTTGCCTGTCAAATGAAGTTCGATGATCCGTTTCCATGCATAAGCTGCCTTCCTAAGTGTATTTTTGAACAATTCCTTTCTTGGTAGCATAGTTCTTTCATCCTTCCGAAATGCCTAAAGCCAACAAAATAACACATTTAATCATATTAGCTATCAGCATACAAACAAATATCAAAATCTTCAATTCATCAGAGTTTTAGAAGTAGAATTTCAAAAAGGTAAATATTTCATTTTCTAGGTGTTAAGATGAGAACTTGGACCTAACTCAAACCCAAAAGCTAGCTCAAGGGGGGAAGATTGAGAGTGGAGTTTACAAATAACCTAATTATGGGCAGAACGAGTGGCTTAATTATATGCAGTCCAACACATAACGGTGGAACCCGGGCTCTGATACCATATTAAGATTGGAACTTGGACCTAACTCAACCCCAAAAACTAGCTCAAAGGGGGAGGATTGTCCAAGACCATATATACAACTCCCAGGTATTTTATACAACCGATGTGGGACAACTAACACTAGGTAGCAACTTAACTTCTAAAGGACAAAATCTCTTTCGTTGTTTCTTAAATTTATATTTACTCATGAATAAATATCACTTTCTTTGAGGTCCAAAATGCGATAACATAAACCAACTACATGTAAATCTAGGAAAAATAGAAAATGCTTAATTAAATTATTTTAATTGCATTAATTATATGTGGTAGGCATGTTAACATGTTTAAAATATGGTTTTCTATTAGAATACATAAAACTGTCTTTTCAAGAGTTATTCGAGACACGTCCAAATAATGGAGACCGAGGACGATAAATAGAAAATATTTTTATTAAATGATTATTTTTAATTATTTAATAAATGGTATATTAAATATGAAATTTTGAAAAATGGTGTCTTTTGATATGTTTTACATGCCGAATCGTATTTTAAACCGATAATCAATTGTTGACGAAAAAAAGGACTTTTTGGAGGCTCGGTTAATATTTTCGAAAACTTTCCTAAACGAGATATTTTTCCTACATTAAAATGGGCATAATGGGCCTATTATACTAAGATTATTGAGCCTAAGTTTCTACTTTATTATTTATAACCATAGGAGGTATTTCCAAAGCCTAAAACTCTTCAACGCCTCAAGCAATAAGAAACCTAGGGTTTCTTTCCCTAGCACACACGCACACACGCCTACGCGTTTAGAAGCAATTCACGTTGGTTTTAAAGAGGATAAACGCAACAAGGATTCCCCGTCTCTCCGACGTCCCTTCGCGTCTAGAATCGAATCTTCGTGCGTGAATCACAAAGGCACGCATTATTCCTTCTTTTCTCATCATTCATACCATATTATGTGTGATTATGTGTTCTTACATGAAAAATCTCAAAGCATCATGGTATTTTCGTTTTTAAGGGTTATACATGGAAAACATGACTTTTCTTGCATGATTCTTGATGGTTCTTGTTAAAGAGAAGGGGCTGCCAGGTTAGGGACTCTTAGATGCACGGCTAAGGGCTGGAAAGGAAGGGCAAGGGCTGCACGATTTTTGGGTTCAACAAAGGCTAGGGCACGGCTTTGGGAAGGAAATAGAAAGGGGGCCGCGCGGGGCGCTTTCCAGGCGAGGGGCTGGGCTCGTGAGGGTCCTAG
This sequence comes from Primulina eburnea, assembly GCF_022965805.1. Classification (NCBI taxonomy): domain Eukaryota; kingdom Viridiplantae; phylum Streptophyta; class Magnoliopsida; order Lamiales; family Gesneriaceae; genus Primulina; species Primulina eburnea. The sequence continues at coordinate 24,180,546 of NC_133114.1, forward strand.
CATCAAGCCATGGTGGTCCACGCACGGCTGGAGAGGCTAGGAGGGGTAGGCGCATGGCTAGGGCACTACCTAGAAGTGGCCGTGCGCCAGATGGACGAACCATGCACGTCCTCGTGTATGGCTCGCTAGGGCTGGTCCAATTGGGTCCTAAGGGCTAGGTCCTAGGGTGGTTGGTTAGGGTCTGGTCTCGTCGGTTTGGGGCTAGCATCGAAGGAGCTTGGGATTTGTTGAGCTAGGGTTTGGTTCAAAGGTGCAGAAAAATTCAGTAGCTTGCTAGGCTATTCTGAGGGTTCTAAATGGCTTGAATTGGGTTGAAAAAAGGTTGGTTAGGTGTCATAAAGCTATGGTTAAAGTTTGGTTAAGATTTGAGTTGATTTGGGTTAAAACCGGGACTTCGATTCAAGTTTTAAAACGAATTACGAATTTAATCAAGGGGCTTAAGTTTACGACCAAGAAATGTTTATGGGTGTGTTTTAAGGTGTTATGATAAGTTTGGATGGATTCGGGTCGAAATTTTAAGTTCCAAGGGTAAAATGTGAAAATTAGGTTTTCAGGGGTAAAATGGTCATTTTACACTGAAAAATATTAAGAGTCCTGGCAATGTCCTGAAAGCTGTGATGAATGTTAAAATGTTTATTTTGAAAAAATATGGAATTTTATGATGAAAAATGCTAAAAGACGAGTTGCATGTTTGGTTTAAAAGAAAATGACATCTATGCATGTATTTTTATAAAGTGATGGAACCGATGAAAATGTTTTGAATGAAGTGACTTAATTGTGACGGTAAGGAAATAGGGATTTGTGAGGGACTAAGCCCCAATGGCCTCGTGGAAACCTAATACCGAATTTCCATAGGTCATGGCCCAGTAACAGAAAAGTGGTTGCTATTGTCCCCGTCAATTATAGGCCAAGGCACAGAACAGAAAAGTGGTTACTATTGCCCCACCGCCCATGGTTAAAGCTGAGATTGATCAATCGACCGAAAGATGAAATGATGGTCACAGAACGAACGAATTTCACCTCAAAAGGAAATATATATGTATATGTTTATGATGGAAAAAAAGTATACAATGAAAGAAAATGTTTAAATTTATGCATGTCATGAAAAGCTATTTTTATTAAAATTATTTTTACTGTTGCATGTGAATGTATACGTATTACTTATTACAATGGTTAAGGCTTGTTGAGTCAATAGATTTACTAGGTGTGAATTATGCATGTGAGAATTTTACTGTTGAGACAAGAGCGTTGGATGACTGAATTGGCTGGACGGATGATGTACTAACAGATGACCTATGCATTGGTAGTTTTTCCGCACAGCTATTGATTTTACATTACTTTATATATATAGGTGTTCGGCCGAGGCCTAAGGATTTAATAAAAATTCTAGTATATTTTAAAGAAAACGAGTTAGAGACGTTTCACTTTCATACAAAAACAAACACTTTATAATTAAATGAATGAAGATAAAATTGTAAGTAAAAAGAATCTAAGTTTGATAGCGGGTCTTCTAACCAAAACCAATCAGTCCAATCCCTTGATGAGTAGGTCTCTTGTGAGACGATCTCACGAATCTTTATCTGTGAAACAGATCAACCCTGTCGATATTCACAATAAAAAGTAATACTCTTAGCATAAAAAGTGATATTTTTTCATGAATGACCCAAATAAGAGATCTGTCTCACAAAATATGACTCGTGAGACCGTCTTACACAAGTTTTCAGCCCCTGTCTATACCAATTACCATAGCTTATAGTCTTGCTCAGTTAAAAGGAAAAAAGAAAGGCGAAAATGCAAGCAAAATTCCAGCCATTTACCTATTTACGTCCACCGACCAAGTTAGAACAAAACCAAAAACAACATAAATAGTGTAAACCAACAAAATTGTAAAAAAAAAAAAAAAACTAAAATTACAGGATCGTTAGCGACGAGCTTGGAAATCCGATCCGAAACTTCAAAGGCGTGTGAAGAACCAGCCCATACAATCTTCATCGCCTGCACATCGAACTCCGCCTTCTTCCTCTCATCAGCTAAATGATCCACTCCCGCCATTTTTCCCTGGGTCAACAGCAATACTAATTCCACCGATGCAATTCTCGACTTTCTGAGTGATTTTTGAAGTGTTTCAAGGAAAATGCTGGGATAAAAAATATCGATATAGATAGACGTCGAGGATTCCAATGGGGATTTATGCACATTTATTTCAATGGAATAGAGTCATACTTGGTCAAATTTGTGGTTAATCAATTCAATTATTTATTTTAAAAAACCGAATAGAAAATAGAGCGATATGATTTATGGTTTTTTCTAAGCATCAAAGACAATGGAATCGTTCTTGTGACCCAATTAAGTTTTAAATCGAAAAAAATAGTCATTTTAATTTTATTATTTTGTCGATAAAAATAAAAACTTAAATTAACCAAAATAAAAACTACACGTCAAACTCAATTCAGACATAAAACTTCATCTAGTCCAAAACTCAACTCCAAATGTGTAAAACTCGAACAAAATATAAAAACATTAATCTAAATGTGAAAAACTCGACCCAAACATGAAATCTTCGAACTAAATAAGAAAAACTCTACCTAAACGACTCAAGCTCGATCCAAATGTAAAAAACGTGGCCACTCGAACCAAATGTGAAAAACGTTACTCAGATATAATATGAATATAATTATTTACGTAAATATTCAATTAAACATGACATAGTGTAGGGGTAAGATGTTGTGTCGTGCAAAAATACAGCGTTTGAATCTGAATTGAGTAAAAAAGAAATGTTATTTTTTTATTTTATTTTAACAAGCATTTGTAAATATTATCATGTCCTTTAAGTCAGTCTCTTTGATCAAATTAAAAAGTCTCACTCCTTCCAAATAAAATAAATTGTTGAGAAGTCGTATATTTTAATAAGGAGTGAATCTCATGTGAGACCGTCTCACGGATCTTAATCTATGAGACGGGTCAACCCTACCCATATTCACAATAAAAGTAATACTCTTAGCATAAAAAGTAATACTTTTTCGTGGATAACCCAAATAAGAGATTCGTCTCACAAATACGACCCGTGAGACCGTCTCACACAAGATTTTGTCTTTAGTGATTCCCCAACTTATTTGGGATACTACTGAAACGTCCCATGTTCTTGTGTTTAAAATGTACTAGAAATTTTTTTTTTTTTTTTTAAATTTCGGTCCTTGTAAAAATATTTTAATAAAATATTTTTGTCCATGACCTCGAACATTCGCTAGCTAGCATTTAAAAATCAATTGCAAACGTCATAAAATAAAATAATCGCATGAGTTACCAAACCTAGAAAGCAATAATCGTGAAACGTATTTTCCTCTCCAAAACCACTCTAAAGCATAAATAAATGGTTTTAAAAATCTTTTAACGTAAAAACGTAATCATGATCGTGAGTGGGAAAAAAGTAGAAGCGCTGGTCCTCGGGTTGTGTGCACCTTCAGTCCAGTCATCTCATGCGTCAAGCCCTCCCTCAACCTCACCTGCATCCATCACACCTAGTGAGTCTAAAGACTCAATACACCAAATCTTTGTAACGAGTAACAGATATAAAATCACATGCAACAGTGAAAATACTTGTACTTAAAATATCATTTCATGAAAATGCATAAACTTGAGCATGAAAATTTTCGTAAATATTTTCATGATGCATAACATGAACCTGAACCTTTACCTTTTCCTCAATCATAACATGACATAATAACTTGACGTGATAACATGACGTGATTCTTTTCATGATCATAACATTATCTTTCTCTTGATTGAATTCAGATCGTTAATTGTGACTTTCCTGACGTGACATGACATGACATGACATGACGATGATACCATCTACATGAAACCACAGTACTGGGCGGCGGGGACATCAGCGACACAAGATCGTCAACTGAGCCTTGGCCTATTCTTGATCGTAACCTCAAATCCTCAATTCCTGACATGACATGACATGACGATGGTACCATCTACATGAAACCACAGTACTGGGCGGCGGGGACATCAGCGACACAAGATCGTCAACTGAGCCTTGGCCTATTCTTGATCATAACCTCAAATCCTCGTAGTCACAATTACTTCACCTTCATCAATATTTTCATGTTTTCATCACCTTATAAAATCATGCATGAATGTATTTTCTTTTGAAACCAAGCGTGCACCATGTATTTTAAATGTCAATTTTAATCATAAAATTTCATGGACATTTAAAATAAATCATAAATAAATCATGAACATTTCATAAACATTTGAACATGAACATAATATCACAAAAACAGCATTTAGGGCACTGCCATGACCTTTACTAATTTTGGGTGTAAAAAGACCGTTTTACCCCTAATCGTGACATTTTTACATTTCTGATTTTTTTCTTGATTTCTTGACTTCGACATGTCCTGAATAGTTATTTAAGCTTACATGAATTTCCTCATATTTTTATTTAGCTTAAATCGAGGACTTTTAAATTTAATCTTGAAACGTGACGTATTAATGCGTTTAAATCTCGAATTAAACCAAACCTTAGCATAAAATTCCCAAATTAGAAATTTGGACTTATAATAATTATTTAAGCTTAAATATAATTTTTCATAATTTTATCAAGCGTAAAACTAGGCGTTTCAATTAACTCGTTAATTAGCGTTTCGTGCGGCGATTAAATCCCGAAAAATACCAAGCTTTAATATAAAATTCCTAAATTCTAAATTTAGTCTTTTTATATTATTTCAGCTTTTATATACCAGGACTCGACCCCCGTGAACCATTTCAATTTTTATTTAATTAAAGCCCCTCATTTGACACCTAAACTTCAACCCCGAGCCAACTTTCGATTTTTCACGAGCTACCCCCGAACCATGCTGGTCCAAAACTTGCCCAACCTCCTAAGTTAACCTCTTGGGCCCTCAACCCACCGAGATACCAGGCCCAAAGCCAAAAACGAAGGTCCCCAATACACCTATGTGCTGGCCGAGAGTTTTCTTTTGCGTGGTGACTAATTTGTGAACCTATGGACCAAGCCCACACTCCAGCCCCTGAACCGACACCTTGAGCACTTAACTAGGACCCTGAGGACTCGCCCTAAACCTGCCTAGGAGCCTTGGACCGAAGCTCCTTCCCTGCACGAAGTCTGCATCTCAAGATGCAGCTTCTCGGGTGGGAGTCCTTGCAAGGACTCCCCCCTGCCGTTCCAGACCGAGCCCTAGCATGGCTAGGACTCTCCCCCTGACACCACCTGACCCTAGGCTAGCCGTGAACCTCAGCCCACGCCAGCCCTCCTTTTAAATCATGGAACCCGTATCCTTAAAGTTCATGACAGCAAAACGGGTTTCCGAAGACAGCTTGCGGTGCAGCGTTTTGAGTGTGTTTAGGACTCTTTAAATTCGTGTAAAAACCTCTCTCGATCATGTTCTAACGTCATGGCAGCCCCTTGCATGCAAGAACAATTTATTAGATCCAAAAATCATGAATTAACCACATGTAAGTGCATAAACTCGAAAGTTTCAGAAAGTTTCTTGATGAACTTTATGCATTCAATATTTAAACAATAATATGATATGATGGATGAGAAAAGGAAGATCTAGGCGTGCCTTTGCGTCGTAAACGCACGAAATACCGATTGCGACGAAGAACGGAGAGATTCGAGGCTAGTTTCCCTTAAAACTCTTGAAGAACCAAGCTATTTCCCCACGGCCGAGAGGTTGCAGCCGAGGGAGTGCTTCTGCTTTTTGGTAAATATTTTAGCGGCGTGAGAACGAGTGTGTCGTGAATATTTTCTGTGCGCTTAGTCTAGGTTTCTTTTTGTTTTTAAATGCTAAACATTTTATTAATTAGGCTTAAGGCCTATTAAACTCTAATTAAGCCCACTAGTGCAAGCTAAGCTTTGAATAAACTTTAAAAAACATTTTCATAAAAAAATAATTAGTGAATTAAGTAGCTGGACTGCTTAAAAGATCGAATTTTAGTTGAAAATCCAACACCGATAAAAATTAGTCCCGGCGTATAAAATCACCTCAAAATTCTTTGATTTCAAAAAATATGAGAAAACCATCACCCTTAAATTAAATAATTAAAATTAATTAATTAATAAAACATTTTACATTTTTCCGCCCTTGGTCTCCGTTCCTCGATCGTCACTTGAATATCCTTTAAAAATGCAGTTTAATGCAACCATGCAGAAAATATATTTTAAACATGTCAAAATGCACCACATAAATAATTCATGCAATTAAAACATTTAATTAAAAATACAAAAGAATTTAATACTTGCATGTACATGGTTTGCGTGGACCTTAAATTTTCGGGGCGTTACAACTGCAAACTTCATAGATAAATAAATAAACTAGTGAAAGGTCTAATAATTGTATTACGGCTTCTCTTGCACTATTATGATCATTTCCGTATAATTTCCTTCTAGAATTTAAAGGAAAATTCCAATTTACAATTTAAAATACACAAAAACTTGTGTGAGACGGTCTCACAAGTCGTATTTGTAAGACGGATCTCTTATTTGGATCACCTATGAAAAAATATTATTTTTTATGCGAAGAGTATTACTTTTTATTATGAATATGGTTAGGGTTGACCCGTCTCACGGATTATGATCCGTGAGACGATCTCAATGAGACTCACTCTTTAAAATATGATCTTATAATTTGAATTCATTTTCTCAAATATTCATTAATTTTGGAAATAAAAACCAATTTTTTTAAAGTTAACATAATTTCATCAATAACATATGATGATATCAAAAAACATAACTTGAGTTCGGTCTTGTGAGCTCGATATTTTTTTGCGGGCTCAGTGTGGGTAGGACTAGGGTTTAACTTGGATCTGCATAGACGAACAGAAGTTAGAAGGAGACAGAAGTGTTTCCGATGTAGTATCTCCGATGCATATGTCATTACTTGGACACAACTTAAGTGTGGAATAAAAGTATTGTTAGTGATAACAATGATAACAATGAGTGAAAGTATAAAATCATGGGAAGTACCTTATATTTATATAGTGAAGAGTAGCTAGATACCTTGTAATAAAAGAACTCTTAGTAAGACAAGTCGGTGAAACACCAGATTTGTAGCTATATTTGTACTGACTGGTCCTTGTATTTAGCAGATTATGACTTTTAAATGTATCCCCATAGCATACGTGTTTTTCCTTGTACAAGATATTTGACAATGTATTTTGCATTAATAGGACTGTGCATTCACCGCCATAATTATTTGATTGAGTTTGGCTCGGACAATCATGTTGCGAGCTTGGTTGTTCGTCTTGTGTGACCTTTTTCCCGAGTAGAGAACAACTCGGCTATTGTGTAGGATCTTGGGCTCTTACTATGGTCTAATTATGACGAATATGGGCTTACCAGCTTTTGTAAATGGGCTCAGATCTTGATAGATTCAGATTGGATTCTGGTTGGGTCGGATGTACGGGGTTATCGATGTTACATCCCCTTTTTTGTTCTAAAAGTAGTATAAAATTTAGACCAAGTATTTGGACCTAGACTCGGCCAACTCGAGTATAATCTATTGATTCTAGATTTGGGTTTCTTCCAAATTTGTGTTAATTAAGGCTATATCATATCCAACAAATGGACGATCGAGATCGTGATCTGTGCACATTATGTTTCTTTCAAATATTTTGTTTGTTTGGATAGTATATGAGCCGTTAAAATCAATGATCGGGATTTCGATCAGCTTGCTTGTTTTTAGAACCATTGATTTTCGATCAAGATCCTGATCCTACACACATTTTTCCGATATGCATTACTTCAAAGATCTTCGAGCATACTTAAAGCTTTCATATTTCAATTCGCTCAACCTAAGCACACGTCTATCTGATTACATCACAAAGTCTTTTAGTGAAATCCTTCTTAAGTGGAAAAAAGGATGAAATATGGGTATTTATCTCCGAGCATTCATATACTCGTCTCTTTACTTTACACACATTTTACTATTTGTTCATATATAGTTGTTTTTTGTTAACTATCAATCGCATAATATTTACTTTATCACCAGTCAAGCCGGATACTTATTCACTTTTTTCTAGTGGTCCGGTTGTTAAGGAGAGTCAAAGTTTGTAAAAATTTTAAAAGAGTTTATTCACACCCTTTTAAACTCTAATTGGATCCCAACAAATGGTCACAGAGTATGTTTTTTCTTGAATTCTGATATATATTTTTTAAATGGCATCCTTTAATAAGATTCCAATGTTTTCTAAAGAAGATTATGATGGTTGGAAAATACTCATGCAGACACGTTTTACTGCTCAAGATGATGACATGTTGTATGTCATTACTGATGGTCCAATGAAGCCGTAGCAAAATCTGATGGTGATCCATAGATGGTGGAAAACACCGGTCTGAATGGACGACTGAAGATAAAGATAGGGCCAACCTCGAAAATGTGGCCAAAGACATCCTAAACAAAACTCTTGAAAAAAACAAGTTAAGCAAGATCAAGACATGATCAACCATCAAAGAGATCTGAGAGAAGCTGACAAATATGTGAGGGCAACGATCAAACCAAAAAGAACAAAATAATTGTTGCAATCCAGAAGATCAATAATTTCAAAATGAAGCCCGATGAAACTCTTTACGAGTTAATGAACGGTTTAGTTGTACTGTTATTGAACTTGTATCACTTGGTAAAGAATACTCTAACCATGAAATTTCTTTAAAGGTTATGAGAGCATAACCCAGATAATGTGAAGTAAAGACAATGGCAATAAGGAGTCCAAGGACCTCAACAAACTCGAGTTGTAGGACCTTTTTGTTGATCTAAAAACCTATGAGTTTGAGCTGGGGATTCTGACTGAAGAAAAACCATCCCCTCCACAACCACCAAAGCTCTAGCCACCACAACTTCAAATTCTCTAGTGAAGAAGCTTCCAGGATAAAATCTGTTGATCAGATAAGCAATGAAAAAATGTATTAATTTAAAAAATTTGGCAAATTTATGAGAATGAACCAACCCAGATATAAATCTTATCATAAAAGTTATCATAAAATGATCAAGCTGCTGACAATCAGACTTGTATTAACTGTGGAAAGAAAGACCATTTTATTGTAGACTTTAACATGTCGAAGAAAGATGGTAAGAAGCCGTTCGAGAAGAGACGATATAAAGATGACAAAAGATATTTCAAGAAGAAGACATATCAAAAAGTATTAGTTGCTGAGGAAACCAAAAGCAAATAGGTTGACTCGGATTCAGACCAATATAGTTTAGAGACCTCCACAAATAAAAGTAAGGATGAAAAAGGTCAAGTGCCTCATGGTAGATATTGATCCGGAGACTTCAGAAGTTGAGCTGGAAACTATCAATGACGCGGTATTTAATTTTGACCCAGATAAATTCACACGAGAGGATCTTGTCACGACACTGCATGATATGGTGTATGATTTTAAAAGATTCTCGTAACCATTCGAGGAAGCTAAGGTGGAAAACAAAAATGTAACAAATAAATCAAGCAACTCTAGCTGCTCGTAGCTAAAAGAACTTGACTGTTTGAGAATAAAAATAAATCTGTTAGAGACTATGAATGATGACATGCGAAGAGCATTTTAAGCAATTATTAATGAAAATAAACGACTGATACTTCTAGTTAATTGTTGGAACAAATCTTCCGCCTCCATTGAGAAGATACATGAGTTGCAAAAACCATTCGGTGACAGAAATGGGCTAAGGATTGGCAATGATGAGTCTAGTTCTTCTGAGGTGAATACTCAAACGTGTCTAGACAAAGTAAAATCTAAAATGATGAACTTTGTTTGGTCTAGTATGATATTTAAACATGATCATCCAGAAATCCAACATATCCGAAATGTAAATCTTGAGAACAGGGGCAAGTATCGTGGATTTAGGCTATGTTGAACCAGAGAGTTTTAAGTCTAACAAGACATGGATAAAAAGCAGAAAAAGTCAAGCTGATTACAACGACTCCAAATGATCGTGCAAAAAGCCAAGTTCAACCGGACATTACATAAGAACTCTAAAGTTAAGCGTGCTTGACTTGGGGCAATTTTGGGATGGGTGACCTCCTGGGAAGTTTCCCAGGATGCGTGTGAGTGAGGACATAAGCACGCTGAAAAGACCCGTCTTGGTACAGTGAGGACAGTCGTCAAATCTGGGGCGTTACAAGACATTACTCTGACAAGGGAAAATCTAATTGTTACCACAACTTCAGACCGTTTCAAAAGAGATACATACTTGATGGGAAAGATGAATGGCCCAAACAACACTTTGTGAGGGAGAGAACACAACACACAGCAACACCTGGTTTTGCATAGAATCGCACTCTTTTGGATATAAACACTAGTAATCATATTATACTTATTCAAGTGTGAGTCTCGAAATAGTTAATCCATTTAGGAACCAACAAAAATTGGATACCAAAATCTTATTTGAATTATTGCAGGTACTAAAGAAAAATACTCTTAAATAATCTACATGGTTTCTAGACTTTGAGTGCTCCAGACACATGACTGGTGACATCAAGCTGTTGTTCGAAGTTAACAACAACAAAGGAACAAAAATCACATTCGATGATAACTCGAAGGGTAAGGCTATGAGTAAATATAAGATTATCCACGAGAACATAATCATCAATATTTTTTATTAGTTGAGAATCTTTGCTACAATTTTAATAGCATCAATTAACTATGTAAAAATGGTTATTATGTTGAATTTCACAAACATACTTGTACTGCTAAATCTATAGATGGTGATATTATGTTAATCGGACAAAGAGAACAAAACACATATAAAGTAGCTGGAATGATGATAATCTTAATTCTACCACAGGTTTTGTTGCTTTACATGATAATAAAAGTTGGTTATGAAATTATCGGCTCAATCACTTAAATTTAAATTTTATTGCAAATGGTAGCAAGAAAAAATTGGTCTTGGGGTTACCTAACATTGAATTTTCAAAAGATGTTTGTTATGTATGTCAGTTAGGTACACAGGTCCGATCAACACTCAATAATAAAGGAAGAAATTCAATGACTCGGTGTTTGTAACTTCTTCATATGGACTTATTTGGTCCAATACCCGTGATGAGTATAGGAGGAAGGAAGTATACACTAGAAATCGTTGATGATTTCTCCAGACATATACGGGTTATCTTCTTGAGTTCTAAATATCGGATCGTTGCACACCTTATCAAGATTCTTAAAAGAAATTATAATGAGAGATCCTCGGTGCTGGATCGGATAAGGAGTGACTGAGGAATTGAGATCATAAAAAATCTCATTTCAACCTGTCTGGATGATAATTGAATCAAGAATGAACTTTCTCAAGATCACGTCAGCAATAGAGTAGCTGAGAAGAAGAACAGAACACTCAAATAAGCGGCTCGAACCGTGATAGCTAAATTTGGTATCTCTCAAATTTGGGCAGAAGCTATGAACACTACATTCTATACAAAAAAACTTATCAATGATTAACAAGAATAATGGGAAGACTACCTACGAGATCAGGAATGGAAAACAACTAGAAATATAAGGTTTCTACATATTTTGTTGTGAGTGTTTCATTCACAATAATGGTAAAATGATCTAACTGCCTTTGATGTTAAATCTGACGCTCATGTGTTTCTAAACAATTCTTCGATTACTAAATCATATAGGGTTACAGTTATAGAACTCTAATTATTGAAGAATATGTGTATTTTGTCTTTGGTGAGTCTTCCATTTGTCATGGTAATAATATAAATATTATACATCATTTAAGCAACAAATTGGATTCCACTAACATTGATTCTAGTAATGATCATGAGATATATTTATGAAGAATAGCTTGAATCATCCCTGAAGCAAATCCAGTCGACAATAAATAAACTTCTCATAATCAAGCCGATGAAGAAGGTGAGCTAGTGAACAACCACCGGCCAGAAATGCCTCAAGAAGAGAATGCTATAAAAACTAATGAATATACAATAGCCTAATAGCAAGGTCCAAATCCATTTGGACCAAGCCTCCAGTTGAATAAGAATTATCAACTTGAGCTGGTCATTGGTAACTCGACTGCTCCTCTTAGGACTAGAAAGCAATGTTAGATGAGTTCATACATGCTGCATTTTTTTCTCAACTTGAACCAAAGAAGATTGATGTGACCTTAGGAGATTCAAGATGGATAGTTGCAATGTAGGAAAAACTTAATCAGTTTGAAAGAAGTAAGATTTGGCACCACCTAGTTCCTCGCCCATCTAATCAGCATGTTATATTGAACTATATGGGTATTTAGAAATAAATTGCATTAGAGTAGAAAATAATTAGAAATAAAGCTAGACTTGTATCCTTGAAGTTTTTTTTTTCACTCATGATTTGTTGAAAAATATGTGATATTAAAGTTAAAAAAAACACTCAAGTGATAACATGGCCAATCTTTTAATAAAACCATTGTTTATTATCAACTTTTGAGAAATTGGTATACAAGATCAGAATGCGGCACTTTAGAAATTTCGAGCGATACTTGTACCACTATGTACAATTGGTTTTTCTGGATAATTATTTTTTAAGTTTAGTTAATTTTTATTTAAAACTATGGACAATTATATCGAAAATATTTGTAATTAATTTGTTATAGTTTGTAATTATTGTTTGTATAATGTTTATTTTTTTTACATAAATAATTATCTAATTAAAATTAATATATCTGTAATTTTTATATAATATGTGAATTTTGAATTTTAGAAAATTGATGGGATACAGTAATTATGGTAAGTTTTTTTTATTATTATTAAAATAGGTTTTTTTATGAAAAATATTATTTTCCTAAGTTGTTTTGGGTATATGTAGCCATATAAAATAGTTACTTAAACCAAGAGAATTCAAAGGATACAAAGATGTCGGATCCAGGTGCATGAGTGTCACTCTTGTGAACCGTAAAAAATATGGAGGATTATCGTTGGCGTCACAAACAAAAATGTTATAGAAACCAATACCCGGCGAAAACTGATAGCTAAAAAAAATTTCATAAATTACTTGTAAAAAAAATACATAAATGAATAAAACTCTAACAAAAATGAACAGCAAAGGACTATTTGACTGATGCAGAAGTGTTCGATATTCAGAGTATCAGAGTAAGAGTTTTGGAACCTACAATGTAATTGTAAGATGCTGACATGATGTTAATCTTAACCTGTACACAAACTTACGAAGACAACCTAAAAAATAACATTAAAAACTTGGCGAAACAACTGTCAAGCACTACGATCTTCTAGGAAGAAATGGAGCAGGATGGCAAGAAACAATCCGATGGCTCTGAGAACATGTTCTTTATAGGGCATGAATCGGGCTATGACTTGAGTTGATGCCCGAACTGTCGGGAGCAGGATTTGCATGAAATGCTGATGGCCTTGTCGAACCTTCAACAAGTTTAAGGGACAAAGTGGATGGCCCAGAATCGGCTAGAGATTCACCTAAGCTGAGTTTTGACATGCCAACTAACTGATCAACATTGATGGGCTTCTTGGAATGGACAGCCATCGGCTTCACCACTTCATGAGTGTCTTTTGTGGGTTCTGCATTATATCCGGGCCAGACTGGTATGGAGAATGGGAAGAATGGTGCCACATAAGCAGGATATACTAGAGGATATGGATATGGCAGGCAGTCAGGATTTGGAACCATGGTGATGTTGTGGTCGTTGGAGTTTTCTGATTCCATCGATTCACATTCTTTGTCTGCAGAAGGAGGTGGCACTGGGATGGTGCTGCTTTGTGTCTCAGCTTGAGGGCCACCAGAGAGAAAATCCCGATAAACAATTGGAGTGTCGACCCGCTAAAGAAAATGCAAAACAGAAACAAAAGTAGCATACATATAAGTAAAAGTTTAATCCTTTTTTAGTATGTTGTATGTTCTGAGAATTATTAGAAAGTATTACTTGGGAAGCTTATAAAATATGCTTACTTCATCGGCCACAATATCGAAAAGGCTGGAGCGTCTTTTTCGCCTAGACATGTTATTGTGTCTAATGAAATATTTCTGCGCATGGCTAGCAACCTGGGTAGGTGTTCTAGAGATCACATAGCTCCGTGCGATTCCACGCCAATCACCTTTACCAAGCTTTTGCAAGCCAAGAAGAAACATTCGGTGTTCCTCTTCTGTCCATGGAACACCTGAAAAAATAGAATATCATTTCAAACAAAAAGTAAACAAACTATAAACTTCACCACCCATCAAAGTAATGCGTGGAAAGACTAAAGAGAACAACACCATCTTTAATAGCTTCACCACCCTTTTTCAGGTGTGACACATATGTTGAGTGATGAATCAGGGTCACTCATCCGTACGTCACGGTTGAACGAGTACCCATTATTTATCCGTTTAGTACACGTATGATGTGTTGAGTGGATAGGAACACTATCCATATGGATAGCATGAACAACATCCCTTTTTCATAATGATTATCAAATCATCCAACCAAATTAGACATTCCATATTCCACTCAATTTAAAAGGTATGATTCTGCGACCATACTTTCTATGTTAAGGATTTACATAATAATTATGCTCGCCCATTGCTCCCACTGATAAGTGATAAATGTAATTTCACATGTATTGCCAACAGAAGAAACTTCAGCGAAAGAAGGTATAAGAAAAAGTCCATAATCGGTTTCATAACGAGGTTGCTCTTTTTTGCTGAGATCAAAGTCGGTTTTCAAACTTCCTTTCAGGAGACTTGAACTCATGTCCACCGAGGTCAATGGTGCAATTTTCAGTTGATCATACACTTTCGATGCTAATTATCTTCAAGCAGTCATGCACATTCATGATAACTTCATAACTATCCAACCCCACATATCTCAACCCCCTGTGATGTTTCTGAGTTCCCCAAATTGGCTGGTCTGCTTTAACAGCTAAAACCAGAGCTCTTCCATACTTTTCTTGCTGGTTTTTTCAATTTGGTCATATAGAGAACACAGTAAAAGTAATATAAAACTTAAAAAAATCCACAAAGCAAGGCCATGGCTACTAATTGCTAAAAAAAGATATCACAGAAAGTTCTCAGAGCTCAATCCACTGAAACAACTTATATGCCATGTTTGTATGCTCTTTTGACGTGAAAACACTTCTATCGATCCACAGCTATTTCACCCTCTAGAAACCATAGACAGTAAATGTCTCAATACACTAGTTATCCAAGAGAGGATAGGATCATTTTTACATCAGCGATTGTTCTGCAATTGAATGGCGAAAAGCAGTAGAAATCCAAAAATCTCCATTCCACTGTCGTTTCTGATTCTCAACCACTCCAATCAGCATCTTGCTAAAAGGAAAAAATAGAAAAAGAGTGGATCAAGGAATTCAGTTGAGAGATAACTTGATCAGTGTTTAAATAGAGAGATTTCGTGAATTGAAGTAACTAAGTCCTAATAAAAATCTACTCAAATTGTTAGGTAATTTCATATCCATGGACTTTGAATCTCTCAACTTTCATTTGAAGGTATTTTTTAACCAGACCAAGACATTCAAATGTTCAACCTCCCATCCAAACACAACCTTAATGCATTTTTTCAGACTATGAAACTTATTACTTCAGTAAAATCACACAAAATAAATTCGAGGGCAACTGCAAGCGTCACCTCCTGGTTCACCATTGACTTAAACAAAATTAATGCAGCAAAAAAGTCTGAACCAAAAAGAATCCGGATAAAAAAAATCAATCTGGCAAAACTCTACTTTATTCTGAATAAAATTAGTTGATAAGAACAAGAAAAGCAGAACCATAATAAGCATCATTTCTTTGATATTCCAGGGTACGTTTCCTAATAAACTGCAAAGTTTATCCCAAAACATACTTATACAGAAACAAAATTAAATTCCCACCTCCCTACTCTTAAAAAAAAAATCCCACCTCCCTACTCTCAAAAAAAAATAAAATTTCCCAGTTCCCTTGCTAAGAATATACGCACCCAAGAAATTTACACAGAAACAAACATTTGAAAGTATACCAATAAAAATACTGAAACAAACTTATACACAAGACATGCAAATGATCAACAGCCACCATTCTCGTTTTCCACGCAAATCAGTTCATCTCAAATAGTCTACAATAAGAAGAAAATTTGCAGATCCCCAATTCTGAAATAAACACAGATTTCACACAGACAAACAATCACAAATTATCTTAATATAAACAACCAAGTTAAAAACCTTTCTTCCTTTCTCGGCTGAACGAGGAACCAGCAACAAAATCTTCCGACCCATATCCATCGGCAGCAGCTGAGACAGCAGAAGGGTGGTCAGGGGTGTCCGCCGGAGATTCAGCAAAACCGCCGTTCTGCGGGGTCCCACTTCCGCTACCGCCGCCACCCCCCGTATAATGAGTCAAATTACCCATACTCGCGCTCTTCCGGATCGACCCATCAGTCAATCGAACCCCAAAAATCTTCACCCCACGATTCGGACACGTCCGAGAATTATGCCCGTTGTGGCTGCAATGCGAGCACCTCCTCGTCATTGAACCAGAAAACATAGACTCCTGAAAATCCAAGAAAATGGAAATCAATCGCTCAGTCCGTCGAAAATGGAACAAATCATCACGATCCAGCCGAATGATTGGCCTTGTTTCTGGGTTTGAATGGAACAGTTGGTGTGTGGATACGGATAGAGATAAACTGAATTAAAATTAACTAGATTTTGCGGATTTGAAGAAAAATAAGCGATATATGGCTGAGGATCGTGCACTGTGTGTGTGTGTGTTTGAATAAAGAAACTAGGCTAAAGATTTGTCTCGCCATTTTGGCGGACTATTTCACCCTACCCGTGACTGCTTGCAAAGTACATCCAAGGGTCAGAATTTTTTCTGGCTCAATTTTTCTTTTTTTTAAATTTTTTTATTCCCCATGATATGAATCTCAACCCTTGATCCTGGTGTGGACACTGCCTCCATACCCAGGATCGAACCTTCCCATTTTGGCTATGTCAAAAAAAGGTTCATTCGAATAATTTTCTTGAATTTTTTAAAATAAACAAATTTAGCTCGTGTCAATAAATTTAAAATATTATCACTTTTTTAGATAATATATTTTATTCATATGGTAGAATCTTATATCACATAAAATTCATATATTTGACCTTCGTGGATAAATCAAATTAATTACTATTATTATTATACAAAAATTCTTACACAACAATTCTTGTGAGACGGTCTCACGGATCAATTCTGGGTCGAATATTTTATTTGACTCATCCATGAAAAACTATTATTTTTTATGCTAAAAATATTACTTTTTATTGTGAATATCGGTAAGGTTGACTCATCTCAAAGATAAAAATCCGTGAGATCGTCTCACAAGAGATTTACTCAAATTCTTATGAGATCATCGCACGAGTCGATTTTATGAGACAAATCTTTTACCCGACCCGACTCATGAAAATGTATTATTTTTTATGTAAAAAAATTAACTTTTACTCCAAATATGGATCGAGTAGACCTTTATCAAAAATATAAAAGCGTGAGACAATCGGACAAAATACTTACTCTTATTATTACTAACAAATATTCAAATATCATGTTGATAAGTTTGAATCTCATAAAAATTTTAGGAATCTTATTTTATCATATTTGTGTTTATCTTACCATTTTTATTTCATATTTGTGCTTATCTGGATCACAAAAGCTCTTGTGAGACGGTTTCACTGATCAATTTCGTTGGTCGAATTTCTTATTTGGGTCATCCATGAAAAAGGATTACTTTTTATGCTAAGAGTATTATTTTTTATTATGAATATCAGTAGAGTTGACTCGTCTCACAGATAAAAATTCGTGAGATCGTCTCATAAAAGACCTACTCTATTTGGATTAAGATTATATTGCTCCAAGGTTTGACAAAAATGTTGAAAAACTTAATTTTGGAAAAGAGGTCATACAATTTAATATCATTAAGGAATGACCCCGAAAATACGGAGGGACTCTTAATATTCCAGGAAAGAATTGGTGGAGAATTTTTATCATATTTTCATATGTGATTTTACATTACTCTAGGAATGTAAATGAGCCGAGCTGTTCGCGAGTTTCTCGGATCTCGGCTCGTTAAAAAGCTCGTTCGGGCTCGTTCGTTAAGCTTATCGAGCCGAGCCCGAGCCTTATTTTGGGCTTGACAATTTTGTGGAGCCGAGCTTGAGATTAATGATGTTCGGCTCCTTAGCTCGTGAACATGTTCGATAATAGGTTCGTGAGCTCAAAATTGAGCTCGGCTCGTTTAGTTGGCTCGTGAGCTCGAATTCGAGCTCGGCTCGTTTAGCTGGCTCGTGAGCTCGAGCTCGGCTCGTTTAAGTGGTTGATGGGCGAAAAAACGGAAATATCAGCGACGATTTTTAATAAACCGTCGCTATATAGCGACGGTCTGCATTAAAACCGTCGCATATTAAATTTAGCGACGATTTATTAAAACCCGTCGCTATTATAGCGACGGTTTACATCAAACAGTCGCTATAATAGCGACTGTTATGAATAAACCGTCGCCGATTAATATAAGTGACGGTTTTAGCAAACCGTCGCTGATGGCAACGGTTTTAGGGTTTAGGGTTTAGGGTTTAGGGTTTTAGCAAACTGTCTATAAATTGTCGCGTTTAGAGTCGTTTGTAACATTTGCACTTAGTCATCCTGAGTGTTTATTAAATAGATATATCCGTTGTCCTTACAATCGAAAAAAATGTCAGAACAAACCATATTTAGACGAAATTACAAACCATTTGTGTTTCCTAATAAAAAGTGCAAAATTGTTGATGTCAATCGAAAAAAGAGTCTTGGATACTACGAACCATTTGTGTTTCCTACGCAAGTCTCGCAAGTTGTGCATTTGACTTATCCAACAACGAAGAGAGCAGAATCAGATTGGATGCATGTGAGTACTCTACGTAGGCGAGCTTATGTCACTGATGTTGAGCAAAATACTGAGCATAATCAAATTGATGCGAATGATGCATTTCAAAACAACGAAAGTGGACCTCATGACATCTCAACTCAATTTCTTTTATCGTCTCAAAATCTAGTCGATGTTAATGTTATGTACGACAACGAAATTGATTTGAACTGAAAGTGAAATAGAAGAAGTTCAATATTCGAGCGACGATGTTCGTGACATTTATTGAATTGTACTTTGGAAAAAATATTTATTTCATTAATTATAAATGTTAATGTTTTACAATTATTGAATTTATTTTAGCGAGCACGACATGGCAGAGATCCAACGTCATGGGAGCTATACGTTCACACACATCGACATGCAGATGGATCTTTCGTTGACACGCGATCCCGCCTGCTCCACGTAAGTTTATTAAATTTCGTTATTCTCATCAACGTTACATTAAGAAAATTCAATTTGATTCATTTTAAATCAACATCACAGGAGGAGATGTAGCGCTACATGGCTGATTCATTTTGTATGAAACACTTGTATTATTATTTGCAGATTAATAATATGATTACATTTCTCAAATTTTGTTAATTTTTTTTCGATTATACAGCACAATATATTTTTATTTCAGATTTAAATAATTATAACATTAAAAAAAAACATTTAGCGGCGGTTTTTGTTCAAACCGTCGCGACATTAGCGACGGGTTTTATAAAACCCGTCGCTAATGGCGACAGGTTTGACATACTGTCGCTATAATAGCGACGGTCTAAAATAACCGTCGCTTTTTGGCGACGATGTCTGTAACTAGCGCTATTTGCGACAGTTGTAGAAAAATGTCGCCGATCAGATCGGCGACGGTTACCCGTCGCTATTAGCGACGTTTGTGTCAATACTCGTCGCTATTAGCGACTCTTTTAATCAAAACCCGTCGCTATTGGCGAACCCGAGCCAGGCTCATTAAACAAGATAAACGAGCCGAGCTCGAGCCGAGTCCGAGCTTCATAAATTCCGAACGAGCCGAGCCTGAGCTTCAAACCCGAGGCTCGTAACGAGCTCGAGCCGAGCCGAGAAAATAATTAAACGAGCCGAGCCCGAGCCAGCTACTGCTCGGCTCGGCTCGGCTCATTTACATCCCTACATTACTCCAAGTGCAACAAAATAATAAAAAATAAATAAATAACTAAAAAGAATTTTAAATTCTTAGACACGTTGGAGGGTTTGTTGTTGGTAAAGATTTTTTTGACAAATTTCTTAGACATTCGCGCGAAGTCTTCAAAAAAGATTTTTGTGCTTTTAAAATTGGGCCATTGACTAAGAAATAAAAAGAACAGAACGCAGATTTCTCATAAACTTTACGTTGCAACCATATCTTGGAACTTGGAGGGAGACGACGACTAGGATTCGAGATAAGGGAGGAATACGACTTCATTGTGTGAATCGCGCTAACCATGTTGAGATTTTCTTATTACTTCATAGAGTTTATTTTTATGAATTAAAATATTGTGTTTTGCTTAGTTTTGATTTTATGGAATAAATTTCCCGATACTAGAATTATGATAGGGGCCAGAAAATGCTATGTTTGATATTTTATTTAGTTTCAAGAGATTATTTTTCCGTTTTCAATTATTGATTGATGTTGATTTAATATTTCTCATGAATAGCTTGATTACCTATTTATTATTTGGTTGACTAATCACGAATTGAAAAAGGATTTATTAAATATAGTAACAAATATGTCAATCAACAAATAATAAAATTGATTATGTATGTTTTTAAGTGTAAAAATGAAATTCCACAAATATTTAATGTAATTAGATATAATTAAATTTAATTAGAAAAATAATTAGATTGTTAGATTTAAATAGGTTTATTAACTCAAGAAATCGTTTAATAAATAAATTATGGATTTTAATGTGATTGTGCAAGAATATAATAATCATTTAGATTGTAACATGTGTCAAATATAGTAGATTTTGACAACGTGGTGTCTTAGTTTTTATTTGAATTTGAATCATTTCTTGATTACTGAACATTGTCATCTTTAATGAAAATTGTTATAGTTAATTAATTTTGATTATTAATAAATACTTTTTCTATTTTTATTTATTTATTTTATCTAGCTTAAATGAATTATTTAAAAAATTTATAATTAAATATTAGTCTATGTGTGATCGGCTCAGACTCCAATCCGATTATATTTTAACTTGACATAATCTGCTGCAAGTGTTTCCTAACCGAAAATATCAGTCAATTTTTTTTTAACGTCGTTGTCGGGGACTAATTTATTCAATATTAAAATAAGTTGCTTGCTTGATACTAGAAATTTTTTAAAAAACCCTTATATTTCTTTAATTTTTCTTTCTTTTGTTTAATTTATTTGTTTACATATTTTTTCTTGTGAGGTACTTCGAGATGGATCATCGAACAATAATCGGAACCATTTTATATTACTTGGAATTTGGAAACAAATTTCGGTACCATGATAAACTACATTCTCATTCAAGTTTTCTATATAGGTTTGGATGAGGCAACATAAAGTAAGGTAAGTTATAGAGCTTTGGCAACTGGTAGACAATTGTTCAATAGAGATTATGATGCTGGAAATTTCAAGTAAATTTAAAGATTGAATAAAAATTATGTCTCATGAATGTGGGAGTGTTTTTTGGCTCTCCATATTCTTGAGTTA
Organism: Primulina eburnea; assembly: GCF_022965805.1. Classification (NCBI taxonomy): domain Eukaryota; kingdom Viridiplantae; phylum Streptophyta; class Magnoliopsida; order Lamiales; family Gesneriaceae; genus Primulina; species Primulina eburnea. The sequence continues at coordinate 24,202,110 of NC_133114.1, forward strand.
CATGACTGCACAAGATGATGACATGACGGTGACCGGTGCTTTTAACTATTTGTGGAGCACCATTAGACACTGCTATTGTTGTATCGACTTTTAGAATATTCATTATACCGTCAGTGATGTAGCATGTCATCACTGGCGGTCTAATGAAGATTCTAAAAGCCGATACAACAATAGCAGTGTCTAATGGTGCTCCACAAATAGTTAAAATCACCGGTCACCGTCATGTCATCATCTTGTGCAGTCATGTGTTCCTGGGTACGAATCTTCCAATCATCATATTCGTTTTTTGGAAAAATCGAAATATTATTAAAAGAAATCGTTATAAATATATAGTTATCATAGTTGAAGAACAAAAAACACTCTGGTACCACTTGTTGGGATCAAAATCTAATGGATGTTCGGAGATGAATACTTCTATGTCATCTCTTCTTTTATTTACGAAAAAATTCTCTAAAAGACTTTGGTTTTACAAAATTTTGTAACAACTCATTTCAACTAAGACTTATCATTGCCTAAGTTGAAACTCTTAGTGTAAAATCAACAAATTCTGAATGTTTGAGAACCTTTGGTTTGCCAATAATACAATCTAACAGTCAGCTTTGAATGACTTGAGTTGGTAGGATAGTACAAGATGATCCTTGAAGATCTAATAGATTCCGAAATATGTGTGCTAAGTTGAGAATCTTGATATATGATCGCTTAAGTCTGCTCGAATATCACGGAATATTGTAGACTTGAAAGATGTAAACTAGTAATCTTTAAGATAAGATTTGTTTCTTCTGTCTTGAGTTTGTATATTTATAGATGAAAGTCTCGACCAATTATAATTTTCTTTTTACTGCATAATAGTCTTTTCACTTTCAATCATCGTACACAATATTAAAATCCATTTAATGTCACTTATCTTTTTCCAGTTTTTGCCCTTATAGTATCTGAAAATTTGATTGAATTTTGAAAATTTTTGAAACATTAATATGTCAATCGGAGTTGGTAGGATACTGTATCATAATACTTAAACTGAAACGACTTGAGTTTAATGTATCCACCTCGATTTTCTAATATCTGACCGGTTTCAGTGTGGTTGGATTTTAACGATTATACTCGTACACTTCATTTAAGACTTGGCCCGGTTAGAAGTCACACGATCTTTTGCAAGTTTAATTCATAGAATACTTGAGTGATCTGACTTGATCCATAGGTCAGAAAACTTATAAATACAAAATATAAGCAGCTGAATCCTGAAATAACTCAGATGTTTATTTGTCAATCACCAAAACTCATAGTAAAATGAATATTCTAACAGGATCAATACTCGTGATACTTACACATTTATGAATTTGGAATCGAATAATATTAATTTGGACGTGACACTACTAATCGCTACATGAATCTTACCAGGCACTACATTGACCATAAGGAAAAAAATATGTGACTCACATGGTATACATATCATACGAAGTAGCCAAAACTCACAGAACATAGCGTAACCTCATATGAAACAACACATTTAACATGTTGACCACATGAGTTAAAAGTTTGATTCACATGACAGACATATCATAACTGAACAAAAAAACCATAAAATATTGAATATCGAATTCTAAGAGATATAAATAATAAAGCATGTAACAATCACATATATATTCAAATTCATTATTATGGAACTTTTGCGAAATAATATCAGAATAAATACTGCACGCACACACGAGTTCCTTAGTTTAATTAGAAATCTGGACATCTCGGAATCTATAAAATGGATTTATTTTAATGAAACAATAACCTAAATACAAATCTTTAAATTAACTCCTCAAATTCTTTATGTTCTTATTGCAATGAATACAAAATACTCCCATGTAGGGCTGCAAACGAACCGAACATGTTCGCGAGTTTTTCGAGCCGGCTCGATAAATATTCGATTCGTATTCGAACTTATCGAATTTGAGCCGAACTCGAACACGTTCGAACTTTTTTCGAGCCGAACTCGAGCCCAAATTATTTTGTTCGATAGCTCGCAAATAGTTCGCGAGCCTTAATATTTTATTAATATAATATAATTATATATATATATATACATTTCGAATATTTCGAACATTTCGAGCTTTCAAACCTTAATATCCGAGCAATAATTCGAATAGTTCACAAATATATTCGAATATTTCGAGCCGAACTCGAACTCGAACTTCATTTCGAGCCGAGCTCGAGCCCAAATATTTGAAATTATCGAACTTCGAATCGAGCTCGAACTCGAATATACCTATTTCGAGCCGAATTCGAGCCTGACTTTTTTACTATTATTCGGCTCGATTCGGTTCGTTTGCACTCCTACTCCCATGTATGAGTGTCGGCTTGATTTTTGCGAATTAAAGTCCTGTTTTTATACTTCATTCCACACCTTTTGCTTGGCACACAAATAATGGGTTATATATATAAAGAAAAGTATCCAAGAGACCAGTACCGGAGACCCAACCAAGAAATTTCATTTCATATTATAAAAATATTTTAAAATTAATATTTTTGAAATATGATATTTAATTTTTTATGAAATCCATATTTATACTAAATCACAAGATCGTGACCTCATTATCGACTATCTTTGCACTTTGGCAGGAATTTGGTTCTGCCCGGGCTAGAATTTTAAACTTTAGAATCTTTTAATATTTTAAATTGATCAACCCGGACTAATATCACGTTAATTAAAAATTGAGTAGGTCTCATGTGAGACCGTCTCACGGATCTCAATCTGTGAGACGGGTCAACCTTGCTCATATTCACAATAAAAAGTAATACTCTTAGCATAAAAAGTAATACTTTTTCATGGATTATCCAAATAAAGATCCGTCTCACAAAATACGACCCGTGAGACCGTCTCACACAAGTTTTTGTCTTAAAAATTATACAAAATTTACATACATTTTTTTTAAAAAAAATTGGAATATCCGTGGACTTTGGTCTTATCTATTTATTCATCGTACTACGCTAATATCATTAATTATAAAAATGAACTAAATTAAAAAATATATTTTATAAAATAAAGTTCATTAAAAAAACAAAAAGGCACAAACTCTTCAATAAAATTAAATAAAAACAAAAATATTTTTTTAAAAAAGATTATTAATTCTATATAAATATTTATTACATAAATAAAATATATTCTGAATTTATGCAACGTATGACTCCTTTCGTCTCCTTTTTTGATTTTAAGCCCTTTCGTTTACTTTTTAAGTCCACATCCATGGTGGTTTGAATATTGACCAATACCAAAAATTATTTTCCAAGCATTCCCACGGAAAAAGAGAAAAACCTATTTTCACCTATTTATTGGAGACTTTTTTGTTTCAATTATGACATAGTTTATTTTTTTAAAAATTCATTTTTACAATTATTCCTTGACATATACAATGTATGGATAGAAAAAACCATACAACAAAAAGTAATAATAGTAACTAGTGTCGTTGTATACGTGTCTGGTGTTTGTACAGTTGATTAATTTTCTCACATAATTGTTTTCAGAGTTAAATTAAATATTATTTAAAAAATGAACAATTGAATTGAAATTAGTTGTAATTATTTTGTGGTGGATTGTTATTATTATTTGGATAATATATAACAGTTATTATTTGGATAATATATAACAGTTTCAAAAATAATGGTGTAACTATATTAAAACATATTTTGTAATTTTCTCAACATAACACTTGAATTCTTACGTTATCTCTGGCTGATAACACTATATTATTTACCACATTCTGAGTTGCATCTGCGTTACATAAAAATCATCTCTAATTCATTTACTCAACTTTCTGTATTACAATAGAATGTTTTTTGTTATTATTATTTCAACATTAATATTTTTATTTTCTAGTAATTTTTGTTGACCCAATACAATCTGTATATTGTTCAGTCCAAGCAGTAGGACAATGTTCTGGATGCATCCAAAACATTGATATTTTTATTCGTAATATTTGTTATTTGTCGGCCATATTTTATACATTTTTTAACACGCTAGTAATTTAATTTTGTTGTTTGTTAAATTTATATTTTTATAGTTAAATAATTTCAATTCAAAGTATATATATTTTCTTATAAATAATTTTTAATAATTTTCAAGAAAAATGATTTAATATTTATTTAAAATCACAAAAAATAAAAAATTGTAAATTTTATTATTTAATTGAAATATAAGATAATAAAATTAAACAAATATATTTAAAATAAATAAATATAAAGTAAAAAAGAAAAAGCAACAGTGCATCACATGTGGTGCAATATTTAATGTTGCTTCAATCCAGAGTGTTCGTTATAGTTTTTTGGTTGGAGATGGTCTTATAGAAATAATTTAGCGATTTTTAAATTAATTTTTAATTATATTCTTAGATAGGAGTAACTCTGTAGATTGAGAACATGTACCTTAGTCTTCAACAATCAACCAAACCGGTGATAAATCAGATTATTCAGACTCATGTCATAAGTTCAAGTCCAATGGGAGCTTACTAATAATTTTCTTAGAGGTGAGATGATGTTATGTTTGAGCTCAAGTGTCACGTCCCGAGACCGGGTTAGTCGATACCGATGTTATTTTACACTCTCAAAATTTTGGGTTCTCAGATCAAGTGCCCGTCTGAGAGATTATTTCCAATCATATATTATGCATGCAAATTTCCAATCATCAGCAGTTTTCTTCTAAAGTTATTCATGGGAATTTTCGAAGCAAACTTCTGAGAATATACTTGTAGAGGACGATCCCCTAAAAACCGACAAACAAATTAATCAAATGATCGAAGACTTGAAACACGTACGAATACACTTTCCTAAAACTATATTTGTCTCCTCTCAATGTTATTTAAGGAGTATGACAAATAGTTTTTGGAATATAACAAGCTTTTACAATAATTTCTACAAGTAACAATAGAAAATATTTTGGAACTTTGAAATGTGTATTGAGTTTGAATAAAAGAATTCAAATATTGAGTTGTGATTATCATTTTCTTTGAATTCATAATCACATGCACTGTTTGTAGCTAGCCACCAAAAATCATCTTCAAAAGCCACAATGAATGTGTAATGTCCAGAAAATTTGAAAGTCCACGTGAACCACATGCATGCAAGTTATTAAATTTCTTTGGTATTTTATTAAATTATTTTAAAGCTTTAAATGCATGTTTATTTCATTAATTGTGTTTTAATTCATTGTTTATTTAAAGTTCATACAATCTAGGATTTTTATTTAAATTATGGATTTAAATTATTTTATGCATTTTATGCATAATTCATTCATGATAGGATTTAATTCATGAAATTTTAAAAGTTCACGCATTAGGGTTTCTAGGTGCATTTCACACTCGAACAAGGATCGGAGACCGGAGAATTTTCAGGAAAATTATTTTATTACACGATTTATTTTTATAAATTAATTTAAAGCATTTTAAGTTATTTTTCGAAAATGGGAATTTTTTTGGGTATTTTTACCCACGGGATTTTAATTTTTAACGGTACGCAAACTTTATCGAATCGGGGGACTTTTTAATGGTTCGGCTAATATTTTCGAAATCTTTTCAATACGAAATATTTTTCGGGAATGCGTTTGGATTTAATGGGATTATTTTTAAGCTTGTTGGGCTTAAAACCTTTTTTTTTTAACTTTTAAAATGTATTTTTATGGCCCATGCACTAATTATTATCTATATAATTAGGCCCTAATCACCCAATTAACCCTAAACCTAATTTTACCCCACCAACCAGCCGACACCCTTTCAGAATTCATTAGTTCCTTGGTTTCATCATTTACTGCTAGGCCCCATCGGTTGGCTCTTGTTCTTGAAAAAGAATTTCCTCCGGCCTCGTGTTTGTGCATCATTCCAGGCATGCTTTGTATCACCTTTGCTGCATCACTCATGTTGTATATATTTGATTTGTATGTATTATGCATGAAGGAACTCGATCTGTCCAAGATCATGAAGAAAATTTTCGACTTTCATCCATATTATGCATTCTTTTCATTATACTCACGTTTTTCCCTAGTTTGTGCAAGGGGCTGAGACCTACGGCTGTTAAGAGATTGTTAAAGGCATTGAGGGTGTTCCTGAAGACAACACGGAACGTTGCTTGCTGTGAGTAGTAGAGACGAAGGGTTGAATCGAGGTGGGGGTTCGGGTTTGCTAGTATTGTGGGTAAGGGGGAGAACCATCGGTGCTATGGTGAGCCAAGCGGTGGATCTACTCCTGGTGGGTCTGGTCCACGTCCTTGGAGGACCCTAGCTCTGCTGGTTCGATCCTTGAAGCAGCACACGTGAAGTGGAAGCGAGGGAACATGGGTTAGGAGATGGGATTCTAGCGGGTAAGATGGCGGTGTGGGGGCATGCATGGGAGTGGAGGTTTGAGTCGGTGGAGTACCTTAGATGCTGATCTACGTCCCTGGTGTGTGGGCTCGTGAGTGGTGCGTCGATTTGAGGGTATAGGCGTGAGTTATGGCCAAGGGAAGTGTATGAGGTGGACAAATAGGATAGGACCGAGAAGTTAATAAATTTATAGTATTGATTAGCCGTGTGTTAGGGAGAAAATGTCATGGTTTTAGGAGCATTTTAATATGTTAAGATATGGTATAAGGTTGGGAAGAATTTAGTAGAGTTTTGAGTCGGTTCGGTTTGAAACCGGGATTCCGTTTCAAGTTTTTAAAACGTGTCGGTTAAGTTCTGATTTTGGCTTGGGATTTACATCTAAGAACACTTATAAAAATGGTTTGGGATACTTTAAGGAGTTTGGTAAGCTTCGGGACAATTTTAGAAGTCCAGGGTTGAAACGATAATTTTTGGGTTTCTAGGGGCAAAATGGTCATTTTGCACCCGGGGTGAGATTTTGGTCCTGTCAGCGCCCTGAGCACAAATTTATGATATTTTAAAATGTTTATGCATCACGTTGATGATTTTTACGCTATTATGATAATTATGGTGCATGCTTGGTTTAAAGGAAAAATTATGTATACGCATTCTTTCAATTAAGTGATGAACATGATGACACGTTTTGAAGGAAGTGATTTAGTTGTGACTAACACGATGACACGATGACATGTAAGGCCCGGGCTCAGTGGGCGGGTAATGCCGTCGCTGATGTCCCTCGCCGCCGGGTACCGCGGTTACACGTAGATGGATCCATCGACTGACATGATGACATGATAATACGAAAGTCACAGCTAATGAACGGAATTCAAATTAAGATTTTAACACGTATATGTTGATACGATGATACATGCTATTACCATGTTTTGACAGGTCACAGTTACGCATATGATATGATAACATGATGAGACATGTTTTGACAAGTACGATTTTACACGACACGCTTATGTTCATGTTTTTAAGCTCATGAAATGTATGTTGATTATGTTATTTTTCACTGCTGTGTGCTACGTATGTGTACTTGTTATTACTGGTACATGTGTGTTGAGTCTTTAGACTCACTAGGCGTGTGTGATGCAGTTGTCATTTTGATCAAGGGATCGGAGGTGCCGAAGACTGGGTAGGCAGGCGGAATGCGCGGTGACACGACCCGAGGACCATTATTTTTCCGCATATTTATTTATGAGATTGAGAGGAGTTAAACATTTTTATATGTTGATGATATTACAATTTTTACACATTTACGTTTACGTTGATTTTGTATAACGTTAATTATTTTTAAACTGCGATATTCTTGTTGGCAAATGAATATGATTATTTTTAAGTGTTATTTTGTAATTGCGAGCTTTTAAAAAAAATAAATAAATATTTCCGCACTTTTAAAACTAGTAGACGTTACAGAATGAGATGCATCTCTTCTCAAATATTACATGTCAATAGACACGATGTTAGATTAAAAAAAAACCTGAAAAATAATTTATTTATTATTATTTTTAAAATAATTAACAATAAAACTGCATGTGGTCAGTTAATTTAAATGACCATGTCATTTATAGATAAATGATTTGAAACTAACTTTTTCAAATGCTAAGACTTCTAAATCTGAAAATGAAATCAAGATTTTATCTAATTAATTATATTGAACAAATTCTAACACAAACTTCCACATGGCCTAATGAACCAAAGCAGTGTTTCCATCCTTTTCAAGCAATTTCTAAAGCAAACAAATAACAAAAAATACTTGGATGACAAATTAAACATATGAAAGCAAATGATCCATACAAATATACTAGAACAATTAGTCTAGTGGTGGAAAAATTTAAAACTTAGATATTGGTTTCGGGATCGAGTTATGGCCAGCGAGTCAGGTTAGTCCACAAAAAAATAATTACTAACAGAAGAAGGTGCAGCAACGTATGCTACAGAAAGTTGATCGTCAGTTAAGATAGAAGGTAATAGTCATCTGATGTGATCTTTGAAGGATAAACAAAACCACCTTCAACTTACTCATGTCCAGGAATAAGATTTGCAATGTTGATTTTTTTTTTATTCTTTTAAAAAAAATAAATGCTACCACGATGCGTAACATAACATAAACCAAAGATGACAGTTGAAAAACTAAATACTAAATATCGCTCTTGACTTGTTGATATTACTCAATTCAAGGTCGCGACCTGCACAATATGGCAATGCATAGAATGAACAATGGAAATAGGTCTCTTTGATGTTTGATAAGTATGATAACTGCTAGACCAAACTATCCAATGGAAATTAATGAATGTTATCCGGGGAAGAAGTTTAAGAGAATAACTACTGAAACACCAATGTTAACAATGAAACTCGTGCAACTCAAATTTTGAAACAATAACCAAATACGATGAAGCACTCTATAGTTGGAAAATACAAGTAACAAATGCCATGTTTCCTCATAATAATTAAAGCAACAGCAATTTTCATCTAGCATTAAAGTCTTTTAACGTCAATTATTAGGATACAAGTGACAATCATTATGTGCAATTGTTTCATTTAGCTTCCTTTGTTGGTGTAAAATCATAATAACAGCTTTTTGACAAAATTTGGTACTAACAATCCTTCTATTCACTACAAACCCTATTGGAATATTTTAATTTGAGAGGATAAGGAAAAGGGTTTTCTTTCCATTGATCTAAGCTAGAACAATGAAGTCTGTCCGCATGGGTTTAGCTCAGTTGGTCAGCAGCAGTGAATCTTGGAGCAATGACCAGGGATCGAGTCTCGCAAGCGGCAGTGTGGGAGTTAAATTCCCTCCAATGAGGGGAGCTCCTTGTGCGCGACGTAGCATAAAGTCTAGCTGTTGATGGTTGACTGAGTCACCATGATTTACCTCCTCTCATAATCCTATCGGGTCGGGGATGAGGGGCGTCTAAGGTGAGCGATTTCACCTTTTTGGAGCAACAATGAAGTCTCTAGCAAACCAAAAAAATCAATATTGGTAAGTCTTTTGCACAAATTTATTCTTTGTTATTAAATGTTATATAAGTATGCCACTAAAAAATTGCATAGTCTTGATATCTCATTCTTTTGGGAGTCTTCTCATCACCTTCAAGATCACTTCCTGTTGTTGTACACTTTTCCAGATGTACTAAGTTCAATCATGATTTCACCGACTCTCTCATGAAAGTAAGACGTTGATGCTCCAAGTTTCATCTTGATATTATCAAACTTCTATATGATCACATAGAGTTTGTTTTCTTTAGTTTGTTCATTACTTTCGCATAACTGAATCAATTTCTTCTCAAATTTCTTTGCAGTCTTGTATATTTTGATTTTGCTAAATATGTTCTTGTCAAGAGTTTTGTACATAATATCTTTAGCCACATTATCAAGATTGACTTTCTTCTCATCATCATTCGTCTATTCACTTCATGGTTTTTCTAACATTTGAGGATCACCTTTAGTTATGGATTTTGTTGTATTGGCTTTCAATATTTTCATTGGTTCATCCATGATAACGAACCACATATCATCATTCTGAGAAGCTAAATGAGCGTGCATTTTTATCTTCCAGTCATCAAAATCTTCTTTGGAGAACATCGGGATTTTGCTGAATGAAGCCATATGAAAAGAAATGTTCAGAGTCGAGAATAAGCCTCAATCTGATACCACTTGATATGATCAATTAAAGTGTTTAGAAAGTGGTTGAATAAACACTCACTAAATTTCTTCGTTTAATGATAATTCAGTCTGGTTAAAAACTGAACTTGATATTCTCGATTGTCAAAGTCAGTTGGCTAACAAAATATATGTAAAAAGAAGCCAAACTGACATATTAGAACAATTCAAACAATGGCTTGGATATGTTAATTGAATGGTAAACTGAAATTAAAATGTACGCAAGTTTGTTTCTGAACGTTCGGAGAACTCAAACTCCTATGTCACTCATTCTTCTTTTTGGGAAGATTCACACAAGAAATCTTTGGTCTTTACAAGTAATTTGTAAAAAGCTAGTTTAGTTTGAACTTAATACTATCAAAAATGAAATTCGTAGTCGACTCAACTAAATGAACAAACATTATACAAATTGTTCTCGATACAATAAATTACAATGAATTCTCTTGACACTTAATGATCCTCAATGATCAAGTACAATTCTTTATAAAATGTGCTTGACTGATTGAGTGTATCTCAAATACCCGAGTCCAACTGTCTCGAGTTTCAAAAAAGACTTGTTCCAAATAAAAATATCTGTTGGTATGTCTTTTATCTACTTCAACATTATCTTACAATTGTACGCTAATACGGTTAGTTTTGTATGGAAAAACTTATCCAATCATCATTTTAGCTTCTCTAGACATAAATCGACGTCCTTGAGAATGTATGTTAATTTCCTCGACTGATAGAATTGATAAAGTGATAAATTTCGATCAGTGTCAGTTTAGTTTGTATGGTAATTTAGTTTAGCTTGTGGACTTAATTACTTAAGTTTAGCATAGTTCGGTTTTTCCTTATGATTTGTTTAACACCTAAACCTAAATTGATCCAACATAGAGAAATGTCCATATCAAACAAAAGATGATCCAATCTTTCCGACCAAGTAGCACAAAATCCACAATTATGAAAATTGTTCAAAACGGGCGTATAATTTATAAGTTGTTTTAAAAAAGTCGAGTCGTCTTAATTTCAAAATGTTTTATTATGTTCAAACATATTTTTGTATACTATATCATAAATATTGATTATTGGGTAGCAATAATTATTATTAAAATATTATGTATTATTTCTAGCATTATTTTTATTATATTTTAATTATTTTATAATTAGTTAGTATTAATTACTAATAGTTATTTTATAATTAGTTAGTATTAATTACTAATAACATTTTATGTTATATATAACTATGTTAATATAATATTTGAATTATTTTCATATATAATTTTTTAAAATAATTATCAAAACACAAAATATGTTATGATAAAAAGACATTAAAATATTTAAACTTCATAATATTTTATCAGAACATTTTAATAGTTGGCAAAAACTTATGTGAGATGGTTTCACAGGTCGTATTTTGTTAGACAGATCACTTATTTGGGTCATCCTTGAAAAATTATTACTTTTTATGCTAAGAATATTACTTTTTATTGTGAATATCGGTAGGTTGACTCGTCTCACAAATAAAGATTCGTGAGACCATCTCACAAGAGACCTACTCTTACTAGTTTGTTCACTCAGTAATGAAATATTTTCTAATTTCCATAAAAAAATCTCAATTTTTTTTAATCTTCTTTCTAAAATAATCTCAATCATTTGTTAGCTAACAATATTATTTTAAAAGAATAAATATTAATAATATATTTTAAATTATTTAATGTTTTTCACCATTTTTAAAATTTATTTTAATTTCTTCTCACATGTACATTTTTGAGTAATAATTTTTTTCACTGTAGTCGCATATAAATTGCTTGAATTTTGGTATAAAAAAAATTTGCTGATATATAAATTTTATATATTTTAATTTTTAATAACTTAATTAATTGATGGACTCGCCAAATGCCCAAACACTACAGTAGGTTAAGCCTAATTTTCAATTTTGCGGAGCTCGAATGAAGCGAAGTTCTTCGCAGAATCTCGCGAAATTCTTCTCCAGACGGTAGTCATCGCCGGCTGAGTGATTTATATGCTGACGGAGTTTATTTTAAGGTACAACATTTTTATTCTCGGAGATCAACGTTTATTCCGAGTTGTTGAACCAAAATCGGAGGAAAAGGAAAAAATTTGTAAACCCCGTTATGTTTATGTTCTATTGCCTCTCAAGATATGAGTTATTTTTTTTTATCTGTTGAATCTTGTTTTTGGGTTTTAGTATTGTAGGAAAAAAAATTTAGTTTGAAATCTGATGGAGCTAGGGTATTAAGCTTGTCATGTTTTTGAGATGTTAGATTATTGATTGGAAGACCGAGCTTTATTTGATGACAATATATGTCAAGGTTGGGGACTTGAGTATGTTTCTGGTCTCTCGGGAAATGGGAATATGATTTCGGTATCTTAGTGTTCAGAGGTGTGTAATATAATCTCTTTGTTATAAAGATACGGGAGAGGGATATAATCTGCCTTTTTATTTATTGCAGAAAAATGATTTTGTATCAAACTCAATATAATGCTTAACTGATCTAAGGTTAAGATGTGATACACAGTTGGATTATTGTTATCTTCAGTGAAGTAGGGGTGCCATATTCATAATGGTTATGAAAACACATTGAATGTTAATGTTACTAGATGGTACAGAGACGTGAATAGTTTTAGAATTACCTATGAGTGTGGAGAATACTAGGAAAACTTATTTCCGAAGTTCAGGAAGTCCATTTCTTGCATCTGTAGGCTTTTTTTTGGTGGATTGGTTTAGTGATTAAAATAACTGTAGACTATCTCATTACAATCGTGATTGTTTTAATTGGCCTGTCTGAGACTTGTACATTTAGGATAGACTTTTGAAACTGGAAAACCCTGTGTTGCCAACTTGCCATATAATATCTTCTGATTAAATATTTTAATTATTTAAATGATTGGATGTTGATGTGGGACTATTGTAATTTGTACCTGTGGACTTCCATAACTGTGATAAGCTTTTGTGGTTCTTCGAATGAATTTTTGTAGAACTCAGCCCATATATATAAAGAAAAAATGAATTTATATAGTTGAAAATGTCTTAGTAAACGAGGTCCGACAAACAAGTACTCTGGTAGCAGTGTTCTAAAAATTGGCCTAGGCGCCGGCGGACCGCACCAAAAAAGTTCTAGTCAGCCAGCCTAGGCGGCCCTGAAAGTTAGTTTTTTTGTGTGCATTTTTTTGGTTTTTTTTATCTTTTAAAAGTTTTTTGGGCTTTTAATAATTTAAATTAAAAGCCTATTAAAAAAATGAAAAATAATATTTTTATATACTCTAAACCAAAATTTAACGAGAAATGTGATTTGTTGGTTTGCCTTAACATACTAAAATTCATCTTATTATGTCGATACCGTTGAATCCGGCTAGCGGCGACTAGTCTCCGACTGGACCGCCTAAGCGCTGCTCTTGCGCCTGGCAAATTTTAAAACTTTGTCTGGTAGTCTTTGAAAGTAACTCTGGGTAATTTGAGGATACACAAACTCTAGAAAATAAAGGATTAAAAGAGAGAATTTTAGGAATCCCCATTGATTTTCAATTTCCAACAGTTTAAATGCATGGTATTTCATTACAGTCATGTTACTTCTTCATGTGTAGGAAAAGGAAATTGGTTGCTACATTATTTTGCCGCCATAGTATAATTTAATCACTTTTCCATGTTGGTTCTCTTCTTCCTCTTAAAGATTGTGTTTTCCTAGCATGAATCTGATTACTGATTACGGCATATTCTCTAGTACATTTAATGATCTTAGCTTTTTACCTATGCATGTTGACCTTCTACCCATCTCAGAATGACATTCAAAGTTTAGCAATTTATTCGGTGATGTCAATTATCCTGATTCATTACTAGTGACATTTGTTATGAGTTGGAGAGAATCACCTTTGCTTTCTTTTGCTTTCCTTACGGGTGTTCAATATGGTATTATGGTTATGACTTTTTCATTGACACTAATTAGATGCGTGATTAAGGAGTTTTCAGTTTTTAATTGTAAATTTCTCAGATGCATTAGAAACACCTATACAGAAATTTGAGGTCTTCTGAGTTCTTCTATGTGGACTCAATATTCCGATTGCAGTGTTAAGGTTGAATTTATCAGTATGCACTAAATATTCATCTAGTTAAGTCCAATGCTGGGAAAGAATCAAGATAGCGATGGCAATGTGGGTTGGTGATCGAGCAAAACTTGCACTGTGGAATCCTCAATAAAAATATGTTTTATATGCTCAAAATAATCGCAAGTGCACGATGTCAAGTTATAATATAGTGTACGTGAGTACGAGTATCGTTCCACTGAAGACTGTGTTTAACAATTATTATTCCAGTTATTCAAACTTTAGCAACGAAATTTGATTTGATTTTTTTATAACTAATAACATTTAATAAAACTAAATAAACAAGTTCAAGAATTTAATGAAGAGATATGAATGCTAGATCAATTGATTAAATTTCAATGATAAATGAATTTGTTGGGAATTCTGGTTCACCCACCCTTTATTAATTTGTTAATTCGTTCAATCGTGTTTATATGCTTCCGACAGGATCTCCTATTCAATTGAACACACTCTCTCGAGCTATGCCAAACTAATTCTATCCAATGAAGTAATTAAATGTCTTTAATTATTTATCAAGGGTGAATCGCATTACGATTTATGAAATCCCATAATTTTCGACCCTTAGGACTATGATTATCGGCACGTATCCAATTTCATATATCTATGTAAATTGTAGATCCGCGGATTATACTACTCGATCCTATCACTAGTTATTCTCTCGAACTCACTCGTGATATTGAAAACGTCGTTAAAGTTAGCTACGCTCTAACAACACAATAAAACAATAGTATAACCAAGAACAAATCACAAATTGAAATATAAATTAACTAAATCAAAGTTTGAGGTAGGATCTCCTTAAATCCCAACAAATATAAACGTTTAGCAACTAGAATTCATGACTGAAAATGAACAAAACAAAGTTCAAATGCTAAAACTAAATAAGAAATACTAGAAGTGACGAAAAACGCAAAGAACGATGCCCGGAAAACTTCAAATCTTCAATCCAAGCACGAACGTCTCTCCAAAGCGTGTGGCGGCTGAATAATAGTGTCTGAATATGTCTCAATGATGTCCAAAACGTCCACCCCTCCTTTCCATATCAGCCGCCCCCCAAAAATAAGGTAAGGAATCGCACACAATATTTTTCCAAAAATAGGTGGCGCTCGGGCGGTAGAAAACTACCGCTCGAGCGCCACACCTTCTGTAAAATCTCTTGGGATGTGCGGCATTCGCGCTCGGGCGGTAGAAAACTACCGCTCGAGCGCCGACTCTTCTGTAGATTGGATTTCCGAAGACATCTCTCGCGCCCGGCCGGTAGAAAATTACCGTCCGAGTGCCGACCTTTCTGTCAAGTAATGCAATTGTTCATCTTTCGCGCTCGGGCGGTAGAAAATTACCGCTCGGGCGCCGCTCATTCTGTCCACTGCCTTCCATCTTTTTCACTTTGCTCCATTTTTGGTTTTCCGACCATTTTTCCTGCAAATTCATCACCCAACAGTGAGACATCATAATATACAAATGATTACTCTAAAACGAACAAAATGTAAATGAAATGCGTGCATGAACAATTTCAAACACAACTAAAATTAACGCAGTGAAGCGCGTAAAAACCACACCTATCAGTTGGCGCTCATGAAGATTTCAAGAATATCTCCATATTTGATATTTTGAGAGATTGGGCTTTTGTTTATCATTAAGTTTCAAAGTCTTGTGTAGTTCTTGATCTAGTGGATCACTAGTCCACTAATGTAATTTGACACTTTATTATCAATAACATATCGTTTCTTATAAAAAAAAAAAAAAAGAGAGAAGGTGGAAACGAAATGCAGATACTGCCTCAACTATTTGAAGAACAAGTTTTTCCTCTTCTTCTCACTTCTATCTGTTTGTATAAATGCGAGAGAGCTGTTCTGGTACAGGATTATTCCTAATATGGAATTACTTTTTGGGTGTTTTTCATTGTTGTTTTTCATTGTCAACATTTTAAATTTGGATAAAATAGTTTCGGGTCGAAATTGCCTTTAACATTTGAAGAAATGACATGGTTATTATCCTGGATTTTATTCAGATCAATGCATACTGGATATTTAGTTAATCAATTTTCTGAATGCATGTACGATTTTAAGTAGAAAAAGTTAGTTTGCTTTTGTTTTTGGAAGTTTTCAGGTCCCTGGATGATGGTTGCTTCAGAATCTACATGAGTTTTTCTGATTTGTTTTCTCTGTCTTCTGATTTTACTTTGGAGAAAGCCTGTAAAATTCTTCTAAATGATACTTCGAAATGTCCTGTATATGCCTCTGCTAATTATGAGACCCTACTCGTGGATACACATGACAAAAGGGAAAAGCGTAGGAAATGAGGCAGTTCTTTTTCATCTATAGCATATTTCACAATTTATAGAGCACATAATTAACTCTAAGAAGCGTGTCTCTGCTAATAAATGATTACCTGGAATCGAGTATACTTTCCAAGAAAAGGTGACTATCCAAGAGGCTGGTTGAGTGACAAACTTTAAAGGCCAAAACTATGTCAGTGGGTGAGGTTTTTGGAGAGGCCAGTCTTTTGTCAATTCCTAGTGACGATAAACTTTTGCATGTGTTATGAAAAATTTAGAAATTGAAACACCACTGTATTAGTCTTGTTTAATTACGAGTGAATATTCAGCAAAAAAAGTAATTAGATTAGCATTTTTGTCTCTTTTCACACCCATGATGTAAAAAGATAGCAATGATGCAGAATGGTGGAGAAATAATGCCATTGGACACCATGGACAATAAAATGAAGTAACAGAGCAATATATATATACTGAGAGGGGGTGGTAGTGCTATAGGAACTAATGATGGCATCTGAGTTTCTGTTGTCACACGTGCGAGAATATGCCCTTGTTTACATGAAAACATGTTTTATGTTATGGAGTTGGTATGGGCAATGTTTTCCATCTCTCAGTAAGAATTTCTTGATTACTTTGCACCACAGGTGGTATTTAAGTTTATTTAAACTGGTTGATACTCATGTTTCGATTATTTGGTCTGTTAAATTTGACTTTGATGAATACTTCCAGGTAAATTACCCAAACCTGCTTCGATTATGAGTGAATCATTTACAATTCAGCTAAGCGGTAATTTGGTTAGGAAACTTCTCGATGATGGTGAGAAGTTAAAAAAGAAAACAAAGAAGTCGAAACCAAAGATTCCACAAGAGCCAAAAAATTCCCAACCGAAGCAGCTTTCTAACGATGCGGAGACATTTACAAAACTTCCCTCTGCGGCAGGATGGCCACTTCAGCCTCCTGTGTACCTCCCAACTCTACCTCCTAAATCTGAAAATGTGGAGTTAGATTCCATCAAGTCTCTCCTTCAGGACAGCCAGAACGTCGTGGAAAGATTGCAGAAACGGGAGGAGAATATGTTACAAGAGGTTACACAAAGAGCTAAGGCTCTCCATGATGAGGAGTTTAAGCTTCCAAATCGCCAGCCAATGCCCTGTTTGAATGAGAAAGATGAATGTTTGAAGTGCTACAAGGAGCATACCAAGGACCCCCTCAAATGTGCTAATCTGGTTAAAGATTTCGCAGACTGTGCACGAAGAGTTAGGCAACTAGTCAATGCAGCAGAGAATTAGAGATCCTGATTTGCTCATATATTTTGGCCCAAGCTCGTAGGTAATATAAAATTTACAATAAAGATTTTCTTGGAAGTATGTCGAGTTTCTTGATGCCGGAAACACCTCTTTGCTCTATGGATGCATTATTTTGGATGGAATCCTTTTTTGGGGAAAACATCTGACTTTTGTATGGCCTTCGAATTGAAGATGACTTTTATGCCTCATTTTTATAACTTAGGTTCTCAATCGCGTTGTATTGATGGTATGTTGGGTTTGAGAAAAGGAAAAAAATGTCGAATAAAAAAAGATTTTTGGCCTGGTCTGTCGGAATTTCCATTCCTTTCGAGGGGTTGGCGACGAGAGAGAATCCATTTCGGGATGATAGTACATGGATTCTTTATGATCAATGTACCCCTATTAAGTGAATCGCCCAAGAAGTTCTTTCGGTTAAAACGCCGTGCGACTCGGGCATGAGACTTCTTTATGATCATTGTACTCCAAAGATATATTTCAATTGCATCCATGTAAAGCTCATCGGCAATTGCTCTTAAAAGAAAGATCCAATTAAAAATACTTTTTGTATCTGAAAGTTGAAGGATTATAAACAGCATTCCTTCAGCACGTACTTCATGAAAGGACTAAATGGCAATACATTTTTACCAAAATAGTTTTATTTGATTGAAAAACAATTTCAAATAATTATTACGATACAAAAACAAAAGACAAATTGTAAATATTTTCTTGTGAAATATCGAAAAGCGTAAAACTCCTTGTATAAGATTTTTATAAGCATAAAACTCCTTATAAAGATCTAATAGTAGTTTATCTCATGCACGACACAAAAACAACAAAAACCAAGTGTAATTCTATTCGAAACTAACATAATTAAAATGGATTAACATATAAATTAAGTCTTGCACTTAATAGTTATGTTGATTCTATTAGAAATACACATGTCAGTAATAAAATAAAGGTTTAGTTTCACTATATGGTGTTACTAATTAAGTTTTGAAATATATTTTAAAGAAAAATGTAGGACATTGTGGCTATCAGGGAATCAATGGGTGGCAGAGATATAGAATGACAACGAGACACGATGCTTTGAAATTTTTAGAATGATAAAATATGTGTTTTGTAAATTATGTGATGATCTACTAAAAAAATATAGCTTACAACCAACAAGTAGAGTTGATATATATGAAAATGTAGGATTATTTTTGTATATGATGGGTCAACCTGCTTCAGTTAGAGATGTTCAAGAGCGTTTTCAACATTCAAGCGAAATTGTTTCAAGATAATTTCATAGGGTTTTAGAGTACATATGAAAGTTTTCGAGAGATATAATCAAAACCGTCGATCCTAAATTTACAGATGTCCCTAGACGTATTAAGAATGATAAAAGATATTAGCCTTATTTTAAAGATGGTATAAAGGCTATTGATGATACACATATATGCATTTGTATTCCTCCTAGCAAACAAATAGATTTCCATGAAAGAAAATAGTTTACTTCGAAATTGTTATGGCTGTATGCAAATTTCACATGTGCTTCACTTTTGTACGGGTTGGTTGGGAAGGTTCTGCTCATGTTTCTAAAAATTTAAGAGCCTATGCAAAGGGAAAAATTACATTTTCAACTCTCACATGCTAATATATCTTATGTTTATAAATTGTTTAAATCAAGATTTATAACTTAACTCTTAATTTTTGAAGATATAAGTATTATTACTCGATGTTGGTTATCCTACTTTCAAAGGATTTATAGGGAGTAGAAAGATATTAGATATCACTTACCATAATTTCAAATGGCTCCAAAATTCAGATCAAGAAATGAAGTATTTAATTATAATCATTCAAATTTAAGAACAGTCATTGAAAGAATATTTGGATTATGCAAGGTGTAATGCCCGGAAATTTAATCCTATTAATCTATAATTATTGATATATAATTTGATATGATTATGAAAGGATTAATCGGGACACGAAAATAAGACTACATGTAAAATTCGAGGAAGTTGGGCAGAGAGTGTGGCGCCCGAGCGGTGGTTTTTGACCGCCCGAGCGCCAATGTTCAACAGGAAAAATGTTCGGGCAGAAGATGCGGCGCCCGGGCGGTAGTTTTTGACCGCCCGAGTGCCAAGATGCAACACGCCGAGTGCTTGGACAGAGGATGCCGCGCTCGAGCGGTAGTTTACCACCGCCCGAGCGCGAGTCATGCAAAACGTAAAGAAGCCACGTTTGTATGCAGGCGTGAGATGTATATATATATATATATATATATATATATATATATATATATATACACATACAAACGTTATTCAGAAATTGTAAGAAGAAAACCGAGGGAAGCTCTAGATTCTTACGCCGTTTTACTTCAATCCGCCCGTCTGATTTTGAATCCGAATACGGTATCGTGTTCCTATCAACGTAGGCTACAACTGGACGTAAGTTTTGCTACGTTTTGACGTGTTTTGAAATTAGACTATTGTCAGAATTGAATAGGATTCATGTATGATGTTCTTGTCATGTTAGACATCATAGAATTGAAGTCAGATTGAGAAACAGATTGATTATGTAATTGTTATGATTTTTGGAGTCGATTTGACTGAGAATTCATATCAGATATGTATTTTTATTGAGATTATGACTGGTATCGATATTGATTATGAGTTCTGGTATTATATCTGTGATGTTCGGACTGACGGGGTTATCGGGACTGTATTGTTATACCGTCGAAACATCAGTTAATTGATATTGAACAGATTCGGTAGTGATTTTGATTATATCGTGATATCGTCGATATGGATTAGATCGTATCTCAATTGACATTGATCAGATTTTATTGTGATCCGAATATTGATCAGAACAGGTATTGAATTGAGTTGTTTATTGATACTATATCTGTTCGATATTGTTATTACCAGATTTGGGAATGGACCGAGATAGAGTCGGGACTTCTTCTTCTTCTTCTGAGCGAGAAGATAAAGGTATAATTCAATGTGTATTGGGACATCGACTCAAGTAGGATGTACTTGAGTTTCCCTAAATCACATACTTATTATTTGTTTATCATTGTGTTTAATGATTTGATTTAAATGCTTGTTCTATGGAGTTATAGGAGCATGCATTAGACGAGTAATCTTGTGACAGAAGTACCTGATAGTGGCGGGTAACCACGGGTACATTGCACGATGTCACAAGATATGGTGATAGACCATAGTCTATGACGGATGCGTCTGGACACTGGATGTTTGGTTATATCGACTTGGATAGAACTGGAGTCTTTTCTATTACTGTGTGTCGATATAGGAATGCCATATCTGGAAATCGGGATCCCTAGGCTAGGATTGAGTCTAGTCTGAATCGTGGAGTCACGAGTATTGTCGACAGATTGTTATTGTTTACATTTCGGATTTTGATATGTATTACTGTTATCGGTTTCATGCTTTGTATTGAACATATGACTGCATGTTCTTTGATTTATACTGGGATAATTTATGTTCCTGAAGATGGTTCATGTCCCTTGATGACCCTGATATTGGTACATGTATAGAATATGATTTATTCTTGTTATGGATTTATATCATGATTTTGATATATGAGATGATTGTTTTGATATATGCTCTTATATTGTTTATATAATGGCATGTATACATGATTTATACTGGGATATTTATATCTCACCGGAGTTATTCGGCTGTTGTCTTGTTTGTATGTGTGCATGGCAACAGGTGGGCTAGGATCAGGGTCAAGAAGAGAACGAGGCTGGACTAGATAGCGTGGAGATCCGGGCTTTGAACCAACTTAGGATTCAGCACTGACTTGTAGTTGAACCTAGTCGGATTATTGTAGATCATACAATGATTGTATGTTATGTTTAATAAGTAATTTGAATCTAATTACATTATGTTTCCGCTGTTTATTTTTTTAAAAAAAAAAATTAGACCCTGTTTATTATAATTGTTTGAATTATTCCGAAAGACGATTAAGGAATGAATTAGCGTCCGGGTCCCCACAACAGGTGGTATCAGAGCATTAGGTTTCAGAGCTGTAGGTCCTTGAACTATAGGTTCCTTAGCACTGAGATAGAGAAGAGTGAGCGGGGTAGAATGAGTTTTCTTTCCTTGCATGTGGTTGCTAGCATGTGATTGATTATAATGTGGAATTACATTGTGTATGCTAGCATGATATTATGCTTTACTGCCTGGATTTATATGGCATATGATTGAATATAATGTTGAAATTACATTGTATATGCTAAGATTTCAGTATGTTTTTACTGTATATTAAGCTACATGTTACCTGAATATCTGAGTTGATTTGGTAATATGTATTATTTGGAACTGGATCAGAACCAATTCTTGATCAGAGGTAAGCTGATCAGGATTGAGATTAAGACGGATTTGTCTCCTGTTACTACTAACATCTGTGATTATCAGATATTCCTCCTAGAAGGATTCCAGAAAGGGGTAGTACTTCGTCTGATCAAATAGATGTATCAAAAACTCAGATGGAAATAAAGTTGAGAGAGTTCCAGTTACTGCAACCGCCGATTCTGAGTGGTATCGAGACGTCTGAAGGTTGTGAAAACTGGTTTGATGATCTAGAAATACTGTTCGATTTACTTGATTGTACAGATGAACAGAGAGTTAAACTGGTATTCCATCAGTTACGAGAGGCTGCCAGAAGTTGGTGGATTACAACCAAAGGAATACTAGAACTGCGTGGTACTGTGATCACATGGGAAGTCTTTAAAGTTGAATTTTATCGAAGATTCTTCTCAGGATTGTACCGAGAGGACAAGAAAGTAGAATTTGAGAATTTGAGCTAAGGTCAACTGAATATTGAAGGGTATGTTGATAAATTCTCTACTCTACTGCGTTTTGCTCCTCATGTAGCTGGGAATGATGAAGCTATAACGGCTCAGTTCATCAGAGGATTGAACTCAGAGATAGTTGCATTGATGAATATGCAGCGACCTTACCATTTTGCTGATGCCTTGAGTAGAGCGGAGACGAGTCTGATTAGACAACTAAAAAGGTTGTGTGCGGTGCAACCCCAGACACAGCGATCCCCTCTCCGATTTGATCGCGGTAGCACGAGTGGAAAGCAGGATTTGCTGAAAGCTCGAAAGAAGCCATTCAAGAAATTAGAGAGTGGTTCATCTAGCTCCAGCGGTTCTAGTCCGAGTTATACTGGAGTTTATTGCAGAAATTGCGGTGGAAGACATTCCACGGAGCAATGCCGGGGAGTAACTGGCAGGTGCAATATCTGTAAACAGCAAGGACATTTTGCTAAAGCTTGTCCACAGAGAGGTCCCCGAAGATGTCAGGGAGCAGAATCCTCTGGTGGGAGGGATCGAGAAACAGACCCAGGACACACATGATGATACAGTAACAGGTACTGATCCTTTATGATTATGTTGCATATGTATTGATGTATACTAATGCATTCCTTGTGATTATCTTTGACTGAGTTGCATTGATATATGTTGTACCTGTTGGGTCTGTGTTACTGTAGTATTGACCTTTATACCTTTTGGTAACGTTTGGTTGGGGTGATTGGGTAGGATAGATAATTTTATCCTACTCTATCCGGTGTTTGGTTGGGGTGATTATTTAACCAAGTCAATCCCTCCTATGAATGATTAGGTTATATTAGGTAGGTTAAAATAATACCTCCTCACCCCCTAGGATTATTTATCCCACTCTTAATACCTCCTATTTTTCCAATTTTACCCTTCTCCTAAATTCAAACTCACCACCACTTCCCGCCTAAAATCAAACTTACCACCACTTCCCGCCACCGACTGTCGCCTCCACAACCGCCGCCGGCCGACCACCGGTCGACGGTCGACGGACCGCCAACCGCCTGTTTAGCGACGGTTTGTAAAAAACCGTCGCAAATAGCGATGGTATTTTTTCAAACGGTCGCTAAATGTCAAATTTTTTAGTAACTAAAATAATTCAAAACCAGATCGGCGACGGTTTCTCCAAAACCGTCGCTAATAGCGACGGTTTTTAAAATCCGTCGCTAATTTCCGGAAACATTCCGACCGGCCACCGCCGTCGCGAAGGGGAAGGGCAATTTCGTCTTTTCATCCAAAAATTCAAAATTATCCTACACTTAAAAATCTTACCAAACATAATATTATTTTACACCATATATTACAATCCTACCAAAATCATTTTCTTTATGATTTACGTACTAATCATTAGTTTATCCTATCCTTCCAACCAAACGCAGCCTTTGGGGAAAAGAATCGATATCAGTGATATTCTGTGATATATCATATACTGCAGTAAGTTGAGAATAAGATTGAATTAGACTAACTTGTACTTGTATTGTCTGATGATGACTGCGTGATTGATATTGATATATCGAACAAGTACAGAGCTATTATAGAGTCTTGCCAGGAAATGGTAAGATTTGAACCTGAAATGGCCAAATAATGAATGATATACGGTAAGGATTCTTGATTTTGAATTCCTTGATATCCGTATTATATATGATTCGATGATTATCGAAAAGAATGGAGTAATTCCTCGTATATTCAGTTGATTACTGAAGATGAGCCTATCAGGGATTGATTTACTAGTAGCAGGAAGTTTGCTATAGTCTTGCAGATGAGATTTCAGGTTTGTCCTGTATCAGGGAGAGTGATTTCAGCCTTGATGTGATTCCAGGTATTGGTTTCATTTTAGAATTTCTTATAGACTGATATTGATTGAATTGAGATAATTGAGATATCAGTTGAAAGAATTTGTGAGGCCCGGGGCCGAAGAGGGCGGGGGGTGATCGCCGGTGCCATCAGTTGCACGGACAATGAGCGGCTCCTGGCAGGCTTCTAGGTGAAGGGAACATGAATGAACCGACCCACACGGGAATGAGAGGGATTCCGAGACTGGGCAATGTAATGGACTGAACAGTTGAAGAGGGCTTAAAAGATTTGATTGGTACTACTCATATCACGAAGGTGCATCTTCTTTTCGGTAGCTCATCACATAAGAACTCCACAGTTAAGCGTGCTTGACTTGGGGCAATTTTGGGATGGGTGACCTCCTGGGAAGTTTCCTAGGGTGCGTGTGAGTGAGGACATAAGCACGCTGGAAAGACTCGTCTTGGTACAGTGAGGACAGTCGTCGAATCTGGGGCGTTACAAGTGGTATCAGAGCCGACCTCTCTTAGTACGGTGTGGTTCGGGGACGAACCAAGCGGAAGCTGGTGGGCATGTGAGGCCCGGGGCCGAAGAGGGCGGAGGGTGATCGCCGGTGCCATCAGTTGCACGGACAATGAGCGGCTCCTGGCAGGCTTCTAGGTGAAGGGAACATGAATGAACCGACCCACACGGGAATGAGAGGGATTCCGAGACTGGGCAATGTAATGGACTGAACAGTTGAAGAGGGCTTAAAAGATTTGATTGGTACTACTCATATCACGAAGGTGCATCTTCTTTTCGGTAGCTCATCACATAAGAACTCCACAGTTAAGCGTGCTTGACTTGGGGCAATTTTGGGATGGGTGACCTCCTGGGAAGTTTCCTAGGGTGCGTGTGAGTGAGGACATAAGCACGCTGGAAAGACTCGTCTTGGTACAGTGAGGACAGTCGTCGAATCTGGGGCGTTACAGAATTACTGCCTGAAAGTTAGAGTTACATCTGATTATATGTTTCTCTGTAAAGTACTTCAGTTCCATTTATGGGTTGATAAATCCTGTGCTCGGAACTGTTCTGATGATTTTATGCTCGGTTTATCTATGACCTTTTGATATATTCGCAGCATATGATTGATTGAATTGAACAGTTGAAATGATATTGAATGTTCTGGGAATTGAGATTGTAATATACAAAATTGTTCGGATATGAATTTTGACTGTTACAGATTGTATTCAGAGTCTGTGATATCTGAAAATAGTATACTGATTGAGTATATCCCAGTGAGACGTGATCAGTGGCTGAAAACGACATTGAATATGGCAGAGGTTCAGAAGTAGCATAAATGTCAGAAATTGCGTTCTATGCAGTTATGAGATCAGTATTGCGTATTGATATTTTGAATCTGATCCGATATTATTATCAATTTGAGTCCGTATTTGATACCGATTGTTATGAACCGTTGAGCTTACATACAGTTCAGTCAAGTCAGAACTGATTTTGAAGATGAAAGCAGTTCAGAAGTTTGATCAGACTGTCCAGAATTTGATTTTGATAGTCAGAACCGAATACCAGGTAGGTATTTTTCTTTAATTTATCTTATTAGCTGATTTGTTTATGTCAGATATTCGAATTGGAAATGACAGGTATTGTCAGATGCACACAACAATAGATTCAGTACTATTCTGGTAACAGGAAATGTGTGATAATTCGAATAGACAGTTTTGAAGTAAACAGATGAAAATCAGTTATGTCAGAATTTGTATTGAAATGTCTAAATCGCTGACAGATGAAGACAGGCAGATAGAAACTTTTAGATTACTGATCTTGATTATTGATTTCTAAATAGAAATAGGAGTACATTTCTATGGATTGTGTGATGACACTACTGCAATCTGGCCAAGATGGTGATTGTGATTGAACGATTGTTCACATCTATACATGTTATATGATACAGGAAGAGGCACAGACATGACCAGATGATGGGGAAGTATGTCAGAAATGGAGATTAGATTGTATTGAATGCCAAAGTTGATTTTATCAGACTGTGATTTTCGTTTGATTTTATACTTTTGGCTGAATGTATAACATAATTTTTCATCTATGATTTATAGATTGACGGATAGTCGGAGTGAACTATCTTGATACTGGAGGATATCCAGGAAATGTAGTGCTGGATTATAGCACTAGTTGACATGATTCATTGTCATTTTTGAACTATTGTACAATAATAGCTACTAAACGAGTATTGAAATAGCTTGAGTTGAAGTATTGTACAGTGAAAACTGCTATTTTCCTTCTGATGGGAATGATATTGCAGTAATGCCTGAGATTGGAATTAATAGAAACAGAAATCTGATAAGAAAAATGGAACTGATTCAGAAGAAAATGGAAACAACTCAGAATAAAGAGATTAAATATGCTAACGTCGGACGATGACTGTTAGTATTTGAAGCCGAAGATTGAATATGTCTTTGACTGGGATTAACAGATAAGGATATTGATTGTTATGAGTTGATTGATTGGTATATACAGATGTTGTATAGCCATGGTTCTGAGGTTGATTCTATCACGAGTGATTTCATTGATATGAGATCATTAAAATTTCTGTAAGTCTCCTTCCTGTATCTGATTTGAGATATGATCTGATTATCTGTATAACACGAGTTGAGTGTTTGTGATTTCGGGGACGAAATCATATCTTAGAGGGGGAGAAATGTAATGCCCGGAAATTTAATCCTAGTAATCTATAATTATTGATATATAATTTGATATGATTATGAAATGATTAATCGGGACACGAAAATAAGACTACATGTGAAATTCGAGGAAGTTGGGCTGAGAGTGTGGCGCCCGAGCGGTGGTTTTTGACCGCCCGAGCGCCAATGTTCAACAGGAAAAATGTTCGGGCAGAAGATGCGGCGCCCGGGCGGTAGTTTTTGACCGCCCGAGTGCCAAGATGCAACACGCCGAGTGCTTGGACAGAGTATGCCGCGCTCGAGCGGTAGTTTACCACCGCCCGAGCGCGAGTCATGCAAAACGTAAAGAAACCACGTTTGTATGCAGGCGTGAGATGTATATATATATATATATATATATATATATATATATATATATATATATATATATATACACACACACACATACAAACGTTATTCAGAAATTGTAAGAAGAAAACCGAGGGAAGCTCTAGATTCTTACGCTTTTTTACTTCAATCCGCCCGTCTGATTTTGAATCCGAATACGGTATCGTGTTCCTATCAACGTAGGCTACAACTGGACGTAAGTTTTGCTACGTTTTGACGTGTTTTGAAGTTAGACTATTGTCAGAATTGAATAGGATTCATGTATGATGTTCTTGTCATATTAGACATCATAGAATTGAAGTCAGATTGAGAAACAGATTGATTATGTAATTGTTATGATTTTGGAGTCGATTTGACTGAGAATTTATATCAGATATGTATTTTTATTGAGATTATGACTGGTATCGATATTGATTATGAGTTCTGGTATTATATCTGTGATGTTCAGACTGACGGGGTTATCGGGACTGTATTGTTATACCGTCGAAACATCAGTTAATTGATATTGAACAGATTCGGTAGTGATTTTGATTATATGGTGATATCGTCGATATGGATTAGATCGTATCTCAATTGACATTGATCAGATTTTATTGTGATCCGAATATTGATCAGAACAGGTATTGAATTGAGTTGTTTATTGATACTATATCTGTTCGATATTGTTATTACCAGATTTGGGAATGGACCGAGATAGAGTCGGGACTTCTTCTTCTTCTTCTGAGCGAGAAGATAAAGGTATAATTCAATGTGTATTGGGACATCGACTCAAGTAGGATGTACTTGAGTTTTCCTAAATCACATACTTATTATTTGTTTATCATTGTGTTTAATGATTTGATTTAAATGCTTGTTCTATGGAGTTATAGGAGCATGCATTAGACGAGTAATCTTGTGACAGAAGTACCTGATAGTGGCGGGTAACCACGGGTACATTGCACGATGTCACAAGATATGGTGATAGACCATAGTCTATGACGGATGCGTCTGGACACTGGATGTTTGGTTATATCGACTTGGATAGAACTGGAGTCTTTTCTATTACTGTTTGTCGATATAGGAATGCCACATCTGGAAATCGGGATCCCTAGGCTAGGATTGAGTCTAGTCTGAATCGTGGAGTCACGAGTATTGTCGACAGATTGATATTGTTTACATTTCGGATTTTGATATGTATTACTGTTATCGGTTTCATGCTTTGTATTGAACATATGACTGCATGTTCTTTGATTTATACTGGGATAATTTATGTTCCTGAAGATGGTTCATGTCCCTTGATGACCCTGATATTGGTACATGTATAGAATATGATTTATTCTTGTTATGGATTTATATCATGATTTTGATATATGAGATGATTGTTTTGATATATGCTCTTATATTGTTTATATAATGGCATGTATACATGATTTATACTGGGATATTTATATCTCACCGGAGTTCTCCGGCTGTTGTCTTGTTTGTATGTGTGCATGGCAACAGGTGGGCTAGGATCAGGGTCAAGAAGAGAACGAGGCTGGACTAGATAGCGTGGAGATCCGGGCTTTGAAGCAACTTAGGATTCAACACTGACTTGTAGTTGAACCTATTCGGAATATTGTAGATCATACAATGATTGTATGTTATGTTTAATAAGTAATTTGAATCTAATTACATTATGTTTCCGCTGTGTATTTTTTTAAAAAAAATTAGACCTTGTTTATTATAATGTTTGAATTATTCCTAAAGACGATTAAAGAATGATTTAGCGTCCGGGTCCCCACACAAGGCATGATGGAAGGTATTACAATTACATGCCGACCTTTTCTTTGGACACAATGCAAAATTATAGTAGCGTGTTTTGCTTTTGCACAATTTCATAAGACGATATGATGCGACTGGATATATAATTGAACAACTAGATAATATTGATGATTTGCAAGAATCAAGTAAGATGAAGAAAATGATCATGTCTATGATAGAAATACAAAATGAAATGAACTAACACAAGACAACATTAGACAAATAAAAAAAGTGAGAGATGATATAAGAAATTAGCTGTCAATACAACGTCGACATTAAAATAAGATTTTATATAAATAATTTATAGCCAATGGAATGTGGGAAACTAACAATTGTTTTTAATTTTTTTTTAGATTTCAATATGTATGGATGGATATTGTTATGACTTATAAATTTAATGTGTTATTTAAATTTTTTTATATTTATAGATTACATCTAGAGAAGTATAATAGAAAAATTATCTCAATTAATAAATAAAAAACACTTCAAATTAATTCATCTAAACAAATTTTATGAATTAAAATTTTTTTTAATCTATTTATCCAAAAACAAAAATAGCACAACTTTTACTTAAAAACAACACTTTCAAGAGAAAATTTGAAAAAAAAAAACATTTTTTCAAGTAAAAAACTATTTAAACTAGAGTGGGTTTCATGTGAGATCGTCTCACGGATCTTAATCTGTGAAACGGGTCTACCTTACCCATATTCACAATAAAAAATAATACTCTTAACATAAAAAATAATATTTTTTTATGAATGACCCAAATAAAAGATCCGTCTCACAAATACGACCCATGACCATCCCCCACGAGTTTTTGTCAAACTAAAGGGGCTAAAAAATGGGCAATAGTATTAACCTATTAACCCCCGCATCGGCCGTTGCTGCGAGTTTTCATTCATTCTTCGATGTCGTACAGAGGCAGAGGAAGAGGAAGAGGTCGCGGCGGCGGCTTCGGCTTTCGCCCGGCCAAGCAAGTGTCTTTTGAATTATTTCCGGTAATCTCCACTCTCTGTTTACTTAAATTTTTGCTAAATTATACCGTAACTTTATATCTTGTAATTTTAGGAAATTGAGGGTTTAGGGAAGGCGGAGTACTCGGCTGAGCATTTGCGGTTGATTCAGTGGGGTCACGAATTGCAAAAGTTTTGGAAGAATTCCCCCTATTATGTTAAAGATAAAGATAGCAGCCAACGAGACGAGGAGAGTGAGTTTTCTGCTTCAATTTTAATGGTTTATTAATAGTTTGTTCAGCTGGGAAAGAAAATACTGTCCCTTGTTTTGTATGTGTAATTTCTATATGGGAAGCAGAAAATATCCGATTCTCAAAATTGTGTAATACATGAATTTATTATTTCTGATCATGTCGCTTTGAGCATCCTTGATCGTAGCTTCATTTTGTAGGAAGTTTCGTCGCATTTTTTTCTTGAAAAATTCGTAACATCTTTTATTGCTTATTCAAATGGTTAATTGGATTAGCTCTTATATCTTCTCCAGCGAATGGTTGCAGGAGAGCAGCAGTCATACATAGAAAGGTATTCCGATAGGAAGTCTCAAGCGATAAAGGTTAAGTCACGACTCTCGGACTATATGGAATTGAGTCCAGGTTATTTTCCTGGAGAACTAGCTATAGGTATATACTCTTACCTGTTCTGGAAAGCCCCGTAGCTTCTTTTTTTGCTAAATGTCTTCACATATTCATTTTGTTATGAATGAAACAGGTGGGAAGAAGGGAAAGCGTGCTGTCAAGAGAGTAAGATGGACGGTAGCGTCGGGTATGATGGGAACAAATATTGTCTTTTCTCTCTTTTTTTGGAATTTTACAATTGCATGAAATTTGTGAACACGTGAAAAGGAAGAATTTTTTCAGTTTTTGGGATTTGGAAATGGTGATCTTGCAGCTTATTATGTACCAAGCCTGTATTATTTGTATCTTTGTTAATCTTGACTCCATAAAATTAGAGTTAGGAGATGCTTGATTCAGGTTTTTATATACTTTTAAGTTTTAACACTGGGGCTTGGGTGGTGATGGTGGGCAATGCTGGTTACTTTGAGCCAAACTTAGATTGTTGGTAGAGCAGGGGATCAATTTTCATGTCTGTGCAGTTGCAATGGAGAGTTGGTTGCGGAAAAAATAATAGTGAAGCAAATTGAATGGTGTTGTTTTCCCCAAGGTGTAGGTGTTATTCTATTCCAATAGTATGATGAACTTACTCTCCTTATTCTTTGCGATAATTAATGTTGTAATCTATGAGTTGGTTATGGTATTGTCATCCATATTCTTTTTTTTAGGCATGATGAATGAACGTTGGTTTATTTCTGTCTTTTTTTAGTGACTTTATGGTTCATCGACAGATTTGCAAGAACAAGATCCAATTGAGAAGTTTTTACAAAATAATAAGGTATATTCTCCCATTGCACCTGAATTTCTATTTAATATTTCCTAATTTCAATATTGTTTTTATGTCGCAATGTTCATGGTTCAGGACCAAGAAGGCGATGACAAGAAAGAAGACGAAAATGAGGAAGAAGATGAAGAAAACAATGATGAGGATGAAGAAGAATACAGTGATGAGGGAGATTATGAACAAGTATGCTACATTGCTTTGATTTATCCTTTTCAGTGATTTTTTCCTAATTTAAGCCAACAAGCTTCTATAATGAAGTGCATGGTAGTATCTCTGGGGCAATCTAATTTTTCTAGAAGATCTCCTGAGTTCAACCATTGGAGTTTGCGGGTATTCTTCATCTTGTGCAACTGCTTCTTCATGTTCTTGGTTACTGCTTTTCAACTCATTCACGGAAATATCTATCAAAGACACTTTATCTGTCTTTTTAACTTCAGGGCATTCATCTCTAGCTCCAATGCTTGACCTGTCCTTGTACAATACTTGCTCATTGAAGATTACATATCTTGTCCGAATGATCTTCCGATTTTGGTCATCCCAAAACCGATAAAGAAACTCATTTTCTCCATAACCGATAAAGGAACACTTTATAGATTTCGGATCAAGTTTTGTTCTGCTAACTGAATCAATATGAACATATGATATACATCCAAACACTTTCAAGGAAGAAATGTTTATTTTCTGCAGTCAAGCGGTACGCTGTAGTGTTAACGACATCAACCCATAATGATTTTGGTAATCCAGACTGCAATCTCATGTTCCTAGCGCGTTCATTCAAGGTTCTGTTCATCTTTTCAACTACATCATTTTGTGATGTGAATTAGGAATGATTTTCTCCATCTTGATCCCGTTTTGTGCACGATATTTCTTGAACTCATCATCTTCTCATCTTCATATTCACCACCATTATAAGACCGTAAGACTTCACCTTCAAGTTGGTCTCATTACCAATCACGGCTTTCCATTTTGCCCCTTAAACATCAGACTTATTTTTCAGAAAATAAACCCAAATTTTTCTGCTCGAATCGTTGATAATTGTGACATAATATCTTAAGCTTCCAAGGGATGTCACAGGAGATGGTCCCCATACATCAGTATGAACCAGCTTTGCTGCTTTCGGCTCTCTACCGACTTTTGGAAAACTCACTTTTTCTGCTTTCCAAAGATGCAACTTTCACATAGTTTATGTTCAACTGTCTTTAATTCTGGTAGCTTCCCATTTGATACAAACATCTTCATTTCATTCTCACTCACATGCCCAAGTCTACAATGCCATAGACTTGAATTAGCTCCAATATCCGCATTTGCTAATGTATCTCTGCAACTGGAAGCCATATAAGGTGTTTCAATTTTCTTTCCTCGAGCAACAATCAGGGCTCCTTTGTTCACTTTCCAAGAACCATCGCCAAAGGTCACATTAAGGCCATCGACTGTCACACTGAGATCAGATATCGTGTCAATTTTGGTACATGCCTTGCTTTGTTGATTTTCCATATAGATCCATTTGACATCTTGATATGGACATCACTCATACCAGCTATTTCCAAAGGTTTTCCATCTGTCATGAAAACTTTTCCGTATTCACCAGCAATGTAATTATCGAATACATCACGATTACAAGTGGTATGGAACGAATTTCCTGAGTCCATAAAAAAAAGCAATTGGGATGAAGCGCTTTTAGTGAGAGAATTTTTTGAAAATGCTCTCTCCCCCCTCCAAACTTTTTTCAATCGTACTTCTTCATCGTTCGTCCTCCGATCTCAACTACTAAAATTTGTCGGTCGTACCTTCTCCGTTCACCGGCGCCGGCGTCCGGCTGTCGGCGATCTTTTATATCTTCTTTTATAATGGCATTTTCGGTCCAGCTGTGCTTTGCTCCACGGCCGACTAGAGCATAACATTTTCTTTACTAGGGTTTCGGTATTCGTCGATCTTTTCTTCTTCCTTTGCTTTCCTTCAGTTTTTCCCCCGTATTATTTCTCGTTCCTCTCTCAGACCGGCTACACTTCTAGATATATCGCAATGCCAGCTAGGGCCAGTGGGCTTACGTCTTCAGTGCTTCGGAAAAACAGTAGAGACGAAGGGGTTAAGATCGAGTTCAAATGGTTCTCGGTTAAGTGGGCAAACAGAGGAGGCTCGGTTCATTGGACTGAAAGAACTAGGAATGCGACTTACTACCTAGACTTGGATCGAAGCGAGGCTCGGTGGTTCAGTTTAAAAATTAGAAACTTCATTAGTATTCCTCATTCATGCACGGACTTCTACCGTTTCAGGGGATGCAATGCAACGATCGTAGTCCATAGATTTGTCAACAAAAGAGGAATGTTCCTGGAAATTTCTAGACTTAGCAATCAGGGGAAGAAACAGATCATTATCATACCCAGTGGTTTTAAGTTCCAAGGATGGATCAGGATTTCAGATATCCTTATAAAATTATTGTCAGGGAGTCAATCGACTTTGGGTCACAAGCAGGTTGAGCATAGCAACAAGCCTAATACATTATCAAGGAACATGAAGAAAGTTAAGATAGGAGATCGGGCACCTTTTCAAGACCAGTCTACGGAAACGGTTGCCACATATTGCAAGTCTTCGGAAACAAATTGGGATGAGGCCATTATAATCATTAGAGGCAGGGTGAACGTGTCTTGGGATCAGGTCGCGAAGGTTATAGGTGATGATGTTAAGAGGAGAATCGAAATTCATCCTTTCCAAACAAACAAAGCGGTTTGCTGGCCTGCTCATCGAAAAGAATGGGAACACTTTACCCATTTAAAAAGAGGTTTCTTCGATGGAGGAGTGGCTTTGGATTTCGAGAGGTAGAGTTCTGAAAACATTGTAAATGATTCGGAACAGCTGGATCAAGATTGCAGGGTTACCTTGGCATTTATGGACTTATGACGTTTTCAAGGAAATAGGAGAGCAATGCGGGGGCCTTTTGGAGATCAGTAAAGACACTAGTCTCCTTCGTGATCTAGCTGCTGCGAAGATTAAGGTCAAAGGAAAAAGAGATGGATTTATTTCAAACCGTATTATGTTGAATATCAACGGGGTTCCTAAGGATTTCAATATCACCGTTGTCAATTTCGATCGCAATGCTTACGACCTCTACGTTAAACAGACTTACGCTCAAGCTCTGATAAACGGGAAAAGGATTTTGGGTAGAGGGGAAAAAAAGAACATTTGCAGAAATTGGTCGGAATCTGGAGAACCAACTATGAGCAATTTGAATCGAAAAGCAGAGGTGAATGAAATAGGGTGTACAAGCAGAGCAGCGGACTAGCTTAATGAATCTTCAATGAAGGCAGCCAATCCTAAAGATAGAAAAGTGGATAAAATATTGCATAAAATATTGCAGCGGATCTCACCAAAAAAACCCGAGGATTTTACTAGCTCTCCTATACATTCTTTGTCCATCGGAATTGGGGAGGATAATGATCTTCACAAGTCAGTCGAAGAACATCTTTCACCTAATATTCCAGTAGGGCAGAATGACGCTTCAAACTTCAACCACTCGATCTCAAAGACTGCGGGGGAAGTTTTGGTAGGGGAGACAGTCGTTAACAACGAACTGGAGGACTTGACCAAGAAAGGAGAGTGCGAGTTTGACGACACACACGACTTTGATCTTGAGCAACCTGAGGATGACCAATGGGATGAGGGATTTGTATCTTCGGATTCAGATAGCATCTTCTCCTCTCAAGCAGAGATGCAGATTAATCATGAATCTGTAGATATGGATTTACAGCAGCTGTTTCAGATAGAAGAGGAGAAGCAGAAAGATAACCAAACGTCGATTCAAGGTAACATTGATCCAATTGGGGGTAAGGCACTTTCTTGTTTTCCGTATTCAAATTCAAAGCTCCCTTTTTTTCTTCATTCTTTTTTCCCCGCGTCTTTTATGGCTTTGGGTCAGTCTAGTGGGTTTTTAGGAGGGGGTCAATCATTTACTCCTGACAAGTTGGGGTCCGAGAGAGTATACCAGCAAAGTTTGGATGAAGCAGAAGGAATCATGGCTCAATTAACACCACAGAAAGATTGTACTTCTTTCAGAAGTGAAAAGGTTGCGATCAAATCCATGGGTAAGCTTAGCAGAGAACTTGTTAGATTGCACAGCGGGGTTAACTATGAGAAAGGATCGGCTTCGAAGGGTCCCACTCGTCTGTTATGAAGATTTGTTCATGGAACATTAGAGGGGGAGGTTCATCTCGCAGAAGGGCCTTAGTAAGAACATTAGTGCGAAAAGAAAACCCAGACATTGCAGTCTTCTTAGAAACCAAGAGCAATACAGTTGATAGGCGATTTGTTTCCAGTCTTTGGAAGTCTAGATTTGTAGATTGGGTGTGTTTACCAGCTGCTGGAAGATATGGTGGAATCATAGTTCTGTGGGATCCTAGAGTGATTGAGGTTTGTGATAATTTGATCGGGAATTACTCGGTATCAATTCAAATCAAGCGCAGGGATGATATTTTGTGGTGGTTCTCTGCTGTTTATGGGCCGTGTAATCCGAGGCATCGAGAATTGTTTTGGGAGGAATTGGCAGGCTTGAATTCAATATGTGGAGTCAGATGGTGTGTAGGAGGCGATTTCAACGTGGTTCGCAATTTGAATGAAAAGTTGAATAGCAACTCGCTCACCACAAGTATGCAATGCTTGATGCTCTCATTGAGGAGTTGTGCCTTCACGATCCGCCTTTATTGAATGCTAAATACACTTGGTCCAACTTCAGAGTCAATCCAATTTGTAGCAGATTAGACAGGTTTTTGTTATCTGAGGCATGGTTAGCTATCTTCCCAACGCACCGACAGATGGTGCTTCCAAGAATTACTTCTGATCATCACCCGATAGTTTTGGACACGAAGAGACTCAAATGGGGACCTTCACCGTTCCGATTTGAGAACGTATGGTTAACACATAAAAATTTTCATCAGTCATTAGCATCGTGGTGGAACGCTTAGAATTTTCAGGGATGGGCAGGCTACAGATTTATGAGGAAACTTAGAGAAACAAAAAAAAGGGTCTCAGAATGGAATAAGGAATTCTTCGGTGACGTTAACATCAAGTTTAAAGAGCTACAATTCATGGTTTCCCAACTAGATGAGAAGGAGGAAACAGGTGTTTGGTCAACTCAACTAAAAGAGCAACGTAGGGATGCGAGAAGTGAGCTGGAACTACTAACTATACGAAAAGTGCAAATGGAAAGTCAAAAATCTAATGTCAAATGGCTCACTGATGGGGAACAAAATACCAAGTTCTTCCATTCCTTGCTGAAAAACAGAAGAAATAAAGCACTGATAGAAAAGATCGAGTTGGATGATGGGTCATTGCTTACAGACGAATCGGAGATAGAGAAGGCCATTATAGAATATTACAAAAAACTGTTCAGGAAATCAGAGCAAGTTGAATCGGGCATAGAGGGATTGGAATGGATGTCCTTAAGTCCAGAGGATGCAACGAATCTGGAAGTGCCTTTTTCCGAGGAAGAGATTAAACGTGCGGTGTTTCATTGTGACGGAAACAAGGCACCGGGACCTGATGGTTTCAGTCTAGCTTTCTTTCAAAAATGTTGGGCTACGGTTAAGGGTGATCTGTTACATGTTTTCGATGAATTTTTCACGGATGGCATCGTAAACGGGATAACAAACGAAACATACCTGTGTCTCATCCCAAAAAAACAAGAGACAAAGAAAATCAAAGACTTTCGACCGATCAGTTTAGTAACCAGCATGTACAAAATTTTATCCAAAGTCCTAGCAAACAGACTGAAAGAGGTGTTGAGCAAAACGGTGGCGGAGAACCAGTGTGCTTTCATCCATGGCAGACACATAACAGATTGTTGCCTTATCGCAAATGAAGTGGTTGAGGAATATAGAAGGAAAAGGAAACTAGGTTGGATCTTGAAAGTTGACTTCGAAAAAGCCTACGACAATGTAGATTGGAGTTTCCTAGATTTCGTGTTGGAAAAGAAAGGCTTTGGAGCTAAGTGGAGGAAGTGGATTAAGGGTTGCGTTTCGAATGTATCATATTCTATATTCATTAATGGGCGACCGAGAGGTAAGTTCAAAGGAGAGAGAGGTCTCAGACAAGGAGATCCGCTATCACCATTCCTTTTTAATTTGGTGATTGACAGTTTAGGGAGTATGGTCGATCAAGCTAAATCCACAAACACTGTTAGAGGCCTTGAGGTTGGGAGAAATAAAGTACAAGTGTCACATATTCAGTTTGCGGACGACACATTATTCCTTGTTCAAACAGAGCAACATTTGATGGCAGTAGTCGAAATCCTCAAGCTTTTTTGCACAAGATCAGGGTTGAAGATAAATTTCGAAAAGAGCTCATTGCTTGGATTGAACCAATCGGATGTTACAGTAGAGAACACGGCAAGAACAATTGGATGCAAGATGGAAAATTGGCCTATCAGATACCTTGGTGTACCTTTAGGAGGAAACCCAACCAAGTTGGAATTTTGGATGCCGGTCATTCCAAGATGTCCACTAAGTTGGCTGGATGGAAAAAGGGTTTCCTTTCAAGAGGTGGTCGTCTAACACTGATTCAATCGGTTTTAAGTGCTTTGCCCACTTATTTTATGTCTTTATTCAGGGTTCCCAACCGAGTGGCAAAGATTATGGAAAAACTATTGAGGAATTTCTTATGGGACGGAACTGATGGAGATTCGCACTGTCATGTCATTAATTGGAATCAAGTTAGCAAACCGAAAGAACAAGGTGGACTAGGACTAGGTAATTTACTTCTAAGGAACAAAGCACTACTCGGAAAATGGTGGTGGAGATGTGCAATTGAGGAAAGACCGTTGTGGAAACAAGTTGTTGGCAGTATTTATGGAGTACAAAGTAACGGCTGGGACTTGAGTGAGGCAAGGAATTCGACGTTTAGAAGCCCATGGAAATATATCTCTCGGACTCATTCACTTTGCTGGCATTTGATTGGCTCGGTTATTAAGGGTGGCAATTTATTGAGGTTTTGGGAGGATAGATGGGTGGGTTTGTCTCCTATGAAAGAGTGTTTTCCTCTTCTTTATTTTCTTTCAGAGTCTAAGAACAAAACAGTTCATCATTTTTACTCGGTCCCCGACAGTTTAGGTCTATCTCCAGTTCAATGGGAGGTGAGTTTTAGAAGAGGGTTGAATGATGCTGAATTGGAAGAGTTCACAAATTTATCTGGGGTGTTACATTCGGTTAATTTGAGTGTGGGGGTTAGGGACTTCAGGGTTTGGTTAGGAGATCCTTCGGGTCTTTTCTCAGTTAATTCTTTTTACTCTTCTTTTTCAACATTAGTTCTAACCCAACTTTTCCTTTCATCGCAAAAATCTGGAAAGTGCCAATCCCACAAAAGGTGAAAGTGTTCTCGTGATAGTCGCGTTGGGGAAATTGCAGACGAACGACAAATTGCAGATTAGGAATCCTAATCATGAATTATGTCCTCAGTGGTGTGTATTGTGCAAAAAAGATATTGAAAACCAGGATCACATTTTGGTTCATTGCTCTTACACGACAAGTATTTGGAACAAAGTCATGCAACACTTGGGATTTGAATGGACCTTTCCTTTGAATTCAAGCGATATGTACCTTATGGATCATTGCTATCTCAAAGGAAAAAGCCTAAACCAGTTCTGGCTGATCATAATCCATTGCTTATTTTGGTCGATATGGCTGGAACGAAACAACAGAATATTCAGCGACATAGAAGAGAATTCAGAGAATCTGTGGGAAACAATTAAGATCAGAGTGGCAAGATGGACAGTTGCGATTCCGGCTTTTAACCATTTACTGTTAACAGATCTTGTTAGGGATTGGTGTTTTATCTCATGTTGATTATTGAAAGATGAAGCTTTCATCTTTTTTAATTAGTGGTTTTTTGTGGATGGCTTGTCCACTTCCTATTGTAATCTTTGACTAAATATTATCAATATATATTAGTTTCTTATCAAAAAAAAAAAATTTCCTGAGTCCATAACCCAAGAATCAACCGGAATTTCCATGAATACTAATAAAGCATCATGTATCTCCTCAGTAACAACATTAGCATTGTTCTTTATTGATTTGCAGTTCTTCTTCCAATGATCAGTCTCACCACAACTCCAACACTTCAAATTCTTTTCAAGGTGTTTGTCCTTTTCATTTCCTGATTTGGATTTACCATGCCCGGTTAGAACTCTTTTCGCAACTCGTGCCACTGCATCTGTTCTTGAGATTTAGAGCCTATCTCGATGATGTTCCTTCACGTTATTACATCTTGCGAACTTATTTGGCAAGAATTTGATCTCTGAAATAATTGAATTGTAGTTTTCTTTTGCCAACAGAGTTGCTAACCACTGCCCGTATCAGTTCTCAAATATTTGGTAAAGACGCCAAAAGAACTAGTGCATAAATCTCATCATTAAAATTAATTTCAACCGATGTTAGCTGACAAACATTTGTGTTGAACTCATTGATGTGTGCAACCGCCGAAGCATCTTCTCCTGTCTTCAAGTTGAATAACTTTTTCATGAGGTGTACTTTGTTGTTTGCTAATGACTTTTTGTATATATCTGACAAAATGGACATCATCCCCTCTGTTGTTTGTGCCTCCGTCACATCGTGCCTCCGTCACATCGTGCCACGTTCTTCGTTAGGATCAATCGTATCACACCTAGCACATGACGGTCAAAGAGCTTCCATTCATCAGTCTCCATCTTTTCCGGCTTCTTTCCTGATAGAGGTTGATGCAGCAGCTTCTTGCTATACAGATAATCTGTTTTGTAACCGCTTGGACGAAAATTATGTTTCGTAGAGCTAGTTGATACCAGGTCCCGATCGATCTTCTCCAGCCACCGCTTCTCTAGCCTTAGCGAAAAGTCTCAAGAAGATTTTTTAGGTTAGGAAGATCAGATAAAGCTGCAACCACATAGCATACTCAGAATTCTTAATTTACAACAAAGCTCTAATACCAGTTGTTGTGGAATATACCGAAGTGATTGTCACGAAGGTAATATAACACCATAAATGCTGGATAAAATAATCAACAAAAACACAAAGTTACGTGGTTCACCCAATATAAGTTACGTTCACAGAGCTATTGCAAATCTTTATTATAAGAAGAAAACTAACACTCGATATCTCGCAATCTTAATTCGAGTATAACCGAGAAAATAATTTCTCAAACTTACTCAACAAAATAGCGCTCAATCTTTTCCAATAACTTGATTTGCTATCTTGAGCTTGAGAAGTTTTGAAGAAAGCTTCCGATGGTATGATTAAAAAGAAGCAAAAAGCCACCTATTTATATGTGCAAACTATGGTGTGATCTCATGCAAGGTTTTCCATCAAATACGACATCTGGTCAAGAAAGTTTTGTTGCATGTGTTTTTTTGACTTTTTCTCATCTACCATCTCATCCACTTAATATTTCTCTCACTTAAAGACTTGATTTCAATTATGTATTCGCACCATCAATTCAACAACTCATATTTCCTTTTGTTCTGACTTATGACTGCATATCGGCTGGATTTTTACTTCCAGGCATAGCTGTCAAGGGCGCAAGGCACACAAGGGCCCTGAAGCCTAAGGCGCAAGGCGAGGTGATCGCCTTACCGAGCAAGGCACACATTTTTAATTTTTTTTAAAAAAATATTTTTATTTTAGAATATGAAATATTTAAGTCACAATGTCACACAAAACAAAAAATAATTAATAAATTCATAGTAATGAGTAACATGATTAAAACTCTTCAATCATCCAAATCTAATTCATCTTTTTCCATCGAATCATCAGAGTCCTCACAACTTTTGGACTTGTATTCTTCTTCATCTTCATCACTTTCTTGATTAACATCAATTTCTTCTTCCTTTTCATCCAAAAGATATGAAATCGATAGTTTTCTGGTTATTTTGGATGTAGATGCCCTTATCTCATTCTCCTGTTCAGCGATCTCTTCATCTGATTCTGACGTTGGAGCGTTGGTTTGCTAGGGTTTGGACTTTTTGTTTTAAACAAGTAATTTTTTTTTAAAAAAACAGAGAAGTTGCAACTTCTCTGTTTTTTTTTTAAAAAATTCTCTCAGGCGTGCTGAGTGAACTTCCAAGGATTTCTTCTGCAGCACCCAAATCCTTCATAACAAATTCTTTTGATAACTCTTTCTCGAGTTTATCAATCTCCTTCATAATAGCTTCTAATATCAACATATCATCTAAAAAAAATTCTCTCAGGCGTGCTGAGTGAACTTCCAAGGATTTCTTCTGCAGCACCCAGATCCTTCATAGCAAATTCTTTTAATAACTTTTTTATCGAGTTTATCAATCTCCTTCATAATAGCTTTCAATATCAACATATCATCTACATATAGTAGTAGAATGATATAAGAACCATCAAGCTTCTTAACATAACAACAATGATCATTTTGACACCTCATGAAACTATTAATACTCATGAATCCATCAAACTTGTTGTACCACTGTCTTGGTTCTTGTTTGAGACCGTACAAGCTCTTTAGAAGTTTGCACACCATGTTTTCTTTCTTCATACTTCAAATCCTATGCTTCTTTCAAATAATTTCTTTCATTCAAGTCATCATGAAGAAACAGTGTATTTACTTGTAACTGATTTAGATGCAAGTCTTCTTTAGCCACTAATCCAAGTGCAGTTCTGATAGTGGTTAACTTCACACTGGAGAGAAAATCTCAGTTAAATGTTTTATTTTTGTTGAAAACCTTTTACAAGTCTTGTCTTGTACTGCTTGCTGTCATCATGTTCTTTTAATCGGTACACCCACTTGTTATGCAAAAAGAAAAGATTGATATAAAAGAAAAGCAGATGGAAGGAAGAGAATTCATGAAGAAGACGGAGAGAATACCAAAGAGGGGAAATTGGAAGACATGGAAAATACAAAGACAAAAAATGCTGAAATAGAAGAAAATATCACAATAAAAAAGGAATCAGAAAATATAGAAGAAGATAAAGAAGAGAAATTTGAAATTTCTGAATATGAGTTTTTAAATATCAACTTGTGATTGATTTTTTTTTTTTTTTTTTTTTTTTTGATAAGAAACTAATTTATTAATAATAAGAGCTTAAATTCTAGCACATTGCATGATTTGAGGACGAATCTTGTTGAAGGAAGGGAGAATGATGTGATCTTTACTATGATAAACAAGCAAATTAATGGTGGAACATTGAAGTACCTTGATTCTTATATATTGAACATGATAAAAGAAATTCGAGATCAAGAGATTGGAAATTGAATAAATTCAAGAAGTTGAAAGAATATGTTTGGAAGTTTAAATTATCTATTTAATTTTGGTTATTAATTAAGTTCATAAGTCCACGGGATGTTGAATTCCATAATCTAGAACTTTTACCTT
This sequence comes from Primulina eburnea, assembly GCF_022965805.1. Lineage (NCBI taxonomy): Eukaryota > Viridiplantae > Streptophyta > Magnoliopsida > Lamiales > Gesneriaceae > Primulina > Primulina eburnea. The sequence goes on from NC_133114.1 coordinate 24,245,080, forward strand.
GATTAGGATTCTTGTGTTTTACAAGTTCGTAAGTCAAACGACTGTTGGATTCCATAATCTAGAGAGTTTACCTTAATTAGGATTATTGTAAGAACACTTTGTGGTGTTTGACGATTGTTATTTGTTTTTCAACTGGGTTTCCAGTGACTAGTTCTTTGGAGGTGTAGTTAATTACAATTGTTGTTTTGCGTTATTTTTGTTGCTAAACTTTAGAGTTTAGAGGTGGAAATACGAAGCTTGAGTCAAAGAAGATAGGGACGGTTCAGTGAATTCTTGTTGTATGTAGAATCGAACGCATGCGTTTAATATATTTGTGTTTGTGTTTCTCCTGCTTAAAAGAAATCATATCAGAGTCTAGTTTAGTAGTGGATTTCACGAACACTTGTTTCAAAGATTGAGACCTAGTTTTTACAAGAATTCTTGTTGATCATTGAATTAAGGGCATGAGTGACATCAATTTCGTGTTTGATTTTTCATGCATCCTAGTTTTTACAAGAATTCTTGTTGATCATTGAATTAAGGGCATGATTGACATCAATTTCGTGTTTGATTTTTCATGCATATAAGGATTCAAATCATTCTATCTTTTTCATGCATATGAGGATTCAGATCATTCTATCTCCTGTAATGTTTTGGAGATTATATCAGAATTGGTTTTACATAATTTTGACTATTTCATGTTAGAGGAATTGCCTGAGACAAAATAATATGGTTTGAATGATTGATGCTTCCTTAAAGTCTCCGAAATGTATCATAAATAGTTGATACTTCTCGAGTCATTGGCTAACAGCTTCGCGGTTTTACAGGGTGAATATTTTGATGATGATGAAGACGACTACAATTTGCCTGAATCCGACGATGGTATACATATACATAATACATCGTATCTCTCATGCTTTCCGCTATTTTTCTCCCTTTGTTGGTTTCATTTCTCAGTACATGCAATAATTCTTTTCGTCAACAACCATTAAAACATATTTTCCTTTGCTATCTGATGCATCTACGTTGTTAAATTTGTGATGTTGCAGAGGGCCCAACTTACTGATTTCTGATTTGGTGACGGATGTCTTCTCCTACTTGGGGTCGTTGCGTGTCAGTTTAAGTCCTATACGTCTTGTTTACATTGAGCTTCACATATATTTGATTGTGTACTTATATTTATGTTTCTATTGCTTCTTATCTGCATCCAAATGTTGTTGAACCAAAGAACAATGATAATTTCTGACCCACCATGCATATTATGCTTGGTTAGTACAGCAACTCAAGTGACTTTTTCCAAATGTTACCTACCAGCTGTTAACATACAACAAACAGTACATGTTATTTCAATTTTTGCCTATGTAGTAGTTGTATGCATTTCTTGTGGACTTCGTCGGTGGAATCTATCCTTTCATCATATGTTTCAACCCTATTGCTCTCTGCATAGTTTTACAAGGGTTGTGCTATTGCTTAAATATTATAAAGTTTGATCAAATTCAACGAAATACCGTAAAAATGGGTGATTTAAAATAAATCTAATAAAATATAGGTAATAACAATGCAGTATGTGGAACATGGAAACATAATGGGTTCTCTCTTAGTGTTTTGTTTTATAACAATAAGAATATATGAGATGATATGTGAATTAAGTTATCTTAAATGTATTAAACGTTACTCAAGTCATATATCTATAGCCTTAAGCACCTTATAAAAACTGCTAAGGAGGACACCATCTTTTTTCCAGTTTTACCCTTATATGCTACTAATATTACACTTTTGTTTTTTGTTTTTTGTTTAATTTCAACACACATTTTTATTTTTATTTTTTTATTTCAATCATTCAAATATCAATTTAGTCCCTCCATAATTTGTCAATTTTCACTTTAGTCCATCGATAATGATAAAAAAGATTGTACACACGCAACGCGTGTGCAGAGTAACTAATGTTTAGAATAATTGGTGTGCTTTAGTTGCGCAACCGAACTTAAATTTCTCCTTTCTAATTAAAATGAGGTTGGTGTGCTTTAGTTGCGCAACCGAACTTAAATTTCCCCTTTCTAATTAAAATGAGGTGAGTAGGGTCGAATTTAAAGAGAACAGAAGAAAACAATAAAAATGGGGGGTTTGTTTGATAAAAATTAATTAAAATATAAAACTAATTTAGCATGCAAGAAGAAATAAACAATCAATAACTAATAAAATGTAAAATTTGATACTACCAAGCTTTGATTCAAGTGGGTTCCACTGCTCAATTGTATCACTGTTTATCAGCTAACATATTATTTATTTATGCAGTTACAGGTAACTAACTTTAAAATTATATGGATAACCAAACACAACCTCTAGTCAAGATTTATCAATAACTAACTGAGCACGATAGCTTTCCATATTAGTTAAAAATAACATTTTCGTTTTATGAAAATATTTAATTTTAAAATCTAACAACCGAGATAACTACCATTGATAGATTTAGTTTCATTGATTTATTTAGACTAAATATGTTATGGTAGCACAACATATCTAAATATATTTGAAGCAAACAAGAATCTTAAATTAAGCACAAAAACATCACAATGATAAAATCGAAATAATGGAGTTTTCCCTTCAATCTGAAATAAAAACTTAGCCTAGAGTTGTAGAGAGAAGATGAGAACTTCTTGCGCCTTCTTCGTGTTCTTTTTCACGTTGAAGAGAGAATTCTATTTTTTTCATTTATGTGCGCCTCATTCTCTTCTCCATGTATAGATGGTTATTGGGTGAAGGAGAAAAAACACTAAATTAAAGAAAAACCTAATGTACAAAAAATAAACTACCAAAAGGGTTGATAGAGTTTTTATGAAATAAAACTCTATCTTATTTTTATTTTTCCCAATAAAAATATCTTCTCTCCAAATAACTGCAGAATATTCCACTCGATAAATGACACCTACTTGGAAAGACCCAGGGAAAGTTATTTGGTGCATCATCCAATGATCGCCTATTTTTATGAATGGATATCTTTATGCCCTTACCAATGAAACACGACGTTTACATCACAGATATTAGTCTCAAATTCGAGCGATTTTTATTCTTATTATTGGATTGAGAAACACAAGCAATCTTGATTTTGATGATAAAAAAACTTGTTATTGTATTTCTAATATATTTACTCGAGTGTGAAGTTGCTAACTCAAGTTGGAAGCTAAAACTCGATTTTAACCAAACTGAAATCTGGTGAACTTCAATTTTTTGATGATATCTCATAGTTCGTTGATCTGAATGACACGTTGCCAAAACTACTCAACAGAAATCACAATTTGGTACAAGCTGTATCTCACATCTACTGAGCTAAATCGTGTTATCTAGGTAAAATGATGGTTTCAAGACCAAACTGATTGTAAAAAAAAAACAACAATTAGTTGAGTAAGAGCAGTTTGGGTTTTTTACTCATCCTGATCAGCTCGTTTATCCAAATGAAACGATTCAGTATGCCTTACGAAGCTAAGACGTTGATATACAAATCATATTCACTAGTCAAAGTCTGAATCGTAGTGTAAAATATTTATAAATTATGATAAAAATATGAGTTCTATGCAGACTGAAATCAGCCTTTCAGACCTCATCAGTTTGGTTTAATTGAGCTGGTTCAGTTGATCAAGTTCAGTTGAGAATATTAAGTTGAGTAGACGAACAAAACTGAATAAAATCCCAAAATCAGTTGGGCTTAAGAAAAGTGGCAACAATGCGGAAATGGTCGTTTCAATATCAGAAATAGTACAGAAACATTTCAAGCAATCATATTCTTGTATCTAATGTATATATCATTGTTGGGGTATATAGAAACATCTTGAAGATCAAATACAAGATTTTGAAGAGGATTCAAAGCATCGGTAGCATACATGAAGATATTAGCTAAAATGAAAGCAATCCCAAATGTGTGATGATGCATTTGAGAGATGAATACACTATAAAGAATTTAATCCTAACACACAATCACTCACACATATACATGAGAGTTGAGCAGTCTTCACACAAAGACATTAAAAATTATGTTTGTAGTTTTGACATAAGAGACGTTAAACATTATGCGGATTGTGATATTGTGATCTACAATCAAGAGTGTGCTATGATTTCAATTAGGTGATAGATAAGTTCTAAGTTGAAATGAGTTTGTACAAAAAGTTGTATAAACCAAAGTCTTCTAATGGATCATTTCCAAGAGGAAAAAGAGGTGACGTAAGAATTGTTAATCTTCGAACATCAATAAACAAATTTGTCTCTATTTATTTATCGCATTTACTTATCATTTCTATTATGTTTAAGATGTATTCTTGAGTATTTTATATGTATTTCAAATATCAAATATTGTATACCAAGTGTTTGATAAAATACTTCAACCAAAATGTTTTATTCATTCAACTTGCATATCTTTTAAATACTTTACAAAATATTTAATCGATTTCTACAAGGGATTATTTTGAGTGTCTTCCTCTTAGATTAAAAACCAGACTCGATTTAATTTATTGTTGTTCAATATTCAAGAACCAAACTATTTTAACTCAACGATTATCCTCCAATCAATCCTATCACTTATTTTAGGTGGATGAATCGACTAGAAACCATTCTAGAATGAGTAGTCACTTGTGAGACGGTCTCACGAATCTTTATCTGTGAGACGAGTCAACCTTACCGATATTCACAATAAAAAATAATACTCTTAGCATAAAAAATAATATTTTTCATTGATGACCTAAATAAAAGATTTGTCTCACAAAATACGACCCGTGAGACCGTCTCACACAAGTTTTTATCTTTTAGAATATATAATATGCTTTCTATTGAGTTTCATGATTTCACGCTGAGAGACATACCTCATGATATCTATTATATATTCAGTTACTTTATTTATGCAGCTTGCATATATATACAGATAAAGTAAATGTCATAATTGGATAAAAACGTAAAATATCACTAAAATAAATCTTGTTTTTAAATAAGAGTCAAATAAGCGACAATGACAAGTTCGATCATTGGACACCTACTGTAACACTAATTTTATCCAAATTCGAGCCTTAAAATTGGTTGATGTTCAATTTAGTTTACTTACACCCTTAATCCACATCATGGACATGATAATTAAACATTGTTAAAAGCTAAACATTTGACATAAAAGAAAATACAAGAAAACAGAGGCCTAGTTTGATCCATCGTAGGTCCAATCCAAGTTCATTTACTATCATTATTCTATGCGGTACCTTAATTAATCCAGTTTGCAACGACCATGGACTATCCCGATCTTGGACTCCCTAGCTCAACTGGTACCAATTATCTTTGAAATATGTACTTATGCCAGGAGGTAATGGGTTCAAGAATTTCGAAGTATCACTCCAACATCCTGATGTTGAGAGTCCGATGAGTAATGACGAATAGGAAAGCCCGTGAAGAAAAAGACTCCAGTGGGAACCCAAGACAGGACAAAGCATCCGAGGGAGCCCAAAACCGAGATAACCCATGATCGTTACATAAGCGCTCCAAGTTCGTCTTTTTATATTTTAAATAATCCATAAGCGCTCCACTTTCATTTTGAAAAAACTAAGCGCTTATACTTTTTAAAAAAATTAAATTATTAAAAATATTTATGAAATACATCAGGAGAAAAAGCCAAGAGAAAACAGACAAATCAAGGGACAAGAGAGAAAAAATGGTAAAGGAAATGGATTGAAGAATAATTTAGATATAAATATAATCTTTAAGGCTATTTTATTTATTCCGAATAAAGCTTATAAATTTAAAAATAAGTTACATGACCTTACTTCTTTTAAGGATTTTTAAATTTATTTTGAGACATTATAATATTTCAAAAATATTATTTTGAGAAACATTATTAAATATCTTATCAATTTTTAAATAATTTACTAGAAGTTTTATATGTATTATATAAAGGGAGTAAAAGACTCCACTTTTGAGACCAAACGCACAAAACACAATCAATTTCATGCGGATGAGTTTTCAACTATTTTCTTGAGGAGAATTGGCATGAGGAATAATTACACTGGTCATTCAGTCTTGACGTGCATTAATATTTTAATATAAATAATAAATTAATATAAAAATAGTTTAAAATATAATAATTATTCGTATCCGAGTCATTCTTTCCATATCAAAATTCGTGTTTAAATTTTAATTTCCAATAAAAAAAATAAGGATAGTTTGACATGAAAATAGCGAATTATTTATTATAAAAATATTTTTATTTTTTTGATAGATAAACATAAAATATATCAATAAAAAAAAGATATAATTACATCATACAACGGATATATAGCACAAATAACAAGTCATAACATATCAAGAACAGTAAGTTATATAGTCTAGTACATTTTCAATAAGGCTAATAGGAATATACAAGTATAGACAACGAAAAACATAAACTTTGATGTTTGAAAAATAAAGCATCAATTGAGGGGACTTCACCATCAAATATCATAGCATTTGCTTGCCTTCCAAACAGCATGAACGATGTTTGAGCAGGCGAGCAAATGAGCTTTATTAATAGGAGAAGGCTTATTGTGTAGGCATGGAAAAATGGATGTCAAGTAAATCATTAATCATGATCCAAAAATCTGTCTACAAAAATGACACTCCAAGAAGAGACGATCAATAGTCTACAAGTGGCCAAAGCATAGAACACAATTCTTGTCAACAAGGAAAGGGAGTCGCTCTAGTGAGAAGCTTTTCTTTCACAGAAAGCCACAGAATGAAGGCATTCTATGGCAAGATAAATGGCTTCCAGACAACAGTCGTACAAGGGTTACAGAACAAAGGAAGCGTAGGAACTGTGGTGCACAGAAAAGAATAAGCTTGATTGGAGCCCGGGAAGGGGTACCACTTAGAAAGGAGGCTAACAGTGGCATGGATAGAACCAATAAGCAACACAAATTCATCACGAATAGCAAGAAACTTCTTGCTCAAGGGGGAGTCTAAAGTATGAGGCTCTCAATGCCAAACATCAACATGAGACAAGTAATCATGATGTATCCACTTTACCCAAAGAGAGTCGGCCTTTGAATGGATGTCCCGGGGGATCTTGTCTAGCAATGCTTTATTCCAAATTCGAAGATCATGAAGGCCCACGCCATCAAATTCCTTAGGGCGACAAAGGGAACTCTGAGCAATAGGAGGATGCTTAGAGTTCCAAACAAATCCACGAAATAGAGTACAAACTATCAATGATCCAAAAGGAAAGAGGCAAAATCTAAGGCCAATAAGCATCTTTTTATTACATAGACAGATAGTGTAGGTAAACAAGGGGAAACTGGTCAGCAGACAACTAATATAGCTCCTGCCAAACATTTGTGAGTTGATTCCTGCTCTCCATTGGGTTACTTCATGCCACACCTAGAGATCTACTTGCCCTCCATGTCCAAAAACTCGAAATGACCTCAAAGATACAAGCATCGGTAATTTTACTCTATCTTATGCATCTCCTGGTAACAAATTGTGCAACAGAACCAAGAATGTGCGTGGGAACTTATGTCCATGAATTTCAATACAAAGAAATTAAACAAGTCGAAAAGCAAGCTGAAGCAATCCCTTGGAACGAGCCGGAGATTCCAAAATGAATGTAAGACACAGACAAGAAATGCTGAAATGGTAAGATTTTTATTATTGCAACACTAAATTAGTCAGTCACCTTTTACAATTGCGATTTTTGATTTACAATCACAACAGTTGAAAAGAACAAAAGCAACCCAGAAAACTAAACGGGCGACATTTTTCTGCAAATGTGTAAATTCACATGGGATTTCCATGCTTTACAAGTACTACAAGTCTACAAGTGCTACAGGAGTGTTTCCTTCATTATTTTTTGGACCCATCCTCGGAATCAAGACCATACAAAACTCCTCCATACCTCTCTGTAGAGCCATTGAAGAAGTTGTCTTTCAACTTCTTGAACGCACGTGAGGTGAGTAGACTATCCGAACCCGCCTGATGACAAATCCCAAACCTCTCTATTTCTAGGAGTTCGGCTAACTTATTCAATCCACCGTGAAGGCTGTTGCAGAATTTCATCAAATGTTTGATGTCATACACCACTGGGAAGTATATATTAAGTAACTCAAAGAATCCAGCTTGAGTTTCGGGTAAACTTCGACAAGTCAACAGCTTAAGCAAGTATCCAAAGTCATAGCCGCTATGGAACGTCACCCAGTGGACATTATCATTCAAAACAATCCCAGAAGACATCAAGAGTTCAGAAAATCGGTTCACATCAACACCCATTTCATTATTTTTCTTGAAGTCAATCCCAGATTGCCTCAACAATTCAATTGAATCATTTGCAAATACATCCTTACTCACCTTAAATTCACGGAAATTAAACTGCCAAATGCAGCTTGTACCCGTCCCACAAGTAGGTAAATTCCCATCTTTATCCGAAAATGTGAGACCCAACTGGATTAGCTTCAACATGTCAACATTATCCTTCAAGGTCTGATAATTATACTCATTGATACGCTTAAAGTTGCCAACAGGGCGAAGAACAACTCCAGGGAACTCCGTGTCCATAGCAATATAGGGATAATCATCAACTATATCACGAATCAGAGTAAACTCTGACTCAAGATTGTCATTCCATACCTCTCTGATTTGAATAGAATCGGTCTTCGGCAACTCCGATGTTTCATCCATTTCTTATTGATTTTTATACTATCGGGCAGGAAAAGATGCAATCTTCAGCAACTAAACGACTACAATAAGTAGCCTTGAATTCAATCTGCCAACTCTGCAAATATCACATGACAACAAAAATTAACTCAACACAAAAAAAGATCAGCTACTAAACAGAAAATGGTCAATAATTGATCAAGGGTTAAACCAAATAAAAACATACATGAAAAAAATTCTTGTGCCACTTCATTTACAATCTAAAATTCTGAACTCTAAAAACTGAAAACACCGCAACTCCTCAAAAAAGAGATAACTTCGATTGTATAAATGTGTCAGTCTTAATGTATAAATGAGTTGCAATCACCTCCATGGAAAAAGCTCACTATTGTTAGAGCAGACCCGATTGACTGGGTAAAACATTGATCAAATTGTATTAGTTATCACTTACGAAATTCTGAATCCTGAATCCCTGATCATTGATCAAATTGTATCGATTATCACTTGCGAAATTCTGAATCCTGAATCCCTAATCACATTGCACTTAACGCAATAATTATCAGACACCGGTCTACACATTTAAAATTCATGACATTAATCCCAAACCTTGGAGAATTTTAATTCTGTCCAGTTCACAGATAATATGAATGAATTTTATAATTTAAATTCAAACCCAAAACTAAAACTCAGAACCCATCTGTGAATACTTGGAAATCATCTCCTAGCTCTCAAACGGGGCCAATCATATCCAAAGAACAGTCAACCCAACAGCCGAGGCTTTAACAAGGTAAAATTTCAAAGATACGCGATAACCTAAACAAAAACCCAAAAATACCAAATACTCAAAACGCATAAACATAAAGCTTGAAATGGTCCAGGGTAGAGATCCGGGTACCAGGATCTAGCTTACGCCGAGATCCAACACAGTAGATTTTAAGGCGATGTTTAAAAATATACAGAATCGAAATAAAGAAAAAATATATTCAAATTTGCATCTAATTTTGTTAGTAACGAGAGATACAATAATCGAGTAACGAAGACGCAGACGAAGACGAATTACAAACCTGCAGCGAAGATTGAATTTAGTGACCGAGGAGGAGGAGATTAGGGTTCTTGTTGTCCACATCCATGGCACCTGATACTGAGTTATGCAGTGGTCATAGATTTCTGATCACCCATTATTTTTATAATTTATTTGATTTATATTTAAATAAAATTAAAATATAATAATAAAAAACAATATTATAATTTTAATATATAAATTAAAAAATAAAAAAATGATGATTCTATGCACTGAACTATATATAACTTATATTAAAATTTTAATATTTTATTAATATATATAATTATAAAAACATATTATGACATCAAAATTAGTTACTCTAATATTTCAAATTTAATAAAATAATATAGATTTTATGGAGTTTAAAAGTACATTTATATTTAAATTATATATGATTTTATATTATTTAAATATATATGTCAAATTATCAGATAATAAAATATTACATCGAAGGAACTATTTGGGGTTAGACTGGGTTAAGCCCACGTAGGAAATATTTATTAACTCATATATATTAATATTATCTATTTTAAATTATTTGGGCCTACTGTTTTCCATTTAAACTTATAAAATTTATTTATTTGCTACTCTATTGTCATCGGACAGTATCAGTCGACCGGAAGTAGTTTGGGAGTCTTGTTGGACATATTTATCGGATGATATTTTACACAAACAACGTATCTTACTACAACATCAAGGTATGCAACTATATATTATTTTATTTTTATGATTTAGTAATTTTTTGCAAGCTATTTGCATTTATATATTTTAATTTAATTTCTTTTGTAGAATTGGAATTGACTGAGGATCAAATTAAAAGTCAAGCGTTGGTGGAAATTGAGAAACTATTGCGAAGCTATGGAAAGAGTTTACGTGGATTTCAATCAATGCCATTTCCAAGTGATCAATACTTCCAGTATTCGCGAAATAGCCTAATACATGATGAAATGCGGTTTGATAGAAGAGCTCTGTTCAGAGAACATCATAATCTCCTAAATAATTTGAACGATCAACAACGCCAAGTATATAATACGATTATGGCTGTTGTCGATTCGAAGACGGGAGGGATTTTCTTTGTATATGGATATGGAGGTACTGGAAAAACATTTATTTGGAAAACTCTGTCTGCATGCTTGAGATCAAATGGAGAAACTGTTTTGAATGTGGCATCCAGTGGTATAGCATCTCTTCTGCTCCCTGGTGGAAGAACTGCTCATTCTCGCTTTTCAATTCCATTTAATCCTACTGAGGAATCAACATGTAATATCAAGCAAGGAAGTCCTCTTGCTGAACTTATAGTAAAATCGAAACTTATCATTTGGGATGAGGCTCCAATGACACACAAGTTTTGTTTTGAAGCTCTGGATAAAAGTATGAGAGATATAATGAGATTCGTCAATCCTTCAAGTTTTCATATGCCTTTTGGAGGAAAAACAGTTGTTTTCGGCGGTGATTTTCGACAAATATTGCCTGTTATTCCAAAAGGTAGTAGACAGGATATTGTTCTTGCCACTATTAATTCATCGTACCTTTGGAGACATTGCAAAGTTTTGAGATTGACGAAAAACATGAGACTGCGGAATTTGGGTTCTGATCAAGAATATGCTGAATTGAAAAAATTTTCGGATTGGATTGCTAATTTAGGGGATGGAAAAATAGGAGAAGAAAATGATGGTTATGCAACAATTGATATTCCTAACGAACTTTTGCTGAAAGATTACGATGATCCTATTGCAACAATTGTTGAGAGCACATATCCGTTGTTTGGAAATGCTGTCAGTGATACAACATATCTTCAAGAAAGAGCTATATTGGCCCCGACTCTTGATGTTGTTCAATCAGTAAATGAATACACGATTTCTATGAACCATTTAGATGGGAAATTGTATCTAAGTTCTGATACAACATGTCATTCAGATAAAAATACTGATTTATTAAATGATGTGCACACCCCTGAGTTCTTGAACGCAATAAAGTGTTCTGGAATACCAAATCACGAGTTAAACTTGAAGGTAGGTACTCCGGTTATGTTGTTGCGGAACATAGATCATTCTCTTGGACTGTGCAATGGAACTAGGTTGATTTTGACAAGACTTGGAAATCATGTTTTGGAAGGAAAGATTCTAACCGGAACTAATGCAGGTCATAAAGTTATTATTCCCAGATTGTCATTGACTCCTTCTGATACAAGACTTCCTTTCAAATTTCAACGAAGACAATTTCCTTTGATTGTATCATATGCAATGACAATCAACAAAAGTCAGGGGCAATCTTTATCTCATGTAGGACTTCTTTTGAAAAAACCAGTTTTTAGTCATGGTCAGTTGTACGTCGCTGTATTCAGAGTGACAAATCCTAAAGGTCTAAAAATTTTGATATGTGATAGTGATAGTAGCAAAAAAAATTCAACGACGAATGTTGTATTTAAAGAAATTTTTCAGAATATGTGAAAAATTTGTTTCTGAATTGTATGAATTATATTCATTTTTTCTTTGTATTTTAAAATTCTATATAATTTAGCAAAGTAATTAAATTCATTCCGTGCATCGCACGGGTTAGCTACTAGTATATATATAAAAGTAGAGTTTTTGTCAAAATAAGAAAGTTCCCGCCAAAATTACTTACTAAAAAAAGAAATAAAACATTTAATTAATATTGACATATGTCTATCGCAATAAATGATCACTTCAATTATTGTTTGCATTGATTATATCAATTCATTTAATTCAATTTTGAATTTAATTAATTTTTATATTAATTCAAATTTAATTTAATATTATATGTTTTTTTATTTTTTTTTACTCAAATTGAAACTAAACTCTGTTTAAAGCGTAAACTATTTTAAAATTTTTGCATTGATTATATCAATCAATTTAATTAAAAATTGTATAATTAAATTTAAAATACAAATTATTGTAATATTCAGTATCACTCATTAGATAAATTATTCAAAAATACATTTTGTTAATTTAAATAATTTCCTAGCCAAATTACTTATTGAAAATAAATACAATATTTAGTTAGTTTATTTATTTTTTCTAAAAATAAAATTGTTCGAGTGCAAAAATTATCACTACAACAAGATTTTTCAATATATATCTATATATATATACATATAAAAACAGAGTTGTTGCTAAATTTAGTAAGTTCCCGCCTAAATGACATTCTAAAAAAGGAAATAAACGAAAAATATGGTAATATATATTATAATAAATGTCTAAATATATTTAATTCATTATTAAAACTGCATATTAATGTCTGTGTATAACTGCTTGAAAATTGAATGTCTCCTAGGAATTACAAACCAAATTAAATTACATTTCAAGTTTCAAATCCAGAAATTAAATTTCATTCTGGGAATTATAAACCAAATTCAAATTGTTATTCAAAATTTAAATATGAATTCTGAAAATTTGAAACATGTTTCAAAAATTGTGCTCCATTGAAATCATTTTAATAATTTAAAATTAATGACACACACACACACAAATATATATATACATATATATATAATATATATATATATATATATATATATATATATGTAAGGCTATTATAATTAAAAAAATTTCATCTATATTTTAGATGAACTAATTTTTAATTTTATTTTATTTTTGAGATCTAATTTATTTATTTCAATGATAGTATAAAATAATTTTTCTCTTCAATATATTAATTTTAATCTTAAACCAACAATTCTCGAATTATTATAGATGTTTAAAAAATAATCGTATCAATTTAATATAAACTGTCATTTTTATTATATTTTTTATTCATGCTAAGTAATATAAACAAAGAAAAATTTTTAATTAACATATTTAGAATTAAAATATATTTATGGAATTTGACATATATACTGAACAGACAATTTTTGTTAAGCAAATTATTTCAAGGCCAAAATTGATTATGAAATTGTATAATAGGCTATTGTTAATAATCACTGTCAAATAAATTTATATTAAATACCAATTTTTTTTTATACTTGAATACATTTATCTTGTGAGTTATCGTTATAAATGTTTCTTTTAGAATTAGTTCAATTTATTTTAATTATTTGTTGTTGTAAATATTTAAACAAAAAATATGTATTTGAGAGCCAGAGTATCTCAACAATTTTGTTTTTATGGTTCAGTCAAGATGCTGATTGCAGCATCAATATACACGTTAAGTGATATTACAAATATAATGATTTCTTTTAATTAAATAAAGTAATTTATCTCCAACATAGATCATTCTCTTAGATTATGCAATGACAGTAGATTAATCGTGACAAGGCTCGAAAACATGTTTTGGAAGGAAAAATTCTTACTGGAAGTAATGCAGATCATAAAGTGCTTATTTCAAGAATATCATTGACGCCTTCTGATCTAAGACTTCCTTTTAAATTTCAACTAAGACAGTTCAGTAATTTTTGATTGTATCATATGCAAAGATAATTAACAAAAGTCAGGGGCAATCATTGTCATATGTAGGACATTTTTTTAAGAATCCTGTTTTTAGTCATGAACAATTGTACGTTGCTGTATACAGAGTTACGAATCATAAGAGTGTAAAAATTTTGATATGTCATAGTCATAACAACCCAAAAAATTCAATGACAAATGTTGTATTTAAGGAAATTTTTCAAATTTGTAATTAGTTTTTTTCTAATTGTATGATTTATAATCCATTTAGTTTATTTATATTTTAATTTAAATTATTTATTGAAATTAAAACTACATTAAAATTTTGTATCATGTTTATCATTTTATTTTGTTACAAGTATTATTTTCTGCATCGTACATAAATTTATATGTGAAAACAATATAATTGATAGACACATTATGTCATTCATTATTTAATACAACCGTGATATTAATTTTCAGCCGAAATACAAAAATGACTCTTTTATTCAGTGTTTCATTGTTAAGATCTATATACATATGAAAACAATAAACATTTCACTTTGATAAAAAGTCACGTTAAAGAGAAAATAAACAAATTATCATACCTACTAATTTTAATAATCAATTAGATAAAATAATTGTCCGTGCATCGCACGGGTGAAAAACTAGTTATATAAAAAAATTTAGTTTCTTATGATATGAACTAGGTGATATTTACATTGATTAAATGAACAAATATCTATGTAATTAACATTCTAATTACATTTTTCAACACATTGGTTTTCTCTATTTAAATAATAAATGAATTTTTTATATATATATAATATAGTTAGATATGAACATAAATTAAATATAAAAAATTATACCCCTCTAATACCATATAAACTGTAACACCCTTCTTCTAAGCTTGGCATGATTAAGGATTATGCTCATAATTAAAATAGAGTTTGATAGATATATCTATATCATATAACAATCCGACCTATGGGCACTAATTGAATGGTTTATAAAAAATTTGACATGACGTTCCTATATTTCAGACGATCCAATAACACAAGCAATAGTTAATTCGTATAACGTATATTCCACGAATTGCTTATATAAACATAAACACATCTACATCAACATAATTACAAGACAAATATTTCGTCCACAGTTTTCTTAATCCCTTCTGTATACAAACACACCTTTAACATTATACATATAAACATAGACAATGTAAAACTTATTTCAAACCCTAACGTAAAATCAGCTATAACACATATGCGGAAGCCATGACAATAGCATGTCTAGGTTCTTGTCGAAGTAGAACACTTCACAAGCATCTATTGGTGAACCGGCAATCCTCCTCATCTTCATTACCTGATCCTGTAATACATGAGCTACGTGAGTTTATAAAACTCGATAAGTTGGAGGTTTCTTTCGTACTTGAGCCTTGTTTGTTAACATTTACTATTGTGCTTGTTTTATAATAATGCTATTACTGTTATGAGCGTCAGAGTGCCCTGTGACAACTCCACGATCCATGAACATATATTGGCCAATAGGTTGGTGGGCTTAAAACCACTCATGATGTCAACGAGCTCGTATAACATATAATAACCCGTTTCATTCGTTTCATACCATTTTCATGTCATGACATAGCACCTCTCTTGAACATTCATGATCTTCATATCTAATACATAACAATGATATATGATGGTGCTATGTTTTCATCAATAAAAATATTAACAAAGTACATATAACAATAATCAATAGAAAACATTTGAAACTCAAAATATTACTCATGTATTACTTCAAAAATAAAGTTCTTTGGTCCTATGCTATAAAATACATCAATAATTCAGTCAGTACCTTCATACTTAAGCATATGGTTGAAAGTTACTCTATATGGTCCTCTACGTATGAAAACCAACATTTGATGGTGGAATGGTGAAAATGGCTGAAGCACTCGATCCTTATCCATTTAAATCACAAAAATCGTGTTTCTAAGTCAAACTTTCGCGCAAGGGCGCTAGGGCGGTTGAAAATGGTCGCCCCAGCGCGAGCCTTTCTGTTAAAATACCTAATATTTGGTACAGGAGCACTAGGGCGGTTAAATTGACCACTGGGGAGCCCTTTGCACACAGTCTTATCAGTGTTTGCTAAAAAAGAACATCTTCCTTTCATAATTTGAAAAAATGGTCAACATAAAAGCTATAACTCTATGTCGTGATTTTCATCTCCAATTGGCCTCATGTCATTTGAATATCTGATTAAAGAGTTAGGTTCATTCTACCAAAATGTGTCAGTGCAGGAATGACGATACACACTGCACATTTCGGGGCGCTTTTGGCTTATCTTCCACAAGATCTGCACAAAATCTAAAACATGAAAGTTGTAGCATTATATCTTAAATTTCTAATAGTTATGGTCTCACACAATTTTGATCAATATCCAAATCATTATGCTAAAAATCGTAAGAACTGTCATATTTTCATCTCATTTCCTGAATTTCCATACAAACTTCCATTACACTACTTTATCTACACATCTTACTATCACTATTTAGACATATTCATTCTCAATACATATAATATAATGTCGTCAATCATAATTAAAGAATATTCCTATTATCAATTATGATTTAATTTTTTAACATCATTAATAAGTTGGCAGTAAAAATATATATAAAAAATTTTAAAACATAGAAATTAATTAAGAGAATACAAAGATTAACATAATATAAATGATATTTTGATTCACTAATTTTTATAAATAATTTTTTTAATGTAAAATCCAGTTTCAGGAAAAAATCCCAGGTCCGCACGTTTTGTTTAATACAATTATTTTTAAAAATATTTCAATCATTAAATAAGTATTAGATATTGAATTTTTCTTTTTCTGTGAATTTTGATGGGACATTTATTATTTTATCCAGAGTTTGAAAGGACAGATCTTATTATGTGGATGTAAAGGTGGGCATTCGGATACGGATACCCGATACCCTCTCCCCGAATACCCACCCGACCCGATCAGTTATTTTTTTTTTTAAAAAAAATCTGGTTTGAGTAATTCGGGTATTATGGTAATCCAAAATGTATAAGTTGGTTAAGAAAATTTCGACCCGATATCCGATTGGGTACTCATATTTAATTAAATTTAATAATAAATATATTTATTTTTCAATCTATATATGTAATATTAGCTACATATATTACCAATAAAGAATAAAATAATATTAGCTACATATATTACCAATAAAGAATAAAATATGATGTTTTATTATTTGAGTCTATACTTTTTTCATGATTAGATAAGATTATTCCCTAAAATTATTTTCTTTTTTAATTTTTTGGACACTTTTGAATATATTACAAAACAAATTAAATAAATAAAATTTTCATGCGTAACATTATACAAAGATAATCAAACTAATATTATATTAAAATAACTAAACTAGAGAAATTATACCAAATAAAATATTTTTAGTTTAAATATCAATTTTAATCCAGACCGAAGACTGGCGATCGTTCTTTTTATTTTTTGAAATATTTTTTTTTTAATTTTGTGGCCGAGAAGTACGTATATCATTGTATGAAACCCGATATTTCACTATATCATGTACATAATATGACAATTCCAATTGAATATATTATCTAGTATCAAAGTATTCTCCATTGTTCATTCAACCAAAAATCCTTGGTAAAAAACATTTTCTTGTAGATTATATAATTTTTTTTTAAAAAAAAGTATTATGTACCCGATGTCGGTTACCCGACAATCATGTATCCGGTTTTGTCATATGACAGTCGTGATTTTTCCCTACCCGATACATCGAGTACCCGATTAAAATTACTTGAACCCGACAAACTCCAACCCACACCTGCCTTTATTTAATTTGTTAATAACTTCAGTGCATCTCACTAATATTTTTACATGTTTTTCTTAAGTAACTCTTACACCTTAGAATAAGTATTTTTAGTTTATTTATCTATCATTTTAAATGTGAAAGCATAACTATACCAAGTATTTGAAGATAACCACTTTGTAAAAACATCATAACTAAATCAATTTTTATTTTGAAAAATATGAATTTACAGAAAAACTTTTATAAATAAATCATGTTGGGATCATAAAAAATTATTAATTTAAAGAGTTATTAATTAATAAATAAACAAATAATTATTATTTTAAAGAGTTTTTTCAATCAAGCGATCATAAATTTAATTACTGATTTTTTTTTTATTATCTTTATCATATTCCTTGAATAGTAGAAAAACTAATATTCATTGCACCTATTTAGAAAAATTCATTGTTTACAATATAAAAACTAAAAATTTACTACAAATAAGGTCATCTCCAACCCATATCTTTTATTTTTCATCTTCTATTTTTGAAAATAGAGATTCGTGATCTCTATTTTCAAAAACCTGCTCCAACCCATATCCTCTAAATATTACCAAATACTCTATTTCTTTAATTTATTTCATTTTCAACCAATTTCCTTTAAATATTAAGAAATACTCTATTTATTTAATTTATTTCATTTTCAACCCATATCTTTTAAATATTACGAAATATTTAATTTTTCTAATTTATTTCATTTTCAAATACACACACATATAAATAACTAATTAATTTCATAATGTATTATTTAACTAAACTTAATTAATTCGCTAAACATAACACAACTACATGTGTATTCGACTCGTTTATTTAAAACAATATATTTATTTTGTCATCAAATTGCAAACAAAAGACAACATTCATCAAACAGACATAAAATATAAATCCGTGCATACTTGATCAAAGAACAACAAAAAATTTGTCAGAAAAGAATGGAGACGAGTGATGGCTCCGACGGAACTTCTATACCGTTTGGACAGTTCTTCGGAGGAACTTCACCATCCGGGTCCGACCTTCCACCATACTAGTGTTCTCTCATGATTGCAATGAATTAAGAATGTATTTATCTTTATTGTTGTGTGTGTGTATTTTTTTTTTTTTTTGGTGATATATTTATCTTTATTGTTGTATGTGTTTCTTTATTTTCTACTTTATTATGTCAACAAATATCGCATGTTTATCAAGTTAAATTAAATCGATAATAAATGTTTGTAGTAAATTATGTTATGTATTTTTTTTTGTCATTACATTGTTCATCAAATTCTATTTCGTGAATATTATAAATTGTAAATTATAATTAATTCATGCAAAAAAATAAAACAATTAAAATAAAATTTTCAGGATTACTGTAACGAACCGTACTTTACATACTTAAAATTTGCGGAAAAATTAAAAATTTTCTTAATTGTAAACATTCATACGATTCATCACTCAACATTCGTAAAATAAACTCCCAATCATCCATCACAAATAAAAATTTGGATAAAAGAAATTGTCTCAAAATATTTCGCATCCAGATGCTTAAAAGCTCAGAGTAGTTTTAAACTTTGCATAAAACGTAAACTTTGCGGTCCTCGGGTCTAGCCTGCCACTCAGCGCAAGCCTGCCCCTTGGTCATCACCTCCTGCCTCCTCAACATAGTCACCTGCATCGATCAAGTCTAGTGAGTCTAAAGACTCAACACGTATAAACTGGAATAACGAGTACTACATAATAAAAATCACGTGCACTTTAAAATAGGACATACATAATTTGAAGCTTGAACATACGTACATACAAAACTAGACGTGCCATCAACATAAACTTTCATAAACATACTGCATACATAAACATACATAACTTCATCATTTTGCGTAGAGGCATGTTCCAAAGCAAGTGACCCATAACATAATAAACGCCTGATAAGACATACCACAGGTTGGGCCGACAGGGACGTATCCACTGCCACATACATAAGATCCCCATTCATAATTTAACGGGCTGGTTGGTCCCCGTTCATAATTTAACGCTTTCCAACCATGATCTAACCCGTTCATAATTTAACGGGCGGATTGGTCCCCGTTCATAATTTAACGCTTTCCAATCCTTAACTTTCTTTGGTCACGAGACAATTAGCATACCTCAAAAACTTAGAATACTATCTTTGCACGTCATACATACTTACTTGGCGTTGAGGGATTCATTGGACTTCGATCGGGGTCGTTGTTGCACATACCAACATGAATTCACATACGTAACTTGCATAACTTAGACGTAAATGTCATACTTACTCTCAAGTTCAATCGATACTTAGGACGTTCTAACATTTCCCATAACACGACCCTGGATAATACTTGCACTAAACCATAACATCAAACCTCAAACGTGTTATAATATTTTTCCCAAAATATGAAGGACACGAACCCCGTACCTACATCCGTGCATGGGTCCGTGTAGGTACTGGAAGTTGTGTGCGCAGAAAGGAGGAGACACGGACCCCGTGCTGAGGTCCGGGTAGGGGTCCGTGTAGACACTGTAAAAAGACATCGCAAAGGAGGGAGGGGCACGGACCCCGTGCATAGGTCCGTGTGGGGGTCCGTGTGTAACGCCCCGGAAATTTTAAGGTCCACGTAAACCACATGCGTGCAATTATTAAATTATTTTAATTGCATAAATTAATTATGTTGTGCATGTATGTATATTTAAATTATATTTTCTACATAGTTGCATTTAAATGGTATTTTTAAGGATTATTCAAGCGACGATCGAGGAACGGAGACCGCGGGCTGTAAAATGTGTAAAATGTTTTATTAAATAATTAATTTTAATTATTTAATTTAGGGGAGATGTCTTCTCATATTTTTGAAATCAAGGAATTTTGAGGTGATTTAATACGCCGGGACTAAATTTTTATCGGTGTGGGATTTTCAACTAAAATTCGATCCTTCAAGCAGTCCGGCTATTTAATTCACTAAATATTTTTATGAAAACCATTTTTATAATTTTATTCAAGCCTAACTTGCACTAGTGGGCTTAATTAAAATTTATTAGGCCTTAAGCCTAATTAATAAAATTTGTTAGCATATAAAACAAATTAAAACCTAAACTAAGCACTCAGAATTCACGCACACACACTTTCACGCCGCCAAAAGAATTTTCAGAAACCAAAAACTCTCCTCGGCACACAGAAGGCTACGGCCGTGAGGAAAATAGCCTTTTTCCTTCAAAGTTTTAAGAGTTTCAAGCCTCGGTTCTCCCCGTTCTTCGTCGCCATCGGTATATCGTGCGTTTACGACGCAAAGGCACGCCAATATCTTCCTTTTCTCGTCCATTACATCATAGTATTGATTTAATTTATGTATGTGCGAAGAACATGAAGCCTTATTTCGGAAAAATTCGGTTTTTACGTATTCATGCTATGAACTAACGTTTTCTTATGTCGATTCATGTCTTGCATGGTTTAGAGGGCTGCCATGACTTAAGGTTTCATCACACACGGTTTTACATGAGTTTGGAGGCCTTAGAAACCAACAAAAACACCACAAGCATTAGAACAAAAGTTGTGCAGCAACTTGCTGTCATGGAGCATAGGGGTTCGGTTCTATTGTTGCAGGGGCTAGGGCTTGGTTGGCTGGTTCCAGGGGCTAGTCAAGGTCGCGGGTGAGTCAGGGAGAGAGTCCTAGCCATGCTAGGACTCGCGCTCAAGGGCCACCCGAGAATCAAGGGAAATCGCGTGCAGGGTCTGTGCTTGTTGCAGGCTCGTGGGCGCTGTCCAGGGGGCCTGGGCTGGGTCGGGTCGAGTCCTAAGGGTCCTAGGCGAGTGCTGGAGAGGCTGGTTAGGGAGCCCAGTCATGGGCTAGAGTCCTAGACACCAAAAACGTAAGAGTCATGCACATGCAATTCTCGGCCAGCTTAGGGTAGGTGTGTCAGGGCTTCGTTTTTCTTTTGGTTGTGTTTTCCGTGGGTTCTTATGGGTCAGTAAAGTTCCTAAGTGTGTTGGTAAGGGTCTGGTTCGTTATGGTTCGAGGGTGGCTCGATAAAATCGAAAGATGGCTCGGGTTGAACCTTCAAGGGTCAATTAAGGGTTTTAATTACTAAATTAATTGAAACACGGCTCACGGGGGTCGAGTCATGGTTCATAAAAGCTAAAATAATATAAAAAGACTAAATTTTGAATTTAGGAATTTTATGTTATAGTTTGGGATTTTTTTCGGGATTAAAACACCGTCAAAACAGTTATTTAAAGATAAATGAAAAAGTCTAATTTTTAAGCTTAGTAAAATTACGAAAAAATTCGTGTAAGCTTAAATAATTATTTGGGACATGTGAGAGTCAAGAAATCAAGGAAAAAGTCAGAACGTAAAATGTCACGATTAGGGGTAAAACGGTCTTTTTACACCTAAAATTAGTAAAGGTCATAGCAGTGCCCTAAATGCTGTTTTTATGATATTATGTTCATGTTTAAATGTTTACGAGATGTTCATGATTTATTTATGATTTATTTTAAATGTCCATGAAATTTTATGATTAAAGTTGACATTTAAAATACATGGTGCATGCTTGGTTTCAAAAGAAAATATATTCATGCATGATTTTATACGGTGATGAAAACATGGAAACATTGATGAAAGTGAAGTAATTGTGACTATGAGGAATTCAGGATTTGAGGTTATGATCAAGAATAGGCCAAGGCTCAGTTGACGATCTTGTGTCGCTGATGTCCCCGCCGCCCAGTACTGTGGTTTCATGTAGATGGTACCATCGTCATGTCATGTCAGGAATTGAGGATTTGAGGTTACGATCAAGAATAGGCCAAGGCTCAGTTGACGATCTTGTGTCGCTGATGTCCCCGCCGCCCAGTACTGTGGTTTCATGTAGATGGTATCATCGTCATGTCATGTCATGTCACGTCAGGAAAGTCACAATTAACGATCTGGATTCAATCAAGAAAAAGATAATGTTACGATCATGAAAAGAATCACGTCATGTTATTATATCATGTTATCATGTCATGTTATGATCAAGGAAAAAGGTAAAGGTTCAGGTTCATGATTATGCATTTCATGAAAATATTTACGAAAATGTTCATGCTCAAGTTTATGCATTTTCATGAAATGATATTTTAAGTACAAGTATTTTCACTGTTGCATGTGATTTTATATCTATTACTCGTTACAAAGATTTGGTGTGTTGAGTCTTTAGACTCACTAGGTGTGATGGATGCAGGTGAGGTTGAGGGAGGGCTTGACGCATGGGATGACTGGACTGAAGGTGCACACAACCCGAGGACCAACGCTTCTACTATTTTTCCGCACTCATGATTATGGATTATGATTTCACGTTAAAAGATTTTTAAAACCATTTATTTATGCTTTAGAGTGGTTTTGGAGAGGAAAATGCGTTTCACGATTATTGCTATTTAGGTTTGGTAACTCATGCGATTATTTTATTTTATGACGATTGCAATTGATTTTTAAATGCTAGCTAGCGAATGTTCTAGATCATGGACAAAAATATTTTTATTAAAATATTTTTCAAGGACCGAAAAAAAAAAAAAAAAAATTAGTACATTTTAAACACAAGAACATGGGACGTTTCAGTTGGTATCAGAGCAATGGTTCTGTAAAGGGTTGTGCCACCATCAGGGCCGGGAAGATCAGTCGTCAAGCCTCAAGTTGTAAGTTTTACATACTTTATATGATTTATGTGATGATACCTACATGTTTACATGATCTAAATGTTTAAGCTACATGTGCATACACATTTTGAAGTTGATTGACGTTATGTTTAAGGTTGCATGGAAAATGATTTTTACCCTGCATGGTTGCATGACTTTGTTATGCTAAAAGATTTGATGCTTCATGATTTTTATACGTGTTACGATATGAAATAAGAAATTATTTTATTTCAACGCATGTGGGTTTTGTGGTGGAATTGGACTATGTTGATTTTTGAGTTTTAGTATTGACGATTTACTTTTTGGGCTATAAGTTAATCATGAATATTATGAATGCTTTGGAACACGTAGATTTTCTAAGAAAATATTTATGATTCATGGTTACTAGTCGAATTAATTTTTGGGAATTAGACGTAAGAAATAATGATTTAAGGATTTGCAACGACTTGGGAGTAAGAAAATGTATAAATTGAGATTTTAAGTTTTGATGAAAGGTAAGATTGGTTGTAGAAATTGTTTTTGGGAAAATAAGCTTAAAATTTTTGAAATTATGTTAAGGGAAACCAGTAGAAGGAAATTAAGAAATTCAAGAACTTATGGGTTAATCGTAAGATTTTCGAAATTGAGGACCAAATAAGATAATTTTGAGGAAATTAAGAATTAATTTTGCAATTTTTAAGGAATTTGGGAACTAGTTTAGCAATAAGTGATAACTGAATGGGTTAAATGTTAAGAATTTTGAAGATTTAGACTTTTAAGAATATGTAGAACCTTGGGATATCTCGGTTTCAGTATTATAAGAAATTTTAATCAAGGGTTTTTAAGGATGAATCGATACTAGGCTTGAAAATTTAAAGCGTTAGCGGATGCGTTTGGGATTTTAAGATCAAAATTGGATAAGTCGACAAACATTTTGAGTATAAATTAAGGAAAGAAATAGACGATAAGTTTGGTTGTTAATATTTTAACGATGGGAATCGTAAGGAAAATTTAAATTCGAGGTTATAATAGTAATAGCACTAAGTATTTGGGTCTTTTAAGTTGGGATTTGAAAATAAGGATTTAAGAAGGAAAATTTAATTGGGATCAAGGAGACGTAAGGACACTCTAGAGTTTAAGTTTTATCAGAGTAGCGCAGCCGAAGCGTGGATTTTTGGGATATTAGAACAAACTCTAAACTTGGGGCTAACTAGAATAAGCGAATTTCGAGGACGAAATTCAATTTAAGAGGGGAAGATTGTAACGCCCCGGAAATTTTAAGGTCCACGTAAACCACATGCGTGCAATTATTAAATTATTTTAATTGCATAAATTAATTATGTTGTGCATGTATGTATATTTAAATTATATTTTCTACATAGTTGCATTTAAATGGTATTTTTAAGGATTATTCAAGCGACTATCGAGGAACGGAGACCGCGGGCTGTAAAATGTGTAAAATGTTTTATTAAATAATTAATTTTAATTATTTAATTTAGGGGAGATGTCTTCTCATATTTTTGAAATCAAGGAATTTTGAGGTGATTTAATACGCCGGGACTAAATTTTTATCGGTGTGGGATTTTCAACTAAAATTCGATCCTTCAAGCAGTCCGGCTATTTAATTCACTAAATATTTTTATGAAAACCATTTTTATAATTTTATTCAAGCCTAACTTGCACTAGTGGGCTTAATTAAAATTTATTAGGCCTTAAGCCTAATTAATAAAATTTGTTAGCATATAAAACAAATTAAAACCTAAACTAAGCACTCAGAATTCACGCACACACACTTTCACGCCGCCAAAAGAATTTTCAGAAACCAAAAACTCTCCTCGGCACACAGAAGGCTACGGCCGTGAGGAAAATAGTCTTTTTCCTTCAAAGTTTTAAGAGTTTCAAGCCTCGGTTCTCCCCGTTCTTCGTCGCCATCGGTATATCGTGCGTTTACGACGCAAAGGCACGCCAATATCTTCCTTTTCTCGTCCATTACATCATAGTATTGATTTAATTTATGTATGTGCGCAGAACATGAAGCCTTATTTCGGAAAAATTCGGTTTTTACGTATTCATGCTATGAACTAACGTTTTCTTATGTCGATTCATGTCTTGCATGGTTTAGAGGGCTGCCATGACTTAAGGTTTCATCACACACGGTTTTACATGAGTTTGGAGGCCTTAGAAACCAACAAAAACACCACAAGCATTAGAACAAAAGTTGTGCAGCAACTTGCTGTCATGGAGCATAGGGGTTCGGTTCTATTGTTGCAGGGGCTAGGGCTTGGTTGGCTGGTTCCAGGGGCTAGTCAAGGTCGTGGGTGAGTCAGGGAGAGAGTCCTAGCCATGCTAGGACTCGCGCTCAAGGGCCACCCGAGAATCAAGGGAAATCGCGTGCAGGGTCTGTGCTTGTTGCAGGCTCGTGGGCGCTGTCCAGGGGGCCTGGGCTGGGTCGGGTCGAGTCCTAAGGGTCCTAGGCGAGTGCTGGAGAGGCTGGTTAGGGAGCCCAGTCATGGGCTAGAGTCCTAGACACCAAAAACGTAAGAGTCATGCACATGCAATTCTCGGCCAGCTTAGGGTAGGTGTGTCAGGGCTTCGTTTTTCTTTTGGTTGTGTTTTCCGTGGGTTCTTATGGGTCAGTAAAGTTCCTAAGTGTGTTGGTAAGGGTCTGGTTCGTTATGGTTCGAGGGTGGCTCGATAAAATCGAAAGATGGCTCGGGTTGAACCTTCAAGGGTCAATTAAGGGTTTTAATTACTAAATTAATTGAAACACGGCTCACGGGGGTCGAGTCATGGTTCATAAAAGCTAAAATAATATAAAAAGACTAAATTTTGAATTTAGGAATTTTATGTTAAAGTTTGGGATTTTTTTCGGGATTAAAACACCGTCAAAACAGTTATTTAAAGATAAATGAAAAAGTCTAATTTTTAAGCTTAGTAAAATTACGAAAAAATTCGTGTAAGCTTAAATAATTATTTGGGACATGTGAGAGTCAAGAAATCAAGGAAAAAGTCAGAACGTAAAATGTCACGATTAGGGGTAAAACGGTCTTTTTACACCTAAAATTAGTAAAGGTCATGACAGTGCCCTAAATGCTGTTTTTATGATATTATGTTCATATTTAAATGTTTACGAGATGTTCATGATTTATTTATGATTTATTTTAAATGTCCATGAAATTTTATGATTAAAGTTGACATTTAAAATACATGGTGCATGCTTGGTTTCAAAAGAAAATATATTCATGCATGATTTTATACGGTGATGAAAACATGGAAACATTGATGAAAGTGAAGTAATTGTGACTATGAGGAATTCAGGATTTGAGGTTATGATCAAGAATAGGCCAAGGCTCAGTTGACGATCTTGTGTCGCTGATGTCCCCGCCGCCCAGTACTGTGGTTTCATGTAGATGGTACCATCGTCATGTCATGTCATGTCATGTCAGGAATTGAGGATTTGAGGTTACGATCAAGAATAGGCCAAGGCTCAGTTGACGATCTTGTGTCGCTGATGTCCCCGCCGCCCAGTACTGTGGTTTCATGTAGATGGTATCATCGTCATGTCATGTCATGTCATGTCACGTCAGGAAAGTCACAATTAACGATCTGGATTCAATCAAGAAAAAGATAATGTTACGATCATGAAAAGAATCACGTCATGTTATTATATCATGTTATCATGTCATGTTATGATCAAGGAAAAAGGTAAAGGTTCAGGTTCATGATTATGCATTTCATGAAAATATTTACGAAAATGTTCATGCTCAAGTTTATGCATTTTCATGAAATGATATTTTAAGTACAAGTATTTTCACTGTTGCATGTGATTTTATATCTATTACTCGTTACAAAGATTTGGTGTGTTGAGTCTTTAGACTCACTAGGTGTGATGGATGCAGGTGAGGTTGAGGGAGGGCTTGACGCATGGGATGACTGGACTGAAGGTGCACACAACCCGAGGACCAACGCTTCTACTATTTTTCCGCACTCATGATTATGGATTATGATTTCACGTTAAAAGATTTTTAAAACCATTTATTTATGCTTTAGAGTGGTTTTGGAGAGGAAAATGCGTTTCACGATTATTGCTATTTAGGTTTGGTAACTCATGCGATTATTTTATTTTATGACGATTGCAATTGATTTTTAAATGCTAGCTAGCGAATGTTCTAGATCATGGACAAAAATATTTTTATTAAAATATTTTTCAAGGACCGAAAAAAAAAAAAAAAAATTAGTACATTTTAAACACAAGAACATGAGACGTTTCACCGTGTACCTACTGTAAAAAGGCACTACGGAAGAACAAAAGGCACAGACCCCGTGTACTTACTGTGAACGCGAACCAACGAAAATTTTGTACATGTTTCGCTTAACTTTCTAGACTCGATTGTACGGACTATGAATCGACACCACGAGCTCATCTTAGGCTACTAATTCAATGACCCAAACCTAAACAATTGTCCCAAAACAACCCAAAATCACAATCAACCCAACAAACCCGTGAACGAGACTTTTTGACAACAAACGGTTCTATACGACATTCAATCTCCCAAGCGCCTAACGACAAGAAACGAAGCTTCATTATACATCCCAACATCATAATTAATATACCTATATGCAGCAATGATCACCCGTCGATCCCCAACGAAGCCTGCAACATAAAACTTCAAGAACATAATTTACGTAAAAGTCGCAGTTTGAGCAGTCCCACGAAAAACGCCATAACTCACTCAATTTTTGTCCAAAAATTTCGAATCATATATCAAATCGAAGGTATCGAAAAGTTCTACGACTTCGTAGTTAAAAGTTTTCTCAAAATATGCACCGAAAATTCGCAGTTTACACGGGAACAGCAAAAACGAGTTTTCAGATCTAAAATTTATTCAAAACCGATCTAAATAAATTTCTGCTCAAACGACGAACGTCACATACAAAATTTTACGCATAAAACAACGCAACACATAGTATGACCTGATCGATACAGAAAGAACAGATTATACGTGCCTTTTTGATATTTAAAATACCGTACGACGACACCGAAGCGGAGATGGAGCGAGGTTTGATCCGGGACGATTGTGGCACTGAAATCTTGCAACAAAACCCACGAGAACTTGCTGGAAAAACCGAATGGAAGGGGGCGGCTGCTTTTAGATAGAGAACCCTAGGTTTGCACTCTCACAAGTAAAAGAAAATCTGATTTGAATTTGTGTGTGCGTGTTAGGCGTTATTAGTGTGTGTAAAAGTGTGTGTGTGTGATTAATTAGGAGAAATTAGTGCTAATTTAATTAATTGAAAACACTAATTACTAGTTAACACCCACTAATTTAGTCAAACTCTACAATTATAATAATTACACACCAATTTTAAAAGTTTCAAACTCTTAAATCACTAAATACATAATAATACTTCAAAATATTAAAACTCGATAACTTAATAAAATGCCCCATCCTCAACTTAAAATAGAATACCATATTTTAAATGGTCACAATCGTCACCAGTCTCTTCCTCGATCTCGCCTCGAATAATCGCCTGAAACATTAAGCTCGAAAAACTATTATAACGTGCATCACATAAACATAATTAATTTTAGAAAAATGCATTTAATTAAATCATGCACTGCTAAACTCATATTAAAATAATTTAAATGCTTAAATAATTAAATGAATGCATGGGTTATACGTGTATTAATTTTGGGCACTACAGTTCCTCCCCCACTTATAAAAATTTCATCCTCGAAATTAAGTCTTACCCAACAACTCCGGGTAGCGAAGTCTCATATCTGCCTCTGACTCCCAAGTGGCCTCTTCCACTGATTGATTCAGCCACTGAACTTTGACTAGCTTAGTCACTTTGTTCCGGAGTCTGCGCTCCTGTCTGTCGAGGATTTGAGTCGGTCTTTCCTCATAAGATAAATCTGGAGCAAGCTGCAAGGGTTCATAACTCAGAATGTGCGAAGGATTAGCCAAATATTTCCTCAGCATCGAGACATGGAACACATTGTGCACCCCGGCCAGATTCGGCGGAAGGGCTACACGATAAGCTAGTGTCCCAACTCTGTCCAAAATCTCAAACGGTCCAATAAACCTCGGACTCAACTTGCCTCTCTTTCCAAATCTCATAACACCCTTCATAGGTGCTATCTTGATAAAAACGTGATCTCCTACGGCAAACTCGAGATCTCTTCTTTTATCGGCATAGCTCTTCTGACGGCTTTGGGCAGTCTTCATTCTCTCACGAATCTTGACCACCACGTCTGCAGTCTGTTGAACTATCTCGGGACCAAGTTCTGTCCTCTCACCAACTTCATCCCAATGAACTGGTGATCTGCACTTCCTCCCATACAGTGCCTCATAGGGGGCCATACCAATAGATGCTTGGAAGCTGTTGTTGTATGTGAACTCCACTAGAGGTAGTCTAGACTCCCAAGCTCCTTGAAAATCAATCATGCAGGCTCTCAGCAAATCTTCCAAAATCTGTATCACTCGCTCAGACTGGCCATCTGTCTGCGGGTGGAATGCTGTACTGAAAAGCAACTTCGTCCCCATGGCTGCGTGTAAGCTCTTCCAAAAGGACGATGTGAACCTCGGGTCTCTGTCGGACACAATCAAAACTGGAAACCCATGTAAACGGACTATCTCCTTGATGTAAAGCTCCGCATACTGCGTCATAGAGAAAGTCGTCTTCACTGGTATAAAATGCGCTGACTTAGTGAGTCGGTCCACTATGACCCAAATGGAATTCGATCCTCTGACTGATCTCGGCAACCCAACAACAAAATCCATAGTGATGTTTTCCCACTTCCACTCGGGGATGGGGAGTGGCTTAACCAGTCCTGCTGGCCTCTGATGCTCAGCTTTTACTTGCTGACAAGTGAGACATTCTGATACGAATCTACGGATGTCTCGCTTCATCCCTGGCCACCAATACAATAACTGTAGGTCTTTGTACATCTTGGTGCCTCCGGGGTGGATGGAATACGGAGATGCGTGTGCCTCTGTCAAAATATCCTGTCTGCTCGAACCAACACTAGGCACCCACATTCTGCCTCTGTATCTTACCATGCCGTCTGAAACTGTATAGAGAACACTGCCCTTGGCCTCATCTTTCAGTCTCCATTTCTGTAACTGCTCGTCTGAAGACTGTCCTGCCCGGATACGGTCTAGCAAATCAGATTTTACTATCAGATTAGACAGCCTAGGAGCTCTGCCCTCACGATAAATCTCTAGACCAAACTTCTGAATCTCCGATTGAAGAGGTCTCTGAACTGATAACTGAGCTACAACTGCCACTTTCCTGCTCAATGCGTCTGCGACAACATTAGCCTTTCCCGGATGGTAGCTAATTTCGCAGTCGTAATCTTTCACAAGTTCCAACCACCGTCTCTGTCTCATATTCAGCTCTTTCTGCGTGAAGAAGTATTTGAGACTCTTGTGGTCGGTGAAAATCTGACATTTCTCGCCGTATAGGTAGTGTCTCCAAATTTTCAGTGCGAAGACGACGGCGGCTAACTCAAGATCGTGCGTCGGGTAGTTCTTCTCGTGCACCTTTAGCTGTCTGGAAGCATAAGCTATAACTCGACCCTGTTGCATCAACACTGCTCCTAAACCGAGCTTAGATGCATCGGTGTATAACACATAATCTCCTTGCCCTGATGGCATGGCTAACACCGGTGCTGAAATGAGAGATTGCTTCAAAGTGTCGAAGCCCTTTTGACATTCATCACTCCACACAAATTTAGCATTCTTCTTGGTGAGTGAAGTGAGCGGCACCGCTATGGATGAAAATCCCTTAATAAACTTACGGTAGTAGCCTGCTAAACCCAAAAAGCTGCGGATTTCAGATGCATTCTTCGGCTCAACCCATTCCTTGACAGCCGCTACTTTCGCTGGATCCACCTCGATTCCACTGCTAGATACTATATGCCCCAAAAATGCCACCTTTTCTAACCAAAATTCACACTTACTGAATTTCGCAAATAACTTGCGACTCTGCAATGTCTGTAATACTGTCCTCAAGTGCTGGTTGTGCTCCTCATGGCTCTTCGAGTATATTAGAATGTCGTCAATGAATACTATGACGAATTGATCGAGGAACGACTGAAATACTCGGTTCATGAGATCCATGAAAATCGCTGGAGCATTTGTCAATCCAAATGGCATCACCAAGAACTCGTAATGCCCATATCTGGTCCTGAAAGCTGTCTTGTGGACATCTGCATCCTTCACTTTCAGCTGATGGTACCCTGATCGAAGATCTATCTTAGAGAACACGGTGGCTCCCTGCAGTTGATCGAACAAGTCTTCGATTCTAGGCAAAGGGTATTTGTTCTTGATCGTTACCTTGTTCAGCTCACGGTAATCGATGCACAGCCTCATGCTCCCATCCTTCTTCTTTACAAAGAGCACTGGTGCGCCCCACGGTGAGAAACTAGGGCGGATAAATCCTTTGTCGAGGAGCTCCTGAATCTGCTGCTTGAGTTCTAACATCTCAGCTGGAGCTAATCGGTACGGTGCCTTAGAGATTGGCGCTGTGCCTAGCACGAGATCGATTGCAAACTCCACCTCTCTCTCCGGTGGGAGGCCGGCGACGTCATCAGGAAAGACGTCTGGAAATTCTTTGACTACAGGTACCTCTGACAAAGAT
Source organism: Primulina eburnea (assembly GCF_022965805.1). Lineage (NCBI taxonomy): Eukaryota > Viridiplantae > Streptophyta > Magnoliopsida > Lamiales > Gesneriaceae > Primulina > Primulina eburnea. Next base: position 24,277,322 of record NC_133114.1, read on the forward strand.
GGAGTGGGCACGTCAGGCGCTGAAATAATACTAGCCAAGAAGGCCTGACATCCCTTGGAGATCAAACTCCTCGCCTGCAAGCACGAAATCATGCGAGGAAAACTTCTCCATCTGGCTGGCTCAAAAAGAAATTGCTCCATGCCCGGCGGTCTAACTAAAACTGACCTCTTCTGAAAATCTATCAGAACTCTATTCTTAGTCAGCCAGTCCATGCCCAAGATAATGTCGAATTCTGGCATCGGCAATAGGATTAAATCTGCATATACCAGGTGACCATGCAGTTCCAGATCAATGTCTCTGATCACACTGGTAGCCAACAGCTCTTCCCCTGACGGGACTATCACCGAAAAGTTCACGTCTAGGCCAATGGACTTGAGGTCTAAATGATTGGCAAACGTCTCTGATATGAAGGAGTGAGTAGCTCCTGAGTCTATCAGTGCAGTTGTGGATAATCTCTTAATAAAAATGTTTCCTGAGATGCGTTAGCACAACACAAAACTTATATCCCCAAACTTACTAACATACCTCGAGTAAAATAGAACTCAATATCCTTAGGTACACAAAATTCCTAGCACGCTAATAGTCCCAAATAAAATTTCACATGCAAGGCGGCGAAATATCGAGCTTAGGTAGAAAGGTTACCTGTCAGTAAAGTAGTGTCTGGATCCGCCTCCTGAGCATGCATGGCGAATACCCTGCCCTGGGTTGGTTGCTTCCAATGTGGGCACTCTTTCAGCATGTGGTCCGTAGCTCCACATTTAAAACACTTGCCTGACTCATATAGACACTGTCCCGGATGCTGGCGGTTGCATTTTGGGCACACTGGAAAAACAACTGGTCTCTGCGGCGCTCCCTGCTGCTGAAGGGACCCTTGCCCTTCGGCGGTCCCTGAAAAAGTTTCTTTCCTGGCGGCCTCTGATACGGTTTCTTGAAGTGGGGTCGCTGGTTCTGCTGCTGATGGTGTGGCTGCGGTGGAGCCTGATAGGGCCTCTTGCCCTGCCTGTCCGCCTCAATATCCCGCTGGTCTTGCTCTGCAGCCAGAGCTCTAGAGACAGCAACTGCATAAGAAGTAGGGCCAGCTTCCCTCACGTCACGGCGCAGAATCGGCCGCAGACCATTCAGAAAATGCCTCAACTTTGTCTGCACATCATTTGCAATGAGGGGCACGAAGTGACACCCTCTCTCAAACTTCCTCACAAATTCCGCCACGCTACTGTCCCCCTGCCGCAGAGTCATAAACTCGTTGGTGAGTCTGGTTCGTACTTCCTCAGTGAAGTACTTGGAGTAGAAAACCTCTTTAAAACCATTCCAAGGCAGCACTTGCAAGTTGACTGCCACAGATGCACTTTCCCACCATAACCTAGCGTCCCCTGTCATAAGGAACGTGGCACATCTGACCCTATCTGCGTCGGTCAGTTCCATAAAGTCAAAGATTACCTCTATGGACTTAATCCATCCCTCGGCTGCCATCGGGTCAGTGGTACCCGAAAACTCCTTAGGACTCATCCTCCTAAACCTTTCATATGCCGCCTCTGGTTGGGGCCTCGCCCCTGCACCTACTGCTGCTGCCGGTTCCCCGCAAACTGTGCGAAGAACTGCGTCATACCAGCAAGCATCTGAGCCTGCATATCTGGTGGTGGAGGTGGTGGGGGATTGGCCCTCTCCTCATCTCGATGTTCCCTGTACTCAACTCGATGCTCTATGTTCTCATCCCTGTCTTCTCGGTTAACCACTCGTCTAGGAGGCATACTGTTCCAACAATTACCCAACACGTAAACCCAACATGCATGAATATAATACCAATGTCATAAGATGCACGTAAATTGACTTTAAAACATAGACATGCTGAAATCCTGATTTAAAGCATAATACATAGCATAACTCAAAACTTTAAAACTTACAGACTTGAGGTGTGACTTCGTGAGCTTCTTGCGACTGACGGTAGGCGTAACCCTTTACAAGAACCTGGCTCTGATACCAACTGTAACGAACCGTACTTTACATACTTAAAATTTGCGGAAAAATTAAAAATTTTCTTAATTGTAAACATTCATACGGTTCATCACTCAACATTCGTAAAATAAACTCCCAATCATCCGTCACAAATAAAAATTTGGATAAAAGAAATTGTCTCAAAATATTTCGCATCCAGATGCTTAAAAGCTCAGAGTAGTTTTAAACTTTGCATAAAACGTAAAATTTGCGGTCCTCGAGTCTAGCCTGCCACTCAGCCCAAGCCTGCCCCTTGGTCATCACCTCCTGCCTCCTCAACATAGTCACCTGCATCGATCAAGTCTAGTGAGTCTAAAGACTCAACACGTATAAACTGGAATAACGAGTACTACATAATAAAAATCACGTGCACTTTAAAATAGGACATACATAATTTGAAGCTTGAACATACGTACATACAAAACTAGACGTGCCATTAACATAAACTTTCATAAACATACTGCATACATAAACATACATAACTTCATCATTTTGCGTAGAGGCATGTTCCAAAGCAAGTGACCCATAACATAATAAACGCCTGATCAGACATACCACATTACTGGGCCGACAGGGACGTATCCACTGCCACATACATAATATCCCCGTTCATAATTTAACGGGCTGGTTGGTCCCCGTTCATAATTTAACGCTTTCCAACCATGATCTAACCCGTTCATAATTTAACGGGCGGATTGGTCCCCGTTCATAATTTAACACTTTCCAATCCTTAACTTTCTTTGGTCACGAGACAATTAGCATACCTCAAAAACTTAGAATACTATCTTTGCACGTCATACATACTTACTTGGCGTTGAGGGATTCATTGGACTTCGATCGGGGTCGTTGCTGCACATACCAACATGAATTCACATACGTAACTTGCATAACTTAGACGTAAATGTCATACTTACTCTCAAGTTCAATCGATACTTAGGACGTTCTAACATTTCCCATAACACGACCCTGGATAATACTTGCACTAAACCATAACATCAAACCTCAAACGTGTTATAATATTTTTCCCAAAATATGAAGGACACGGACCCCGTACCTACATCCGTGCATGGGTCCGTGTAGGTACTGGAAGTTGTGTGCGCAGAAAGGAGGAGACACGGACCCCGTGCTGAGGTCCGGGTAGGGGTCTGTGTAGACACTGTAAAAAGACATCGCAAAGGAGGGAGGGGCACGGACCCCGTGCATAGGTCCGTGTGGGGGTCCGTGTACCTACTGTAAAAAGGCACTACGGAAGAACAAAAGGCACGGACCCCGTGTAGAGGTCCGGGTGTGGGTCCGTGTACTTACTGTGAACGCGAACCAACAAAAATTTTGTACATGTTTCGCTTAACTTTCTAGACTCGATTGTACGGACTATGAATCGACACCACGAGCTCATCTTAGGCTACTAATTCAATGACCCAAACCTAAACAATTGTCCCAAAACAACCCAAAATCACAATCAACCCAACAAACCCGTGAACGAGACTTTTTGACAACAAACGGTTCTATACGACATTCAATCTCCCAAGCGCCTAACGACAAGAAACGAAGCTTCATTATACATCCCAACATCATAATTAATATACTTATACGCAGCAATGATCACCCGTCGATCCCCAACGAAGCCTGCAACATAAAACTTCAAGAACATAATTTACGTAAAAGTCGCAGTTTGAGCAGTCTCACGAAAAACGCCATAACTCACTCAATTTTTGTCCAAAAATTTCGAATCATATATCAAATCGAAGGTATCGAAAAGTTCTACGACTTCGTAGTTAAAAGTTTTCTCAAAATATGCACCGAAAATTCGCAGTTTACACGGGAACAGCAAAAACGAGTTTTCAGATCTAAAATTTATTCAAAACCGATCTAAATAAATTTCTGCTCAAACGACGAACGTCACATACAAAATTTTACGCATAAAACAACGCAACACATAGTATGACCTGATCGATACAGAAAGAACAGATTATACGTGCCTTTTTGATATTTAAAATACCGTACGACGACACCGAAACGGAGATGGAGCGAGGTTTGATCCGGGACGATTGTGGCACTGAAATCTTGCAACAAAACCCACGAGAACTTGCTGGAAAAACCGAATGGAAGGGGGCGGCTGCTCTTAGATAGAGAACCCTAGGTTTGCACTCTCACAAGTAAAAGAAAATCTGATTTGAATTTGTGTGTGCGTGTTAGGCGTTATTAGTGTGTGTAAAAGTGTGTGTGTGTGATTAATTAGGAGAAATTAGTGCTAATTTAATTAATTGAAAACACTAATTACTAGTTAACACCCACTAGTTTAGTCAAACTCTACAATTAAAATAATTACACACCAATTTTAAAAGTTTCAAACTCTTAAATCACTAAATACATAATAATACTTCAAAATATTAAAACTCGATAACTTAATAAAATGCCCCATCCTCAACTTAAAATAGAATACCATATTTTAAATGGTCACAATCGTCACCAGTCTCTTCCTCGATCTCGCCTCGAATAATCGCCTGAAACATTAAGCTCGAAAAACTATTATAACGTGCATCACATAAACATAATTAATTTTAGAAAAATGAATTTAATTAAATCATGCACTGCTAAACTCAGATTAAAATAATTTAAATGCTTAAATAATTAAATGAATGCATGTGTTATACGTGTATTAATTTTGGGCACTACAATTATATAATTCAAAATATAAAATATAAAATGGACAAAAAAAATTATTTAAAATTAAAAACTTTTAAAAAATTCAAAATTAATAAAAAAGTGGTCAAAAAATTATTTAACATTAAAAATAATTTAAAAAATCCGAAATTATTAAAAAATTAGCCAAAAAATTTGATAAAATTACAAGGGTTATATTGCAATTTTCATAATGGCAATTCTGTAATTATTTAAAACATTCACCCCATCCTCCATTTGAATAGTTGTCCTCTATTTTCAGAGAATTACTATTCCTTCCTCTAAAATGGAGTACACAAATGAAGATGGGTTGGAGGAGAATCCATTCTATATAATGAAGGAATACTCCATTTTGGAGTTGGGTTGGAAATGCCCTAATTGCCTATATTAGGAGTATAATCGAACTGAAACGCTTAGATTGGCACACGATGTAAAATTGGAGTTGTATTATTACAATTAGATTTTAATAAAATAACAAGAATTCGATTTTATGTCTATGTTGTTTTTAATAATTAAATAATATTAATTATATTGACTAATCAAGTAAATATCACCGTATAAATAAACAAGGATAAAATATATACAATAGAATTAATTTTTTTAAAAAAATATTTTATGAAATTTCCCTAGAAATGCATGTAATTTTAAAAATTATTAATTTATGATATTAATGATACCATAAATATATATAAGAATAATATGAAAAATATTATCGTACTAATTTATTGAAATTATTAATTTAGAAAATTGATTGTTGGGTTGAGAAACACAAATAATCTTGATTTTAATGATAACAAAATGTGATATTGTGTTTATAATATATTTACTCATGTGGGCAGTTGCTAGCTCAAGTTGGAAGTTAGAACTCGAATTTAGCCAAACTGAAAATTTAGCGAGTTTTAGCATTTTGAAGATATCTCATAACTCGATAATGAAAATGACAAATCATCAAAAATACTGAATAGAAAACTCAATTTGGGACAAATTATATTTCACATCATTTGGGTAAATCGGATGTTATATAGGCAAATTGATGGTTGCAAAATCAAACTGATTTTACAAAAACAACAATTAGTTGGGTATGAATAATTGCGATATTTTGGTCAGCCTGATCAGCTCGTTTATCCAAATGAAACGATCCGGTATGAGTTATTAAACTAAGACGATGATTTAAAAACCATATTCATTAGTCAAAGTCTAAATCAGAGTGTAATATGCTTATACTACAAACAACTCATGACCTTTTATACAATCATATTCTTGTCTTTAACGTATATCATTCTTGAAGCTTATAAATACAACATGTTGGAGATCAAATACAAGCTTTGGAAGGGGATTCAAAGTTTGGGCATCCTACATGAACAAATTAGCTAGAATGAAAGCAAGCTCAATGTCTGGGGATACATTTGAGAGATACACATACTATAATAGATTAAATCCTCACACACAATCACTCACACATATGCATGAGAGTTTAGCTTCAAAGTTTAATTGAGTGAGTCTTCACACAAAGACATTATAGATTAATGTGTTTGTGAAGATGTATTAAACATTATGCGGATTGTGAGGCTTCTCTAAAATATTCTATGAAAACTTTACGTAGTAATCACTATTACACAATTATTATATTTAATTAGCAAATTTTAAATACACTAATTAAATAATTTTGAACTCATTAGAACCCCGATCGATGATCAGACAGTGTCGATGTGACGAAGGTACAAATCTTGTTCATATAATGAAAAATAAAAATTTCAAAGGCCAAAATTTTCAACAAATCCATTTTTTTAAACTGTCAGTTTCGTAAACTCCTTCACTAAAACAGTCAGTTCTACTTTCCCCACTTAATTAACAGTTAAGCTAATTTCAACAACTTTCAATAATGAAATCTACTCATAAACTTTTTTATAAGCAATTTGTTTGATCTTCATCAAACAACAGTCACCAAATTCAACTCCTTAAATATGATTATCTCAATGAGAAACACAAGATCTAATATTTGTGTGACTCTCGATGGTTTAGAGGTACTACTAGCTGTCAATTCACAACTTCATACGATTCAGAACAACAATTGTTCTTATTCAGGTTTACCCTAAATTAGCCTCATTATTTCCATCAACCCCTAGATCAAAACTTCATAACTCAATTTAGATTGTACCGATCAGATCATGGTAAGAGTATCCAGTAGCATTGTCCCATGATCCCCTAGGTATCCGTGATAGTGCATCCAAGAACCAGTAAGTTATGGTTAGCATATAATACAGTCCCTTCAACTCACATATCCCGATTGAATCTGCAACCACTGTTATATCGAGAGATGAAAATGAATTCGATCATGATATGATGTATCTTAAAAATAGTGATATCGTATGTGTAACTAAGAAAATATATTTCCTTAAAGCACATGTCTTGCTCTGTTTAAAGACTCCTTGCACAATTAACTCATCAGATCAAATATGATATCTCTAATTATCAACTACAATATATTGGCTCCTAAACCTCGCCACCTGATTACTCTCAATGGAGTTGGTAAAACGGATCAAAATACATACTAGTATACAGAGTTTCCATGTTGTCACAGGTCAAAAGACTAATGGTGTACAACCATGACGGTAGACTATTATACTTGATAAATGATAACCACTTGGACAGTTCGAGGTAAGATTCTTCATTGCCTCATCAAACGATCACACATATGTATAAATGGACATCCTCATGTCTTTACCAGCACAAAAAAGGAAGAAATGAACAGAAGAAAAACACAACTCATCGCTCAAACTCTACAACAAGAAGTTTGCAAAGTATCCTCGCTTTCTTTAGGCTTCTTGTTTAATTCTTCCAGAGTTTTGTCTAGTTTATCATTAAGTTTCATCAACTTTCATAGTGTTTTATATTATTTTAGTTTCTTTGTGATTATGTAAATAAAGTAATCATGACATAAATTTTATCTATAATTTTTAATATTGTTTTTTTCATTTAAACATTTTTTTTAGCGTTTTCCAAGACATCATAACTAACGATCAAATTTGATATCAACATTTATCCAGAGTCGAGAGTTTTCACGTTTTTACTCAATTTGATACATGGTTATTACACTCAATTTGGTACATGGCTATTAAGAGTTAGTCTCACAATTTTCACTCAATTTGGTGCAATTAATGGTACATGGTTATTAAGAGTTGGAGTTTATTACGTTTTCACTCAAAATTGATGTCTGATACTTGGACGCCCGCTCTTTACAAATATGGAGCAGACAAAGTCCTATATTGACCAAAATTTGACGACTTACATGTTACAAGATGTGTACTTGGGAATCATTTTTTTTTTTTTGGGGATTTTCCCATTCTAGGACAGCAATAGATTTTTCCCGAAAATCTCATGAAAACAGGTCGAGTGTCATCTACTTCGATATTATTGAATTTTCTTTTACAACTCTACCAAATCATAGCAATATAGTACTTTATTTTAAAATAAATTATTTGAAATCTACCAAATCTAACACAAAATGTGCATAAAAAAACCCCATGTACATTAAATCAACATATAAATTAACACAGACGTATAATATTTACAAGACCTTGAATCCAACGTCCAATCATTATGGTATATATGCCTACAAATTTCACGTGGAACTTGTCTTTCACTTGAATCATTCTAACAATAAATCATTATCACACCTTTTACCTTAAACATAAGGTGCGGTTTCCTACCGTATCTACCCAATATACCTAAAACCCAACATTTTATACATCGAGGATCAAATAGATCTCGAAAAACCAACCGTGCCACTACAACCTCGAACGGCAGAAATAATGTGGTAGTCAAGACTCGCCGGAGACGACTTTATTCGGGCTGTCCAAGCCAATGGAGATGATCCCATCAGCCTGATTAGGGGCAGCGGGCCAACCAGAGACCAAGGTGATTGGTGGGAAACAGCATTTGCATGGCTCTTGGCATGGCTTCGGAGTGTCCACTTGTTTAAGGTCGATACTGCTTACAAGCGAAATCTTGTCGGAATCGACCGGTATGGAGGGAGAAGCTGGCTCTTTCAGAGGGCCCCAACACTCGATCTTGTTGAATTCTGGGATGTTGGAGTGGAAATATACCCAAACCAGTGCATCTTGTAGCTCTGGGTAATTGTTGAGTAAGTTCACATCTCCATGAACAAATGCCTTCAAAACCTAATAAATATTTTTTCCCCAATTTTTTAATAAATCATATATTTAACTGAAGTATCTCTACTCGAAATAATCTGCGGAAAAACATCGAAAGATCGTCTTTCAATTAGTCAAATTATGCTTACTTACATCTAATATTGGCCTACTAGATGGCTAAAACCTTGCCAAACTACAGGACGAATTTTTACAAAAGCGTCTTGGACTACATTTGGATTTTTTTTCGGTCCCGGATTCGAATTTCATATCCGTGTTCATTCATATAATTCGGGTAATCTTCACACACATCATTCTCAATTCTAAGGTGTACTGCCAAAGAGGCCAAGACATTTCAAATTCTCGGGGTCATTTTAAATCCTTCTTTTTTCAAATCCTTTTCAGAAATAAAAAATACTTGTAGGACCGAGCGCTTGCCGCTTTACCAAAAACTATAGCTGGTGGTAATGGTGCGACTCAAATCTTTTAAACTGCACAACAACTCAAGCACCACGGTTCGATCGCTCTACCGACAATTATTGTACCAAACAATACTTTATCTTTAAATGAAAATTTTCAAGGAAAAAACTCTCGATCCTAAATAATATATAAATGGAATATAAGAAAAGCAACGTATAATATTTACCACGGGAAGTTCTTTGCAAAAAATGTAGAATCTGAGCCTCGCAAACATATCCAACAAGAAATGGCCGCCGCTTATGTGACAATGAACATGGAGTGACATTTTATCTTTGATCTTCTTCCACTCCGCCACCACTTCATCTCTCTGTAATCTGTTGTACCACCCTTGCAACTACATCCAATGATAATATTATTTCGATCGTAATCCACTAATTTACACATTTTTTACTAACTTTAGTCCCTTTTCACCGAATTGACATCGAACATATACTCGTCAATAATTTTTTATGTCACACAACTTAACTACATCCAATGATAATATTATTTCGATCTTAATCTACTAATTTACACATTTTTTTGCCTAACTTTAGTCCCTTTTCACCGAATTGACATCAAACATATACTCGTCAATAATTTTTTATGTCATGCCCTTATTTTTATACTAAGATAATAAAACAGAAAAAGATACAAATTTGAAAACTACGACCATGAATGGACCATCAACCTGACGGAAAACAACAAAAAAAACATGCAAATTGCAAAAGCCACGATTCATGTTTTCATAATTTCACAAATTTTCGAATAATATAAAAATGTAAAGAAATCGATAAATGAAGGCCGACATATTCCACTTTCTTGTCTTTGTTAGGGAATTTATAATTAAATAAATAAAACACCATCTACTTGCACGCTTTCCAACTTTTCTCGAATAATCTTGAATACCGACAGATACATGAAAATAATACCTGTGAGATCTCCCATGTTTCCCATTAAATTTAAAATAAAAATTATAAAAATGGTAAATATCAATAATCCCATCATTAACCTGAATGAATAATATCATAACAAAAATATTAACCTGTGAATTATCGATGGTTTGAGATATAGCAAGAGTGAGCTTGGATGTGATATCACTGTGTGTAAGTGTGTAAGTTCTTGGAAGCTTTCCGGGGTGTTTCTTCTCGTCAACTCCAACGAACAGAACTTTCAGCTTCGATGCTTCAAATATAGCTGGCCCAAATAATCTCGCAACCTGATAATTGTATTCAACAAACAAAAAATTGAAAAAACATATATGAAATAATATGTTTTCAAGGGAAAAAAGATCAAACAAACCCCTTACTGCGGACTGCTTCTTCTTGGTGGAACATCTCCTTCTTGCTCTGTGAAGAGAGAAGAATGGTTGTTCTTCAGAAAAGGGCTGTATTTTGAGCTTTGAAGGGAGTACCAAAGCCAGAGTTAGAGCACCCATAGCAAAGATTTGGGAGAGGAGATCGACAAGTTTTATTGAAAGAGTTTGGTATTTCAGAGAGGGATTTTCTCCGGCTGTCTGGTGAGATTATGGTAAGCTTGGGAAAGCGTACAAGCTTCGCTTAAAACGTGGAACTTTATGCGAGAGTGATGCGAGTAGTAGATGCGTGTCAAATTAATACTAATTAAGAAAGGGAAAGAAATTTGTGCTCCATTTTATATTGATTTCACTTCTATAAATATTTAATATTTGGCGTAAATTTTCGTTAGATTGTGTACTTAATCTGTTAGACGGGTCAACTCTATCGATATTCACAATAAGAAACAATATTTTTTCATGGATGATCCAAATAAGAGATATGTCTCATCAATACGACCCGTGACACCGTCTCATATAAGTATTTGCCTTTTCGTTAAACTGTTTTAGTTTAATTTTATAAGTTATCTTTAACTCAACTCATATATTAGTTTTACGTGAAAAATATTAATTTTCATGTTAGATATGAGTCGAGTCGACTCGTCTAATAAATACAGATTATAAAACAGTCTCAACAAAACTTATTGAATCGAAGCCGTTTCAAAAAATACTTACTTTTAATATATTATACTATATAAAATAGACGATATATTATATAATGTCATTGGGAGGGAGAGGGTTTGCTTCAATGATTCAAACTTAGGAGGGAAGAAGGCAACAGTTGTGGCATTGCATGGTTAAAAGCGGACCACGTAAATGGGCCGGCTCGATGGTGTGCAGCAATATAGTGTTGACACTTGACTTGCGTGTCTTCTGCGCATTTCTGAAGGAACGTGAAACAAGCAAAAATCGTTGGAAATTTTTATATATGTTTCTATTTTTTAAAAATAAAGTCTATTATTGAGATATTATTTTTTCTTCTATTTTCTACCCTTATGGTTTCATTAACAAAAATCTTGCTTGAGAAAAAGCAAATTTCTTGCAACTCAAATAGACAGATATTTAATTGAATTACAATTTTTACTTTTCAACAAATTTTAGATAACCATCTCCTGATCGAATACTTAAATTATTTTACAAAATTCTTCTGAGATCGTCTAACGATGTACTTTCTATGATTGATCTTCAACTTTATGCGACGACTCATGGAAAGTTTTACTTTTATGTCAAAAATATTATTTTTTATGATATAGTTTTGCAGTTTTTTTCGACTAAATTAATATCTATATTGATATCGAAAATATTCGGATGGCCGGAAAAATTTATGTCTTGATTCGGAATATTCAAAGTTGAAAAAAACTATTTGGAGCTAAATGCAGAAGAAAGGCGTGTCAATGAAGAATATGGAACACATAGTTTTGTCTCCATTATAGTCTATCAAGGCTGAAAATCAGCTTTACCTAACTGCATAAGTTTTTTTTTTTTTAAAAAAAAACCACCTTTATTTTTTTCTTAAAATTTTGCTAATTTTCAAGAAATTGGACGTTTTAGTGTAAAAAAATGCTAGAATGGACATTTTAAAAAATACAACAATAATTATAAAGAATTTGTCGAAATTAAATTTATTTTAATAGGTTTCCAAATAATTTTGCCTAAATAATAATATATTCGATTAGGTGGCTGCTCCCAATTGCCAACCCTAACCTAGATATCCACAACTAATTGATTAGGGCTTGATTGATTGTTTATATTTGGTGATCCAATGCTTGGGTTGTATATTTGTATCCCAGTAGATATCAGGCTTGGATGATTATGTGCAGTGCCACCTATCTCATGTATATTTCTGGAACACTTTAGGTTTGAGTACCTGTGTTTCCACATTCTACTGTTGCCATAATAAAAAATTTGGTCCAAAAATTTTCAGTTTCCCTCGTATCACACCCCGCGTCCAGAGCATTCGACATGATGTTTTCTTTTTTGACAAATAAAAATTCGAAAAACAAAAAGTCTCGTAGTACATTATAAATCAAATTAACTAGTCTATTTTACAAATAACTTGTATTTACAATTGCGGAAGTGTTACACAACTTAATTAAAAATTGAAATAACTGAACTAAAATAGTTTTTAAACTTAAAAACATCTTTTTCACGGGCCCAAAAACATAGCTCGATCATCCTCGTCTAACTGATCTTCGTTCTTATCATGGGAGGCCAGTGAGGGAGAGTAAGAAGGTGAGTGATTGGAAACACACTCAACAATTGGGGGAAGATCAATCATATATAATAAATATATAGATAATTTCAAAAATATGGGCATATCTTGATAGAAAACATAGTATATCACAACATATAATAAACATGAAAATAAAATTCATTTTCTTTCTATGGTTTACTGATATCGATCAATAATTATTAGTCTTTTAAAATGGCGAGACTCTACAAATGTTACAATCCCACCATATAAGGTTCATATCTCATCATAGTTCAGAATCCTTTCCCATATCAAATCGAATCATAATAATGCTTGAAAAAATATTAATTTTAAATAGGACATGAACTCGAACGAAAATTTTCGAATACAAAATCATATGTCAAATATATCATACATGAATATACTTTTTAAAACACAAGCCCATATAACTTTTTTTTTCTATATAACGTGAAGGACAAGGGTGTTGCTCGATAATCTTCTGAAAGAAATATTTTATTTCTTTATTATTTTATAAGTTGATATTATCAATTTATAATTTCGTCTTTCTAGATTATTGCTTGATTTATTTTTAGATGATAAGATCTTACTTAATTTATCTCTAGATATTATAGGATTTGTTTTGAATATGATTTTTATATCTAAGATATTTTATCTTTGTTTAAATTTTTTTTATATATAATGAAATCTTGTTTCCGTATTTTCTAGCACTATTTTAGGGAATTGTTTTTAGGTCAAACATTGGATATAAATATGGAGGGACTCACAACCGCAAACAAGGAGTTGTAGAGAGCGTGTTGGACAGAGTGCTTTTCATAGAGAAGAAATTACAAGAGTCCAACATATATTTTCTCTACAGTTTTTATGTGATCGGGTGATCACTTTATTGTGTAGATGCTGAAGTTTTGTGTTATCGCGTGTTCACTTTGTTGTGGAGAGGATCAGCTGGAGGTTTTCGAAGTGTACGTGGAGGTCGACAGAAGAGTTCCTTCAGAAAAGAATATACGAGAGACGGGCCTATTTTTGTGAGACTTTTTATGTGACTAGGTGATCACTTTTGCAAGGGCACAGCTGCTGAAGTTTGTCTCTGAACACACTCATAGTTCAGAGTGGAAGATTTTCGTGTGAAGAGTTTGTGTGATTGATTCACAGATTTACCGTGTTGCCGATTGGTGTTGCCAACACTCAAGAACAACACTGGCGTAGAGTGTTGATCGAAGAGTGGTTTCGTTTGGTTTAAAGCAATACGTGTTTGTTTTATGTATCTAGATTTGATTTGTGTTTTTATGCATATTTTAATTCATTGGAGTGTCAAGGAATTTAGTTTTGTTATTTTCACTAATATTTTTTTTTGGTGTAAACGATTTAAATATTTTTATAGTGAAATTTTTGCCATGAGGCATAGCACAAGTATTCGTACTTGTGCATAATTTAAAACTAATGTTTATTTATTAAAATTATATTTGTGTGTTAATGATTAATTTCCGCTGCATGTTGTTTGCTCGTGTTCACAACACCAGAGCACAACACTAATTCTGATACACACAATATATTTATTTCATGTACGTTTATGAGCAACATTTCTTTCAAGTGGTATCAGAGCCAACACTTGATACACTAAGTGATTGATTCTGGTTTATTGTTGTTTTTACATGAAATTTAACAGAATCCCAATGGAGGTACAATCTACAAACACTGTTGTTTTGAAGGAAAAATGCTGGCTGCAAGTCAACCCGCACGGTGTTGCCTCACGTGTTGCAACACTGGGCCGCAACCCCACTTCAAAATCCTCGTGTCTCAATGCTAAATCTCACTGTGACTCAAGTAATCATGAATTCCATGTTACTGATTATGATGAACTCACATTTGAAGGTGTGCAGGCTATGTATGAAGAGCTATACGAAGATTGAATCAAAAGAAATGAAACAAATTATATGCTCTCAAAGGAAATACTGAGTTAAAGAGTAGTCTGTCTCAACTGGAAGTCTTGTTGAGTAGGAAGGATCTAGAACGGTGCAAAGTCAAGAATGATATTGAGAAGGCCACAAAGACTCTTGCTAAGTTCAACTCAAGTTCATCAAAACTTGACTCAATGCTAACTATGGGAAATGACAACAGGACTGGTCTTGGATATGTTGAAAGCGCATATGAACATGGTGAAACTTCCAACTCTAAATCAAAATCAACCGTGTTTCTAAAGGCAAGTGAAGACTGCTCTGTCCCCTTAATACTGAAACCTACCATGAAGACTCTGCCAATCTCAAAGCAAGCATCGGAAAAATTGCTGAAACAAAACAGAGCTTCCTCTTCTCATTTGAAAGTTGACCCGCCAGTGAAGATGT
The DNA here is from genome assembly GCF_022965805.1 of Primulina eburnea. NCBI lineage: Eukaryota > Viridiplantae > Streptophyta > Magnoliopsida > Lamiales > Gesneriaceae > Primulina > Primulina eburnea. Next base: position 24,292,508 of record NC_133114.1, read on the forward strand.
CACAAACCAAGAAGCCAATGTCAACTTCTAAATCAAAGCAAAGAAAGCGACATTTTATTTTCCATTACTGTCATAAGCCAGGTCACATCAAACCTTTATGTTTTAAGCTGAGAAATGACTATATGACCTGGCATGCAAATCGGGTGTTGCCTACTGTGTTGCCCAACACCAGGCGCAACATAACAGTCAAGAGACCTCTTGTGAAGAAAGTTTGGGTACCAAAAGCTGTTATTCATTGCGAATTCATTATACGTCTTTTAAAACTAACATTGTAGGTATATGGTATTTCGACAATGGGTGTTCACGCCACATGACTGGATCCAAAGAGCACCTAACGGATTATGTTGAAGTAGAAAGTGGGCGTGTAACCTATGGTGGTGGTGCCAAAGGAAGAATTGTAGGCAAAGGAACCCTGAATGTTGACGGGCTTCCTGAACTTCATAATGTTCTATACGTTGAAGGACTTAAATCAAACTTAATAAGCATAAGTCAACTTTGTGACGAGGATTTACATGTAAATTTCAAAAATAATAATTGTGAAGTTTTTAATGATGCCGATGTTTGTGTAATGTCAGGTACTCGTTCTACTGACAATTTCTATCAATTGGGAGAAGGTGATGGTTGTCTAAGTGTCAAGGTGAGTTATTTAGACCTATGGCATCAAAAACTAGGACATGTGAGCTTCAAGACTTTGAAGAATCTGTGTAAGTTTGATGCTGTGAGAGGTATGCCAAATTTAAGTTCAGGTAACTCATATGTTTGTGGAGCGTGTCAGAAAGGTAAACAAACTCGTGTTGTGCACCCAGTGTTGCAACACTTTGGGACACCACGGTGCCTTGAAATCTTGCGTATGGATCTAATGGGTCCGATGGAAGTTGAGAGCTTCGGTGATCTGACAATTAAAACACTGGAGGATGGTTTAGAAGAATTGCTGGATATAAGTGAGCCACTGATCAGAAATGGTGTTGAGTCTGGTGTTGAGACCAGTGAGGCAACACCAAGCACAACACTGCCTCTGAACCGAACAGAAACTGTGGATAATGATAACGATGATAATGATGATGTGATCAATTCTGAAAAATAAATTCCCAGCAAGATTAAAAAGAATCATCCATCATCACAAATAATTGGTGAATTACATGATGATGTGCAACAAGAAAGAAAGAAAAGGTAGACTACCGCAAAGTGATTGGTTTAATCTGCATGAGCTCCACGTTTTCCCAGGTAAGTCACTCATGTTTTGTTTCTCAAATCGAACCCAAGAATATTAATGATGCACTAAAAGATGAATTCTGGGTAAATGCAATACATGAAGAACTTGAACAATTTATACGCAATGATATACAGGATTTAGTGTCTCGACCCTTAAATACCAATGTTATTGGAATGAAATGGATATTTAAAAATAAAACAGATGAATCTGGTAACATTATTCGAAATAAGGCTCGATTGGTAGCTCAAGGGTATACGCAGGTTGAGGGGGTGGATTTTAATGAAACCTTCGCTCCTGTAGCTCGAATTGAGTTTGTCCTATTGTTGCTTGCTGTTGCATGCCACATGCTTATTAAATTGTATCAAATGAATGTAAAAAGTGCTTTCTTGATTGGAATTCTGAATGAGGAGGCCTATGTTAGTCAACCTAAAGGATTTGAAGATCCCCACCACTTGGACCATGTCTACAAGCTGAAGAATGTTCTATATGGATTGAAACATGCTCCATGAGAATGGGATGGTAGGTTGGCTAATTATTTGATCAACTTGTGCTTTAAACGAGGTGAGGTTGATAAAACTCTCTTTATTCAAAAATTGAAGCATGATATTCTGATTTGTCAAGTTTATGTAGATGATATTATCTTCGGTTCTTCATCACAAAAACTTGTTGATAACTTTGTTGAGTACATGTCTTCACAATTTGAAATGAGTATAGTAGGAGAGTTGAACTTCTTCCTTGGATTGCAAGTTAAACAACTGCATGATAGTATATTGTGACAACTCTAGTGTTATAGACATTTCTAATAATCTTGTTCAACACTCTCGAACAAAACACATAAACATAAGACATCATTTTATTCGAGATTTGTTTGAAAAAAAATATTTCGACTGGAATTTGTTATGACTGAAAACCAGCTGGCTGATATATTCACGAAATCTTTGGATTTTGAGAGATTTTCCAATCTTCGGAAGTCACTCAGCATGTGCGTACAATAATCACACACATGTTGTCATTGGTGTTGCCAACACCGGTGACAACACCATTTTTGCATGTCTATTTTTAGGATGCTAGGCATACTGCATAATCATAAGCATCCTATTTATTTTGTGTAAAGTCTGAACAGTGAAGGTAATTTCTGAAAATTACTCTCTGAGTGTTCATACTTCCAATCAACTGTTGAAGAGTGAATTATGCTCAATCCAAGCCATCGAGTGATTGAAGATTTTCATGAAAATCGTGATTTTTTCCAATATTAAAAGGTGACATGGAAAATATGAGCATAAGGAGAAAAACAGAAAAGAGGTAAAAAATGTTTAGAAGAAAATGGAAAAAGCTACTTAGAGGAGTCTATTAATGACTGTTCTTCTAGTGTGAGAGCTACCACTTCTAAGTAAAAATAGTAATGAAAAAAGCTAACTAGGGGAGTCCATTGAAGACCGTTCTTCTAGTATGTGAGCTATCATTTCTATATCAAAAAAAAATTTTATGGAAGTTTGACTAAAACTTAGTGGTGTTTCTAGGAGGTGTTGCCGACACCAAGTTCTGACACAACACAATTTATACACTGCCTGACATTTCGATATTTCATCATATTGGAGGTATATTTAGGACATCCATATTGATTTTTGTTTCGTGAATTCATCGTGTGCAGTGACATATCAGTATCTGACATATGACAGTTGATAAAAACCTTGATTACCTAGATTTTGAATTTATGTGACTACTTGTGTTTAGTGAGTTATAATCGACGCGGGTTTTTACTAGATGTTTTTTTGAAATCATCGTAACACGGAGTTTGAATCAATTTTACTGTTTGATTGTGGGATATAACCGTAATTAGTGTTTTGGGTAAATTTCGGAAATATTACCTTCATCGTGCGGACTTTTCGGGGCTGAATGATTGAATCAATTTTTTGTGTAAGAGTAAAAATGTTTTGTTGTTGTTAAATGCCTGATAATTACTCTTGCTTATTTTCACTTGCTCTCGTATCTTTTCTTACTCTCATGATTTTTTTGTGCGTAACTCCTGATATACCTTTATAATTTTCTCTCACATTTTACAGGTGGCTGAAGATACTGCTGATGTTGAGTCCGATGTTGTCAACACCTCTGACAAAACTGACTCTTTTGATTATGTTGTGAGTCATTCTGTCTCCACCAAGTTCTACACTAAAGCTGCCTTACTCTTGAGGCTTCTCTATGTTAATAGAGAATTTATTGAAAAGAAGAACATTGACATGGGAACGCATGTCCAACAAAATTTGACGGCATTCTTCGAAGATCACGGCCTGCTTGCTACAGTTAGCACTATTATCCCTTATTCCAGATGACTAGTGTTGGAGTTCTACTGTAACTTCATCTCAAGTGTTGAAGATGAGCGATCAGTTAAGTTTGGGAAATTTTTTTCTGCGGAATTAGATTTTCAATTTCTCCCTGAGTGTCATCAATGAATTCTACAATACCCCCGCGAATGAAGAAAATGAAATCACGGACGACATCTATGCTATCACTGATGTACTCATTTTTCTTCCCTGATCTTTGGGATATTGTAGCTATAGGGTTTCTCAAAGAAGATGATGAGACTCTTTTTGATGTGAGTGAAACCCACAAGATCGCTTCACCTTATTTTAAGGGTAACAAGAAACTGAACCTACCTCGGTCAGCTACTGGTTTTGGCAACACGGCATCCTTCTCCACTTCCACTCCCAATGGATTTGTCATGTTCTATGCTTACTACTTACAGGACCAAATTGAGTTTGATCTACTGCAGATTCCAAATGCCAAAGACTCATTGCTTACAAAGAATAACCGGTGGCTGCGTAGATGACGTTTTTGCAAGTTGGCTTACATTCTGGCCAAAAAAGAGGAGTAGGGAGACCAAAAATGCAAAGGAATGATGCTAAAGCATCTGGAGTTGCTGAGACTTTGGGTTGCTCTTATATCTGTTTGCGTGTTTATTGAATTTTTTTTCGTATTTATTCTTATGTTTTCAGGTGTTCTAATGATGGTGTTGACAACACTTTCAACAACATCAGTGATCTAACATGTTTAATTCAAGGGGAGATGAACTTTGACTCAAGGGTAGATACACTCTAACGCAGGGGGGTCTTAACTGATTGCCGAAAGGACCAAGATTATCATTTTTGGATATTTTGCCGAAAGGAGGAGATTGAAAGGAATATTTTATTCATTTATTATTTTGATAAGTTGATATTATCAATTTATGATTTCGTCTTTCTAGATTATTGCTTGATTTATTTTTAGATGATAAAATCTTACTTAATTTATCTCTAGATATTATAGGATTTGTTTTGAATATGATTTTTATCTCTAAGATATTTTATCTTTGTTTAAAAGAATTTTTATATCTAATGAAATCTTGTTTCCATATTTTCTAGTACTATTTTAGGCAATTGTTTTTAGGTCAAACATTGGATATAAATATGGATGGACTCACAGCCGCAAACAAGGAGTGGTAGAGAGAGTATTGGACAGAGTGCTTTTCATAAAGAAGAAATTACAAGAGTCCAACATATATTTGCTCTACAGTTTTTATGTGATCGGGTGCTCACTTTATTGTGTAGATGCTAATGTTTTGTGTGATCGCTTGATCACTTTATTGTGGAGAGGATCAGCTGGAGGTTTTCGAATTGTACGTAGAGGTCGACAGAAGAGTTCTTTCAGAAAAGAATATACGAGAGTCGAGCCTATTTTATGAGACTTTTTGTGTGATCGGGTGATCACTTTTGCAAGGGCACAACTGCTGAAGTTTGTCTCTGAACACACTCATAGTTCAGAGTGGAAAATTTTCGTGTGAAGAGTTTGTGTGATTGATTCACAGATTTACAGTGTTGCCGATTGGTGTTGTCAACACTCAAGAACAACACTGACGCAGAGTGGTTTCGTTTGGTTTAAAGCAATACGTGTTTATTTTATGCATCTAGAATTGATTTGTGTTTTTATGCATATTTTAATTCCTTGGAGTGTCAAGTAATTTAGTTTTGTTATTTTCTATAGTATTGTTTTTGGTGTAAAAGATTTACATATTTTTCTAGTGAAATTTTTGCCACGAGTCATCGCACAAGTATTCATACTTGTACATAATTTAAAACTGGTGTTTATTTATTAAAATTATATTTATGTTAATAATTAATTTCCGCTGCATGCTGTTTGCTCGTGTTGACAACACCAGAACACAACACTAATTCTAAAACACATAATATATTTATTTCTTGTACGTTTATGAGCAAAATTCCTTTCATCTTCGTCGTCTTACTCGAAAATATTCTTCCTTTTGAGAGAGTTTCTCTATCCCTTTGTCTATTGTCAGTCTCTAGCCTTGCTCGAAATTCTAGAGTACATTCGTGGCGTGGCTTTCACAAAGTCTGAGGATCTATTTATAGGTACTGAGGAGGCTACTGAGATAGACCTGATAACTCACAGATATTAATTCCGAAGGAATAAAAAATGAATATTTGACTTCTGATAAGCTATCTAGCTATGAAAATTTGACTTCTGATAAAATCTGTACTACATGCCAACTTGGTAAAAAACTGACATCTAGTTTTAAAAACAAATTGTATAACTCTTCAACCAAAAGCTTGGATCTGTTTTTCAAGTTTATTGTATTTTGTAGTATTTGATGAATTCATAATATTTTGTAAATTCAGAATTATGTTGGGAATTTATTTTATCATTTTTCAGTTACATTCTTTTGTTTTTAGGGCATATTAGTTCATGATATTATAACTAACATTTGAATTTGGAATTCATTTTCGTTTGAGTTATAAAAGTTAGATTTTTACTCTTTTAGCTCCTGGCATACTCCCACGTTCCATAAAAATTGGGCAAACAAAATTGGCACTCCCGGTGGGCCAAAAATTATGCCACACTGACGAGAAAATTTTGAGAAAGGAATAGGAGTTTATGGCAGAAGAGGTAAATGCTCAACAGAAAACATGAAAGCAGATGAGTTGAGTGCTATGAATTAAGAGGAGATGTCCAAGGCAATGTATGATGTTCAATGCTTGCTTGAAGAATTTCGTAGGGGAATAGATCAGAACAAACAAATCATAAAGAAAACAAGTGACAAAGACGTGATTCAGGGAGTTATCAACCTAAGGCTCATGACCAAGTAAGTGTCTGGGAGTTCTGAAGTAGGTGACCTTCAACACCTAGAGACATACTACCCTAATCATGAAGAAACATCACCAAATAGAAAGGATGAAGCTATCAGTCAAGAGTTCAGTTAAATTCTCAAGGGAACGAAACTAATACCAGCCTAGAGAGTTTGAATATAAGGCCATGTATCATTTCCAATGAGTAAATGATGGTGCAAAAGCTCGGGGATCACAACCAACCAACGAGGAGTTGAAATGCATAAATTACTATAAATATCATCATGCATTAAACCATAATACTAGAATTTGTTGTCTTTTTGAAAACTTTTTGCAGGAGAAAGAAATAGAACGATAATTGTTGTCTTTTTGAAAACTTTTTGCAGGAGAAAGAAATAGAACGTTATCGGATTCTCGAGTCCAAGGAACCAATATTACGATGAAGTTAACGGGCGATGAACAACCTTGGAATTCTTGCTCACAATTTTCGAAAATTTGTGTGTGTGGTGTGTGAAGTGTTCGGCTACAACTCTTTAGAAGCGTAGGATTTTGTTTTATAATTTAGGGTTTTAGGTGATTTAAAAGTGTAGAGTTTAGGATCTTTAGAACTCTTGATTTGAAAATAATTAGGCCCATTAATCTTAGGTAAATTAGGTCCAATAAGACACATTTAATATAAAATAAAAGTTTACAAAAATTTGTTTTCAAAATAATAATTTTTGGGCCTTTAAAAGTCATTCGTTTGACTAAAATCGGCTTCTCGGATTAAATCGAGCTCGTCTCGTACAATACTCGGACTCCAATATTTTTATAAAATTTTAATCCTAATTAATCATATTATCGAGCCTTAAAAATATTTATCGAAAAATATTCTTCATCTTGATCGTCCTCAATCTCCTTTCCCCAACCTAATATCGAATATCCAGATACAATTCTTAATTTCATGAAACCATGCAATCTAAACATTTAATCATGTAATATGTATAGTTCAAGCACTTAAAATCAATCAAATAAAGCAATTAAATAATTTATATGTATGCGGTTTACGTAAACTGAATTTTGGACGTTATACTAATATTCATCATATCAAGAAAACAAACAACTCCATGTAATCATATTTCACAAGAAGCCCAAAAAATGCATTGACTAATTTCATAGACCAAGAAATCGAATACTATGACATAAGATTCGAGAAAGGGGCAAGAAAGCTACCAATGACGATAGAAAATGGAAAATGAACATGCAGAGTAGTGGAAGTCGCAACGGGGTCGACAAAGCAATGCCCTCGGTCGAAAGGGGAGTTGAACCAATTGTCGGTAAAGCATCAACTGGAGTACTCATGTTATTGGATGGCCTTGAAGCAGACAAACCAAGAAAGGGATTCCCTAGATCAGCGTCGAAGAGGGAAACACAACTCAATTCAACAAAAAAAATCTGCAAATTCTTTGCAAATTTCAATCTTTATGTTTTAAATTTTCCTAGAATTTCATTTGGATTTTTAGTTTTACAGCATCTTTATTCTAGTTTATTTCGTCAAGTTTATTATAATTTGGTAAATTTATGTTGTTTTGTAAATTCAGAATTATGTTGAGATTTATTTCAGCATTTTCCCATTTTATTCATTTGTTTTTAGAGTGTATCAGTTTCGGAGATTAGAACTAATGATCAAATTTAGAGTTCACTTTCGTTTGATTTATAAAAATTAGATTTTCACGCTTTTTACATAAATCAGTACTTTTAGCACCTGACACGTCCGCATTCCATAAAAAATGTGCAAACACTGAGCTTATAAGATTTTCTAATTATACTTTTGTAAACTTACATTCAGTCATGTTATTAAGTTTCATAACCTTGGTGATTTTGTTTATATTTTTTGCATGAGCAGACAAGCGTAATTAGAATATCACCAAATATGATAATATAATTATAGAATAACTCAAATTAACAATTTATAATTTTATTAAAATATATTTTTTACTCATATAAATAAGTATTATCCCAATAAACTAATGTATTATAAATTAAATAAAACAAACTGAAGGCTAGAATTCAGCTTGAAGTATGACCATGGATTCGAGGGAAATATTCGACGCTTTATGCATTTCCACTCAGTGGTCTATCCATCTCTCTGTATCTCATTTACATGTACATCGAATTCTGCTTTTATTATCACCTTATGATATATCTATACTATATCTATCTATAGTTTTTATATTTCTATATTATTTTTAGACGAAAACTTGTTTGAGACGATCTCATGAGTCGTATTTGTGAAACTGATTTCTTATTTAGGTCCTCCATGAAAAATAATTATTTTTATACTAAGAGTATTACTTTTAATTATGAATATGGGTAGGGTTGACTCGTCTCATAAATTAAGATCCGTGAGACGGTCTTACAATCAGACACACTCATATTTTTATAGTTTTATATTTTAATGTGTGGTGGTGGGTGGGGTGGGGGGGGGGGGAGGGGGGGTGGAGAGCCCACTTGATGAAAAGACCATATAAAAAAAAACTATATCGCAAAAGAATAACAAATTTTAAGAAAACCTAAATGGCTTCTTTTGACAATAACTAAGTCAACGCAGCCCATACGTTCCAATAACGACTTTTGTGTATTCAATCAAGTAATATGATGCTTTTTTAATTGATAGAGTTTTATTGTTTTGTACAGAATTTCACAAATTAACGGATAGATTTATGTTGATTCTTGTAATTTTTTTTGTAAGATTTTCATAGATTTTTATAAAATTTTTTAATAGAAAATTCTATATATTTTGTATCTAATTATAATATATTATTTTTATTATTTTTTGAACTAATAATTAGGTGACGAATGAGTCTTACGTGAGATCATATCACGGATCTTAATCTATGAGACGGATCAACATACCCTATATTCACAATAAAAAATAATATTCTTATCATGAAAAATAATATTTTTCATGGATAACTCAAATAAGAGAACCGTCTCACAATACGACCTATGAGAGTATCGAGTATCTTATACAAATTTCTGCATAAGTTGACATAGATAACATATTTAGTCTGAAATATATTAGTAAATTTAAATTATTTAATCAATACATGAACATGCTAATATATATGGTGTATAAGTATGTTCCGATGTTCGTAAATAATTTGGGTTGTTGACTTACATATTGCAAGTCTTCTTCAACGCTGGCTTAATAGGGTGAATGGGTGATGATTATCCGCTTCCCACAAGAATATTTTGGATTCTTGGATCTGTTTAGTTGTGAAATATTCTTGTTTCGATCACTTGCAATATCCCATTTCAATGTAGATTCATGTCTTTTGCTATTTTCTTGAAATAATGTTGTGGTTGGATAAATTGATAAAGGTTGAATCTTGATAGTTTCGGTGGCTATTATTTGAGCAATCTTAGGTGTTTTAGATCTTTTGCATTGTTCATTGTGTGCTTGATCATTCCTTTCGAAGTTATACGCAATCTGGTTTCAAATTCAACTGTGAAGTAGTGTCGAAAAAATGGCTCATTTTGCTTATTCTGAATCCATGTCTGAGGGGTCACAGCACGGCCAGAGCGTGGAGCATGTGCCTTTCAAGACCTCTTCAGGGTCACTTAAGGTATTATTGCTGCATGGAAATTTAGATATTTGGGTGAAAGAAGCAAAAAATCTTCCAAATATGGATACATTTCACCAGGGCTTAGGTGATATGTTTGGGAAATTGTCTGTAAAATTTGGCGGTAAGGTTGATGGAAACACGTCTAACAAGGTGACAAGTGACCCATATGTTACAATTGTGGTATCCAATGCTGTGATTGGTAGAACTTTTGTGATTAAGAACACTGAGAACCCAGTTTGGGAACAACATTTTCATGTTCCAGTTGCACATTACGGTGCAGAAATACAATTTGTGGTTAAAGATAGTGATGTTGTGGGATCTCAGATTATTGGGGCCGTCGGAATCCCTGTGGAGGAGTTAATATCGGGTGTGAGAATAGAGGGTACTTATCCAATACTCGGGGCGAATGGGAAGCCATGTAATGAAGGGGCAATTTTGAGTTTGTCCATTCAGTACATAACAATCGAAAATGTACCTGTCCCCCTTTACCATGGCGGAGTGGGAGTGGGGTCGGATCGTACATTTCAGGGTGTTCCTCGTACTTATTTCCCACTTAGGAGCGGGGGGAAGGTGACCCTTTATCAAGATGCCCATTTCGATGATCATATGTTCCCAACTTTGTATATTGCTGGCGGCAAAGAGTATGTTCCAGGATCTTGTTGGCATGATATTTTCGTTGCAATCAGCCAAGCTCGTCGACTAATTTACATAACAGGGTGGTCTGTTTATCACTTAGTTCAACTTGTTAGAGGCGATTCGAATGTAACAAATAGCACGTTGGGCGAGATTTTGAAAGCCAAGTCTGAAGAGGGTGTGAGGGTGCTGATCCTTGTATGGGATGATCCAACATCTCGGAGTTTGTTGGGGTACAAACATGTAAGAATCTTGTCTGTGATGGCTATTTGTCGCATAACTATTGAATCATTTGGTGACATCTTTTTCTGTTTATTGATGTTATACTTTCTTGATATACTCTGCAATTTAATAGCATTCAGCCTGAGATTTTATATGTTCAAAAAATTCATGACATTTGAAGGATTTGTGCTTCGAGTTCAAAGATCGTATTTCTGATGTTGCTCCTGAAAAATTTAGTTCATTTTGGGGAAAACTGTTACTTAGCCTCTAATTGGGAGACTGCTTATGGTGTAGAAAAGCGAATCAATATCGATTAAGAATCATAAACAGGCTAAATTTTGCGGGCTTACATTTTCTTAGTCAGTAGCTACATTGTTTTCCTGTTGTAATATGGTGGCATATTTTCATTGTGTGTGAGTTTCAGGAAGGCATAATGGATACAGGTGATGAGGATACACACAACTTTTTCAAGCATTCATCTGTTCAAGTACTCTTATGTCCACGAACTGCGAAGAAAGGTAGCTGGGTCAAACAGCAGGTTCAATTCTACATCTCGTTGCCTTTTCATATAAAGTTCGATGTCATTTACTGCAAAATGTGCACCCGGGAATGAATGAGTCCAACATTTGTATAAGGTTTAGAACGTGTCATGTTTAAAGTTCCCGCTTTATCATCAGGAAACAGGAACAATATATACTCATCATCAGAAGAGTGTGATAGTAGATGCTGATGCAGGCAACTTTCGGAGGAAGGTCATAGGGTTTGTTGGAGGCCTTGACCTATGCAAGGGACGATATGATACCTAGGAAACACGCAATATTTAGCACATTACAAAGTGTTCACAAAGATGACTATCACAATCCTAATTACACGGTATTCTTTCGTCAAATTTTTACCCATTTCATCATGCATTCACCTGTTTCCTGAATCATCTTCTAGGTTTGTTGGTGTGTGTGTGCTAATTTGATATACAGTAAGTAGTGTTATGTTTGATAAGCTGTGTTGAAATTTTATTCAACATTCCAAATAAGTTACAAGATAAGAGGTTCATACAATTTTTTCTTGATAATTGCAATAAAACAAAATAGGGGCCTGCTGTTGGTTGTCCACGGGAGCCTTGGCATGATTTACACTGTAGAATCGATGGTCCGGCTGCATATGATATCTTAACGAATTTTGAGGAGCGATGGAAGAGGGCCTCAAAGCAGCGTAGTAGTTTTCAGAAAATGAAAGCTTTGTATGATGATAGCTTACTCAAGCTTGAAAGGATTCCGGACATGTTGGGATTAGCGGAGGTTGCCAGCCTTGGTAACAATGATCAAGAGTCTTGGCACGTCCAAGTATGATATTTTGATGTTTCCCATTTTGTTCCCAAACTTCAAATTTTTGCAAGCCATTGTTTCAACTAAATCTGTTGCATATATAGGTTTTTCGTTCAATTGACTCCAACTCCGTTAAAGGTTTTCCCAAGGATCCAAAGGAAGCAACAGACAGGGTAAGCAATATTTTATCTATTACTTATCTTGGAGAATATTCATGATCTAATACTTTTGCTGCACTGAATCAGAATCTGGTTTGTGGGAAGAATGTGCTCATAGATATGAGCATACATACAGCTTATGTAGAGGCAATTCGTGCAGCACAGCGTTTCATTTACATCGAGAATCAGTATTTCATTGGTTCATCCTTCAACTGGGATAATTATAAGGACTTGGGTAAGGAGCTCATATTATTTTGTGCATAAAATATGCGCATGTAATCATTTTATGACAATTCAGACCCAAATTGTTTAACTTTTCTTTGAGTTGCTTTCAAGCTTTGATTTCTGGTTTTCCTTTGTTTATTCGGTGTTAAAACATAAAACTATATAAGGATGTTTCCTTTTGTTTATTAGGGGCAAACAATTTAATTCCCATGGAAATTGCTCTGAAGATTGCAAACAAAATCAGGGCAAAGGAGAGGTTCTCTGTATTCATTGTCATTCCAATGTGGCCTGAGGGGGTTCCTACCAGTACTCCCACTCAAAGAATTCTATTTTGGCAGGTAGGTTCTCACTTGCCCAGTGACCAAAAAAATATATTCCTGTTTTATCTCCTTAAAATTATTATCCTGTATAAGATATCAAATTCATTTTTTAATGCAGCTAGTTATGCATGCTTTTCTTGTTGTTCATAATATTCTGAAACACCTTACTTTTTAAATACCGTGAATGGGTCTCGAGAATGCCTTACGTCTAGCTACAGTTGAAGTGTGGCACTTAGGCTGACAACACTTTAAAGATCTGAGGAGAAACATTGCTACAGTGGATAGCATTTTGCAAAGTGGTAGGCGTTCTTCCATCATGCAGGAGAAAAGTTATTATCAAGGCCAATGTGAGATCTTCTAATTGTTTGCTGACCAGGATTTGTAGTCATGTGTTAAAGTCCATTTTTCTGTTTATAACAGTGATGTGAATGAAAGAAATTCATCAGCGGCAATTCTTCCACACCAATGACATCCAAGGCCAGTTTCCATAATTTGGGAAAAAGAAACTGTACGCTTTGTACATAACATTCTTTCCCTCAATCCAACGACTCAAAATTGCTATAGAGTCATCCACTGAGCCATGTACTAGTATATCGTCCTGGATTGAAAAGATCTTCTTAACAAGACACGAATCATTCTTATGTATTATTCGGTCCTATATACTTCTCCCTCCAAGAAAAACTTGATTATTCTATTTGATCCACGAGGTGTCTTTTTTTTTCGTGGATATTCCATAAAGTCTTGGCAAGAATAGCATTATTCTATGACCTCAAATCTCGTAGTCCCATTCCACCATTCTCTTTTGATACCCAAAATGACAAAATGTGGACCAAGCAATCGAAGGATGATTACTTGTCCACAAGAATTTACTACACTGCAAGTAAATTTTGTTAATGATACCAAAAGAAAGGGGAGAATCTTAAGCAAGAAGCATTTTATCTCTTGAATGACAACACTTGTAAGCTCGGCGTAAGACAGTGTTTTACTTGTCCAAGCTGTAATACGTTCTGATATAATGTCAACTAAAACACCATAATTGACAACACGAAGCTTTTCCATGGATAAGGGAATTCCCAGATATCTGAAAGGGAATACCCCTACCTGGAACCCCGAAATCTGCAGAATCTCTTTTCGAAACAATGTATCCACACCTGCTAAATAAATGTTCGATTTTAGTAAATTGGCTCTCAACACAGCAGTCCGCCCAAATTCATCAAAACACAACATAATTGTCCGGACACTATCCACATCTCCCCTTGGAAAAAGTAATAGATCTCGACGTATGCCAAAAGTGTGATTTTAAAGCGAGAACATTTGGAATGGTGTTTGTGACTTGGCTCTCTACCAAGAGAGTTAAGTTTCCTCGTCAATCCCTCCAAGCAAATAGCAAACAAAAATGGACAAGAAGTTATCGGAGACCTCTTGCTCTTTGGAAGAAACCATGAAGCTGCCAGTTAATGGAAATTGAGAAAGAGGTGGTGGTGACACATCCATAACTCAATCAATAAATTTCTCTGGAATTTGCAACCAAGTCATCGCCTCTCTAATATAGTCACAGTGTATAGTATCATATGCTTTCTGCAAATTCACTTTCAAAGTACATCTGTGAGAGATATACTTCTAGGCGGAATTTTGCCTTGTTAAAACTAGGAATTGTGTTCATGCATGCAAGTATAATGTATGTGCATTGACTTGAATAAATACGACGAAATTGACATGATATGAAGCTACATAATGGCAATATTAAAACACAAATTGTAGGATATTAACATGATTTTATGTTTAAAAGGAAGGAGATGCATGATATGCATGTTCAAAATATTAAACATATGTAAAGAGATGAAGAATGTGTTGGATAGAGAAGTTATTTGATTAAAAGTTTTTTAAATGATATTTGATGGATTTTCAAAAGCCAGAAAATGTGGCTTCTGGATTTTGTAATAGTTCCTTGCTCAGAGAAATTGAAATCAATGGATGATTTTTTAAGCTATAGTTTCTGTATTCAAAATGGCCCAAGTTTATTTATTTCAATTATCAGCTTATAAGATGACGAGCTTTTTGAGTTGTCCGAGTTATTAGGTGTGTTAGAGAAAATTAGGTTGATTGAGGGTGTAGATGATTTTCGTGTGCGGAGAGGGGATTCTTCTTGTTTATTTTCTGTTAAATCTTTCTTCGAGTCTTTTTTTCCCCATACTACTTTCCCTGTTTCTCCTCTCTTTCATATTATTTGGAAGGTCCTGGTTCCAAAAAAGATTCAGGTATTTTTGTGGCCAGCTACTCAAGGTAAGCTACCAACCTCGAAGATGATGCAAAAAAGGTGGCCCTCAATTTCTATGTGCCCAAATTGGTGTGTCTTGTGTAGAAATGAAACAGGAACTCGGGATCATATGCTCATCCATTGTCCATTCTCGATAGGATTGTGGGCTAGAGCTTTGCAAGAGATTGGATTTGTTTGGGTGATACCTAAGTCAACTAGGGATTTATTCTCTATGGATTTAGAACAGCTAACTAGTACGAGGGAAATAATTATTTGGCAAGTCGTGGCACATTGCATATGCTGGATAGTTTGGCTGGGAAAAAATCTTAGAATTTTTTATGATAAGAAAGAAACAAGAGTACACTGCCGGAAAAAAATTAAGATCAAAATGGTTATGTGGATTGGCGCTCATGATTATTTCAAAAATGTCTCGATATTTGACATTTTGCAAGACTGTGCTTATGTGTATCAGTAATACAACATTGATATTTTGTATTTCATGATGAAAGTGGACCGCTAGTCTGCTATCTACTTATTTCTTATTATATTATTAATAAAATATCGTTTTTTATATAAAGAAAAAGCTTATAATGAGAATTATACTCATTTTGTCAGCTATTGTTGCTATTAAGTGCGACGGAAACACTTTTAAAGAAAACTTTTTAATTTTTCGCTTGAAAAATATCCACGCAAAAAATTTAAAACACGATGAACATGAAGGTAAATCGTATAGGGAATCGAGAAGGGTGGGAGGTAATGACATGATAATAGGAAGAAATTGATATATATTACCAGAGAGATGTCCATGGAAGATTTTGGCCAAATAAAATTCATCTTAGTTAGAAGTGTAGAGGTTTTCCATGGAATAAAAGAGATCAATTTGTTCTGGTGTTCTTGTATAATAAATAGGTATAGATATTTTAGAAATTTTATTGACTGCGTTAAGACACAGTTGAAAAAATTATTTATCTGAGATATCTGCTGCTATACTTTTTTCGAAGTTATGACTTGAAAAAACTAACAATATTTTCACATGTCTGCAGTACAACACTATGCAAATGATGTATGAAACCATATACAAGTCTTTAGTAGAGGTTGGACTCGAGAACGAGTATGAACCACAGGATTACTTAAATTTCTTTTGTCTTGGGAATCGTGAGGCTGACAACAGCGGAGGCTCATCAGATTTAAACGTTTCTTTTGCAAATACACCACAAGTATGTTTCCTTGATCCTTAACTGCCTCTAATTTTTACTTGTTTCAACATGCTTGCATGCATATGAACCTTTATTATCACCATTCAGGAGCTTAGTAAGAAAAACCGGCGTTTCATGATCTATGTCCACTCCAAGGGAATAATAGTGGACGATGAGTATGTGATGATTGGTTCTGCTAACATCAATCAGCGCTCTCTAGAAGGAACCAGAGATACTGAAATCGCAATCGGTGCGTATCAACCTCGATATACATGGGCACGGAGACATCCATCTCCACATGGAGAGGTAAAGTATGGTAATCCGTGTTTTCAAGGCCATGTTGATTTCAGACTTTTAGTTGCTCTTTTCATCAGTCTAGTCTAGTGAAGATTTTTATTGTAGAAAATATCTGATAAATACAGTAATTATTGAATAAATTGCAGAACTGTTCTAATTTGTAGTTTGTTCCTTCCTATTAAATTCACTTCCTGAAATTCAACAGTGTTATCCCACTAAATGTGAATTTGGAGGGCCCATATTTAGTCATCATAAAATATTCGCAACGATATTTAAATTATAATGTTAAACAGAAACGTGTATAATTCAATGAGGCTGCAGAAACCGGGAAAAAATATATGCTTACATGTACATGGATCTACATGACTTCGAGGGACACAAAACATCTATCAACAGGTTTCTGCATGCATGAATTCTGATGCACTAGTTTTAACGTATATCATTTTCTTACTTTTCAATCATATCATGGACATGAATGCAAAGATAACCAGAGTTGTTCTCTGCTCCAGATATATGGATACAGGATGGCACTGTGGGCAGAACACACGGGGACTTTAGAGGAATGTTTCGAGCATCCAGAAAGCATTGAATGCACTAGACGCATAAAATGGATGGGTGAGCAGAACTGGAAACAATTTGCAGCTGACGAAATAAGTGAAATGATAGGCCATCTACTCAAGTATCCAGTTGAGGTTGATAGAATGGGAAAGGTGAAGCCTCTTCCTGGCTGTGAAACATTCCCTGATATGGGTGGCAAAATCATCGGCACATTTTCTGGTATTCAAGAAAATCTAACCATATGACAAAGCACTCTATCTGCAATCCTTTGCTTTCATAAATTTGATGCTAACATTTATTTTGTTTGTTTATATATAGTTGTTGGTATCTTTTGTATCGAGGGGATTAACTTTTTGTTTCCAATTTTATACACATTGAAAAGTTTCTTTTCAAGCATAGAAAGTGTGCAAATTTAATTGTTGTTTCTTTCATTGTAAGTGGTTATAATGAAAGAACTTCACTTCTTCCGGCTTTCTCCCTGTGTAAGAGTCATCCATTGTTGGCTTAATATTGATTCGGACAAGAGAGAAGTATTAGTTCTTTTTTCCCGTCAGACTGCTTTCTTTTATATTTACCTTTTAGATTGGATTAAGTTATGTGTGATCGAATAAGGTTAGAGTAGGTGCCTAGTTAGCCAACTTGTGGTTTGAGCTTTATCGAGTGTGATGTAAAAATGATCTTTATTTTAATAATATTTTACGTTTTTATCTAATTATGAATTTTACTTTATCTAGGGGTGATCACGGTGCGGTTTTGCGGTTTTTTTAAAAAATTCAAACCGAATTGCCATATGCGGTCGGTTAGTATTTTGAAAATTTAATCGCGGTTTTACGTAAAAAATCAGCATTGCGGTTTTGAGCGGTTTCAAGCAGTTGCGGTCGGTTTTACGGTTTTTTTAATGAAAAATATTAGAACATTTATTCTAATTTATTTAAAAACAACAACAATATATTGTTTTCAAATATAAAATATAGTTCAAAGTATATAAAGATCAAAATAGATTAAACAATAATCAAGATTTAAAACTAAGTTAATAATTTAACAACACAACATATTCACAACAAAAATGACATTTACACTATTTATCATTTTTTTACTTTCAGACTACAAACAAAATATTGTAGCAAAAAAAAATATTTTAATAAAAGTCTAATATGAAGAATAATTAAGAAAAAGATAAGTTTTATTTGTAAGAATAATAATTTTAAAGAGAGTTAGGATATAATGAATGATGACTTCTTTATTTGAATATGTTGTTTACAAATTATTATAATTCTAGGCCAAATATTATGGCAAGCGGTTTAGGCGGTGCGGTTTGGTGCGGTTCTTGGCAAAAAAAATAACCGAACCGCGTATGCGGTGCGGTTTATGATTAATATTTTTAATCGCGGTTTTTATAAAATATTATGAAAAAACGGTGCGGTGCAATTCGGTTCGGGCGGTTCGGGCGGTTAATACAAAAATTTGATCACCCCTAACTTTATTTGTATACTCATTCAAGCTGAATTGATAAAGTTCTTGAATTTGCAAAAAGTACCACGAGGTCTTCTCTTAACGTAAGATCATGAAACTCATTGAGAAGTGTATCATATGTTTTAAACATGTTCTTATATGAATTAGCCACCTAAACTAAGGATAAAGGTCGCTTGAATATGAAACTAACATATGTGATATAAACGTCATGTTTAATTGGTAAAGGTATGAAAATGTTCATTCATACAGATGTGTGATCATTTGATGAGTCACTGAACAACTCTCCATTGGACTGTTCAAGTGGTTATCATTTATCGAGTGGAATAGTCTGTGGTTATGGTTGTACATCATTAATCTTTTGACCCAGGACTAGCATGCACTTTTGAACCATTTACCGAATCCATTGAGGGTCATCAGGTGGTGAGGTTGGGTATAGTTTCGAAATACGTGGAACAAATACATTGTAACTGAGGATTAACCTTTTGCTCACTGACGAAGATATCATATGTGATCTAATGAGTTGATAGTGTAAGGAAGCTCTGGTCAGAGTAAGACATGTGCATTTTGGAAAAATGTGTCCTCCGTTACACATATCATGTCAATATACTTAAAGATATATTACAGTGTTATCAAATTCATTTGCCACTCTCCATACACCAATAGTTGTATATTCGATCGGGATATATGAGTTGAAGGGGTCGTACTGTACACTAACCATAATTTAAGGTTTTTGCAGGCACTATCAGTGATATCTAGGGGATAATGATGCGATACTACTAGATGCTCTTACCATGATCCGATGCATGCAATCAAACTTCAGTTCTGACATTCTTGATCAAGGTGTAGATTAAAAGAATGAACATAATTAGTGTAAGCTCAAATATGATAAATGTTATTCTGAATTACATGAAGCTATGAACCCACATATAACTGTATCCTATAACTATTGAGGGCCACATAAGCATCAGATTTTGTGTTCCCGTTGAGATAGTAAGTTCAAAGAAATTAAATTTGGAAACTGTAGTTTGATGGAGATAAAACTGATTGCTTATAAAGGAGCTTATAAGTCAATTTCATACGTTGGAAGATGTAGCTAGCTTAACTACTAATTAAATGAGGAGTTTGGAGCTGACTGTTTTAGTGAATGAATTCACAAAACTTGCGGCTGCAAAAAATAAATCAGTAGAAATTTTGAACTTCGAAATTTTCAATGTTCATTATATGAACAAGATTTGTATCCTTGGTATATCGACGTTGTCTGATCGTCATTCGGGATTGTACTGAGTTCACAATTATTTATAAATAATATACTAATTAAATAATAATGTTAGTAGTTGTGACTACTATATGCACATGATTCTCCTGGAATATTTGGTCTAAAATTGATAAACAATCAATTAAGAATTATTATTAAATATATGTCTATACATGTACATAAGTGTATATGTATGTATAGATGTATTAATATAAACATATTTATATGGAGATATAAAGATATATATCATACATTATCAAACTTTGCATGATACATACAACAAATTAATGAAAATAGGAATCCTATGGGATTATGATTATGAATCATAATATGAACATGATTTTTGATGTGATCATGAATCAAAACTTATAAATATTTTATTGAATATCATATGAAATAACACAAGATAACACAAGTATAAGATTCTCCTTCTCTCTACTCAACAGTAACCATCGGCCATCACCATATAAAACTCGTGTTTGTATAAATCAGATATAATAAAACTCTTAAAATTGGGGTAATTATGCTTGATTTTTTTTAACACATGTGTTAAATATATTTGATTTTTAAAAAATAAAAATATATTAACCTATTAATATTTTTTAGAGAGTTTTATGTCTTTTAGACATTTCACTGTGGGAGCATGGTGCAATAATAAGGTTAAAACGAAATTATTGGAAAGCAAAATTAGCTAAGATTTACAAGTATTGTCCTTGAATATATTTGAGTATGAAAAGAAACTGCTTGAATTTTCCTCAATATGTTTAGATCATACTTATCGGAATTTGTGTATATATAATATGTTATGTTATAAAGTTTGATGTCGTTAGAATGATTACTTTTTTTTTTTTTTTTGATGATATTAGAATGATTACTTTGATAAGACATATCACACCAAAAATATTTTCAATGTAACATAACATTATATTTTATTTAATGTATATATTAATTCTTTTAATTTGTCTCATCAATCTTTCTCCATATTTCTCTCGACTAACTCATATTTTAAAAAATTAAATATGTTATATATATACAACAAATAATATTTTTTAAATATGTTATATATATACAACAAATAATATTTATATATTATATTATATAGACACACTTCACATTGTTAATGTATGATAAATGTAGAGACATGCATTACTCTTTTCCAAGATTCCGAGCGACAGTTGCACATTCACGGTTATTGAAAAATAGGTCTCATTTTTTATAGACTAAATCTATTGTGACATGATTTTACGGATTTTTATTCGTGAGACGAATTGACTCGATCTATATTTTTAAAAAAAAGTAATATTTTTTATATAAAAAATAATATTTTATTCAATCTCATCATGACATATTCCACCGCATCAGGGTCAAATCAAATCAAATCAAATATCAAAATTTCCTGACCATTACAAATGTGAATCATAACAGTGCTTTCAAAAATATTTTGTCAAACATATATATATATATATATATATATATATATATATATATGTACACACACACATATACTAGTTACTCTGCATACGTGATGCGTGTGTCGGCGTGTATAAAGTCTTTTTTATTTATCGATGGACTAAAGTGAAATTTAACAAATTATGGAGAGACTAAATTGATATTTGAATTGTTGAAATAAAAAAAAATAAAAATAAAAATTTGTGTTGAAATTAAAAAAACAAAAGTGTAATATTAATATCATATAAGGGTAAAATTGGAAGCAAAAGTTGGTGTCATTCCTAAGTGGTTATTATCATGTCCTCAACTTTAATAAAATAAAACAGATATATCAAATAGTACACTTATAAATGTAAGTTTACATAAAAGTATAGCAAAAACTCACTTATAAAAAATATATATAGCAAAATCCTATTTACGAAGAAATATATGTAGCAAAACCCACTTATGAATAACAAGTGTGCCAAACTTTATATATACAAAAACTCGATTAGAAAAAAATATATATATCAAAAGTCTACTTACCGAACAAAATAAGTGTGCAAAAATTTATCAAATATACATATATATAAGCACAATTACAAAGAACAAGTATGCCAAACTTTATATGTACAAAAACCCATGTACGAATAATTATATATAGCAAAAGCCCACTTACGAAGAAATATATATATTAAAAGCTCACTTACTCTTGGTTCAAATGTAGGATTCAAACTTAACCGATACTTAGGTAAAACTTGGGTCGAACACGAGCATCAATTCAAGTGAAATTGGGCAGCACATCGGTCACGATTTGAGTAGCACTTGGACATCACTACAATGGGCGAATGCAGTCTCTCTCCTCTTTGCTTAAAGTGGTTGAAACTTATGAGTGATTTGAGAGGAATTTTGTTATGGTTTTACACTAAAACAAAGCATCTATTTATAGGCTTCCAAGGATAAAGTGAATGGTCACTCCATTCAATGTCATTTATCTCACTTTAAATGTCATTATTTATGGTAATTAACCCTCTCTTAATGACATCTATTTATGACCATTAACCTCATCTTAAAAACACATATTCATGGTCATTAACTTTCTCTTAATTATCATTATTTTGCTCTTAATATAGGTAGTTTAATGACTGATTTATTGTGGTTTAAATTAGTCATTAAAATTGTGATAAATTGTCAATAATATGAGGAAAATGATTATTCAAATTTCTAAGATTATGATTGTGTGGAACTCGAAAATATTGTGTCAAAAAGAACTGAAATTTCCTATGAAATATACCGGTCTTCCAGTTGCAAGATTTCGGGTCTTCACACTTGAGATTAGCATCTGTGATGTAAATGTCATGTTTCATTGGTAAGGACATGAAGATGTCCATTCATACAGATGGATGATCATTTGATGATGCAATGGACAACCCTCGAACTTTTCAAGTGGTTATCACTTATCTAGTAGAATATTGCTATTATGATTATATACCATTAGTCTTTTTATCCAAGACAATGAAAAGGTCCTTCGTACTAGCATGAACTTTGATCTGTTTACCTACTCAATTGAGGGGCCATCAGTTGACGATGTTATGTCTACTTTTGAAATATGTAGGAGCCAATGCATTATAGTTGGGGATTCACTACTCATCTACGAATATATATATCATATGTGATATGAAAAATTAATAGTGTAAGGAATTTCTGATCAGAGTAAGACGTGCATTTCGAAAATGTGTTTCATCAGTTGTACATAGTATATGTAATGCCTGAGAATTATAGAATTGATAAACCAAGATTATTAATCTTCGTTAACGTGAGACTCGAAAGATATGAGAATGCATGACATGCAATGAGGGAAGAAAAGACATGAGAAAATAAGAGTTTTTATTTGAGACAATACCGCACCCGCGCTCAGGAAAGTACCGCAACCGCGGTGAATATCCAGTAGGGTACCTAATTTTGACATTTCGATACCGTACCCGCGGTAAGAACAAGACCGCACCCGCGGTGGTGTTACCGCACCCGCGGTCTGATATGTACCGCACCCGCGGTCGTCAAAATTCAGAAAATGAAAATGCTGCCGAAGCATGAGCTCACCCGCGCTGTTGAACACACCGCACCCGCGGTCATGCGTGTAGCTTGAAAAATAAGCCACGTTTCCTGGTGTTGCATGCAATATATATAGAAGAATTACACGTAAATTCCTCAGAAATTCAGGAAAAGGAGCGAAGCTTTTGAGAGAAAATCCTTACGTCTTTTAGACTTGCGATTGTGAAATATCCGTCTATCAGAATTCAAATCCGAACGCAGCATCGTGTTCCTCTTGACTCAAGCTACACAAGGACGTAAGTTTTGTTACGTTTTGAGATGTTTTGAAAATATGATGTTGCTAGAATCGAATATGATTCAGATATGATATTTCTACGACCGTAGACATTGTAGAATCGAAGGCAGATTAAAGAATAGACTGGTCGTGCAATTATTATGATTTTTGAAAGATATTGACTGAGAATTTGATATCAGAATTGTATATTACTGATTTTGAATATACCGATATCAAGATTATGAGTTCTATTTAGTACCGATTGTGAGTTCTGGTATGATATCTGTGATGTTGAGACTGACGGGTTGATTCAGATTGTATTGTTACGTCGTCGAAACATCAGTTGATTTAAATTGATCACATTCAGATATGATTTCGATTATATTGTGATGTCGATGATATGAATTAGATTGTATCTTGTTCAGATATTGATCAGATTATGTACAGAGTTGAGTATTGATCAGATTATATACAGAGTTGAGTATTGATCAGAACAGATTGTGTATTGAGTTATTCACTGATACAGCGTATTCGTTATTGTCATTTCAGATTTGATATGGACATATTTGAATACAGGTCATCGTCTTCGTCAGACCAGGAAGACAAAGGTATAATTCATGTGATATTCGGGAAGATACAACTCAAATAAGATCCTATTTGAGTTTCCCAACAAAAATCACATACTAGAATTATTGTTGTTTATTTTATGATATGATTATGATATGTTTATAGATGATATATTCATATCTTTTGAGATGATTATACTTTGTTTACAAATTGTTATTCATTGCATTTAAGATAAGAAGTTTTGACAGAACAGTCAAACTTCTAGACGTTCGGTGATATCGCAGCTTAGGGGAAGATCCACTCTCCTATTGTAGATGTCGATACAGATCAGACCGAAGTCTAGGAATAAGACGTACAGTCACCCCGATTGGGAGGGTAGGTGATAGATCGTCTTATTCACACTGGGATCCCTAGAGTTATAGTTGAGTCGAGTCTAGACATGATTTGACTAGAACTGCATGCATTTATGAAGGTGGTTTCATAGACTATGAAACCCATTTTTATTGCTTTCAGTCATGATAGCATGTTTTTATGATTTGATTTGAGTAGCATGTTTATCTGATTTGAGTTGCATGCTTATTTTGAGTTGATTTCACAGATCATGAAATCTATTGTTTTTAAGTTATTCATGATAGAATATTTCATGATTTACTTTATGTATATGCATGTTTACCATGTTTTATACTGGGATTTATTCTCACCGGAGTATCCGGCTGTTGTCTTGTTTTGTATGTGTGCATGACAACAGGTGGGACAAGATCGGGGTCAGAAGAGGATGAGAGATGACGAGTTTAGCGTGGTGATTCCGGACTTGGATATAGATAGGTTTTATTACTGGAACTTTAGTAGTTGAACCTTAGATTAATTGAAAGACTGTTGTACATTATTGTACTTTTATACAGATATGTATAATTTTAGATGTCATTACCTTCCGTACTTGTATTTTAAAAGAAAAATTTTTCGACCCTGTTTTATCTTAATTGATAATTAAATCCAAAGATGATTAAGAAGATGATCAGCGTCCGGGTCCCCACAGTATATCATTATTATTACTCGAAGATATAACACAACGTTGTCAAATTCATTTGTAACTCTCGACATAACATTGGTTGCAGATTATATCGGGATATATGAGTTAAATGGAGTGTACTATACGCTAACTATAACTTAAGTTTTTTGCACGTACTATCAGTGATATCTAGAGGATCATACGACGATACTACTAGATGCTTTTATCATGATCCGATGGATGCAATCAGATTTGAGTTTTGACGTTCTTGATCAAGAGGTTGATTCCCTCACTATTTTGGCCATTCCAAGTTTTTTAACAAAATTTTCTGCCACCCTCTTCCATAGAACCGCCACCCCGATGCCGTCGCATCGCAGCCGGAATTTTGAGAATTTCGATGATCTAATCTCGACATAAATTTCGTTTAGATATCTAATGCGATCTATACGAGAAATCTAGTATCTGATTGTGGATTTGATTAAACGATCGAAGAAATGAGGATTTCCATTCATATATATTTACAAGAAGCACTATATCCACTTAAAAGAAGAATAGTTAGAGCCAACATTATACATGCAATGATAAATTGAACTAAACACTCTATGAGTGTTTAGTTCAATCATACGACGCCCAAAAACGTTTGAACATCAAAATAAAAAACAAATTGAAACTTCTGCTGCATCTTGGGTGCGAGAAAACGGTACATCAACAGGCTCGTGGGATAATCATGAACTTGGTAACTCTTATCAACCGTGTGACCAGGATAATGACTATGAGAGCATGTTGGAAGCGAAGATCTCGAGCTTGGAGAGAAATTGAAACATTGTATAGATATGAAAAAAATTGAACGTTTGAGTTCCTAACTCACCAAGAGTAATATACCTTATTTTATTGATATGTCGATAATATTATATTAGTTTACATTATAGTGATGGATATATTTTCCTTGCTTTCTCGCTTTTTCTCAGGTTTCCACGTTATTTTTTTTATCTTCTTAAAAATTGGGAACATAATAAATAAAGAATGAGTTATTTTGATACATGAACTACAAATAAATTATCATGTTGATATATGACTATTGAAAATAGTTTAAATCATACATGGTCCATTTGAAAATTCATTTTACTCTGTAACAGAAATTATTTTATGTATATGTAAATTATCATAATATAATTTTAAAATAAATGTAAATTTATTTACCCTATACATGATAATACTAATTTATAATAACATGAATTTTAAATATTTAATTTAAAAATTTTAATCAATCAAATAACTTTAGAAAATAAAAATTATGTCAGCCTAATTTAATTTAATAGTTGTAATTGGACTTAAGAACATTTTAGGTTAAGAATAAAATCGACTATTTAGTTTGATTGTGCATCAATTAAGTCATTTTCAATCATTCAAATATCATAAATTATGTATCAAAATGAATTGAACTCGTTAAAGGATTCAAAACAGAGAAAAAGCATAAGATTATATTACTTGGCTTGAAAACAACTTACCTTGATTGAACTTTCAAGAGCTAAAACTTTTATTATTTATTCTTGATTGAAAACAATCCCAAACTGGAATTGGATTCAAATTTTTCGAATTCATGTCACTATTTTCCGACGCCACATAAGCAAATTGACTTAAATAACTGTAAATTAAAGTTAGTGTATCAAACTCAAACTGTGAAAACTTAGTGAACCAAGAATCAAAATTGAACAAATTGGTGGGCAAAAAAATGTTCTCTATGATTTAAAATACATATATGTATTTTTATTGTTGGAATGCAATTGTTTCTAAAGGAAAATGGGTGACACGAGGTGCGTAAGTTCTTGTACGGTTTAGAAGTATGGAGTTGCCCTCTTAATATTAGCTAATTTTTTTTTAATTAAAGCGGCAAATGTTCGACTTTATATATATATATATATATATATATATATATATATATATATATATATATATATATATGTGTGTGTGTGTGTGTGTGTGTGTGTGTGGTACAGCAATGAGAACTAATTAGATTACGATAGGGGATGACATGTCGTACCATATCATATCGAAATTATATACCATATATCATACCGATAATTATGGTATAAGCTAATTTTATACTGATTTGAAATTATTCGGTATACCGTGATTTCGGTACAATATCAATATATACCGTTTTATATCGAAAAAACCTTACATTTTTTGAATTTTATAAATTTATTGTTCTAAAATATTATATATTTTAGAAAGTTATATATTTTTTCGGTATTTTGATATTCCAGTATATATCGAAAATTTTAAATTTTATATCGTTACTATACCGAAAAATTTGGTATACTGAAAATTCGATATGTTACATTTTTTTATGAATTTTTTGATGTAATTTTAGTTATTTGTTTGGGCTAAAAGATTCCCAAAGAACGAATTTTGTTGACCAGAAAATTCAAATGTTTCGGAAAGGACTTTTTGTCCCCCCTTCGTTCGTGCATGTCATTAAACTCCAGCATTTATGAGAGTAAATTTATTTTCATAATGTAAAAGTTCAGAATAAGAAATTGTCTAATTCGAAAAATATTGTATAAAATATTGATGCAATATATATATATATATATATATTTAAATATATATATATATATATATTTATATATATATATCGTCTAACTGAAATTTTATACTATTGAATTTAATAAAAAAAATAATATCGTTCTTGTTTTAGTTGAATCGTGCGTATAACAAGTTAGCAAGGTATGTCTATAAAACTCCAATTATAGTTAAAAGGAAATTTTTTTTTTTTTTTTGATGTTGTATGTTTGTCACATTACAATTGTTTTTCTATGTTGTCAAATTTCAGTTTTAATAAGATATCTTTTTTTCTTAGCAATTTTAGTTATTTTTTTGTGTGTAGCTGAAATATGTAGTGGCAAATAGTACTTCAAATTAATAAAAAAATATAACTAATTTTTAATTCAACATTTTTCGTTTCGGTTAATTTATACGGTGTGATATGTTAAAATACTATTGTTATTCATCAACAATTATTTCAATAATATGTTGGAATTAAAAATAAAATAATTAGATCGCTAAAACAAAATAGTGATTCCAATGTCGTAATCTGCATCAGAAAATGATTTAGAATCCTAATTCACATTAAAATTGAATAGAAAATTTGATGATGCATGGAAGAAGATTTGTTCATAGAGAAATGAAAGAATACAAACTGAAAGTTACAAAAATGGAAATGGATAATTAAATTAGAGAGTGTATATATAATTTATGTGAAAAAAGATATGAAATTTTAGAAATAAAACTTAAATTTTACTTATAGAATCTTTCATGAAATAAAACAATCAGAAAATTTAGAGTTTTGAGTTTCTTAAAACGCAAGAGAAACTATTTAATACATCTGAAAAATTAAGACAAGAACCGATTTCTTTCTTCCTACGACAATATTCATGCATTACATGCAATAAATCATTGTCCCGTATGTATTCTATGTTTACTTGGCATTGATCCTAAGTTATCTCTGAAAAAATGCCTTAAATTTGTTTGATTTCTCATCATGAATTTGGAATTATTAATCGAAAATTAGTAGCTCCATAGATTTTCTGCATCAGAACTTGTCGGAGAGTCATCAGACGGCGGCGACGCTATCCTCGGCGGGCTTACAAGCATTCCCTCCGCCATGTCCTTGATTAAATTGGGCATATGAAAGAGTTCCTCTTCATCTATGAATTCTTGCCCGCTGCTAATTACGGTTTCTGCATTAATGTTTTCATGGTCCCCTAGCTGTTGACCGGCCGCCGCCGCCACCACCTCCTCAACCGGTCCAGGCCTCCTCTTCTCGCTTCATTAATGCAGCAGCATTAGTGGCTGCTCGGCGAATATCTGGTGGTGAAGGTGACTGCAGGGAGTTGATATTTACCGATGTTTTCCGGGAAGTTGAGCATTGCTTCGTTGCCTCGTAGGGCCAGCACGGCCACATCATAGGCTGCGGCGGCCATCTCAGGCGCGGGGTAGGTTCCAAGCCATACACGCGTAGTTTTTCTCGGCTCTCGAATCTCCGACACCCACTTGCCGCTCCGGCTCCTTATCCCATGGAATACCGGGTGTTTTCCGGTGTTGGACCGACTCGGTGATGAGGTGGAGGTCATGTTGGTGACTTTTTGAAGCTTTCTTGGAGATGGGATCGCTTCAATTCTACTCAAAGACTGCAAATTCAGCGTTTGATCCCTACATATAGGCAGTCGTGGCTGTGTCACAGAAGAAGCCAAAAACGGAGCCAATGACATAACAGAAGGTGGAGGAGGCAATGGCAAAGGCAGAGTCAGAGCTGGTGGCTGTGTTTCCGGTTCAGCACCTAAACAAACCAAATGATCGGTTGGTGCCCGCGAAATGCTATATTCTCGAGTGGGCGGCGGAGGCGGAGGCGGAGGCGGAGGAGAGGCGGAGGGTGGTGGAGAAGAATGGTCTTGTTGACTCATGTTCAGTTGATGTGGAGGGTCAGCCATATATATGGAACCAAGTGGATATATAATAATTTGTATATTTTTATAGTAATATATTTTCTTGTAACAAAATGGTAAAAACTAAAAAAGGGCATGCAAATTTAATTTAGAGGAATTGATTAATATTTGGTAGTTGTATATATTAACCATGCAGAAATTTGAATCCGTGGGTAAATCGTGGGTGAATTGCCATGCTTTCTTTTGGAGTTGGAGCCTGCACATACACGCACGTACTACACTACAGCAAGCAATTAGCTGCCACGCCTACTTTATTAGCTGTTTTCTAATGTACTTTACAAATTCTTAATGAACAGTAAATTTTGAGTGGGATACACTACACCAAGTTTTAATTTTAAATGTGAGATTAGGGTAAATTTTAGGTTTCATGCATCTGTCATTTATCTATGTGCTTCTTCCAGGATCATTCGGTAGCACTGTGTTTATTTATTTAATCGGAGGTTTTCGGCATCGCCCTGTTCGATTATGTTGTTTTTCTTTTGAGTCGGGGGAGTGATTTGTACGATTTTATATCGAACTAATTAGATATCTCATTCCAATTTGATATCTTGATATCAGACGAGCTATAAATAATTGATAATTACGTTGTTTTCTAATATACGATATAATTTTATTGGAAAAAAAAATGGATAAAGTCAAACCATGATATTATATAAAGTCAAACCATGAATTTTTATGGTCTCACGAATCTTTATCTGTGAGACGGATCAATCCTACTGATATTCACCATAAAAAAGTAATATTTTTTCATGAATGACCCAAATAAGAGATCCGTCACACAAAATATGACCCGTGAGACCGTCTCACACAAGTTTTTGTCAATTGTTATATTCTCATCTCCAGACAAAAAAAAAGGTTTTAATTATGATCTTCTTTTGATCACATTTAATTTGAGTACTTCATATCTGGCTTATCCACTGTCTTAATACCTATCTTTGTTCAAATAGTTTAAACCTTCCGGATTAATTTTAATTCAATAACAATAATAAATTAAATTTTCGAATCTGAAACATGTTAATTATTAATTTGTCTAAAATTTTGACAATTCTATTTTTTTTCAAAATAGTTTGTTTTCTTTAAAAATGTTATGAAGTTTTAAATTAGAAGAGTTGACATTGATGTAAGATATGTTGCAAATTAAACATGTGAATGAAAGTTAAGAGTCAAATTCCATAGAACTGGGAATTGCTGAAATTGAGATTGAGGTGTAAATCAATGGTCTAGAATTGGAATAATGTTTTATGGGTGAAAGTATAAAAATATGGAGGAGAAAAATGATTTCTATATATTTGTTCAAGAAACAGTAAATGGGATTTATAGACTACAAATGATGCAACTAATTCACAAAAATCTCAAATGTATATAATATTATCCTACTAAATTTGAAAAATCTAATTATCCTATCAAATCACAACATATATTAACAGAGTACGTAGGTCTCTAGTGAGACGGTCTCACGAACATTTATCTATGAGACAAGTACTGATATTCACAATAAAAAGTAATACTCTTAGCATAAAAAGTAATATTTTTAATGGATGACCCAAATAAGATATATGTCTCATAAAATACGACCCGTGAGACCGTCTCAAACAAGTTTTTGCCATATATATTAATATCAAATATTTGGTAAATTCACCAATGGATTTCATTCTACACTCCCCTCGAGCTTGACAATAAAATTTGATGGTCAGAGCTTTGCCAACATGAAATTCATGAGTTGATTCTGAAAATAGAAATTGAGAATAGCTGATAAATTGATGGGATAGGTAGTTTATTCAATGCTGATAATCCTTTCATCCACCTTTTCTTTGACGAAGTGTCGATCTAATTCAATGTTCTTGGTTTTCTCATTATGAACAATATTGTAAACTATACTGATGGCTGATTGATTGTAACAATTGAGTTAGTTAGGATCTTTGCATTCCATTTTCAGTTCTTTCAATATTATCCTAATCCAAATAAACACATATCTTACATGTCTCCTTGCTCTATACTCAGCTTCTGAATTGCTTCTTGTAACCATGTTTTTG
Organism: Primulina eburnea; assembly: GCF_022965805.1. NCBI lineage: Eukaryota > Viridiplantae > Streptophyta > Magnoliopsida > Lamiales > Gesneriaceae > Primulina > Primulina eburnea. The sequence goes on from NC_133114.1 coordinate 24,324,233, forward strand.
TTGTGCCAGGACTCAAGATTTCCCCATACTTGCATGGTATCTTGATGTAGAATTTTTATCAGAAATGGAACCAACCCAGTTTGTTGGAATAACGTGTTCTTACGTCTCCTGTGCAGTTGAAATTTTAAAATTTTAATTTGAAATTTAAATTACGGTGCCCAAATATGGATCATATAATATAAAACTATGTAAAATCACACTTGGGTATGACTCCAACTATCCTGGAGTTTAGACGGAATCAAATTTCCTCACTTGATTGCACCGGAAAAACATGTGATATTATGCATTGGGATTGAAGAACGTATGGCACGAAACCTTAAGGGTTCGCTTGGTTTTTAGGATGTGATAATTGAATGATTGATAATTTGATTGATAAATGTTTGATAGGATAATATATGTCATTTGAGATATATAATATCATGTGTGGTGTGAAATAAACAAGAGGGATAAAATCTTGATAAACTGATTTTTGAAAAATACTCTTTAATATTTTAATTTAAATAAATTAAATTTTTATTCAGATCTTTCGAAGAAATGGGGATATAGGGGGTTGTCCACTTTCAATTACGAAAGTACTGTGCAGCATCGAAACTCTCACAAGAAATGGGGAGAATGCCATGTACAAGACCCACTTGCCATTTTTAAATTAAAATTAAGGTCTATTTTGGGAATTTTCTTTTTGGGTGTACGTGGATAAATATAATCCATCTTCATTGCATAGATTCAGTGTCCAAGTCAAACAGTGAAATTTGTCCATCAATTAGTCAATGTCAAATTAATAAATGAAAGCAAACACAAGATAAATAAACAATCCAACAATAATAATAGTTACCAAACTGAGCCTAAAACTATAGATTGTTTTTGCCCGAATCTTAATGTTTGGGAGATAGGATTTCGAAAATCCTCTTATGTGCTGAATCGTTGTGTTGTGGTCATTTTAATATATAAAAGATGAGATTATAAATTTGTCAAACACATATTCAACTGAATTAATTTTCAAATAATTTTTGAGAAAAAAATTCTCGGACTGACAAGTGTCCGAAATTTGAAAACTCACAAACATATACATGAAACCTTTTGTTGCGATACATAATGACATATACCGTTATATCATAGTTAATAGTAAATATACTATTGGTATATATTAAATAGAAAACCACAAATTTTTTAAAAAATTACTTTCTGTGTTCCATAAATTTAATCTTGATATAATATTTCCGTGTGTGTATATAAAATAATAGTTATAAATTATTGTATACAAAAATTAATTAAATTTATATAATAACTAATCGATAAACGATTTCCAAGTGGTAAATATGGTAAAAGTTTTCAATTTTCTTGTACAAACAATTGAACATACTAATATGAAAAATAAATAATATATAGTTTATATTATCAAAAACTCTTAATTAATAGAATATTGGTTGGAAATCGTACCATCACAGCATCACTTAAGTACTCACTGTAGTATCGGTTTACCACTCTTATCTAGTCATACTCAGGTAACTCTTCTTAACCTGATAACCAAATAGAATTTACCTGAACCCGAGAAAACCCGACCCGCGCCCACCCTTGTTTAAATCTATCCATCGTACAAACCAATTTGACTCTGCGTGCTATAGCACTTTCCATTATATGTCAGTTTCAGAATTATACTTCATCTAATTATTCCTAAATAAATAAATGATACCAATCCAGAAGATCATATACGGAATAAACAAGAATAATTTGCAACAAAAGATACAAGACTGAATCATGCATGTGAAGCAATCAATGAGGTGCCAAAATCAATGCATCTTCTTGTTTCTAAACTTACACATGGTCTTCCAAGAACCCAATCCATCCGAAAGAAAACCCGAAAATCATTGTTTGGAAATGGGAGTCGGAAGGACGACTTTTGATACCTTTACGCATACATTCAACTCACTCGACTAAAACACCACATTCAAAGATATGTATAGTGTTTATTGTTGTCACGAGTAAAACCCGATGGGTAACAGTGTCAAAACCTCTCAATACCCCCAAGAAATGTATTTGACGCGTTTTCTGACAAAACTCGACTAGTTTTTACCCGACCAGAACCTCAAAGAATTCAGGAATGATGACCAAGAAGCCAAAGCTATATATCCAAACTCCAGGTACCTCTAACACGTGTTCAACCAAGGGAAGCGTAAAATTTTCACACAGCACGGCCCTGTCCAGGAAACCGAAGTCTCAGGCCACAGCTTCTTGTTCCCGATAAAAAGATCCATAAACACTTCAAGCACTTCAATGAGAACACGTTGGAAAACATGACCCATCCCAGGCTGAAAATGGCTCTACAACTATCAGAAACATGCTTAAAATGAACGTACAGCTCTGAAGCAGTAATGGACGATGGTCTCCAGCATAGAACAAACAAACATTCATCACCATAAAGATTCCTATACTTGATACTTTGATAACCGTTCTTTCACAGGTGGCTCCAAGGCAGACATGCATTGTTCCCATGCTCCGTTTTTAAGCATCTGGCAATGTTTCAAGTGATTGAGAAATGCATCAGAGTTTTGTTAATCACCTCTAATCACATTCACAGGATCATATTCACAGGATGCAACCAGCACAAACATTTTTGTGTCTTCTCTTTTGAGGGTGAGTGTGGTGTGAACCGAACAAAATGCCACCAGCCGCCGCAAAAGGGGGAGGGGAGATCTGGGTTTTGCAACATATGCAAACATGGCATACATTTTTCTTTCTTTTTATTCAGGTGGGTAGGTGAGTGTGTAGGGACTAGACGCCACCTGCCACCACGGGGGAGGGGAGATCTGGGTTTTGTAACATACTTGATGCCTCATTCTCAACTAACCACTTTCCTCTCGAGTATTTCAGTTCATTATTTTCGAAAGTATTTTTGACCAAGCATTGAAACTCTTTGCCAATTAAAGAGATCTGTGGTTTTACATTTTGTTGTGGAGTGGGACGTAAAAGTCTTGTTCAACGAAATTAAATATCAGGTTCTTGGTGATGAAAATGGGAACTTAAATATCAACAAGGAATCACTTACTTGTTTATAGCCATGTAAAACCTGGGAGACTTCATTATGCAGGTCCTCGCTCCTTATTTCCTAGTAAAGAACAGAAGATGAGAAAGGGAAAAAACATTTGTCCTTTTATACAGAAAGTAAGACACCACGGTTATAAGTAACTCACATGCCAACTTGCAATGGCCTTGCACATGAAAACAAGTGAATGTACAGCCCCGGATGGATTTACTCTAACCTGACAGACATCAGAAGACACAAAGTGATGGGCAATATAAAAGTGACGGACTGAACTTCATCCAGTATCAGCATAGGAAAATGCCTACAATTGCACATAGACCTCTAAAAGCGTCTTCTTTTTCAATATCATCACGAATCCTGCAAGACAAACAACAGAGAGAAATAAAAGATTTGGATTAAAATAAAATGACAATTTAGATCTTATACACCAAGCTAACTTGTAAAAGTGAAAACAAATAAAATATCTTGCACTTCATAGTCCTTGCCAATGTACAGTTGGTAAACAACTTAGCAAATACGAAGACACGTGCTATATTCGGTTAAAGACAGTTAAAAATCTCTAGTTTGCAACCAGCAGTTTCACTAATAGGAGCATAATCACAAGACAACTGTCGATCAAGAAATCATTCATTAACCATAAATGTAGAAATATAATCCATGAGTTTTCACGACCACATCTATTTCACATATGTAAACTTGATGGAATGAGCTCTCCTGTACACACTGAATTAATCATGAGTTAATCAAAAAGCAAATAACTTACATGGACAAAGCAATACACCATGACTGCATGAAATGATCCATGTGTGGTGAAACAAGCTCCGGACAAACCCATGCAAGTCTTCCAAGTGTAATGGCACTATTTTCTACGAGCGATTTGTTCAGGTCCTTCACAATGTAAATAAAACCATGAGAGGATTTGTCCAGTCAAGCTTGGTTTTCTCTAATCTTTTCTGTGCGATGAGTTGCACTGAATGTGGCTCGGTACAATATTAGGAAAAGAAAAAAGGGAAACATAACTACTCTGATATCTTTGAATTTTCCCTGGCAAACAATAGAGCTAAACCCAGATATTGCACTTTCCTCGATTTAACAATTTGGACAAAAATAAAGGTATAGATCGACAATTTACAAAATCAAGTTCAGGTTCAACGGAAAATGATTAAAGTTAACCATAGGTGAGCCACAGAAAACATTATAAAACAAAAGGTAAAGCAAAGAGGCAGCCGATTACCTTAGGATGTTGAAGGATTGGAACCAAGCATGAGATCACACTTAGAACAACAGGAGATACCTCCTTGTGAACCTGCAATTAAGAAAACAAAACTGAATGAACAGATTGAAAACAAAATGTGAATGACACATGAAAAATGTGGTAAGGAACTTGAAATCGGTGTCTCCAAGAAAAAAAATAGGAGATGAAAAGAGAAGCTTTGCCATTGCAAGTTATTGTAACAGGAGTGATTGATTTAAACAGATGATTGAAAGCAACAAACTAATGGCATTGACTCACTTCAGGGGTAGAATTTGGTTGTTTAATGCAATAATTTTGCAACCTCCAGTTCTAAGAAAGCACTTCATATTTTAATGGCATCTCATAATATACTACAGCAACATCCGGCCAAAGATTTCTTCTATTAAAGTATATAATTCATTTCCATTTTCTCTAAATTTTTTGTAAACATATTGGACATTTTTTCATTGAAGTACATTCGAAGAAGCAGAACATCTTCATAACTCTAAAGTTAGCATAGACACGAGTGAAGACCACAACCAATGCCGTCATGACCAACTCCAGCAAAAGAAAACATGGTGCTCAAACACATGAAAACCCCAAAGACAGGTATAAATGAAATCAGAATTTGAAAATTGATGAAGGATGCACATTATAATAAAAATGATATGCTACAGGAAGAAAATGGCAAGTGTTAGCATGCGTCAAAATAATGTCATGGTAGTGCCAGCCTGGTTCTCTACATGAACACAGAAAATATTCCTAGAGGCATATTGTAAGCACAACAAATAAAGTTATATGCAAAACAAATAGCCATACCTTTATTGCAAGTTCTCCAATAGCCCAACATGCATTATTGGCAACAGACAAGGTTTCCTTCAGCTTGGGAGTGTTCTGTTATGAACAAACATTAATGAAAAACATAAAGCTAAAAAACTGAAGCAATTAAAGAAAATGCTGGTCTACTTACCAATTGCTTGGCAGCAACATCAAGAAATTCAGATACACGAGAATGCAAATGAACTGGACAAACCTGGTGAAGCCCATAAAAACAACCTGATTATTGGGTTGCACCAATATATAGCTTAATATAAATACGTTAGAATTTAATAGGGAGGAAGAGCGCAAACACGTGGTGCGCACTCCCGCACATATATGTGTGCATGTGCGCATGCAATACATACATAATATAGTTTAATTGCAATAAAATGTCACTATAGATAAAAACATTGAGAAATTCATATAAACGAGATGCAAATGAACTGGACAAACCTGATCAAGTCAATAAAAACATTCTGATTATTGGGTTGCTCCAATATATAGCTTAATATAAATAAGTTAGAAGTTAAAAGGGAGGAAGAGCGCAGACACATACATTCCCGCACTATGTGTATGTATGCATGCAATACATGAATAATATTGTTCAATTGCAATAAACTGTCACAGGGAAGAGAGAATCTATAGACGGCCTCGAAAAGATCAGGATACAAAGAACATGTCTTGACAGGTGGATCGAAGCTTCGATATACTTATCAACTTACTCTAGCAAGATCCCCAAGCAATGCAAAAGCACTTTGGCGAATATCATATGCATCATCCACACAACATTGCAGTAGCATGTCTCTTAAATTACTCTGTGAAATCTACAACACAAATTATAAAGGGAAAAATGTTATAATACACAACTATATAAGCACGGATAATTCAGATCAGGAACTCTACCAAAAATAGATTTTTTGAAGTGGATATTCGCTTTTATTTTTTATGCTATACCACAGTTATCCAACTTGACTAACTTTATTTTAAGATTTCAAATTCTAATATAATACACTCAAACAATATATGATCATCAAAATATCATAAATTCCTGACTGAAACGGATGATATCAATATCCACAGATATTAAAATTTGATACCTATATCATATCCAGTAACACTGCATATCCGGAAAATTTTGATTCGCTAACAGTGGATATTTGATCGAATTGATTTTTTGGATTGGATGTCTAGGATGTTTTGGATTCCCAGATTTTATGCACCCCGCTATTTTTTATTTTTTATTTTTGATAGAAAACTAGACTTTATTATAATAGTAGAATGTTTTACAGTAGACGTGGATGAGTAATCCGCAAAAAGCATTACAAGAGATATCAATATGGCACTATCACACTATCATATGTCTAGCGTACGCATATGCATTTTGGATATTAATTCCAAGTATATTTTCCCCAGTTTTCAGCTTAATCATGAGAAGATATGTTTATGTATATCACTACTGTTTGGCCAACCTCTCACTAGCTAGAGAGTTTGGGAAAAGTGGGTTCTCCCACAAATTAATGAATGAAAAAAGAAAGATTTTAAATATTCAAATAGATGGACAGCAAACACTCTACACTATCAAATAATTACCATTTTTTTCATCTCAATCATTTTCAATATTCTTCCCATAATAAACTAGAGGAAGGGCCCACATACACAAATACAAAAGATATGGTGTGGTATCATGTAAAAAGGAGTATGGAAAATGGGACTACCAAACTCTCTATCCCTGCACCAAGACCCTCAGCCAGGCCAGAGAGAAGATCCAAAGAGCAAACAATAAATTCTTTATCATACTGTGCACCAGCTGAAACAGGATCAACCTGAAAGAAAGCTTCAATCACTCGGACAAGTTTTAAGTGAGCAAATGTGTTGATTTTGCTCAGTTGCTTCAAGAGTAACGCTAGGTATAGAGCAGAAACAACACAGAATAGGACAAGTGTCACAGAAATTATCTAGATAAACATGAACACCAAATCAATACTCCACAAAAAAGGGTGGGTGGGGTCGGTAAGAATCGGGACCAGTACACTCAAAGTCAGGTCCAGTCTCCAGTTGCAAATTTATATGATATTGCCAAACAAAAATACATAGAAGACACTTGCATACATTCTAAACAAGGGACGTTAAATTCTTAATCATTATGTCTCCACAGGCTGCCTGGAAATCTGAAGAATCTTGCATATCTAGCGAAAAAGTTAAGAGCAAGACCACAGAATGATGCTGGAAAGAGTATCTACATGAACAAATCATAAGGATGAAAAATTGAAGTTAACATACATAGGTAAATTGTTGGTGAATATTTCTATAGATGCCAACAAAATGACATCCTTGAGCCAATTACTCAGTGAAAAGATATCATGCAACATCAAACCTTAGCCAATCGTTGAGTCTGGATGATGTCGATGCATCTCTGAAACACTGGTTGTGCAAAATGCGAAAAACCAGCTCCTAGTGCCTGCCAAAAGAACACATTATTAACTCTGACTACGATCATAGCTAAGTCACAATCACGCAAAAAACAAAGTGTTCAGTCAGAACAAAAACACACTGTTGAATCATGAGCATAGTCAATTTAAATGCAACAAAAAAAGACTATTCTCTAAACATCAGAAAGTTTCCAGTAAAGTCTTAGCAATGCTTCTGATTGCCAATACACATACAACTTTAACAACTTAGACAATCACAACAAAATGAAGAAAATTAAAAGTTGAGTCAGCATCTTAAGATTATAATCCATGTGTATATGAAGTTTAGATTAAGGTGATGCAAGAGCTGAGATTCTATTGGATTTTTTCGAGGAGGGCCAAAGATATGTTCATCATAGATCCGGGGTTTCAAAAGGGGGCTACAGTGAATACTTTCTGGTATATGGTTGTTCATTTCACGTTTTGGACGTTATGGCTCGAGAGAAATAACAGAATTTTCAATGACTCGTCTGATTCGGTAGACAAAGTTTGGGAAGTGCTGAAATTCAGGGTGCCGCAGTCAACAAGAAATATCAAAGAATTCAGTCATTTAGCTATCTCAGACGTGGCTAGGGATTGGAAGTTCGTAACGTATTGACTTAATTGTTGTATTTTCTTTTATTTCGCGGAAAACTTGTCCGCTTATTATTGTAATGGTCTCTTTTGATTAAATATAATATATGTTTCCTATAAAAAAAAAGATTTTAAAATATTATTTTTTGATGTCGTCGCGTACAAGGTGATAAAAGTACCTGGGCTATCGATGTAAAGCATTCCAACAGTGGAAAAAGATCTTTGTCAGAATTTGATAGCTGCTGCCACTTAGCAATTAATGGGGGCATCAAGATTTCAAGATATTGGGGCTGCAGTAATCAAAATATGAAGCAGCAATATTTGTTAATACGGTGCTGTGTGAGGGAGAGTTTATTCCTCCATGGACATAAAAAAGAAAATCAGTATAAAATGTAAATGAGGTAAGAGAAGTGAAAGCTTTTACATTAGTTTTACCTGATTTAGTTCCCCTCCAACAGCATCTGCTAACGTTCCAATAGCATCATATACAATTCTAAGGTTTCGTCTCTGTAAAATTTGAGAGAAATTTTACAAAAGAACAAAAAATTAAGAGTGGAGCAGAGTAGAAACTAGAAATTCAAATGGAACTTTTAATGCACGGGCAATAAGAAAAAGTTCTGATCTCTCATTTGATAGCATTAAAACAGAACAGAGCTGTAGATTATTATCAAATATATTTTGTAGTCTTTAATTTCAATCTAGTTGATTTGATAGGCTAGCATAATCTCTTAATTTGGTCGGATAATATTATGTAGTTCCTTAATTCTTGGCATAGACTTTCCACTGGTGCATATTTAAAGGGTAATCTGATTCATAAATAATATACAAGAAATTCTCCTCTGCATGGTACCACGAGCCGGTGTTCCGTTCCATTTCACCGCTTACGTTTCCTCATCGTCTAGTCTTCGATGTCTTCAAGATCCTCTAGTGAAGCGTGGTCGGAAAAAATTCTGGGCAGATTGCTTCTCTTTCCGGAAACGATCTGTCTGCCCTACAAGTTACCTCTCATCGACTTAATGGGAAAAATTATCGGCAGTGTGGCAGTGGCAAATTAGGGTATCTTACTGGTGATTTGAAGCACCCCAGTCCGTTTCCCACCTACAATAACTAATTGGCCGGAATTCAATGGTTTTAGCCTGGTCAATCAATTCCATGTGCCCAATATCAGCCGTTGCTATTTGTGGTTCACGACAGCCAAAGAAGTCTAGGATGCAAAAGATGCATTCTGATCTGGGAAATGCGTCCCAAATCTTTGAACTTCGTTCGAAGCTGAAGGAAATGAAACAAGGATCCAATTTTGTGACTCAAAATTTCTCTGACCTTCATGATCTATGGCAGGAATTGGATCTATTCCTTGAGACCTCCAGCATATGCGCTGACCATAATGTGAAGCTGCGAGCCAACGTTGAAAAAGCAAGAGTTTTTGACTTTCTGGCAGGTCTTAACAACAATCGGGATCATGTTCAAGGACGTGTGGTGGCACGTGATCCAATCCCTTTCCCTCACCTGAAGATGCTTTTACCGAAGTGCGACGTGAGGAAATGTGTCGCGAAGTGATGCTCCCTGATGATAATAACCTCTCCCCAGCAGGTTCTGATGATTCTGCCCTTGTGAGAAACATGTCTTCAAACCAGCCTCAACGTCATGGAAAACGTCCCTGGTATGACCACTGTAATCGTCCTGGTGAGAGAATTTTTTGAAAATGCTCCCTCCCTCCTTGAACCCTCCACCACTCGGGCCCTTCCACTGCCCTATCAGTAACTTCATTACCTAAGCCTCGCCGTCTGCATCTCCCCTCCGTCTCCGAAGCCGGTCGTCGGCCGTCGGCGGCCCTTTACCCTTACCCTTAACCTATACCCTCTTACTTTTCCTCGCCATCTCGATTCAGACATTATTCGCTTTCGGACTGCCACCTCTGGCTGCAGCTAGTTACCCAAACATTCTTTTTTCCTTCGCGACCTGTTCGATTACCTTTTCCAGTCACCGGCCGTCACCATAATTTTTGAAACCCTAACGCCAATGCTAGCCTTCTTTTTCATCCATAATGGCACGTCAGCTCATGACAATGGACACAGATGAAGCGATTAAAATAGAGTTCAAAGTGTTCTCACTAAGGATGATTAACGGAGGTTCTTCGATTCGATGGTCTGAAAAAACAAGAAATGCATGTTATTACCTGGATTTGGACCGAGAAGAGGCTGGATGGTTCATTACAAAATTAAGGAGCTTCGTACACAATCCTCAGTCATGCTTGGATTTTTATCGGTTTAGGGGCAGAAATGCGATTGTCATCATACAACGCTTTGTCAACAGGAGAGGCCGATTCCTAGAGATTTCAAGATTTAACATGCAAGGAAGGAAACAGATTATAATTGTGCCGAGCGGCTTGAACTATTTAGGGTGGACAAGGATCTTAAACCTATTTACTCAGTTACTGTCGAGAAAACATCAGAGGGTGGTCCAAGAAAAATCTGATCATGGACAAGCCCCAAATAGAGCTACACATTTCCATCAGCCAGCGAAGAATGAAGAAGGAGATTATCGTCGAGGCCTGCATACGAGCACACAAGTACTGGTCAGAAATAGCATCGAAAGGAAGTGGAACGAAGCACTAATCGTTACTAGAGGAAGAGTTAACGTGTCATGGGAACAGATTGAATCGGTTCTAGGCAAAGACGTCAAGAGGAGGATCGAAGTATTTCCGTTTCAAGATAATAAAGCAGTATGGTGGCCTTCAAACCCGAAGGAATTCTCTTATTATCTCCATTTGAAAAGAGGATTCTTTGATAATGGAGTATCTTTAGATTTTGAGGAATGGAGGCCAAATATCAACTCGTCGGATACGGTCTACAAGTGCTGTAATAGTTGGATTAAGATATCCGGATTGGCTTGGAATTTATGGACACATGACAACTTCAAAGCTATTGGGGATCGATGCGGGGGATTGATGGAGATCAGTGATGATACTTTATCCTTCAGAGACTCATGGGCGGCAAAAATTAAGGTCAAAGGAACAAAAGACGGATTCATACCCAAAGAAATTTCGATTACTTTGAATGGGGAAAGCACAGAGTTGACAATTTCAGTTACATCCTTCGATCTAAAGGCGTACGAGATCTATGCAAAACAGACGTACGCACAGGTAGTGGTTAATGGCAAGCGGATTGCGGCAGGCTGGGGAAACTCAAATATTCACAGGAACATCAAAGAGAATGGGAATTATTATGCCTGCCATGAAGAAAAGACGGTGGAAGAGAAGAGACATTCGCCAACAACAGCAGCAGAAGACAGGGAATCGGATAAATGCTTGCCGACAGTGCAACCAAAGGGTAGAAAGGTGGAAAAAATTTTAACAAGAATTATTCCAAAAGCGATTAAGGAATTCAGACGTTCTCCTATCCACTCTGTATCAAATGAAGACTCTTCGGCCAAGGAAACAAAAACAAAGGCAACAGAACATCCTTCTTTACTGCCTCCCTATGTCCATACCTACTGCAGAAGAAATAATTTGTCACTGAAAGAGAATTCAGATGTTTGGGATGCTAAGGGAAGGCTGAAGGCCAATGTACTGAACGAGGAGCAACTCAACAGACTACGAGGAGCAGAGTACAATGACAATGAAGAATTTAACTGCGATGATCCACAACTAGATTTCCTGAATGACGGGTTCGAATCTTCAGAAACTGGCAGCCAACTATCAGTTTACTCGGAATCTATGGAAAATGCAGACACAGATGACATTGACATTCAAGATCTGTTTTCCCAGGAAGGAGAAAAATTGACCAACAAAGCGCCATCTCTGCTTGAAAACACTAATCCTTTAGTGGGTAAGGTACTTTCTTGCTTCAATCCATCGACTCTTAATCATTCATTCTCACTCAACGCCTTCTTTCCTGCGTCATTTTCTGCTCTGGGGCTGTCAAGTGGGTTGGTTGGGGGGGGGGGGCATTCAAGCAGGCATGACAAGCCGTGTTCCGAGAGAGACGCTTTGACATGGAATGAAATGGAAGTTATCTCGAATGTCGTAATGAATATGGGGGAGGTGGAATCTGAATTTCATTCGGAAAAGAAAAAGAAGAAAGCGACTACCAGTGTAAGCAAAGAACTTGATAGATTGAGGTGGGGGATCAATTACGAGAAAGGAACGAGTTCCAAGGGGTCACACAAGTCTTTATGAAGATTTGCGCTTGGAATATTAGGGGGGTGGATCTTCGAGGAGGAGAGAATTAGTGCGCAAGATCATTCGGAAAGAAAATCCGGACATTGTTGTGGTTTTAGAAACTAAGAAAGTTGAGGTGGACCGTCGATTCATAACAAGTTTATGGAAAACAAGATTCGTGGACTGGGTTAGTTTACCGGCGGAAGGAAGATCGGGAGGTATTGCAGTGCTGTGGGATCCAAGAGTTGTATCAGTAAGAGATAATCTGATCGGGAATTTTACAGTGTCTATTGAAATCAAAATGGAGGAGGACACCACGTGGTGGTTCACATCGGTCTATGGACCATGCAAGCCGAGACAAAGAGAGCTTCTTTGGGATGAGTTGGCGGGTTTGAAATCAATTTGTGGGGAAAATTGGTGTGTCGGGGGAGACTTTAATGTGGTTCAAAATTTAACAGAAAAAATGAATAGCAGCTCAATTACAACAAGTATGACCTGTTTTGACAACTTGATTGACGACCTAGATCTACACGATCCTCCGCTATTGAACGCAAAGTTTACCTGGTCAAATTTCAGGGTGGATCCAATATGCTGCAGATTAGACAGATTCCTGCTATCAAGGGGTTGGAAAGAGATTTTCCCAACATTCAGACAAACGATGTTGCCAAGAATTACTTCCGATCATTACCCCCTTTTGTTGGACACCACAAAGTTCAAATGGGGTCCTACCCCGTTTAGATTCGAGAATGCTTGGTTGCTGCATCATAAGTTTAAAGATTCGGTCGCGGCATGGTGGAGTATATGTAATTCTCAGGGGTTCGAAGGATATAGGTTCATGAGTAAACTCAAACATATCAAACAAGAGGTTAAAAAATGGAATGTCGAGGTCTTTGGAGATGTCAATATCAAAATTTCAGAGCTGGAAAACAAAATTCAGCAGTTGGATTTGAGAGAGGCGGGGGGAAACTGGTCGCAAAGTTTACAAGAGCAACGAAAGGAGGCTCGATGCGAGCTGCAAACTGTGGCCATTCGGAAATTACAAATTGAGCCAAAAAGCGAAATTGAAGTGGCTAAACGATGGGGATCAAAACTCTAAGTTTTTCCCCTCTTTGTTGAACAACCGAAGGAATAGAGCAATGATTGAAAAGATAGAGTTGGAGGATGGGTCAATCATTTTAGAAGAAGACGAGATTGAGAATAAAATTGTTGGATTCTACAAAAACTTGTACAAAAAATCAGAAGGAGAAGGAAGTGGTGTCGAAGGGTTAGAGTGGAAACCAATAGATCGGGAAGATGCCGAACAGTTGGAAACGCCTTTTTCGGAGGAAGAAATAAGAGCAGCAGTAATGGATTGTGATGGATCAAAAGCTCCGGGGCCGGATGGTTTTACGATGGCTTTCTATCAAAAAAACTGGGAAACAATTAAAGCTGACCTACTTAAGGTCTTCGCTGAGTTCTTTGAGGGAGGAGTTGTCAATGGAATTACGAACGAAACTTACATATGCCTTGTACCAAAGAAGAAAGAAGCGATGAAGATTAAAGATTTTAGACCAATTAGCTTGATAACGAGTTTGTATAAAATCTTGGCAAAAGTTCTTACAAATAGAATGAAAACGGTGATGAGCAAAACAATTGCGGAAAATCAATGTGCATTCATCAAAGGAAGACAAATAACGGATTGTTGCCTCATTGCCAATGAAGTTGTGGAAGAGCATAGAAGGAAAAAGAAACAAGGTTGGATATTAAAAGTTGATTTGGAGAAGCCTATGACAATGTTGATTGGAGATTTTTAGACTTTGTGCTTCAAAAGAAAGGCTTTGGCGAAAGGTGGAGGAAATGGATTAGGGGGTGCGTTTCAAATGTCTCATTCTCGATCTTAATCAATGGTAAGCCGAGGGGGAAGTTTAAAGGGGAAAGAGGGCTTAGACAAGGAGACCCTTTATCCCCCTTTCTCTTTAATCTAGTGATTGATGGGTTGGGGCGCATGGTGGACACGGCAAGGGCAGCAAATGCAGTGAGGGGACTTGTGGTTGGAAAAGATAAGATAGAAATTTCACACATTCAATTCGCGGATGACACTTTGTTTCTTACCAAAGCGGAGAGTCATATGTTGGAGGTAGTGGAACTGTTGAAATTGTTTTGCAGCAGATCTGGAATGAAGATTAAGTTCGATAAAAGTGTTGTTTTGGGATTGAATCACTCGGTTGACGAGGTTGAGGGTTTAGCTTTAAGGATTGGGTGCAAGATAGAAGGATGGCCTATTACGTACTTAGGCGCACCATTAGGAGGGAATCCGAACAAGATGGAATTTTGGGCACCGGTCGTGTCAAAGATGTCGAAAAAGTTGGCAAGCTGGAAAAAATCGTTTCTGTCAAGAGGGGGACGTTTGACGCTTATTAAAGCGGTGCTAAGCGCTATGCCAACTAACTATATGTCCCTTTTCAAAGTACCAAACCGAGTGGCTAGGTGTATGGAAAAGTTGATGCGAGATTTTCTATGGGACGGATCCGACGGGGAAAGGCAGTGCCATGTTGTTAGTTGGGAACAAGTTTGCAAGCCGAAAGACAGGGGAGGACTTGGATTGGGTAACATTCGACTTCGAAACAAAGCTCTCTTAGGTAAATGGTGGTGGAGATGCGCGGTAGAAAAGGATTCCTTGTCGAAAAGAGTGTTGGCCAGCATCTACGGGAAAAAAGAAAATGGATGGGTCATGGGATATAAGGTTGGCCGGGACATCGACATTGAGGAGCCCTTGGAAGTTTATCTCTCGTTCTCACACGACTTGTCATCAGTTGATTGCCACGGTACTCAAGGGGGGAAATTTGTTTAGATTCTGGGAGGATAAGTGGGTTGGTGAGAGGACTTTCAAAGAGCGTTTTCCGCGTCTTTACCGTCTCTCTTCGTGTACCAATAAGCCAATTAACGAGTTTTACTCTTCCAATGTCATTCTTGGTCAGTCTAGCTTTCAGTGGGATGTTAGGTTTAGAAGAGGGTTAAATTCAATCGAGTTGGGAGAGTTCACTATCCTTTTAGGCGTCTTAGAGTCGGTTACGTTGTGTGTGGGAACCTCGTATTTTCGAATTTGGTTGGGGGATTCCTCTGGAGTCTTCTCCGTCTCATCTCTTTACTCATCTTTCTTTCACATTATCAATTTTCCTCTTTTCCCTTACTACTCATCTATTTGGCAAGTACCGACACCACTAAAGGTAAAAGTGTTTTCCTGGATCGTGGCTTTGGGGAAGTTGCAGACTTGTGATGAGATACAGAGAAGAAGGCCGGGCATAGTCTTAAGTCCTCATTGGTGCTGCTTATGCAAACAAAGTGGGGAAAATCAAGATCACATATTGCTACATTGTTCTTTTACGACTAAAATATGGAACAGAGTTTTGCAGCATTTGGGCTTCCATTGGACTTTCCCATGCAGATCTCAAGACATGCTGCTCAGTGAACCGGGATTCATAAAAGGGAAGGGTCTCAAGGATTTTTGGGGGATAATGATTCATGGCATTTTTTGGTCATTATGGATTGAACGAAACAGTAGGATCTTCCGCGACAAAGAGGATTCATGGGAGGAGCTATGGGAAAAAATCAGATTCAGAGTCGCGAGTTGGACCCTCAACATACCGAAGTTTCAGCATATGCTTATATCGGACCTAGTCAGGGATTGGAGATTTATCTTTTGCTAGAAATATGTTTTTAATCACGGAGATGTTTTGTGGACCACTCATCCACTGATTTTGTAATCTAAAGTTTATTATAATAAAGATAAGTTTCCTATCAAAAAAAAAAACTGTAATCGTCCTGGTTATACCAAGGATACGTGTTGGGATATATATGGGAAACCACCAAATTGACAGCCGGAAAGGATGACTGATAGCCATGCTCTTCAAACTCAATCAACCCAAGAGCAGCCGCGCATCTCTGAAATTTCAGCACCTTTCACTAAGGAACAAATTGAGCATATTGAAGAATATTGTCGTCTTCTTCGCCAAACCGCACTTAATCCTTCTTATAGCCCTACTGATGGGTCATGCTCTCTAACCCAATCCAGTAATACTCTCTCTAGCTTTCATTCTAGTGTTCAAAATTATTGGATTGGGACTCCGGAGCTTCCAACCCTATGACAGGGAGACTCCCATTTGTTTTGCACTTGCACTCCTGTTCTAGTCGTACTACAGTAAAAATTGAAGATGGTTCCTTTCTTTTGTTGCTGGAATGGGTGATGTTAGATTATCTACTAATATTCTGTTGAAATCTGTCCTTCACGTCCCTGCATTGACATGCAACTTGATCTCCCTTAGCAAATTGACCTTTGACAGTAACTGCGAGGCTAGATTTTTGTCTCTTTCTTGTCAATTTCAGGACCTATCTTCTGGGACAACGATTGGCGGTGCTTGGACTCACAATGCCTTTATTACTTTGAATATGTTTCGTCAAATTCTAGCCAGTCTATGGTGTCTTAAGTTGTTTCACATTCTGGTTCTAATAATGGGAAAATTATGTTATTACATGTCTTGTGAAGTGTGTCAATTAGCAAAACATACTTGGATCTCTTACTCTCCCAAGCCATATACCCCATCTACACTTTTTTCCCTTATCCACAATGACTTATGGGGCCCCTCACAAATCTCTCATGGCAAACGTTGGTTTGTAACTTTCATAAATGATCACACACGGGTTACATGGGTTTATCTCCTTCAAAATAAATTCGACACTGCCCATATTTTTACAGAATTCCATAAGATGGTATAATCTCAATTTCACACCAAAATTCGCATGTTTCGTACTGATAATGGCACGGAATACTTCAATAGCATTCTTGACAGTTATCTGTTGGAACATGGGATCACATACCAAAGCTCTTGTGTTGATACCCTACAACAAAATGGAAAATGGGATCATCTTTTGTTAGAGGTTGCCCGTGCTATAATGGTTGCCATGCATGTTTCTAAGTACCTATGGGGAGGTGCCATTCTCGCCATTGCTTTTCTCATGAACCGCTTACCCAGTCGACCATTAAACTTTGACATACCACAGTCACTTCTTGTTACTCAGTTCCCACAAATTCTAACTCTCGTCTTCTATTGAAAGCATTTGGGAGCACATCTTTTGTCCACGTTCATGAATAAAATCATAGCAAACTTGATCCTAGAGCCCTCAAAATTGTGTTTTTTGGCTACTCTTCAACTCAAACAGGTTACCGTTGTTACTGTCCCCAAACAAAAAGAACTTATGTTTCTCGTGACATAACCTTTTTCAGCACACACCATATTTCTCTCCAACTTCGCTTCAGGGGGAGATAACTGATAAAGCTTGTTGGAATACCCTACCTTTTCTTGGTGAAAATTCAAATGCCATAACCATTCCCATTCTTGATCCGACTCTGACTATATCTACTATAGTTTCCCCAGTACCAGAACCAAGAAAAGAACCCACGCCACAACCAGAATTACAGGGGTATATAGAATCAAGGTCATTTGAATGCAGTATATAGAATCTTGAGGTACTTGAAACAAAGTTCCGTAAGAGGATTCACCGATGCAGACTGGGCAGGTTCTATCACTGATCGAAAATCAACATCAGGGTTATTGCACTATGGTCTAGGAAATCTGGTAACATGGCTTAGTGAGAAACAAACTGTGGTTGCAAGTAGTGCAGAAGCAGAAAACAAGGCTACAGCACATGGAGTGTGTGAAACTATCTGGATAAAAAAGTGATGCGGGAATTTAAAATCAAGTGTGAGTCCAATGCACCTATATTGTGACAATAAGCCTACCATTAGCATAGCTCACAATCTTGTGCATCATGATTGAACTAATCACATTGAAGTGGATTGACACTTCATCTCTAGATGGAAATGTTACCAGCATTGAATATGTTCCTACCACTCATCAACTCGCGAACATCCTCACAAAAGGACTTCCGGAGCAAACTCATGAGTTCCTTATAGGCAGCTTGGTTACTTCAATACCTATGGACAAGCTTGAGGGGTAGTGTAGATTAGTATTAAATATATTTTGTAATCTTTAATTTCAATCTAGTTAATTTGATAGGATTGCATAATCTCTTAATTTGGTAGGATAATATTGTTGTAGTTCCTTAATTCTTGGGATAGACTTCCCAAGCGTGTGTATTCAAAGATATAATATGATAATGATTAATAAATAATATACAAGAAATTCTCCATTGTTCTTCTCTGCAAGAGCGCAATAGGAACAAAATTCAACCTGATATTTCCCAAAGGCACACATTAAGTGCCTAAGTATGATGTCTAATCGTGATACCAATTCTCCTGCAGCCTCCTGCGTATTAAAGAAAATGTTACGGACAATGGAAACAGAATTCCCATTCATTTCCAGTAGCTGTGTTTAACAGCTAGAAAGGTGGATTAGAAAAATGGACAGCAAAATTAAAACAAAAAAAAAAACCTCTTCGAGTGTCGCAAAAGCAGAACATGCAGCCTCTTGCACCCGCTTGTTATCATCCAATATTCTCCGTAACAGCCCAATAAGAATTTTTTCAAACTGTTCATGACCTTCTTGATGGGCAGTACCCTGGAAAACAAACAAATTGTTCTGAATCTAGAAAACCAATTATCACACGGCGGGAAAAAAAATATGCGAAATAAAAAATTAGGTGGCACATGAACATAACTCGAGCCATAAGAAAATATCTATGTTCAACCAAGAAATAGCAACTCCACTAAAAGAAGGGAATACAGAAGACCCATGATAGGATCGCTCAGTCAATAGTGGGAGAGGAAAAACTGCTTTGCAAAATTGGATTATTTCTTCTTTTATCTTTGATCTATTTATCTATTTTAAAATTAAATCAGTGATATGTCAAGGAAAGACTTATCGGATTAAACATGCTGTTTATTGGCGAATTTCCTTCAAAAAAGATAGTATTTTAATATTAATGATTTCTTGTCAGTTGAATAAATGGTATTCAAAAAGTAGGAAATAGGATAATCCATCCTATTTAGTCACTTGAAGATTCAGAGTCAATAAGTAATTTGTTGGCCCCTGGCAAAATATACCTCCTAAACTAAAATTTCCACTTCTGTTGAACTAATGAATTAAACGAGTATCATTTCACTACTTTCAAGGCAATACATGCTCCAGTTTGAACAACACTAGCTAACTGTTACAAGAAAACTGGAGTGGTAGATTACTGCAACAAAGAAAACTAGCTCCTGCACAAGACGTGAGAGCGTAAGGATTTTTCATCATAAGCTTAAAGGTTGCTTTCAATACAGGATGCCAGGACCAAACTAACGTTAATAACCACAGATATCTTTTAGACATATTTGTGCCACATGTATACAAAAACTGTGGCATGTTATTACACTTCAACGACTCACAGAAATCAATTATATTTTCACCAAGGCATTTGTCAAAACAAGAACTAGCTTTGCAATAACTAGGCATCTTGATGAAGTAAATACGACTCAGTACTCCAAATATAAAAAGAAATCCAACATAGATTTAAGGGGACAAAAGCAGTACAGGGACTCTTTCTTGTATCAAGCAATCAATTATTTTAAATAACTAATTCCAACAACTGCCATTTACTCTTAAATCCAATTTTACCAGTTTTCATTTATAAAATATTATTAAAAACATGAACATTTAGAAATCAGTAAAAGTTAAAACAATCCAAAGAGCGCAGTGTGGGTGAAGTTCTTTAGAGCGTCATAACAGCAAAGTCTAAGATCATTCTCTATCTCAAATAAAAAATAACCAGACAATTATTTTATATTACCTGTACAATATATTTACTGAAACGGGAAATTGTCCAACAAGATATACTCCGTATAAGGGGAAACTTGTCATCCAGCAGTGGAATCAGAAATGAAATAATCTGCAAGTCAAAAGAATATCTATTTATCTAGACAAATTAGGATAAGGAAAAAAGAAAACGCTGAACTAGTCTTCATAATTTAAATTTTGATATTACAAGAAGCATAAACAAGCATCACAATTGAGTTAAAAAAAACACACATCAAAGAAATGACCAAGCTTTGAACAAACTGGTATAATATCACGCCATCAAAAAACATAGACAAGAAAAATTCAAGGACAAAAAATTCAGAAATAGTGTTATAATTGGTAAGTCTGAGCTTCACTTTTAGCAGACCAATGTTCATAAGACAAACTTTTTACCACAACATACATAATGCTGATAACATGTATCATAAAGAGCAAATAAAACTAAATGATCATGCCTCGGAAAAACCAGAGGGAAAATAGCATTCATTTTTTTTTATAGGAAACATTATTTTATTAATTAAACAGTAGTAAGGATTACATCAGTGGACTAGAAGTTCACTATCCTAAGTCAACATAGTAAAGCGATGAAACCATCAATGATACACATAATCCCAATGTCTCATCAAATCAAAAACAGAAACATTATCGAATTCTCTGTTATTTCCAATCCACAAGGCGACGTTAATCTTTATCTTCTCCAAGCAATTATCAATATTTGTGTCTCTTCCTTCAAAGATTCTCTTGTTTCTTTCCAACCAAATCGTCCAGCACAGGCATTGAACCACGACTTTCCAAAAAATTCTTCCTTTTTTCCCGGTTGGTTGTCCCAAATACATGCTGAACAAATCTGTTGTTGATCTAGGTGTCACCCAGACCAACCTCATTTCTTGCAGCGCTCTAATCCACAAAGAATACGTGAAAGGACAGTGAATGAGTAAGTGTTGCTGAGTCTCTAGATCTTTTCTGCATAGAACGCACCAATTTGGGCACAAAGCAATCCCGGGGTACCTTTTTTGAATTGTCTCCGAGCTTGGCAGCTTACCCAAAGAGGCCGACCAAGAAAAGAACTGAATCTTGGTAGGCACAGGTGTCTTCCAAATAGCATCAAAAAGTTGGAATTTTGGGTTTAGATTATTTGAAAAGAAGGACTCGTAGAAAGAGCTGACAGAGAAGATACCCGAAGAATCCCCACTCCACTGAATAACGTCATCCACCCCCTGAACTAATCTTACCGGTTCTAAGACCTCTAAAATACCTTTTAACTCATCAATCTCCTCCTCTCTAATCCCCCGTCTGAAATGAAAATCCCAAGAATGGATGGAGTTAATGTTATCAAATGTTGCAAAAAATGAAATTGGCAAATTGTGAGCAGACGACAGCTGAAATAAACTAGGAAAGCAAACTTTAAAAGAACCTTCACCCACCCAATAGTCTTCCCAAAATCTCACCTTATTCCCTCCTCTCACCTTGACTAAAATATTCAATTTAAAAGTTGGATGTATCCGGGAAATATACTTCCAAGGGCATCTGAAAGTAACACTTCTCGCCAAACCCGCATCTCACCCATTTTCTTGCAATCCATATTTGCTAATAATGATTTTTTTCCATAAAGACCCCTCTTCTTTGAAAAAACGCCACCACCATTTCCCAAGCAAGGCCGAGTTTTTGAATCTAATTTTAGCAACTCCCAGTCCACCTCTTTCCTTTGGTTTACAAACTTGATCCCATGATGCCAAATGTATGTGTGTATCTCCATCCGCTCCATCCCACAGAAAATTCCTTGATATCTTATCTATCGCTTCCTCAACACTTATTGGGACCTTGAATAATGACATGTAATATATCGGAATGGAATTCAAGACCGAAAGTATCAATGTCAAACAAAAAAATATAGATAATATAATAACAAACAAGGCATTTAGAAAGAGATATTCATGGTAGATAACTGCACCTTGTAACTTCTGGTAGAATTTCATAGCTATTTTAGAACAAGAGATATTATCGTAATTTTCACATTTGTTGAATTGTAATCTGAATTGTGCAACAAGGGTCCTAAAAGAGAGTTTTAAAGGGTAATTTCCTCTTTCAGATAAGAACATTTAACATACACTCAAATCTAGGTGCTGAAACTTGGGTGACAATTGTTGGACAGCGATTCCCTATGGGGTAGAGAAAATACGAGAGCGAAGAGGACAAAAGAGTTGAAAGCAATATTATTGGCATGCTAGTCACGAATTAAAAACATGGTCTTTTTGGATAAGAAACAAAAGGCTGAACTGGTACACATTAGGGGAATATCCTCGAGCAGTATTAACAAGAGAGCCCGATATCTTACCAACCGATATAAAGTTGGTCAATAGACAACAATAGGGGAAGTGAATCGCTAACTAAGCAAAGTGAAAAGAAGCCAATTTCTCTATTATTGTAAAGATCCAGGGACGAATGATATGCTTATTTTTCTATATCCATGGAATCAAGGGCTATCCTTTGCAGTTTTTCGTTATGTTGTACCTCTTCCCTGCCTTACTTCCTTGACACGAAAATCTTAGCAAAGCATCTCTGCAGTCTGTTATTTAAATCACCAAGGTCAATTGTTTATTACCAACTGAAGTTCACCCTTAGGTAAGGTCAGGTACTTTCACTAAAGTTCCATGCAGGTCTGAAAACTTTGATATCTCACGATGTGGCCCCTGCTACTCCACAAATCTGCAGCTAAAGCATAATTGGGTTCATCCTTTCATCACTCTGGCAATTATCGACCCCCACAAAATTTCTAACATGTTGTTTCCCAAATTTTTATATAGAAGATAACCAATGACAAACAAGTTGAGATATATAATACTGCATTGGAGTAGCCAAGACTGTTATATAAATAACAAAAATGGAACGGAAATCATAGATAGCATAAAATCTTAGTTACGGTGTTATGCCCATAAAGCATAGTTGTTTGACATATTACAAGATCGGTTAACTTAATGGAAAATCATAACAAAGAAATGTAAAATAGAAAGTAATTTCACGACAATATTATAAGCATTGAGGAGCTAAGAATGTCAGGTTACTTAGAAAATTTGAGAAGGGAAAAAAATGTGATATGCGCAGGGTGGGGGAGCGATTTGAATCGAATGCAAAACTACAATATCATTTCTGACTAATTTTATAAAAGCATTTACCTCTGACAAATGGGAATACAGTCCATTAATGCAACCCTCACCTATAGCACCAAGAGCTAAAACTGCAGCTTCCCTGTCTTTCCAAGCTTCATCACTGCCAGTGGTCAACTTTGTCTGCATAAAAAAATGTGAAAATTACAAAAGCTCGAGAAGTCATCAAACCATAATTAATAAAAAAAAAATTATAGGAAACTAAACTTTATTATTATAATAGATGTGTTACAATAGTAGCGGATGAGTACCACAATTAATAATTGAAAACAATACATTAAAAAGCATACCAAAGTAAAAAACTCGGATACAATCTACCTAACTGAATTGCTTAACGAATATGATCAATTAAATGCACAACATTTTAATTTTTTACATGAACTGCAGAAATTTGTATTCCCGTAAATATTCTCTACAAAATATTTTAAAGTAGATCAGTAAATTGTTATGCAATTTCTCCATATTCACTATGAGTGGTGCAATTTAAAGAAAGATTGAAGTGTGTGTGTGTGTGTGTGTGTGTTTGTGTGCATCAAAAGGCATACAGCCCTCTAAAATTATGCTTAAATGTGCCATACTCTTTCCTTGTGGATAACTTTTATCCAAAACCATATGATGCAATTTGTTCACAGAGATTAGAAAAAAGGAAAAAGAAAAAGGAAATCAGAGCAATGCAGCAAAAATGACAATACAGAGGATTTAACATAGTAATGCATGAGATTACATGCATGCGTGTAATGCGAGTATTTCGTCCCTGGAAATTTTAGTCAGGTCAGAAGTAAAGATAATAGAGTAGAGAAACTAAGGGAAAAACACAGAGCATAAGCTACACTAAATCGCCAAGCAACTTAAACACCTGTATAATGGGCATCAACGTGGGTAAGATATCATCTCCAAAAACATTGGAGAGAAAATCCAGCGCAGCTGCGCTGCACTTTCTTAAATTCCAAACATTCACAATGTCATCATCCTGAAATTAAAAAAATTCATACAACTAATTATAATGTGTTATAGACTTCATTTAAAAAATAGAATTGACAATCATGTGGTCAAGACAAGTTCAAGGTCATCCACTACCATAAAACCAAACCAGATAAATACTCACCACTCCAAAAAATCAACTCAAGTACACAAAAAATAAATTAAAGAAAAAAACCAAAGTTTCTCCCTTGACAATAAGACAAGATAATCAGTTAATACACACCTCATCTTCTGCATCCTCTGATCCATGAAAACGTGACGAATGGAAACGAGGTTTCAGATCCTGGGTTAAATAATAAGTGCAAAAATTGTGATTTGAGTCAGTAGGGAATTTCGGAAGTAACATTAAGAAAAAAATGACAACTAGACCTGATCTCGATCCGGAAGAGATCCATCCTCCTGCAACGAAAATGGTGAAAAAGAAACAACATTAATTTCCATTAAGGTTTGAATCAAGATGAAGTCCAGATATGAAGCAGACTACGAACCTCAGCTTCCAAAAGTGATTCATCATCATCAGCGTAAGCCATGTTTGAAAGCAAAACCTACACAAGTTGTTTAAATTCATTGAAAGATATAAACAAGTAGCATCAGATGTAATGAGAGCCTGATGGGGGACATACTGGAATAAGGCGTGGTAAAAATTCTCTCAAGTTTTCAGGGGGCAATTCAGCTTCGCAGTAAGTTGACCTGTCGACCAAAACCAGCTACTTAAGTACAGAACTCAACACTACAGTGTTGAAAAGGCATTACCAAAACAATAACAGACATGGGAGGAAAGGAACTGGTAAAGGACCAAAAGTAAAATAATAATGCAAATGGACATTCAAGTTAAAGCTTGGGCATCTTTCAGAAAGACGGCGGGCTAAATATCTTAAGATCTGCTCAGAACATAATCATTTTTGAAGGATTTGGAACTCTACAACCTACACATTGTAGCTCGAACGGCTAAACGTGTGCATTCAGAGACAGATACAAGTAAAAAAAGAAATTACTTAGAAACCAAAACATCAAATATATTATCAAAATAAAGCGGAACATAAAAAACAAAGTAATCAAGAATAATCCAACTTAATTGCTGTGAGCTTCAAAAAGATGTCAGGTGAAATCACAATTAGCGAGTAGAAAGCAAAAAAATATTGGATCAACTCACAACATGGCATCCCCTACTAAATATTAAAACTTGATGCATATGCAAATTAAACATGGAAGCATCCCCTATTTAAATATTAAAACTTGATGCATATGCAAATTAAACATGGAAATTTACCTCTAGTTACAAACAACAATGAACAAACTAATCCATAAAAGAAACAGCACGATAATGCCAGGCACATAATGAACAGAACAACTATTTTACCAAAATTCACAAGCTTCTAGAGCCACTTCATCATCGGGGTCCTTGTTGACTATCAATATATATTCGATTACATTCCTTAGATGTGGCTGCAGAAGGTTATCTAATTAATACAAGGACAGCAGAAGAAAAGCTTTTGGGATATTACACACCCAAAAATATAACAGATCAAATTTAGTTATGTATTTTAGTATCGGAAAAGATTGAAGGTGACTTTTAAACTGAACATTGTAGAAAAGTGAGCACGACAAGAAGAAATGCACACCTCCAGGACAGCTGAACGAACTTCAACTAGCTGAACAAAAGCAGAACACACCTGTTCCACAGAAGGAAAAAAAATAAACGAACAAACCTGTTAATAGAACATCACAGAGAAAAGGAAAAAAGACACCTACATTATCACAGGCAACTTTCACAAACTAAGCTCTCACAGTCCACCCAAAATAAAAATCACGGACAGCAGGAATATGAAAAAGGGAAGTTAAAGAAGTTCCAAAAGAACTCATGCAATCACAAAAGCTCAACGATCTGTTGATGGATAGACACGTATGTATGACACATTGAACAAGTCTGATCCCATAGATCCATTTACTTTCGGTGGAGCTGTATTTTCATACAGGAATTGTTGCCAAAGGCTTCGTATATTCCTTATGGAGTAAACAAAAGTTCGCACTAATCATTTTTCTCTTAGATGAACATATGGTGATTATAGGATTCCCAGACTGCTTACTGACAAATCAATTCAGTAAGACCAAAGATTCAATGTATAAATTAAATCATCATCCAAAAATAAAAAAGTGTGAGGAAGCGCGAAGCCGGCATGAATAGTTGAGGCGAATGGTAATTTCATACTTCAACACAAATGAAAAGTAAACAATCATTTGATTTTTATCCAATTAACAACTGATAACTGAAAGAATCGCTTACCAACTTCCTAACTTCTGGAGCAGTGTCATTAGAAAGAACAAATAAACCTTGCAAATATTTGTCCATAGACGAATATAGGACCTGTAAATTTCATAAAAAAGTTGTCACATGCAGAAAAAAGATAAAAACTGGAAAAGTAACCAATCCAGTTGAACTCACTGTAGGCATTAGCATGATGTACTGATTCACAGAACCCAAGGAAAGCTTCCTCAATGTAGTGTTCGGGGATTGGAAAAGCTGTTTGCACAAAATAATACAAATTAGGATAATGAGCCCATGGGTAAAATATGCCTATTTACTCAATGGGACAAACAGGAAGAGAGAAGCAATGTATAAATAAACTAGTGTGAACCTGGAGGAATCTTGGAAGAAAAACGTCAATGGGTCGTTCAGATAATCCAGGAATATCAGAATCAAGCACATGGGGCGCATCCTCACAAATCTATGTCAAAACACGTCAGTAAAGCATTGGACATTTATATGAATCCTGTCTCCCATATTATTCTCACAGTAAGTAAGAACGACTGTGGCAGAAAGGGTCAAGGACCCGGATGCTATAAAAAAAAGGTACAATGGTTTCATGCTTAAATGTATATTTGATCAAGATAATCACAATGGAGAAATGCCTTCACAATATCAGACATCAACCATATGTGTCCAACAAAGCTATAGAAGTATGTAATGGTAAAATTTAACTCATTCAGATGACCCCTAATAGTGCATGAAGGACTTTTCACATGGTTGGTCTATAAAACAAAAGCCAAAATCTGAGGGAAAGAGATTCAGGAGTGACTTAAATATAAAGACAATACATACCTTAGACAAAGCATCCATAGCACCTTCTATGTGATTGACATCATTACTATCTAAGCACTTCACAAGTGCATGCAGCAATTCAGGCCATCCTGCTACTCCCCCAATCTGAACAAAAGTACTGATGATAGTCCCAGCTGTCGACCTGATTTGCCTATCTGCTGCTCCAATACAAGGTAACAACTCTGACTTCAGGTATTGCTGGTTTGTAGGCGGCATAGTCTTTAATGCGCTTCTAAGGTTATTTTTGAGAAGCAACCCTGCTGCTTGCCTAATTTCAATCGATTTCCCCTGCAATATCATCCACCAGAAAATTAAGACAACATAAAATTCCATTCTGCAGGTCCATGGGCATATATCTAAAATTGAGCATTTTCTTAAGAGTATCTATTCGTCAACAGATTAAGCATCCTTGACCAAACTGTAAAGCTCATATAATTAGTTCTTGATCCCCATATCATAGTTTTTTGAATGCTTCTGTGAACACAGAAACACACCTCTCCTACTATCACCACACCTAGTTAATAATACTAGGCATCCAAATTGCCAACAGAAGATCACAACCCAAATCACAAAACATACTCCAGTTTTCATTCACCGGTTAATATGCTCAATTATTACACTTTCATACAATAGGCATTACTTACACAGCTTTCAGTAACGTTAACATGCAGTCCCACCTACCATCTAGTTCCCTCGTTATACATAGAACACGCTAATCCAATCTATAATTGCAGTTAAAATAGCAGAATCTTCTGCTACGCCTCTGCCACCTCCAAAGGGACTGAGGCGTGAAACAAATTACATTCATCACAATAATAGTTGCCCAATTTCATCGTGGCATAGAATACAAAACGTAACTACTCAGAAACGGTGAGCAAAGATCACCAACACAAGTTCAATGTCTAGGTAACTAAAAAGAGACCTCCATGCGCGCTAAAATGAATGCCAGGTAATTGTTGAAATCAGGAAACTGAGAGTACTGCTGGAGTTTTTGGAAAATCTGCGACTTTTCACCGGAAGACGGATACATCTGATGCTCCATAAGTCCACAGATCTCCCGCAGTCCCTCTTCCTGCGGCCGCCAAGTCGATGCTTCGCTGCCGATTGACGCCATTGTGTTCTTTCCTAAGCAAATTCAAGCCCAAATTTGGTAGAAAAAAATTCAATCAGCGATCGAAGAAAAGATTTTGACGGATTTCCGACGCCAATTCAGACAACAAAACGAGGACCGGCGAATGAATTTTGAATACTATGTTTCAAGGAGACGCCAGCTGAGAGCGAAGGGATTTGGGCTTGCCTTAGTGGAGGCGGGATTTGGTGCGAGCAGGTGCAGGAGAGAATATTGTGAACCGCCAATGGGAAATTTTCATCATTATTAAAAATTAACTTTATTTACCATTCATATGTTAAAATTATCAAATCCATATATATTATTAATTATCAAATCCATATATATTATTAATTTTTTATTATATATTATTATATAAAGAATATGTTAATTATACCTTATTATTTTTTTAATTTCCAAATTTTTATTACATCAATATTTTTTTCAAAATTTTCATTACAACTTATTTTCAATATTATCTTTCTCAAATTACACTATGGACGTTTAGTAATTTCTATTAATTATTATTAAATTAACATAAAAATCAACATAAAATTAAAATATTATCTTTCTCAAATTACACTATGGACGTTTAGTAATTTCTATTAATTATTATTAAATTAACATAAAAATCAACATAAAATTAAATATATAATAAAATTAAAACTTAAACTAATGTTTTTTCTCAAAATTTTCAAATCTTATATAAATTATGATTACATGAAAATTTATAATAAATAGAGGATTTTTCGTATTTTAGAAAATAAAATCACAAAGCAGAATAAGTGTTATATTTTGATTGCTTTGCAGGGACAATTATTACATTCAACAACTTTTCTTTCAATAATTGCACTTCTTGTAATCAATGAGAATTGAACTCACGATCTTGACTTTAATATCAATTGTAAGCTTGAGCACTTGTTGTTTTGCCGAGAACTATTGCTGATAGTAACGGTGAAACTCAAATCTTTTAAACCGCACAATAGTACAAACGTCATGTTTCGATTGTTCTATTAAAACAATTATTACACTTTAACAATCAATATTTTTTCATATAAAGTATAATGATAATTGATATTATTTTATGTTGGAAAAAAAATTGATGAAACTTTTTTGGGCTTTCACTTCAGAATTCCTCTGGATCCAAACAAAAGTATTGAGAATTTTTTGAAAACCACAAAAGACTATAACAATAAAAGATATGACAGTGAAATTTGTATGTTGTACCTATAAAGATGGTGATACTATTGATATATCCGGTTTTTTTAAAAAAATATTATAATTTAATAAAATCATTTTAAAAATATAGCAATTTGTAAAACTTTGTAAAACTAGTACAATTCGGGACTTACTGTCCCGGATTCAAATTTTTAAAAAAAAAGAAAGAAAAAGAAATTGGGGCTCGGATTTAAAAAAAATAATAAAAGGAACACCGGCGACGGTTTATGTAAAACCGTCGCTATAGGCGACAGTTTAACTAAACACAGTCGTTGTTAGCGACAGTTTAATCAACAACCGTCGCTAAGGTAAATCACAGATTCTAAGATGTCACTTGTTTTTCCTTCTTTTACATATAAATGCGGGTATTCTTTCTATTATGGTCGAAAATAATATTTTCTCATATTCATTTTCGCAACTTATTTCTTTCATTCGATTTATATGTGCACAATCCATCTTTTTTACTTCAATCATATATTAATATTATTTGTTTATTTTATCGTTCATTTCAATTGAAGAGATACGAAAATGTAATGTTTAATTTCGTTGATAATATTATAATTATATATTAAGAAGTAATTTTTTTGTGTAATTTGTTTTATAATACTTGTCATTTATTTCAGATATTAGCATCGTCCGTTGATATTATTTCAAGTTCCGTATAATTACGTTTGAGAAGGTAATTTAATTAATTTTTTTAATATTTTGTTTGTATTATTTATATTATATTAATGTAATTATAATTTTGTTCACTAACATTATATAATTAACTATAATTTAGTTAAATAGTATATTTTTAATATTAATCGTGATATTAAAAAATAGTTTGAATATTAAAAAAATAATATACTTAATTACAAAAAATAGTTTGAATAATTACAAAAAATAGTTTCAATATACTCAGTTTGAATATTTTTTTAATAATATCACCTCCCTTCTCAGACGTAATTAAACGGAACTTGCAATAATATCAACAGACGATGCTAATATCTGAAATAAATGACAAGTATTATAAAAAAAATTACACAAAAAAATTACTTCTTAATATACAATTATAATATTATCAACGAAATTAAACATTACATCTTCGTATCTCTTCAAATGGAATGGACGATAAAATCAACAAATAATATTAATATATGATCGAAGTAGAAAAGATGGATTTTGCACGTATAAATCGAATGAAAGAAATATGTTGCGAGAATGAATATTAGAAAAAATTATTTTCGACGATGATAGAAAGAATACTCGTATTTTTACGTAGAGGAAGAAAACACACGCCGGTAGCATTTCTACTTAGAGGAAGAAAACACACACTGACACTTTTAAAATCCGCGACAGAGTTTGACGGATTAACCTTAGCGACGGTTTTTGCGGAAACCGTCACAGAACCGTCGCCAATGGCAACGGTTTATATTTAAACCGTTGCAAATAGCGACGGAGTTTTACTAACCGTCGCCGATCTCCCTTTATTTATTTTTTTTAAATCTAAGCCCCGATTTCTTTTCTTTTTTAAAAAAAATTGAATCCGGGACAGTAAGTCCCGGATTGTACTAGTTTTACAAACTTTTATAATTTGCTATATTTTTAAAATGATATTATTAATTTATAATATTTAAAAAAAAAAACCTTGATATATCTTACATAATTAAATATGATCTATATAGGATATAATATTTGTCGTTTCATTGAAAGTTACAGTTGGTGACAATGACGTGTTCACTCTCCTAGCAAGATAACTAGTGCATACCAACATTTCATCTCCAACTAATTGTACTTTTTGTACTCCATAAGAATCGAACTCATGACCTGGACTTTGATGTCAATTATAGAATTGAATGATTGTAGCTTTACCAAAATAATAGTTGATGACAAAAGTGAAAATTTAATATTTTAAATTGTACGGCAACGTAAGTGTCATAGTTCTATCACTCTCTTACGTGGGTAATTATTACTACTTAACAATATCATATTTTAAAATATAATTGAACTTTTATACAGATTTTTTTATTAGGTAGTTGGCAAATTCATGTAGCACGCAAAATATCAATTTAAGTCTAGTATGTATTGAGGTATGACATTTTAGTCATATATCTTTCATTGAATCAATTATATCATGCAACTGTGTGTCGGTGATAATTTTAGTCTTATTTCGTCTAAATAATGTAATTAAAATATTAATATAATGTTAGCTTCTTATAAATGTGTGGTTAAAAAATATATGGTAACATTCACATACGTTTAGTAATGTAATTATAAAAATTTTACAATAAATTGATCATTTAATTACATAATTTTCGCAAAAATTACTAAAATTGATTGTCAAAATATAGTTACATAACTATAATTTATTTAACAAAAGATGTACAAAACTAAAAATGGCAACGTATACATAACTAAAATTGATATTTTGTATATATATAACCAATTAAAATTTTCAATTATATTTTAAAATTTATATCATTTTTAATATATATTTTACAAATAGTGATATATGTATATTTAACTCATTGTCCCCCAAAATTTTCTTTCTCATAAACATTAATCTAGTTAATAATTATTGTTAAAAAAAGTACTAGCATCATGGCATACATATTGCCCATGTTTCTCTTAAAACTTTGGGCAAATTCAATTTAGCAACGGCTTTAAAAAAAACATTGCTATATTAGCTACGATATTTAAAATATCGAATTTTTAAAAAAACCGTCGTTAAATTAGCGCGACGGTTTCAATAACATGGTAATTCGCCTACGATTTAAAAAAACTGTGGACAAAATCAATTTAGTGATTGTTTTTTAAATATCATCACTAAATTAGCGTTTTTTTTTGTAGTGAAAGATTAGATAATCGTCATTCATTTTTGTTAAATTAAATCCCAATTTTAATCACACAAAAAATTAAATCTAAAATCTATGTTCCCTCACGAATGAAAGGGGATTTTGATTTTGTTATTAAGGATTTTATATTTAGAAAACTAACTAGAGTTATAGCCACTCACTATAATTTTTTACACTATATATTTGTTTGTTATATGATTATGGATAAGGAAAATTTGAATAATTTTGTAAATTGTTTTTTTTTAATTAGCGTTTCAGGCACTAACTATGAAGAGTTAGTCAATGCTACATCCAAAGTGTTTCTCTCTTTATTCTAATATCATTAGATCATGCGAGTCTTCCACATTTGTATGGAATTTGACTAGGGATGGCAATGGGCCGGGGCGGGGGCGGGTTTGCCATTCCCATCCCCATCCCCAAATGCCATCCCCACCCCCATCCCCGCCCCCATCCCCGTTTTTTCGGGTTCGGGGAATCCTCAAACCCGAAACTTCGGGGATCAACTTACCATCCCCGTCCCCATCCCCATTTCAAAAATAATAATATGGCAAGACGATGACGGATTCGGATATTTTCTCAAACCAAAACTTATTATTATATATTATTATTTGATATAATTTTAATATTAATATTAATATCAATATCAACAATAATAATATTATTAATATTTTAAAAATTATATTATTAATACTACTAATAATACTATTATTTTATTATTGATAATATATTTTCGGGGCGGGTTCGGGGATTTCGGGGATGGGGATAGTAATCCCATACCCGCCCCGAACTACATCGGGGATTTAAAAAAATCCCCGAACCCGAACCCAAACCCGAAAAAATCGGGGATCCCCATCCCCGTTTCGGGTTTTCCCCGCAGGGCCCCAAACCCACGGGGGAAATTGCCATCCCTAAATTTGACATATACATTGATGATCCAAGGGCTAACGTTTAACTACATCATAAAAAGAGAAATATTATATATGTAACATAAAATAATCCAACTGGGCTACGTCGATCCTAGCTTACGGGCATATCCCTAAACCATTAGAAATCTGACACATATCTAATTTTTTATTCTTCAATATTAATATTTACAAAGGGGTTTCAATGTTAAACATGATTAATTATTATTTTTAATAATTTTTTCATTGTGATTTCTTCACAGATAGTCATTGTCTCATTGGACACGGATAATAATTTTATGAGTACTAATTCTAAGTTTTGCTAATTTTGTTAGTGAGAACACAAATAAACTAAGAGTGAATCTCATGTGAGACCGTCTCACGGATCTTAAGTTGTGAGACGGGTCAGTCATATCAATATTCACAATAAAAAGTAATACTCTCAACATAAAAAGTAATACTTTTTCATGGATGACCCAAATAAAGATCCGTCTCACAAAATACGACCCGTGAGAGCGTCTCACACAAGTTTTTGTCATAAACTAATGATTGAATTCTTTAGTGCTATAACAGAGAACCGACATCCTCTCTCTCTCTCTCTCTCTCTCTTTATGTGTTCTTGACTATTTAATTTGTTATATTTTATTTAGTGCTTGTAATTTTTGAAACATCTACTGTTTAAAATTACTACTTAATTTTTTTTAAAAAAATCTCTTTTCAGAAATACTCAAACACATGCATACAATAAAAAGCAGTCAATCATGCATTTAAAAAGTATTTCAACCACTGAAACATAAAATCTTAAAATGTAATCAATTTCTTAATCTTCTGTTTTAAAAGAGAGACTCGAGTGTAATACCAAAAGTGTGACGACTCAACAACGTAAAACAAGATTCAAAATCATTTAAAATTTACTGTTGGAGGTGGAGAGAGGTGGCCGAGAATGAGGTAAGGGGATTAGGGTTTTGGGAGGTAGGGTTTGTTACAATATAAATGCATAATGAGCCATAATTAAAATTAACGTGGATAAGTAGGAGTTTAGGCCCAACATATATTAAAATAGGCCCATTAAGCCCAATTACACACTCGTAAAATATTTCATTTAAATTCATTTTCAAAAATATTAATCAAACCTTCAAAAGTCCCCCGTCTTGCTAAAAAACGTCTACCGGTTAAAAATACGGTTCAACGTGTAAAAATACTACAAAGAGACCATTTTCGAAATTTTCATATCATCTACATCATATATTAAATAATTAAAATAATCATTTAAGAAAATATTTATCCTTATGGGATGCTTGTATCCCAAGGCTTTATACGAGATATTGATGACCAGAGCTCTCTGACATCATCGACACATTTAAGATCGTTCCGGCCTTCTTCAAGGGAAATCGGAAGATTGATCTTCCTTGGTCTGCCTCGCACACGAATTATTTCACCCTGCCCGTGCAGGCACTGCCTGCACGGGAAGGGAACGGCCCGGATCACTCCACATGAGTGATCCGGGCCCACCACCATGTATAAAAAAAAAAAAAAAAAAATTGGCTCAGATTTTTCCGAGCCGTTAGATCTACTGCCCGCAGGGGTAGGGTCTACTTTACCCTCGCACACTTCTCCTACTACAGCTTACATTCCCCGAGACACTCCAGCTACGCACTCATCCACGGACTATGTGCTGCTTTCCATACACGCCCAAATTATAAATTCATAATTTATAAGACTGTTTTTAAAAACAACACATATTTATTACTTGGTCCACTAGGAGTGATCGGTCACTCAATTGACCCAATCAAAATTAGTGAAATCGAGTTTGTGATCAGATATATATAACATAATTGCTACCCATAAATTATTTTGGTTACTCCTTTTCTTAAGCTCTGATATTATATATAACTATATAACAAATAATTAAGAAATAAATTTTCCTTTTCTAATTTGTTAGTTTGTTATAATATTTTTTTTTTAAAATAATGTGGAGGAATAAATAATTTATTTGTGTGAAGTTAGAAAACCTTCCCGTTCGCCTTCAAACATGACTTTAAATAAACAGAGAGAATATTTTGAGAATATTTTGAAAATATTCTTTTTTGTGTTAGATTTGAAGTAAATAGATTGGAGATGGATGTTGTATTTGGTGCATAAATCGCACTATTTTAGTGTAAAATTTTACACCAAAATAGATTTTGTGGTTGGGGATGGCCTAAAGAGTGGTTATTTAATTTCCATTCAACAACCTGAAGAGAGGGGATATATGGAATAAAAAAATTTCAACAAAATACAAGAATTAACTTAGTAAAAGGTTTTGTCCCCACAAAAAGAAGTCCAATCCTATTCAACTTTAGAAATAAGTGTGGCCACAAGATGTTAGCATGAGGAATTTCTACTAGGATCGTGGGTATGGGCGGGGTATCCATCACGTTCAACTTGCTCACTTGAATTTCAAAAAAAGTTGTCTTGAAAGACCCTTGGTTAAGACATCTGCCACGTGCGATGTAGTTGGAACGAATGAAGTGCAAATAGTTCCTTCTTCATGTTTCTCTTTTATATAATGTTTTTCCATTTCAACATACTTTGTTCCATCGTGTAGAACTTGATCATGAACAAAACTGATAGTTGATCAATTGTTATCACAATGAAGACAACTCAGTTGGTCTTTTGTGTTCAGAAATCTATGACAATCATTGGATTGTCCATAGATTTTAAAATACGGTCCTATTTTTTTTTTTAAATAATGGTAAGATCAATTGAACAATTCCTTGGATTTTAAAAAATATCTAATTTTATTATATTTTGGAAAAAAATATTATTTTATATTTTATTTAAAAAAAACTATAAACTTATAGTGATTAACTTTGATGTTATGATATTTTTTTTTAAAAAAACTCATAGTCTTAAATTTAAAAAATATTCTAGTTTTATTTAATAAAAAATCATTAACCCATTTAATAAATTTTTATTTCATTTTTAACGATCATATCCTCATAAAATAGTTATTTCGTCCAACTATATATACTTTTTTATATATTTTATTTTATCTCCTACTATTTCAGTTTCAAAAATTAATAATTTTTATTTTAAAATTAAAATAATATATATATATATATATATATATATATATATATATATATATATATATATATATATATATATATATATATATATATAGAATAGGTAGAATTGGTTAAACAATTAAATAATCGGTGAGAATCATTTTCAGTTTTCACAACTAAACCTGTTCAAAAGTTTTTCCAATTACTCAAGCATATCTCAGCTCTCCAACCTTGAGACTACTTCGTTTTCCTCGTTCAATAGTTTTTTCAACTCCAGCATATCCCAACTCTCCCACCTAGAAACAGCTTCGTTTTCCTTATTCAACGGTTTTTCCAACTCCAGCATATCCCAAGTCTTCGACATTGAAAAATCTTGATTTTCGTGATTCGTTGGATTGGTGATAGATTCCGAGCAGATATTCTCGCCAACACAGAACCGGACGGCTCTATAATTCATAGGATCATCAATATGAGTACTTGAATTGTGTATCCTAGCTTCTTGTTCGACGTCCCGATCTTGGGATCCATTGCCTGCTTCGAGCTCCCCATGTGTGTCAATATCATAAACTTCTTATTTCCTTTTGTTGTTTGATCTCCAATTGGATTTGTAAATGATCCACTTGCAATGAAATTCATTTGTTTAACATCACAATATATATATATATATATATATATATATATATATATATATATATATATATATATATATATATATATATATATATATATATAAATTAGTTATAAGATAAAAGGATTAAGCATGAAAGAAAAATACTTGTTCAAATGAAAAACAAAGTGAGTATATATATATTTATATATCATACCGAATTTGCAATATTGTTGATTCCGTACAGTGTGTACTCGTGCTGAAGCCACAGGGTCTTCTCACCTTTGGAGGGTTTTCCTCTCAGGTACTCTAATTCCTTCCGATATCCGACAATTCTGTCATCGTAGCTTATAGCCTTGTTAGCCATACTAACCCTCCAATATCCGTTTCCGGTGGTTCTTTTGGCTTCTTTTCTATTTTTTCTTGTTTCTCATACGCTGAAAAAGTGCCATTCATTCTTGTCATGATAGGCTCGTAATAGTTTGCGTTTTTTTGTCATATATCTCATTGTTACCACAATCAACGTGCTTAATTGACGCATTTTTGTGTGATTTTATTGTAGGAAGAACTTTTCTGCTCTTACGATAAATCTGGGCTAAAAAATGTGATTTGTTATCACAATTAAAGTTGTCGATATGATCTTAGTGGAAGACTTGAAGCAGAAAAATTCAAAAGTTGTTTTGGTTTTTGGACAAGGCATGATCACGCCTTGAAATTACTCTTCGGCTACCTATTGAGAATTAAGAAATTTTTTATCAAGGAATAAATAAAAGATAGAGTTTTTTCCAAAAAAAACTTTATATTCTTAGTAAATATTTCCTAGTATCTTTTAAATTTTAGTGATTAGGTTTTATTTTAGATTATTGAGCTTTTATGATTTTGGACCCAATTTTTCTTTTGATTTGCCTACACAATATACACGTGAAGGGAGGCGGCATAATCATAGAGATATCTCCAACCCTCTCACCAATCCGTCCAATCTCATGCACACTATAACAAAGGAGGCGCACAACAAGGAAAAAAAAAAGAGAATCCTCTAAGAAAAACTCACGTGAAGAGCAAGAAGAAAAGGGTGCAAAGATTTTCTCTCCACTTTTCTCCACGGCTCTAGTACTTTCTTTTCATTATTTTTATCTATTTTCATGGAACCTATAAACCGAGCCATGCTTGGCTAATTCTCTAGTCTGATTTAAGGGTTGTTTTTACTATATAATTTATCAGTGTGAGGTATTTGTGCTTAGATTTAATATTCTTGTTAGTCCAAATATTTGGTTATTTAATATTTAATTTTATGAATATTGTATATCGATTAATTCTTGTCACAAACGGGTTTGACAAAGTAAGACACGACGACAAAAGTTTTATTGAAAAAGTTCTGTATTTCAGAGAGAGATTTTCTCTTATGGTTCTAGATTAGGTACTTCGGGTTTACAGAATTGAAAAGATATAAACTCTTCTAGTTAGGGGCATTTTGATAGTAAAACCTTCCATTTGGCGATTGAAAGAGAACTCTACACTTCACGTTCGCTTATAAATAAAACAGAGAGAACTCAACTTCCATCAGTTGCATCTCAATTTCACGACATTGGAAATATCCATTTCAATTGGTGAATGCAGTTTTACATCATGTCTTAATATTTCCATTCATCATTGTGAAAAATATTTCTTCATATGAAATATTGCTATTTATATAGTGATCTTCCAATAATTTTTTCTCTCATTGTTAGGGGCATTTTGATAATAACCGAGGAGCCCATTTTTTAATGCATTTTTGGTTCTTGATATCTTGAATAATTTTTTTTTGCATAAAAAATTCAATTTATATATAAAAAAATATAAAATTTCAAATTTTATTTTTTGTCTTGGCGAAATATTTAGAATTTCCGAAATACCCTTTTTTCTATTTTGTCCCACTATTTCCTTTTAATTTTTGCATGGAAATATGCAAAAAAAAAAAAAAAAAAATCTATACAATTTCAAATTTTATTTTAAATCTTTCGTTTTAAATTTTTAACAAAAATACTTATATAAAAAAATCGACTGAACATATATGCAAAGCGTGTACACTGCAGGAATTGTTATGGAGAAGAGAAAATTAAAAAAGATCATTTGATTAAGTTTTTTTTTATTCATGAATTTGCCCTTTCATTTTTTTAATGAAAAAAATCATCTGTAATCCTTTTCTGATGTAAAAAATTTCACATGTTTATGAGATGGAAGTGTTGTATAATGTTCGAAAAGTTGAAGATCCATGAGAGTTTCTAAATTTTGGTCTGAAGCTTTCATTACTGCATAAAACTAGTTTCATAATTGGACCAGAATATATTTAAAAAATTGAAGTTGATTCATTTCAATTCCAAAATTATTCCTTCAACCTCGGTTTTGAGAATCGGGCCAGGCCGGTAACGGGTCCGGTCTGATCCAGAAAACTCCTAAAACCGTTTTACCTGTCAAAATGGCTAAGAACCGGTCGTTCAAGTATTTAACCGGTGTACCGGTTCACATTTTTTAATTTTATTTGATTTTTTTATTATATATATGATTATTTAGATTTTGAATTTTTAAAAAAATATTATTTTAGAATTATTGCAGCTTATTTGATTTTTTTAATCCTTGGTCAATATATATTTTTATTATTTATATACATCAAGAGGGTATATAAATACTAATTCAATTAAAATCCTAACAGAAAAAATGAAAATGAAGCATACATCAAGAGGGTCTGATAACTGATATGAGGAATGACAACTGATATCCAACGCTACATTATATTTAGAACATGAAAAACATTTTGGGTCAAACATAGCATCGGATTATTTTCTCACGTCATGTTAAACTTTCGCTAGTGCATCCTAACATCGAGTATAGATCGATCACAAGCTATGAATCTACGAGACACAGACCCGAACACCAGTCCTCCATGTTTCAGTTCGCAATAATTTTATAGAGCCAGGACTTGGAACAATTACCGAGCGTACGACAAATATGGAACTTCTATAGATGTTAATTACTTGGGAAAATCCAATGGTTGAAGCCAAATCAACAAACAATAACCTTCAACATAACCCGACCAAGCATAGACAAATACGCATACAAGCACAGCTAGAACATGTTCAAGCACGATTCAATATGTCGATTGACTTTGGAGTATCAAAGGTATTAATGTATACAAGGTAATGCCCAAGAGACAATTGTATCAACATTGTCAAAA
The DNA here is from genome assembly GCF_022965805.1 of Primulina eburnea. Lineage (NCBI taxonomy): Eukaryota > Viridiplantae > Streptophyta > Magnoliopsida > Lamiales > Gesneriaceae > Primulina > Primulina eburnea. The sequence continues at coordinate 24,364,476 of NC_133114.1, forward strand.
TTTACCAAAAGCAACAAACCTGTGAAGGTCTATGATGAACATTCTTAGAAACTATATGAAACAAGTGCAGGTTATATCAACTCCAGGAACAAAGCCTCTTGTTTGCTGGTCAAACCCAACTCACTGAGAGTTAAGGTACTTTCAACATCGCTAAAAGCACGTCGAGGATATGGTCTCACCTGAAACAAAATAATACCCAAATGATCAGAATCAGCACCTAATATCATATCGTGTAATCAAGAGAACACTCCTATGGTGTATATATGTGTGTATATATATATATATACATATATGTGTATCTATATATATATATACACACACTTGAGGGTATACATAAGTATACTCGTACACAGTTGTAGAATAAGGATATTTGCATGGGTCATAATCTGGAGGTGCACCAACGAACTTATCATTTTCACACCCTTCCATCTTTCCGTTGAAGATTATTTTTGGCAAATTTTTTGGCAAATATACATTTGCCATATGAAAAGGTATTCTAGGGCTCTCTTGTTGAATGTGTTAATAGTACTCATGTAAAACAGTAAATAAAAAATCTGCGACAGCAGAATAAGAGACTTGCATGATGACAATGAACTTCACCCACCAAATCTAGAGACTTGTGACTTGATAAGATATGATTAGGTTATGATCTTGCCACTGATTGAATGTAACAGTGTATGTATTTAACTATTTTTTACATTAACAACAATAGCCAGAAAGACAGGAAAGATTTAACTCAAAATAAACAAATCCGAGTAAGAAAAACAAATAGATTAGATGGAGGTATTACGAGTCTGTAACTGCCAAGTTTGATCCCTCTGGAGACATCAATGAAGTCAAAAAGATACTGAAAAGAGTTGAGAAATCTGAGTCAGCTCGTTACGATTAGATTAAACCATACCAAATATAATCCCCATCCTGCAAAACATAAACATGTATTCTACACACGGGATTCCCGGTCCACCAAATATTTACCTGTAGCTTGTCTGACTTGAGAAATCGTCGACCTCTTCTACTTCCATCAGGCATTCGCACAAGCAGTGTGACAGCATTTTCATCATCTGGTGCTGGTTCCTGAGGAAGGGAAGCTTCTTTTGCTGCTAATTGTCTCGCAATTTCCTAATCAAGGGAACATAATCTGTTTAGATACCCCTAATCCGTGACTTGATTCTTTTAAAATCATGCAAAACATTTTTTCCAAAGATCCTTGAAAGTTGTGCACAATGTTTTGAAGAAATAAATGAAAGGTCAGTTCACAGCCGAAGCAATAAAAAATCACACCTTTGCAACAAGATGTATGGTTTCTCAACTTCCTAGAACCAAATTCAAACTTATTAAGCCAACAGGGCTTAATTGTACCTCAGATTAAGTTTCTTGAAGTTTATTTAATCCACAATCAAATCGACATACTACCAAGGGTGAACACATGAATATATCCACCCGAGACATGGTCAACTATTAAAAAAATATTATCTCAAATATTTATCCTACATGAATCTATATAATGAAGACAACTCCACAAAAAGAAATCGTGCATAGGTGTTCTGAAAAGTGTTTCAACTGTCATCATAGTCAATAACCTTCATAACAAGATACCTGTTCCTCTAGCAGCTTACTGCGCAAATTGTCCTCCTTGCGTTTCTCTTCGGCAAGAGCAGCTTCAGCTTCTTCCTTGGCCTTCAACTCTTTCTCCCTGTCAGCTTCTAATGAAGCAAAATATTCATCATCCTGCAATAAAAACATCCAAATTTAACATAAAGGAAACGTTTTGAACCTAGAAATCAGCACAAGCTAATGATGCAAACCTGTTGTTCTCGTAACAATCTCTGAGCAGTAAGAGAAGGCGATGGAGGACGAGGTACATGCATCGAGTAAGGCCCCATGGCTGTATCAAAACCATTCTGACTGAGCTGAGGAGCATAAGGGAAATGATATCCACTTCCTTCAGGGATGCCACCAAACATTGCAGCTTCAAGCATAACCGCTTCATCGTGTTCTTCAGATGAGATGCCACCCCACTTTCAAATTATCAAACAAATAAAACAATCATCATATTTTCCAGATGATTGAACAATGGTAAGTCCATGAAAACAACAAAAAATAAAACTTACCACATCAGCAGCGAAGTCATCTCCATTGTGCTGAGAACGATCAACATTATTGTGCTCCTGAGGACTTGAAGGTGGGCTAGCCGCAGCTTTCTCAATATCTTTGTTTGTCTCAACAGCAACAGAAGATACACGTCTCCTCCTTCGCCTAACCAGCGGCTGATTTTCTACATCTTCAGCATCCACTTGGATGGATGAGCCTCCAACCTCCAACTGGGATTTCCTACAGATAAAATGTTGGTGTAACTTACAGCCATAAATTTGCATGGGTATATTTTAAAAGTAGGGACACATATAGTTCTACGTTTTTAATGAGAGTACTGTTTCAGATCAAGTACATCATACAAAAACCCATATAATAGATTACGCCTCATGATGCGACAGCTTTGAATTTCAATTAACGATAAAGAGAGAAAATGCAAATTGCTCATTGAGAGAGGAAACAAAAATCTGTCTCTCTGATATTACTATTGATCATTTCTAGTGTAACTTCTACCCACTTCTCATGTGCTTCATTGATTTTCATTAACAGTTGATTTTTCTCTTAGTTAGTAATCACAACTTAATACCTCACCACTCTCTTTCAGTTGATATCTTAAGCCACAATCACTGTCGGCCAAAGTTTTTAAACAAATAGTTGACATATAACAGCGGTCTACAATGTTATATTCCATGCCCTGGTGGATTGTATCCTAATTCTCATGAGAATGCCACCTGTAGTTTATTGTTTGTACATGTTTCTTCACTAGTTGAAGGGAATTTACCTTCAGCACAACAAACCTATGAAAAAAAGTCAATACAGGAAATAAGGCAGAAAAATTACCTTGCACTTGAGGATGTTGCCTCTCCAAGTTCCTCCATGCCAGGATGTTTCTCAGCTCTTACTTCTGAAGCTCCAGCACTTTCTTCTAGTTCCCTTAGCGCCTTTTCTTGTTCTGCAGTCTGCATTTTTACCTAATGTTAATTGGATTAATCGCCATTATTTCAAATTGTGCGTGCAGACACCCAAAACAAAGAGAGCATACCCGCAATGACAGAGAAACCGCATGTTCAAGCTCGGTATCTTCCTGGAATGATTGCCTAGATCGAGTGTTAGATTCCGTGAGATCCTGTACCAATATGAAAAGGATATACAGGAAAAATAAACCATCACAAAGTTAAAGGATAAAGCACATAAAGTCAAAATATCACATACAAGATGCTCGTCGTGCTGTTGATTTGATAGCTTAGCATCTTGCTTTGAAGCTTCAATTGCAGCTCGTATCATTTCTTCTTCTATATCATTGCTATAGTTGGGCACATCCATCACAGTAGGAGCACTTTGTCCAACATCCACAGAAGTAATGTGCTTCCCATACCTAGAAGCACCAATAGATGGTGTATTCACATCCTTCTCATCATCTTCATCGTCTATTATAATGGTCCCATGTGTTTCTCTGCCCAAATCGTGTTCAGTATCAGTGACTTCTTCGATGGTAGGAGCATTGTGAGGATGCATTGATGCCCCATCTCCATCCTTCACCTCAATTGGAATCTCCCTCACATTCCTTGGATGTGAGACAAAAGGCGACCGAGACACGATGTCGAGAAAAGAACTTCTGGAATAGTTAGGATCCAGAAGAGAGAAAGGATTCAAATCTCTTGCTGAAGGGAATAGCAAAGAAGATGGTCTGCGGGCTTCAACAGGCGTTGAATCATCTATGTCCATAACATCCAATGGAGCAGAAAATGGTACCTCTTGAGTTCTGAGCGTACAGAACACAGATCACTTACAAAATGCGAAGTATAAAAACAATAATCTGCAAAATAACAAAGAGTGGGAGATTTGATAAGACGTCAAAATACTAACACGTTTCTATCCCCTTCAGTGAAATGTGCATTAACAGCTTCATTAAGGTTTCCACGATGCTCCTGCTCAACAAATGACATAAAATTATTCTAATCAATCAATACAACAGGTAGTTCAAAATAATATAAGTTCATGAACACGTTCCATGAGAGACCTTTAGCAAAATGGTGGATCATTCGCCCGTGAAAAATTATAACATACACATAATAGAAACACAAGAAAAATTCTTCATTTCTGATAAACATGATTATCGAACTACAGGCAAACACAAATTACTTCTTAATTAATCAAACTAAAACACCAGAAATATATTGTCAACTTACAGAGTCCTAAAAGATGGCAATTATAACTTGCATTAAGATTGTGGATGCTTCTTCAAAGAGTAAAACAACAAGTAAGCATAAAGAATTAGTGACAATTTACAATAATTTCCATCTTCATTTAAAAAAGAACAATTTTTTGGTGGGAAACATTAACTATTATCTGAAAGCAATCTCCTTTTCTATGGGTCCATTGTTCACAAGAAATGTCTCAAAAGTATCACATGATAAAAAAAATATAGTTATATAAGCATACATTGCACGTGCTATGGAGCCTAGGCTCAAGGTGCAATATCGGCTGATCATGTAACCAAAGAGATGATGGTTGAGCATTAACATTTTAATACTTAGATTAGATAACAGGGTGGATTGTGCCTTGGCGTGCCTTTAGGCGTAAAGAAAGTGCCTCACTGCACCTCAGGCCTAGGTGCATTAGTGCATATCTTGCGGGCTTCAACAGTCAAGATAACAGATCCACTTGCATGTATGGAAACACTTCTTTTTTTCTTCCCACAAAAAATATTCAAAATATAAAAAATATATCAATGATTTCTGACATAAGTGAAGTAGTATTGACAGTTTGACACTACAGCATATATTACAACAAAAAAAATTAATAAAGAGATGGGTATTAATATGATGAACAGAAAGACAACTCAATTTAGATAATCACATACGTGCAAAGGATAAGGTATACAAAAAAAGAAAGAAAGAATTGCAGCTCAACTTAGACATCCGATATAAGTGCACGTGCTCTCTTGAAATGTATCTGCCTTCAAATCCCATTTTCAGCATTTTCTCACAGGAACACGGACATTTAAGAAAATTGAGGGGAAAAAAATAAGAGAACTTGAAGATAGAAGAACAGTGTGGGACAAGATTCCGGCTTTATTCCAATTTCATCCCTTATCAATGTCAAAAGGTGAAACCATGAATCATAAGGTTAGAGCACCTACTCTGCAAAATACAGATTCACACCCCTAAATACACATTGTTTTTGGCCGGTGAATGCTCAAGTAGCAATTCAACAATTGATTCCTCCTGTGCTATGATGCCAATCAAAGTGGCAAAAGTACGTACTCATTCACTTATTGACACAAATATTTACAAACCGCCACAGGTCCCATAAAATTAGAAAAGCATGAACAATAAGCTATCATTCAAAAAATTCAATATCCGTCGATAGTATAATAACAATCAATCCTGTAGTAATATTCAAAATCCTTTTTCCAGCAAAATGAGAAACATCGATTACTAATAATTTAAGCTTGCACAAATCTGAATTGGTTAATAAGAAACACAAGTTTTAACCATCCGACTTCCTAAACTGCAATCTCAAACATATCCCATAACCAGGATCTTACAAGAACACGAAAAACTAAAGTTACACTACACAAGAAAACCATAACTTCTTTCAATTCCATAAAACACGAACCCTAGCTGCTAACAGCCAACACACTGCGCAGTGCCACAACAAATTAAAACATCGCATCATAAATCCAAAATTACTTTTATTTTCAGAAATCCGAGAAAAAACAAATGATTCAAACCACAATCGACTAAAAAATAACAACTAATCACATAATTTTCACTAGAAACGTGCCTCGAGTTTTAAAATTGCCGTGGCCTCCGAAACGCCGGTGATGCTCATGAAAGTATCGATAGCTTCCTGATCAGGTCTCGCCATTTTTGCCCTAATTTAGAGATAATTACGATTTTTAGGGATAATGAAAAGAGAAATCCTTTATTATCTGCTCGTATTGCTTGGGGAATAATCAAAGAACCTGGTGAAAATGGAGCAGAAGAGTGGACGCAGATAAATAAATATATACAGAATGGTAGTTTGGTAAATAACTTGAAATAAGGGAGCATTCTGAATTATTGCAGCCTTCTACAATATTCTCTTTGGGTTTTCAAAGTTAACTGCTCGGCCCATTAAATTTACCAATCAAATCGACACCAACAAGTGAGTGTATTCTCAGATCTTTGGACTTCGTAGTATGTACAATTATTTGACAAAAACTTGTGTGAGACGGTCTCACAGATCGTATTTGTGAGACGGATCTCTTATTTGGGTCATCCATTAAAAAGTATTACTTTTTATGCTAAGAGTATTATCTTTTATTGTGAATATGGGTAGGGTTGACCCGTCTCACAGATTAAGATCCGTGAGACGGTCTCACATGAGACCCACTCCAATTATTATTATTATTATTATTATCAGTATTCATGTGCATGTATTGTGTGCTTGTACTGCTCATTCTTTTTGTCAGTCTCTATGACAAGCTAAGAACGTCATGTCATCTTATCAGGGTCAAACATTTTACTCGCTCGATTTCTCGATGAACATCTCTTGGACTCACTGAATACACGTCAGAAGAGCTTTTGTCTCAATGAGCTCTCACTCAGATACATCAATATGTAATCCGCAGAATTAAAGCTTGTAGAGGTTTAAGCTAACCTTATATAAAATTATGAAAATCTAGAGTCCAACAAATTTAGAACTCTACAAAGATCATAGTTTTAGTCGTCAAAAAACTCTACTCACACATGACTTTTTTCCTATAAATATCAGGTTTTGGTCATTGTTTATTTATTTATTCATTCACTCATTCTGAACACACATAATACTCTTTATATTTTTTTATTATATTTCTTGAGCGTAGGGGGCGCTTGGAACAACCTTCCAGCTCCCTTATAACGTTCATGTTTCATGTTTGTCCTTCAAGATCCAAAGGTCCGACCAGATCTTCCAATGCGAGATCCGACCTCCCAGCAGCCCTAGCGATTTTCATCAATGTCAATTGGCGCTGTCTATGGCCACACCACTAATGATTGACAGAGAGTGGGAGAAGAGGTGCAAATAATCATTCAGCCAGATCTATGTATAAAGGACCTCCTGACCCAAGCTGAGCGGCATTGTCAAGCTAACAAGAGAGGTCGGGGACCTCCTTGAGCGAATCAGAGAGAACCACCTAGGGAAAACCGATCTAATCAGGGGGTCAGGCTGACCCTCCACAACAACAAGGTAATCAAGGACCTCGGGTCAAACAAATGGCCAACGACTCGACCCGAGATATGATGCATATGATATCCGGAGGTGTAATCGACGGAGATTCAAGCAGAGCCAGGAAAACTCATGGAAAAAGATTGGAAAATCTTGGATTAGATCTTATTCCTAAGTCCGACTCAACTATCAACTACGGACCAGATGACTTGAAAGGTGTTGTGAAACACCATTCACCTTGATCGCCAACACGCAGTGGTTCCACGCCCTTGTTTCTGTAAGGACATATTCATGTGCACTTTTTTTTTGCTTCAAGTTTTTTGCTAGACAGGTAAAAGTTAACAATATATATTGTTATGACAAGGCATGTTGATATTGATATGTGAATTATTGTAAGTAACATAACTAATATATGATTAAGCTAAATAGTCAACTTTACTTTTAATCTAAATTGTTTTAAACAATTATTATTATTATTAAATTCAATTTAGATACATATTTTTATTTCCAAAGTTATTTTAATGATTAATTTTTATAAATATATATTTACGTAAAAATTATATTATGTTAAATAAGTATTTTTTTAGTAAATTAGAATTATTATTTAATATAATTATAGAATTATAAATTAATAAAAAAATTTTAATATATTGATAAAAATATGATATAATAAATGAATCTCTATCATTGGAGTTTAGTTATACTGTTTTCGGACTGTCCTAGTTAGTCTAATCGTTATTTATTTTTTCTCGATCTGATATTAACATATTGAGAATCTCGAAAAGATCACGAGAATACAAATCTTATAGAAAATACGGCCTCACATGGTAGTCGGAGCATCAATACGGCGAGTGAAAACTTTTACTCATTATCTCGATTTACATGATTCAGATGACCGAAAGTTTTTGCACTTATTTAAGCAATTATAGTACGTTTCATTATTTTTCGTCTTGTACTTTAACTTCAAAAAATAAAATGCATAATTAATTTAATTTAACGACAATAATTGACTTAAAAACAATTTTATTTGAAGTTAAAATTGATTTTTTAGTTGGATGATATAATAAATAAGTCATTCACAATAATTTATATATCAGTTTGCTAATTAACCAATAATTTGTATACCACAATGATTTTTAATCGACTCTTCATAGATATTGACACGGTTTTAGCTTTCTGATGGATATTTGATCACATATTTTTTTTTTATATATTTAAAATAAGGATATCGATATTTATAACAAGGATATCGAGAGATGCTCCACATGTAGCAGTATGCATGTAAATTACAAAACATATTAACTATGCAACACAATAACGAATTAAAAACTATAATTTGAAAATTGTAGTATTTTTTTCTAAGTAATTAGGTACATAAAAAGCATAGAAATGTCCATCAATTGTTGCAGCTCCATCTTGATGTAGGCACACAGCTTAGATAATGGCACCAGCTGCATTTTTCATTTGCATTTTCTCCCTTGAACAGCATCACTAATCCCACAGTGAACCTGCAAGAGAGTTTTTGAATTATTATTCCATGTGGATGATTCTATCAACACCCCGTTCCAGAGAATACTCTAGATATTTGGAAAAAAAAAAAAAAAAAACAATAACGACGCCGCAAATGGTGCCATTAGCACATCAACTGTAAGGATTCTTGTAGGACCAAATGCTCGCTGATTTATCAAAAGTTATAGCAGGTGGTAACAGTGTAACTCAAATATTTTAAACTGTACAACTGCTCAAGCCTATACAGCAGAGACGATTATTGCACCCAACACTTCTGTTTGAAGTTAATCTTGTGATGCTCTAATACCAGGATTGGGGCTAGTATCAGAGCTTACTAGCTGGAATACCAGCACAAAGTGGGGTGCGAATGAGACCATCTTTCAAACCTGCGGAATAAAATGTTACAAGCAAGGAGATGCATTCCAGGTCGAGTCACTATCTTGAGCCCGCTGTTCAAAGATGAGACCTTAACTATGTCATGCCTCAAGGACGGTGTCGTTACGTCGTGTTCTAAAGAGTTCCGGGTAAAAAATAGCTGAATATCAAGATACAATTGGTGGATTCAGGAAAGGCTTTCGGATCCATTGAACTCATAAATTCAAATGTAGGGCAGCTGTTACTTAAATTTCAGGGGGTGTTCCCATAGTGAGGTTAAACCACAGGGGGCTTCTGATGTAAATTGTCATAAAACATAATGAGCACGAGGCTATCATCCATTGAATAGCAGTATTTATTGTGAAAAGATATCCATTTTTTTAAATTTAAAATAATATGGGAATCTTACCAAACAATCAACAAAACTATAGCAACGATCCACAAAATGACTTGGCAAGCTGTGTATTTAGACTTCAGACTATTAGCCGGTAGACGGTGGCGTTCCACCCAACCAAACTGCGGCCTGAGCAGTAGCATAAAACCAAGGAGAAAACCGGTAAAAAATCCTCCAATGTGAGCAAAATTGTCAACGTGAGGGAGGATTCCAACCGCCAAGTTAATGGCGATAATCACCACTAGAGTGAAAAGTGCTGCTGCCTGATGAAACAAAAAGATTTTAAAAAAATGTGAGAAATTCATGGATTCTTTAAAAATCATGCTAACACATGAATGTAACGAACAAAAAATTGTGATGAATGTTCTAAAAAGGCTCGTGGTTTGCAATATACTTGTTCTGAGACATTACAATGGTACTAAAATTAAAATGAAATCTGAATTCGAAAACCAAGTAAAAAACTTACGAAGAGTATCAATCGTCTGTCGTTTTACAAAGAGCTATAGTAAGGAAAGAAAATGCAATACAAATGTATTTAAGATGTACAACAATCTAAACACAGTTTTTCATTGTTGTATCATAAAAGTGACCATACAGTACGACAAAACCAATCGTTCTTAATTATATTTGATGTTTTAGATTAACAACTTTATTCTTTTAATAGGAAAAAAAGAGATTTTTCAACACTCTCCAACTAGAGAGGCAATGAAGAAGTGCATTGAAAATTGTTGGAAATAATAATTTGGAACATATTGGTAAAGGTCTAACCTTATTGGAATAAATAGTCCAGTTAGTGAGTAACTCAGATAGCATTGCCCCAAGAAGTCCAAACAGAGCACCTGAAGCTCCAACAGATATACTTCTTTGAATAAAAAGGCAAGAGAGGATGCTCCCACCGATACCCGACAACAGGTAGATGACCCCTACTCGTACTGCATAACATAATTCACACCAAAATGTAAAAGATGGGAATCGTAAGAAAATAATGAAACACCACATTTTCAATAAGCCAATATCAAGGTCATCATTGATATATTCTATGGATTTTGCAGACAAATCATTTCAAACAAGCTTGGTAAACAAATATATCAAGAGATGTTTCATTTGTGTTAAGAGTTTAATCAAACCAAAGTTGCAAATCAGATTGATGATGAGTACCGAATCCAAATTGTTGCTCAAGGCGAATCCCTATAAACACCAAGCTCAGCATGTTAGCTAGTAAATGAATAACGCCTGCATGCAACCAGATACAAGTTATAAGCCTCCATGCTTGATTCCCGTGAACCACCTTGTTCCACTCGAGAGCACCCATTTTTTCCAATCTACACAAGCGAGGGGTAGCATTATTTGAATTACTTTCGAAAGGAAAGATGAAAAATTTTGAACATGCCTTCAAAAAAACATAAATACAAATGCACAAAGACACATTCCTTGGAATTCACATAAAATTCTACCAAATGGACAGAATAAGAATGAGGGATTTTTCCTTGGATCAAACACTGATTAAAATCACGTCCAAGTAGAACACAAGGAAGGGATCTAAAGGCCCTAAAAATAATAGAATTAAAGAAAAATAGTTTTGAAATGTAAAAAGGAAACACTCAATTTTCCAAATATAAACGATGAACTACGGCTTTTTCACTTTGGTTGGGTCACAAAAAATAAATGAAAGAGGAGTAGCACTTAAAAAAGAAAATAAAAAGTTCCAATTTCAGGCATCCACTGATACAGAAATGGCTCAGATTGGAATAAGCCAAGGAAAGAGTTGAATCAGATAAAGAACTTTCACATGTCATCGCCGCTAATTTTCAGAAGATAGAATGTTGCGTCTGTATTGTTGAAAAGAATTCTTCTAACAATCAAAAAGATGATTAGCTAATTTTGTCTTCTGCCACAAACATCATGGTTATTTTACGGGATATTTCTGTTGCATGGATACTGATGGGAGGGACTATAATTTAGCATCCAAAATGTACTTCCTTGAGGCCAATCACAAGGCAGGAGTCACCAAGTAAAAAAATGATTGAGAAATTCAAATACAGGCTATAAAAATTTTGCTCTCGCACGAAGTTTAGACAAGGAATATTCCTAGCAATTTCACTAGTCAATACACATTTGTTTAAATTAAAGCATCCCATGGTATGAACCAAAGCCCATGTTCACCCAGTAATTGACACAATAAACTCTCTGGTGAACATTAGTCAATGCTTCAACATAAAACCGGCATGATCCAAATTAAAAGGTCAAAATAGGAGAAACTAGAAAAGATTTTGGAGCCTAAAAAATCCACCCAGCCTTCTATCTTATCAGTTGATAAGTTCATAATCTTACAATTATGGAATGTCTCACTCATCGTAGCTTAGTTCAGCCACGATCGAACATACAAGTCCATAACAGAGATTAATATACACCACCGACAGCAATCTAGAGGCGATACGTGTACATACAAAAAACCAAGATGCCAAGAAAATTAATTCCAGATTATCACAAACCGGTAAGGAATTGCAAAAAGAAAAACAAAGTTAATATTATTAGCAAAGAACCGAATCAAGAAAGTCCGACCAGCAAGAACAGGTTTCCTGTCAATCATAAAAGCTAAAAGCTCAAAAATCAACATTAATTAAACATTATAAACCTATCCCAGATCAAATTATCTCACTACAACGATCATGAATGTTTTCCAAAACAAAAAGAAATTAAGCCCAAAAAAATTTAACTTCAATTCAAAGTCAAAAGACAGCAGAAAAGTTGCCCATAAATCACAAACAACAAAAGTCATAAACTTTCGAAAAGCCCACAATCAAGATTGACCAAACTCCACCAAAACAAACAAATCAACCCCAAAAACCATTAAATCTAAACAAATCAAGTCTTCATAAAAGTGATAGAAAAAAGAAAAAGATGGGAGCTTTACGTTGAAGATGAAGGGCCAAAGAGAGGGTTTTCCCTCAGGGGCTGAAAGGATAACCTTCCAAGAAACTTTGCGACACAATCACCTTGAAACCCATTATTTTCCTTGGGACAATTATTAACAAGCATGATCACAATAAACATGGCAACATTAGCAACAACTATCATAGGCACCAGCCATGAAGTCCACTGGCTGTCTGAATACTCCATATCATAACCCCCTGCAGCTGCATAATAAGCTTGCGGGTACCCCTGGTTTCTGTTCTTTGTAGCTCCACCCCTTTCAAGATCTCCATTTCTCATCTTTCTTCACACCTTTTTGCTTATGTATAACTACAAACTTACTTCGAATCTCGTATACAGATATAAATCTATATCTATAGCTTTGTGCTGTATTCTGCGTGTATACGCGTGGTGGGAGGAGTGGCTTAGAAGTTGGGATGAAACGAAAGCTTGAGATGAATGCAAGAATTGGTAAAGAAAGCGAGTGATGTGCTAAGTAGTATTTTTTTCCCTTAATAATTCTTTGATTTTTGGTGATGTCAATTGGAAGAATGATTGGTGGAGTATTAGGACATGGCGGTGATACTTGTTATTCTCATTAATAATCTCTATTGAATTGGTTGTGTTTTTCAGATGGGACAATCTTTGTGTGTTTCTTAGGTGGAAATTACTAACATTGATATTTGCAAACGGTAACAACTAATAAAGTTTTTACAAATAGGATTTGTTATAAATATATTTTTATTTAGTTAGATTTGAAAGATTTTTAATCAAGATAATATATGTAAAGATTTGTATATTGTATTTTTTCCAGATAAATGAGATGATTGTGTTTAATGAAAATTGTATCCGAGTATTGACTCATTTTTTTTTGGCAAAAACTTGTGTGAGACGGTCTCACGGGTCGTATTTGTGAGACGGAGCTCTTATTTGGGTCATCCATAAAAAAATATTACTTTTTATGCTAAAATTATTACTTTTTATTATGAACATGGGTAGGATTGACCCGTCTCACAGATTAAGATCCGTGAGACGGTCTCATATGAGACCCACTCTTTTTTTTTTTTTTTTTGCTTTCTACTCATCTCTATTTCTTTTATGATTTATAACACGTTATCAGTACGATGTTATAAATAATTGAGAATGAAAATATTTCTTGTTCTATTGAAGCTACTGGAATAGCACAACTTGTTGTCAATACTAAATTTTATGATATATTTGTTAGTACTCTAAAAGTAACACAATTATAATTATTGATATATCGATAATCATGAAATATCATGATTTTGATGGCTCTAAAGTAGCACAATATGATTTTGTATTGAGAGAAATTCATGATTAAAATATGATACAAGATCAAATATATTGAGAATCTAAATAGATTCGTGATTATGAGATAATATATTGAGAATCTAAAGAGATTCACATTTGATATATGATTCAAGATTTATAAATATTATTGAAAGATATAGATCTATATCAAAATATAACAAAATTTACAAAGAAATATTGATCAAAATATCAAAAATATGTTGATATTCATGAAGAATATTTATATAAGATTCAATATTTGGAAATATTCTTGAGGAATATTAATTTAATGCCTTTTTGGTTGAATGATTTCTCGAGGATCTTATGAATTGAGAAATTTATTATAATTTCTTAAAAAAATATCGATATAAGATCTAAAATTATCTATATTGCTAAATATGATGATTACAGATCTAAGATCTATCAAAAGAAAAAGTATGATCTATTAGTTGTTACTATTTTATGATGTATAGTTAGTTCGTGTTCAGTGAAGAACTACATAGACTATTTGATAATATATATATATATATATATATATATATATATATATATATATATATATATTATCAAATAGTCTATGTAGTTCATGTATATATATATATGTATATATATATGGCAGTAAAACCACAGTGTTTGAAAGAGAATATACGACAATGATACCATAATATCACTGATTTTCAATTCCATATTTTATTGCATATTATACTTATGTTAGCTAATATGTTTATATTATGTTTTTTAAGCTATGATGCATCAGCATATATAATTTTTTTGATAAATTCTTAAATCATGACATAATCACCTGAATCTAGGTAATTATCTATATTTTGTTCTAATCTTATTTAATGAAACGTCATTTTATTTGGATATTATAAATATTATAAGATTTTAAAATAAAGACAAATCAAATAAAAGAAATAATTGATTTCCTCATTTTTTTTTATTGTGGATATAATTTTGACTAGTCTCAAAATTATTTGATTAAAATTATCTTTATTTTAAAGTGCTAATAAATAATAAAATATGGTATTACATATATGTTGTTTCATATGTTTTGCAAATGTAAGAACCAAAAATCTAATGTGGAATGACATTCATGAGAGATTGAATGTCGTTACTTAAGGTAAAGGATTTACATGGTATATGTAAAAATTTGAAAAGATACGTTCAATATCCCATTCAATTTCCCAATTTCAATATCTTAGTTATAGTATTTTGTTTATTAAAAGAGAAATAAAGGAAGACAATTATTCAAAGTTGTCTAACTAATGAAAGACAAAAACTTGTGTGAGATGGTCTCATGAGTTATATTTTATGAGACATGTATCTTATTTGGGTCATCAATAAAAAAATATTACTTTTTATGCTAAGAGTATCACTTTTTATTGTGAATATTGGTAGGGTTGACGTGTCTCATAGATAAATATTCGTGAGACCGTCTCACAAAAAACCTATTCCTAATGTAAATAATTCTATAAGATGAATGTGATAGCACCAATGAACACAATTGATACCAAAGAAAAATATATCATCTCAAATGAGATATGAATTATAAAATTGACACAAAATATTGAGATATACATCAAGCCCGATATAAAATATGTGGAGGCCGATGATGTCTACCCAAATCCCAAATTATATTTTCATCATATGTTGATACAAATGTATTGAGGATCTTGAAGATAATTTGATTGATGATCAAAAGTAAAAGTATGCTTGATACAATAAAATAGTGATAAACATTAATGTATATGGATTTGAGAATCTAATGCCAATATTGATTTGATATAAATAATATATGAGTAGGTCTCTTGTGACACGATCTCACGAATCTTTATCCGTGAGACGGATCAACTATACCGATATTCACAATAAAAAGTAATACTCTTAGCATAACAAGTAATACTTTTTCTTAGATCACCCAAATAACTGATATTCACAATAAAAAATAATACTCTTAGCATAAAAAGTAATATTTTTTTATGGATGACCCAAATAAGAGATCTGTCTCACAAAATAATACCGTCAGACCGTCTTACATAAGTTTTGTCATAATATATTACAAATCAATATTTCTAGAAGAGCTAATATTTTCCAAAAGTATCCTTGATACAAATATTTTCAGAGTTTATCATAATCGATTGGGTTGAGCATTTAAATTATATAAATAGTTAAGAAATTATTGATAGTGCATAAAGATGTTAATGTGAAGCCAAAAATTCCTAGATCGATAAATATGAAGATTTTTTAATCAAATATCCATGAAATTTTATGATTTTTTTATGGCTTATTAAATTTGATACCACTATCATAAGCTCAAGTTGCCATAAATCTCCGTATTATCTAGAATGAATAAATAATGGGGGCCCAAGAGTCGCAACTTGATATTTGTGAAAATACGTTTTGAGAAAAATTTCCAAAATGTAATCAAGACAAGCTTGATTAAAAGAAAAAAAAAACATGAATATCAATTTTATGATTTTAAATATATTGGTTTAGTTGATTTATTCTGCCTCTAATCAACTATTGAAACCATTGATTTTGATAATGAATACATCATATTTTGGAGGATATCTAATTTTTTCGACTAAACAAATAAAGTTCACGTGGAATATGAGTACTATTACATGTGGAACCAATAATGCAAAAGAAAACGCTTATAGCAATAACAATTTTTCGTAATTTTTTTATGCAATTTGAGAATGCAATATTCGGAGCCTTTGGGTGTAAAAAGAAAAAATTAAGATGAATCCAACTAGATTTAAATTTTAAGAAAAGATAAATAACATTAAATCATATTTTATTAAATTGTTCCTACTATGTTTATAAAATTGGGAAATTCATTATCAATTTCTGATATTGAGAGACCATAGATTTATGTAAGCGTCTTCCAAAAGATTATATTATTATTTTTATCGAAAATATTAATTTAGTAAGTTGGACCAATTCGAGATCGAGAAAAAATATTATCTTAGATATTAATTTATCGAGTATTAATAACTGAAGTTTTACTATATTTCAATGAGGTCAAAAAATAATTAAAAATTAAAGAAGAACTAAATTGCAATTTTAATTGACGAAAAAATAAAATTTGAAATAATGAATTTTTGTGAAAAAAAAAATTGACAAAACAACATATAATGGTACTATTTTGACTGAATCGTACATATTTATTTAGCAATTAAACATTTGAATGTGGAAAGGTAAGATAATGGTGGAGGAGCAGTATGGAAGGTGACTGGGCGGGCAGCCTCACCAAATTCCGCGTAGTGTAACAAATACGCGTCCTTGGAATAAACAATTTTTTTGTTTATTGATATTGACTGAGGCACTTAAACTTGCCATTTGCCTTGTATTTAATCATCTTTTCGTAACTAATAAGAAAAAAAGTGCACGTCGTTTTGTAAACAAAGACAATAGCTGGCTGTTTACGTTTCATACCCACGCGGAATTTACAAAATTATATATATATATATATATATATATATATATATATATATATATATATATATATATATATATATATATATAGCAATGATACCCTGCACACCTCTTCCCTGCACACCTATGGGCGCTTGCCTACGTGGCATGCCCACAACCACACAAAATTTTTTGTTTTGTTTTCTTAAAAAAAGGCTGACCAATCATGCACCGCCACGTAGGCGGTGCTCATGATACCCTGCATACCTGGTGTGCAGGGTAACAAATTCCTATATATATATATATATTGTCCATCCACTGTGCTAATTTCCGTGACTATCACTGAGGCAGCACTCATCTATTGGATGTGAATAAGCATATATATATATATATATATATATATATATATATATATATATATATATAGACACAGAGATTATTTCATATTTTAGATAGTTATTTTGACATTATCTAATAGAGTTGACCGTGGATGTTTATTTTTTTTATCTATGTTAGAGTAGGTGTTTGTAAGTCAACTGCTGGCTTAGACTTCATTAATTTATGTTACAAACGATATTTGTTTAATAATATTTTACATTTTATTAATTCTAACATTTAATTTATTTATATATTCATACAAGCTGCATAAATAAAGATCTTGAATATACCATAATACAATAAATATGAGGTCGTATATATGATGTAAATCATGAAACACATATATTAGTTATTGTATATTCTAAACACGTTTCTAGTCGATTCAACCGGCTAAGAAAATGATAAAGATCGTTTGAACTCGAGACTAGCATATGTGATGTGTACCACGTTTAATTGGTATGGACATAGAAATGTTCAAACATATGAGTTCACTGAACAACCCTCCAATGTACTTCCCAAGTGGTTATCAATTATCGAGTTGACAAGTCCATTGTTATAGTTGTACTCCATTAATCTTACGACTCAAGACTAGTGCTACAATTTGAATCGTTTACCGTCTCCATGAGAGCCATTAGGTGACGAGATTTAGTGTACTAAAGACCCACATAGGAGCCAGATCATTGTAGTTGGGGATTTACTGCTCACCTATGGGTGTGAATATCTTATGTGATCTGATGAATTAATAGTATATGGAATATCTGACGAAAGTATGAGATGTGCACAATGATCATTCAAAGATAAATCAGATCGTTACAGAATTCATATAAAACCATTGATATACTAATGGTGCAAATTCGACCGTGATATGTGAAATGAATGGACAGTATTGTATGTTAATCATAATCTAGTGGTTCTTGCAGACACTATCAGTGATACTTAAAAATGGTGGGGCAATGCTACTAGATACTCTTACGACAATTCTTTGACGCAATAAAAAATGAGTACTGACGCTTTTATAATCAAAGAGTTGATACATAAAACGGGCTAACTAGGGTAAGCTCAAATAAAAGATAAATATTATCATGAATCACAATGAGTTGTGAATTCACGACTAATTGTATCTTTGAACCATTGATGATCACATAAATATTTATTTATTTGTTCTTGTCGAGGTAATAAAATTCAAAGAGTTGAATTTGACATCTGGAGTTTGATATGATCAAACATTAGTTGCTTATAAAAAAGTTTGTAACTATATTACATTGATGAAAAATGGAGAGAAAAGTAAAACTGCTAAAAACAATTAGCATAGTACAACTGCCTAATTCGTGTGGAAGTGTTCCAAAATTTGTTATAAAGTCTAGAAAATTCGAGTTACGTAACATGATTGCATACAATCTAGAGTTTTTCTCAAATATGTGTTTAATTATTTTTGTTGCATTAAATGCATGATTATTTCATGTATATGTGTTTTGTTTCATGATTGTTAAGGTTTTATGTATTAGGGCTTTTAATAGTTTTTCGCGCTCGAACGAGAAACGGAGATCGGGGATAATTAAAGAAAAATATTTTTATTAAATAATTATTTTTTATTATTTAATATATGGTGTAATTAAGAGTGATTTTCTAAAATGAGCTTCATAAGGTATTTTTACTCATCGAGTCATATTTTAAACGGGTATGCAAATTTTAACAAGTTGGAGGACTTTCTGAGAGTTCGAACAATATTTTCAAAAAGTAAAAAAACGAAATATTTTACGGGAGTGCTTTTGGGCTTGATGGAACTATTTTATTGTGTAATAGGCCTGAAATCCTTTTAGGGGGGTGTATTCAACTTGGGAAATTTATTGACTTTTAATGACTTTTGTAGATTTTATAAATCTAGAGGTATTCAATCAAGACTTTTGCATACTCTATAGAAGTCTAGTGGTATTCAAAATAGACTTTCATGGAGTTTTTAAAAGTCAAGTGGTATTCAACATTTACTTTTATAAACTCTATAAAAGTGTATAGGTATTCAAATTTTCCATGTACTTTTAATAACTCCATGGAATTCATTGACATACAAACATTAAAGCCTAATGTACAACTACAAATTGTAAAAAATTGTATTTGGTTCACCCTAAAGATTTGAATGGATTTTTAAAACTTCTAAATCATACACAAGCTATTTATTTTTCTCCGTCGCTTCACATCACATCTCTTCCTATCTTCTCTCCTCTAATCTATTTCTATCATTCTCTCAAATTTTCGAAGTGTATCTTTATATATATTTTCATATTTCCTTTTCAAAATGTTCATTTTTTGGCTGATTGTTAACGGGAAATTTTGAATTATAGAATTGATTTTGTGATTTTTAATTTATGATTTATACAAATTAATGTAATATTCAATAATAATAAAAGATGATCAAAAAAATGTTGCTTAATTCTTAATAATTAAATAGTCTGGTAACAACCATGATTTTTTAAATTCATTTTAGTATTTTCAATTAATATGTAAGCTATAATATTTTTATACAAAATTATATTCACACAATAATAAATAATATTATTTTCACATGTATTTTATCAATTTAAAAAGAAGGTTACATGTTAATCAATTGATTTATTTTAAAAAATTTACAAACATGCGTATATAAAACCACATATATACACATGTAAGGATTAAACGATTTAACTTTTAAATAAGTAAATTTATTTATTAATATAAATATTGAAAATAATTTCAAACTGAACATGTTATATATGTCAATTAATTATTGGTTCAAAGAAATCAATAAAAAAATCACATGTTATAGTTAAGTACAAAATTTATAAAATTTTATAAAAAAAATCCACAAAAGTCTATAAAAATCTTGCAAAAAAGTCTACATAAATTTGTTTATAAATCTGTGAGATTCTATAAAAGTCAATAAAAATTTATCAAATCCATAAAAGTCTATCATTTAAAAAAGTCATTAAAAGTCATCAAAACTCTGAATTGAATACACCCCACTTAATCTCATTATTTTAAATTAAGAGCCCATTAGCACTAAATATTGTAATTAAACCCTACAATCAAAACCTAAACCTACCTCTACACCATTCGGCCGCCCCTCTCCCCACTTCCATCAGCAGTTATCCTACTCATTTTTCTCAAAGTTCTTCAAGAGATCTCTTCTCCATCTCTTCGATGAACGTTCTACGCGACTATCTCAAAGTTTTCGAGCGTAAATACGCAAAGTCACACCCTATACCTAGTTTTTATCATCATTCACATCATTACACGATTTTGAAACAAACCATGCATATTCTTTACATGAGTCTCATGATTTCTTACTTATGTGTGAAATGGGGCTGCTAAATTTCGGTGTAGGGGCGGTGTTCATCATGTAGGAAGATGTTTAGGAGGAAGATCGGCTTTGAGGATCGAAACATGCAAGGGCCGAGGGGTTTGGTCTAGGTTTAAGGCTCGATATGACTAGATTGGGTGAAAGGGATGTGAGCAGCAGCGCATGGCTCGGTTACGGCCGTGGTTCAGACCCTGGTGGGTCAGCGTCAAGACTAGGAAGGGGCCATGAGTTGCTGCTCGCAAGAGCGAGGTCGATGGGAAGGTTGGATGGCTAGTTGGGTTACTTCTTGGTGGAGTTGAGCGATCCAACGGGAAGGGGCTGTAGGTATGAGTAGGGTTGGTCCAGAAGGGAATCCACGGCTTGATCTCGGCCTTAGGATAGTGGTCTAAGGGTTGGTCACGTTGGTTCAGGTCTAGGGTTGAGTTTTGAGAGGCTAGGTGCACTAGGGTTTGAATCTTGAGAAGGGCCGAAATTTCCAGCAGCTGGTCGAGGGTCTTAGGTGGTCCGAAACAAGTGGTTTAAGGGATGGTCATGTAGGCTCAAGTCATGGTTTAAGTTGGGAAAAAGCTGGTTGAGTTTCGAGTTGATTCGTGTTAAAACCGGGACCCTGATCCAAGTTCTAAAATGAATCATATAAGCTATCGAATGAGCTCGAATTTACGTCTAGGAAATGATTGTTTTGGGTGTTTTAAGGAGATTGGTTGGCTTCAGGTCAAAATTTTGAGGTTCATGGGTAAAATGGTCAATTAGAATTTCCAGGGGCAAAATGACCATTTTGCATGCGGGTCGCGTCAGCAGTCCTAGCAGCGCCCCGAGAACTAAAATTGCATGATTGAAATGTTTAAGCTTATTATGAATATGAATTTTTATGAAAATACGATGCATGCTTGGTTTTAAGAAAAAAATATATATTTGCATGATTTTTATAAGTAATGAATACGATTACAAGTTTTTGAAGGAGAGAAGTTGGTTGTGACTAATACGAACACGAACACGAACATGTAAGGCCAAGGCTCAGTGGATGGGTAAAACTGTCGCTGATGTCTCTGCCGCCGGTTACCGTAGTTATACGTAGATAGGCCCATCGGATTAGGGTTGATACGGAAGTCACGACTAATTATTTTAATTCAATAAAAGAAAATGAACATGTATATGTTGATATGCCGTGATATGTTATGGATATGTTTATGCTTTGTCATGTTATGTTTAAGTTCATGCTTTTAAGATCATGAGATGTATTTTAATTAAAGTACTTTTAACTGTTTCATGTTATGTATATGTACTTGTTATCACGGTTCAGGCACGTTGAGTCTTTATACTGATTAGGTGAGCATGATGACGTGGAGACTGAGTAGGCGGAGCTGGGTGTGTGCACGTTAACCCGGTGACCATATTTTTTCCACAAATTATATATTTATGAGTCAGGAGTAAAACATTGTTACGTTTATACATTTTCATCTTTTACTATGTTGATGATTTAGCAGGACTTTGAATGTTACATTTGAGTTCCTTTAAAAGCCATAGTCTAGGAATTTGGCGCGACTAAAATAATTTAGCTGCAGTATTTTCATTTAGTAGTTGAATGATATTTTCTTTTTTTTTAAATGCATGTGGATGAGCAAATTTCGAAAATAGCTTATATAAAAAAAATTAGTAGTATTTTATCACTAGACGTTACATTTGTAGTCGCCCTAAAAGTGTTCAGTGGATCGAAAATCAAACCACAAATCATGACAACGAGCTATTTATAAGTTCAACTCGATGATATCTAATTGTCGTTCGGGATTATTAAATGAATAAAAAATCAATTCTAATTTAAATGAAAAGGTTTGATTGATTTGGATTGTGCAAGTCCTAGTTTTTAAGATCAAAACCTAGGTCAATCAAAATTGTAGGTGAGCTACATGGTGTTGGTCACATATCTATGAAACAATATATGAAAGCTTATGGTTAGATATACCTCACCTCAAATTTTCGAAAACCTCCTTCTATCTTCCATCAAGTGGTCAAATCCTGTACCTAGATTTTAGGGATTTTATTCGCCAGTTTTTCATCATCTCAACGAAAAATTGTTCTATTTTTCTATTGTTATTCGTCACACACCAAGAGATGCATACAATATAGGCGATGAAGATGATATCGATACAATGCATTTTGTTGATATCAATTTTTCTATTATACAATCATTGTTAAGTGATATAATGGGGAAGATGTTGAGTTAACTAGATCTGATGTCGAGGGCTCAATAATTGATGGCATGCCTATCGCGGGCAATGAAACTGATGATGATAATTTTAATTGAATTTTGTGTATTCTTGCATTTTGGTGAAAACATATCTTGAGATGGTACATCATGAATTTAATCTTATTTATATATGTTAATGAAGATGATACATCGTATTTATCAAACTAATTATTTCTGTGAAGGATTCTTACATTGACTACTCTCTTGTAGGTTGGAGAACTATTCAAGTACTTCTACAAACTTTGTGCTTGTATGTACTTATTGTTACTCTTTCCCTATGCCTATAGCTAGTATTCCATACAGTTGGATGAACATTTGAGGCTCAGGTCTATTATTTCAACCTATTGTCATGCCCAGATCGTATGTCTCAAGTTTTGTTCGTTTATAATTGAGTTTTAGTTGACAAATTTACTCAAATTTTCATTCGATGTCATTTTTATACTTTGGAGGTTCTTTACATTTCGTTTTCCATATTTTATTGTGAAATAGGTTCCACAAAAAGTTCCCCACACTTTAAAAATTGTGGTGATAAATATTATATTTCATACGTAATTCAAAAAAATTGTCATAACTTTTTAAATGTTCATAGGAAAGTTTTGATATCCTCGATCAACATAGAGTTAGTGTGATGCAGATGATTGGAGTTTCATGGAGGCGAGGGAAGACTGAAGTTAAAGCTAGTTCTTACGATCCAAATATTCCATCAAATGAACTTGTGTCAATTCATCTCATTCCCCATAACCTTACACCAGAAGTATGACAAACTTCGTGTCATTACTGGAAGTCTAATGAGGTTGTTTTTATATTGACTGATTTTCTTACATATTTTTGTTATGGATAAATTCGATATAATTATATTTTCCAGAGGACTTATAGAATAAATGAAAATGAGTGTAAAAAAAAGGATACACGCACAAGGACTGTGGGGACCCGGACGCTAATCTTCTTCTTAATCATCATTTCTCCACTTCTGTTGTCGCCTTCCTTATTCATACTTTATATATATCAATACAAAGTATCAAACTCAATTCTCGGGCCTTACATTTCTCCCCCTCTTAGATCTGAGTTCGTCCCCGAACTCACAAACAATCAATTCAGATATATCAGAAGAAATGTATAATAGCGTTTAAATCAAAACTCATATAAATGAACCCATTCTGAAATCTCTTTCTTGTATTAACCTCTGATTCCAAATCTGGAATAAAACTTCATGAAGTATACTATCATAATACTTCTTAAACTAACTCTGACAGAATCAATCTTGCTATGTTGGTTATACAAAACCAATCTACAGTTTATAGTAAATCAATACTATTGACGGTTATCAATTCTGTTTATCACGATCAAGGATATATTCAATCTTCCACTCCAAATACCAAACATCATCATCCGATGTTGGTTTTCCAAATCTGTTATTTCTGAGCTATCTTTATTCCGTTCTGAATCTTCTTTTCTTTATAAGGACTCTGTAGTACTCACTGTACAATGTGTCATCTGTAACTATCTCAGTACTCTTTTGATAGTTATCACCATCCAATCACCCATAAAGTAACAATACCTCATGTCAACTAGTGCTAACATCCAGCACTACTGCTCTCTGGATATCTTCCATATCTGGATAGTACATTCTGACCGTCTGTCAATCTGTAACACGATCTAAGAGAGAACTCAGGATATACTCTGTCCCAAGTACAAAACCAAGCAAAATGACAATCTGATATGCTCTATTTCTATATTCTGTTCAATCTGACCATTTTTTCTGACATCGATCTTTGTCATTTGGTCATGTTTGTACATCATTTTGTACAAACTGATAGATATAGATTGAACAATCTGTCAATCACAATCATATCATATTTCAATCTGGAGAAAATGGCGGTAATTTCATTACGAAAGCCATAGAAATGCACTCTCATTTCTATTCAGAAACATACACATCTGTAATAATCTTCTGATTTCTGTCTTCATCTATTGGCAGTTTAGACATATCAGTACCAATTCTGCCAACATTTCAATACAATTTCTGTCATAACTGATCTCATCTGTCTATATCACAACTGTCTGTTCGAATATCATACATTCTCAATCATCAGAATGAAAACTGAATCCACTACGGTATATTTCTGACCCTATCTGTGATTTCAGCTTCGAACTATTCGGCATAACAATCAGTTAATAATAAAAATTAAAGAAGAAATACCTACCTGGTATTCGGCTCTGACTATCAATATCAATTCTATTATACAATACTGAAACATTCTGATATCACAAGCTAGTCAATTTCATACAAAACACAAAATCATATATCTGTTACTCTGATCGATGCTCCACTCTGATTATCCATCAAGCTCTGAACATTTTGATCGCATTTCTGAATAGCTGTACCTCTCGAAAACAGTTCTGATACAATTGGACTGTATATATTCTCAATGGTTCACAACAATCTATATCAGATACGGACTCAAAACAGCAGTAATATCAAACCAGATACAAAATATCAATAACCTATACAGATCTAGTGAGTTCAGTGAACTCATAAAACAATGATTTCTGGTAAATATCTTCATGTCATTCTGATCAACTGCTATATCTCATCTGCAATTAAAATGAGGGAGCCAACCAATATAAGATATCACGAATACTGATTTAGAACAATAACAACACTCAGCAGATATAAAGCAACAGTCGAATAAAATAATCTGTCAATTCAGACAAACTACATTTCTGAAATTTCTGATCTTCATATCTTTCAGTCACTGACCATAACCGCAACTGTGTCAAAGTCAATCTGTATACTAATTTCAGATATCACCTACTCTGAATACAATATGTTTCAAGCCGAATTCTTATCTGAATAGTTTCTATATACAATAATTCTAATTCTCAGAATATTCACTACCATCTCCAGATATTCAACTCTTTCAATTCGGTATGTATTATTCTGTATATTCAATATCATTCTGTACTGAATCTAACATACAAACCATACCTAATCTCCATTCAATTTCTGAAGTCTATCTTTTTGAGATCACATAAATCTGAAATCTTATCTAGCAAACATCAGCCAACTCATATATCACTGGCAAATCTGCCAATGCTAGGCTCGATTTCGGTGGATCTACTGAATACATAAGGATGCAATCTGCTCCTTTCTGTACTAATCGAGTCATATACAATACAGATATCAAAGGAATTCTAAATCTAGAATCCTTATTGTGGTATCTCCACTGATCAGTCATCTCTGGTCTGACTCTTACCATTTCTGGAAAAATTCTACAATATGTCTGTACTTGTTCAACATATTAATATCAATAATGTGTTCAATTCAGAAAATACAAGTACATCATAATCTATCTTGATTTCATTCTCATCTTACTGTAGTATACAATATATACAGAAATCTCTGATATCAACATTTCCTCAACAAGCAAGGACATCAATACTACAGTACATACAAACCCAACAGATACGGCATATCTCCATGCAACTCAATCAAAGATATTCTTAACAAATGCATTAGTATATATCAACACATATGCAATAGAATCATAAAGAATAGTACCTGTTGTGAATTCTGGATCTGTGTTTTCAATTGAACTCTGTTCCCTACAATCTTCGGGAACGCTTCTGGGGACAGACTTTAGCAAAGTGTCCCGGATGTCCACAAATATTGCATCTACCAGTCACTCCCTGGCATTGCTCGGTGGAATGTCTCCCTCCGCAACTCCTGAAATACACTCCAGCATAGCTCGGACTAGAACTACTGGAACTCGAGGAACCACTCCCTAACTTCTTGAATGGCTTCTTTTGAGCTTTCAGCAAATCTTGCTTCCCACTCGTACTGCCGCGATCAATTCTGAGAGGGGATTGCTGTGTCTGGGGTTGTTTCACACACAACCTCCCTAGCTATCTAATCAGACTCGCCTCCGCTCGCTTTGCTCTACTCAGGATGTCAGCAAAATGGTAAGGTCGCTGCAGATTCATAAATGCAACTACCTCCGAATTCAACCCTCTGATGAACTGATTTACTATAGCTTCATCATTTCCAGCTATCTGAGGAGCAAAATGCAGTAGAGTAGAGAATTTGGCGGTATATTCATCAATATTCAACTGACCTTGGCTCAAATTCTCAAACTCTGCTTTCTTGTCCTCTCGGTATGAGACTGAGAAAAATCGTCGATAAAATTCAGTTCTGAATATTTCCCACGAAATCACTGTACCTTTCTGTTCCCACATTTTTCTACTGGTAATCCACCAACTCCTGGCGGCTTCTCGTAGCTGATAAGGTACCATTTTAACTCTCTTTTCATCTATACGATCAAGTAAATCGAACAGTATTTCTATGTCGTCAAACCAGTTCTGACAATATTCGGATGTCTCGATACCATTCAGAATCGGCGGCTGCAATAGCTGAAAATCTCTCATCTTTATTTCTAACTGAATTTCGGATGCATCTATCTGTTCAGTCGAAGTACTACCCTTTTCTGGAATTCTCCGAGGTGGTATATCTGAATAGCAAACACATTAGTACACAATCTGTCTCAGCCCTCCTCTGATCATATACCTCTGATCCAGACTCAGTTCTGATTCAGGCTTAGTAATTACATGCTGCAATCAACTCAGATACAAACAACATGTAATAGGGAAAGCAGTAAATCATGCTAGCACACACAATGTAAATCAACATTATAATAATTCTCATGCTAGCAATCACATGCAAGGAAAGAAAATTCAATCTACCCCACTCATTCTCTACTATCTCATTCTAAAGGATCTATCAGTTCTGACTATCTCAATCTAAAGGATCTATCGCTCTGATACCACCTGTTGTGGGGACCCGGACGTTAATCATCTTCTTAATCATCGTTTCTCCACTTCTGTTGTCGCCTTCCTTATTCATACTTTATATATATCAATACAAAGTATCAAACTCAATTCTCGGGCCTTACAAGGACGGACAAATATTGCATCTTTGGAATATAAGTTTGTAAGTATTAGACCATAAAATCTTTTCGTGAATATTTTCATATTATTGATTTATTATATTACGTGTTATTTTTTTATTCTTTACTTTTGGCATGTATAGATTAGATATAAGGGAGCGACTGTTGAACATATATGATTTAGATAGTCAATTTTGTTAAGACACTTTCCATGCTTAGTATTTGAAAATATTATCAAGTTTTTATCATTGATGATATCATTCAATACAAGTGAGTCTTGGGCTATTATAAATTTTTGCATATTTAATCAAAAAGCTTTTTTTCTATTTTATTTTCAAGAAGACAGAAAACCAACTTATATTTAAATATTACATTTGAGTCGACAAAGTAAAAAGAAAGGAGGAGCTCTTGTTGATGATGAATCAATATGAGCTGAGATTATAATTGTTTCAACGCTTTGAGAAAGCTTTTCAATATTTTTTTTAATTTTATTGACAAATTTTTTTGTTCGGATTTACTAAATGATGCAGTGCAGCGTCACCACCAAGACAAGCCCGAGGGAACACAACCAACAGAAGTGCACGAGGAAACATTTCGGTTATAGTCTATTTACAATTTTATTTTTTAATATAATTATACATTGTACGATACTAATTATATGTATATTTTTCAGTGAAATATTTGGACTCTGGTCGGGTTCGATGTCTAGGAGCTGGTGCATTACCTAGCCAAATTTTCCCAGATCATTATAAGTATATATTATTTTTAATACATAGTAATCTTCCTATTTCTGATGTTATTAATAAGTTACGTGAAGTGGAAGATAAAATAAAAAGTATGGAAGAGCAAAGGCAAGGAGAAATTGGAGGATGAGACAGATACATGAACATCAACTTCCAAATTTTACAAGAGTCATTCAAAGTATGATAACTGGAACTGTCGGAGGATCTCGTGCGTGAATTATTACCTACACATGTAGCCACATATTGAATACTAATGAAATGATTCTAAAGTACTTATATAAATTCATAGTATTAAATTTATTTTATTTTTAGATGACAGTTATCATGGCAGATATTATGCAGCAATAGACAAATACTCCACAAAATGCACATGAAAGTCGAAGATCTCCAGCAATGTCAGAGTCAGACAATGATTATAAGAAATTTGAAAAAACCTTTTGTTTTATCCATTGAATTTGAAATATTTATTTTATATTATAAATTGGAGTATTATTGATATTTTGCGTGTGGATAATAGTGCTTTATTTATTAATGATAACATTAATTTTGTACATTGAAATATTAAATATGAAGTTTTTTTATTGTTTATTTGATGAATATTTATTTATTTTATTTGTTGATGACTTGTTTCGAAAT
Source organism: Primulina eburnea (assembly GCF_022965805.1). Lineage (NCBI taxonomy): Eukaryota > Viridiplantae > Streptophyta > Magnoliopsida > Lamiales > Gesneriaceae > Primulina > Primulina eburnea. Next base: position 24,393,961 of record NC_133114.1, read on the forward strand.
AATGTATATTTGTTTAAAATAAAATACATTAAAATAGTAAATTATTACTAAATTGGATTTAGGAGAAATTTTAAATAATTTTATTAAAATCATTTTAAATTATTGGCTCAAACATTTCTTATATATCTTTTGTTTTACGAACGATTTGAAACAACTCTTAAATTCACTGGTTGAAAAAATGTCCTAAATTGCTCCAAATTTTCCGTCACATGCTTGGTTTCGAAGTGTTTTTAAAATTATTAATTTCAAGAATGATTGGAAATCGTTCTAATATTCTTGGCTTGAGGAATGGTTCCAAAACGTTCCTACATCCAGTACTTTTCAAAAGTGGTTTACAACTGCTCTTAAATTCATATATTTAGAAATGGTTGAAAATTACTCCCATATCGACAACGTATAGGAACAGAGGAAAATAATTCTTATTGCCAACTGTTTCCAATGCGGTTTGACATCGGTACTATATTTCTTGCTCCTATATCGATGACATATAGGAGTGATTTGCAACCGCTCCTAAACTACTAACATCAATAGCTGTTGAAAATCGCATTTATAACTATGATGTGTATGAGCACGGTAAGACTGTTCTTACACCTCACGGATGTTAGTGGATATAAAATTGAGTTCTGGCATACACGGTGGGTATAAACTGTGTTCTGGCCTCGCTTCTTAGAGGAGCAATATATATTGGATAGTTTGACCATGGATAGCGAGATGAATTTCATTGTTATGCTCTGTTATGTTCTTATTTGTTGTGTTGTGTTATGTTATGTTCTGATTTATGATTCTGATTCAGTTTCTGTTATGATATGATAAGCTAAATTTTGAAATATGTCTAAGAAATGTATTGAACTTTTAAAACTATGTCAATATGTATAAATTCCGTTATTGTGGTAATCGATCGACCTCCACGTGCTGAGTGTTTCCCAAAACACTCATGCCCTTACTTCTATCCTAGATAAGACCGAAGAATAGGTGAACAATGAAGAACAAAAGACGTTCTGGTGCTGGTGATGAAATCCAAAATCTGAAGATCAATCACCATTTAGCTTTAGTATTATCTTCCACTGTATTTCACTTCCGCAATTTTGAAATGTAATTTTCTGTTATCAATGTAAAGACAATATTTATGTATGAAAAAGATTGATTTTATCTATTTGTTTTGCTATGAGACTTATTGTTATCAAACAATGTTGGATGTCTAACAACTAGGTCACAGGGTGTGACAGGAGATTCTTGTATTTTTCAGAAAAATACAACTAGATTAATTACTAGACTGGGTTCCCTCGCCTTCCACTCAACTGCACCCACTCAACATCATTCTAGGACTCTCTGGCACCAATCCTCTATGCAATATCATGGCCCATCTACCACACCACTTGCGGGTCGTGGAACCACTCTGGGCCTTCATTGTTTCATGTGTGGCGAACCTGGTCATTGTGACCCTGTTTTCCCATGTGCTGACCTTCGGGGTATGCTAAAAGATGGTATCAGGAAGAACTTGCTTATGATGACACATTTATGGACCAACAAAGCTTCTCGATACGGAAATTTTTGAGAAAGATGTCGGACACGTGCTATTTTCTCACAATATAGCCTTGCCCCTCACCTTTGTATCTCTGATTGGTGCCGCCTCAACTTTTCCCACTCCAAAAATACAATTGACCATCGTGTCTCCATTGGTCTAACAAGATCCAACATGAATTTGACAACATGGACCCTCCTCTGGATCTTGTATAGTTAAGTGCAATAGAAATTTTCGAAGGTTATATCACTCCAGCCTTGATTGTTAGCCTCACCACTTTTTTCCAGTTTACATTTCTTATTAAGGATCTCGACGACCCTCTAGATTAGAGGCTGAATCCTTCCGACCCCGGGAGAATGATGCAAATAGGGATTGGTATATTTCTCAATATATATTCATTTATTAATATCTTTAGGTTTGTTTCATTTATCCTATCTTTATTTATTCAATATTAGATTGTTTTGTTTTCTTGTTAAATTACACTCTTGATTAAATTAGATTTTAGTTTTAAAGGCTATCTGTTTGGTTTAAAAACTCTAACAATCTTGATTTTGATTATAGAATTTTTTTAATTGTCTTTCTAAAATATTTACTCAAGTGTGAAGTTGCTTACTCAAGATCGAAGCCGAAACTCGAATTTAGTCAAACTGAAAATCTTGATGGCTTTAGTGTTTTGATGATATCTCACAGTTCGATGATCCGAATTACTAGACCGCAAACGAATTTGGGAAAGTTTTATTTCACGTCAGTTGGGCTAAATCAGATGTTATCTAGGCAAATTGATGGTTGCAAGACCAAACGGATTGCACAAAAACATCAATCAATTGAGCATGAGTAGTTGTGATATTTTGGTTAGCCAGATCAGCTCGTTTATCCAAGTGAAAACAATTCAATATGCGTTACGAAGCTAAGGCGATAATCTACAAATCATATTTACAAGTCAAATTCTGAACCAGAGTTTAAAATGCTAATAAATGATGATGACAAAACGAGTACTGCACATACTCAAATCAGCAAGTATACCTCATCACATTGGTTCAGTTGAGCAGACGATCAAAAATAAACAAAAACATCAAAATCAGCTGGGCTCAGGAAAAGTGGCTAACAAGGCGGAAATTATCGTTTCAATATCTGAAACAATAAAAACTTTCCAAATGATCATATTCTTATGTCTAACGTATATATCATTGTGGGAGTTTATAAATACAACATATTGAAAATCAAATACAAGATTTGGAAGGAGATTCAAAGCATGAGCAACGTAGATGAAGAAATGAGCTAGAATGAGAGCAAACCCAATATGTGAGGATACATTTGAGAGATAGATACACTGTAATGGAATAAATCCTCACACACAATCACTCATACATATACATGAGAGTTAAGCTTTTAAGTCTAGTTGAGTGAGTCTTCACACAATGACATTAAAAATTGTGTTTGTAGTATTCGAATAAAAGATATTAAAAATTATGTGGATTGCGAGGTTGCGGCCTACAATCAAGAGTGTGCTTGAAATTTCAATTATACAAGAGATAAGTTCTTAGTTGAAATGAGTTTGCACAAGGAATTGTATAAATTAAAGTTTTCTAGTGATCATTCCCAAAGGAAATAAGGGGTGACATAGGAGTTGTTAATCTTCGAACATCCATATGAAAATTCGCGTCTATTTATTTATTGTATTTAATTGTTTCTACTAATTTAAAGATGGATTTTTGAAGTATTTATGAGTTTTTCAAATACCAAAATATTGCATATCAAGTATTTGATAAAATACTTCAACCAAAAATATTTTACACATTCAACTTGCATATCTTTTAAATGCTTTACCAAAATGTTTAATTGGTTTATACGAAGGATAATTTTGAGTGTCTTCCGCTTGGTTTGAATACTAAACTTGATTTAATTTATCGGAATCCAATATTTCAAGAACAAAGCTATTGTAACTTAATGATTATCCCCCAATCAATCTTATCAATTGGTATCAGAGCCGGTTGTTCTTGAAATAGCATTTGAAACAGATTTTGATATTTAAAATTCAATTTTCATATTTTTCTAACATATATATGCATAATAATTTTCAGATATCTTGCAGCGATCGTGGGAAAAATGGCTTAACTCCTTACTCGAGCTTCGAAATGACAAACCATTTTTTGCGTTGCAAACTAGAATTGTAAAGGATTGCAATGGTGTAAAATTTGTAACCTAGTAATTCCTGAGGTACAATAATTTATTTATTTAATCAGACCATAATTGCTCCAGCAGAAAATAGGATACAAAGAAATTTGGTTAGTCATCCCTCTATTTTTATAAATTTCAAATTTTCAGTGATATAAGGAGAGAACTCATTTTAAATATTGAGAGGGAGAAAATTTATGCTTAAATTATTTTGAAAATATGGTTTTGTGATTCAAACAAAAAATGGAGAAATATGTTAGTTGAAATAACAGTTATCTAAGTTTTGCGACAATAAAAAAAGAGATATTGTTGGGTTTAGAAACTCTAATAATCTTGGTTTTGATGATAAATTTTTTTTATTGTGTTTCTAACATATTTACCCAATTGTGAAGTTGATATCTCAAAATGAAAGCTGAAAATTGAATTTAGCCAAACTCAAAATCTGGCTAGTTTCAGTATTTTGATGATATCTCACAGTTCGGTGATCTGAATGACTAGCCGCCAATAAAATTAACAGAAAATTCAATTTGGGACAAGTTGTATTTCAGGTTAGTTGGACTAAATCAGATGTTATCTAGTCAAACTGATGGTTTCAAGACCAAGCTGATTGCACAAAAACAACAATAAGTTGAGCATGATCAGTTACAGTATTTTGGCTCGGTTATCTAGATGAAATGATTTATTATGCGTTACGAAGCTAAGACGATGATCTACAAATTATATTCACAAGTCAAAGTCTAAATCCGAGTGTACAATACTGATAAATGACGATAATGTTACGAGTTATGTACAGACTGAAATCAGCCTTGCTGATTTCAGCAAACCTCATCAGTTTGGTTTAGTTGAGCAGACTAAGTTGAGAATGTTCAGTTGAGCTCGTTTAGTTGAGCAGAGGAGCAAAACTGAACAAAAAATAAAAAATCAGTTGGGCTCTTGAAAAATGACCAGCAAGGCGGAAATTATCGTTTCAATATCAGAAACAGTACAAAAACTTCCCAAACGGTCATATTCTTGTCTTTAAGGTATATATCTTTGTTGAAGCCTATAAATATAACATATTGAAGATCAAATATAAACATTATGCGGATTGTGAGGTTGCTGTCTGTAATTAAGAGTATGCTAGGAACACAACTGAGGTTGCGGCCAATCACTATCATTAGCATTTGTATATGGAGTTTTTGATATATTTTTTTTATAAATTTGAAAAGTGAGAGTTTCTTTCAATTATGACGTTTATCATGCTTTGATTGACATCACAGAACACAACTAACCTACTACAAAACGACCCGAGAAACACTTGAGAACAAGAACAAGAAAGTTAAAAAAGAGACCAAAGTTGAGCTCCGACGTATCCCATTCGACACTCAAGCCAGGTGCCGATAGTTGAGAATTAAGAGCTCAAAGAACAAAAAATATGTTGAATCGCTTATACCTCTAACAAAACTCGTATTTATAGCAACTAGAGGAGACCTTACAATTATGCTTGCTAATCGCCAAGATGATGGTAGTTCGCAAAATAAGTTTGGTCAAATTTTTTTTTTTTAAAAAAATTAACCTTGTCATGTGTATTTGAAAACATTTAAATACACTTGGAGATGATCATTTTCTAAAAATGAAGTTTGACCACAGTTAGTATCCCAAATATCCCAACTATCGCCAAAATAATAAAGTGAGCTGGGCTATCTTAAAGTCTTTCTGATGGGGTAGGGGCCAACCTCCCTGCTAAGCACATCGGGCCAGTGAGCATTGCATGTCAAACACCCTCAATACTCTTATATAATCTTTGTTATCCCTCTTTTTGGGCACCTCAAATTCAGAAGAGACAGCAGACTCACAGCAACGACACTTGGGAAGAACCAGTTATTACTCATTTATAACATCAAGTGTATATAAATTTCGATTTTAAAGTTTTTAGGACACTTAGGCATAGTTTGGTACACATGATAGGATAAACATGTGATATATAATATAAGGATAAGTTAAGGATAAATAAGATGTAAGATATGATATTTAATGTTTGGTATGATTTTAATAAGAGTGATTAAATTTATATATTAGATTGTAATGACAAAATTAACCTTATCATAATAAATTTTATAATTTCAAAGTTGTTGCTTGAGTCATATTTTTTATCTGTTAATGTACTTGCATGATTTATTTATTTTTACCTAATTTTATATATTATAAAATATGATAATTGAGCTCTTGATTTTGTGAGTCAAGTCAAATATCAATTTTTAAGGTTAATCGAGTAATACTAATAATTTTATAGAGATTTATAAAAATTATTTATATAATTATCTCGAATTCATTTATATAATTATCATATTTTATAATATATAAAAATAAATAAAAATATTTATTTGATTTTAATTTCTACCTACTAGCATAGATTTCTAAAAATCATTTATGAATTGAGGGTAGTTAAGTCATTTGTAGTGTATTTTATCATTAGACTAAAATTATCACACCAAATAGAAGTGACAATTTATCATTCTAAAATATTATTTATCAAGGGCCCATGATATTATCATGAGCTTTTTAAAAATGTACCAAACATGAGATAAGGAGGATTATTTATTAATCCCTCCCTTATCCTATGTACCAAACTATGCCTTAATTAATTAATTATACTGCCCAAATCTCGAAATCCACCGACGATTCAATTTTAAATAGACACATTATATATAGTTGTAGCTACACAATGAAAATAAATCTTTTTTATGCCCATTCGATTAATATAATATATATATATATATATATCTGCACCTGCTCCTCCTTCACCTGGAATAAAATAATTAAAATATCAAGAACAGATCAAGATTGGTTGTATTATTAATAATTTCTAGGCAGGTAGCTTGTACAAAGAACAAGATCATAATATAGTAACATTAACTAGACAAGAAATTAAAGACCTACCGATTAAGTTTAGATTTATCCAATAAAATATTATATATATTGGCAAAAACTTGTGTGAAACGGTCTCACTGGTCTATTTTGTGAGACAGATCTCTTATTTAGGTCATTCATGAAAAAATATTAATTTTTTATTATAAGAGTATTACTTTTTATTGTGAATATCGGTTGGGTTGGACCGTCTCACAGATAAAAATTCGTGAGACCGTATCACAAGAGACCTACTCATATATATTAGACTCTCTTACGAATTTTGTATGTGATAGATACATTAAGTTATTTTAAATTTCCCATCAAATCAAACATCACCTTGGCATAAGAATTTACCATAAATTTAATTGAGACTGTCGACTTATCTACCTTATTTTCTCATATAATATAGATTTAAAAATTTGTTAACAGAATATTTTAGTAAAACTCCATGATAAAGTATTTCCCATGCGATGCACTCTTTTTCATATAATATTTCTTAATGGCTCATGAAAACCATTTGGTTTTCTTCTTCTATTTCTGAGTAAAGTTTTGCAAGCTTTCGATTGGTTTTACGTTGTTTCCTCGAATTCTTTTCAGTTTTTGGTGTGTCCGTTTATGTTTCTTGAAGTATTTCCACATGAAAATGGGAGCATTAATTTCTTTTAAAACTTTTAAATTAACTATACTATAACATAGTTCAAAGTTTTCTTGAAATTTTCCAAGGACTTTTTTATGCCAGCCATGGCTTCAACTGTCAAAGTTTTGGGGACACCAAACAATATTATCCACTCAAGATTCCCTGTCCATTGTTTGGACTTCAAGAAATCATTTTCTCAGACAAATGGGATGTGTTCTGGAGTTAAGGAGGAGAGTAAAAGGGCTTCTTTGGATTTAGGAAAAAGCAAAAGAAATTTATATTCAGAAGGAATTAATGAGGGGGAAAAGGATTTGAAAAATGATGAGAAGTTGGAGGCTTTATGGGATGATGGATTTGGAACTCAAAGTATGAAGGATTATTTTGATTTTGCTAAAGAGTTGATTAGGCATGATGGAGGGCCACCAAGATGGTTCACACCTTTGTCATGTGGACCTCCTTTGAAACATTCACCTCTTCTTTTTTTCTTGCCCGGTAATTAAGTGAAGTTCAGGCTCGTTTCGACTATATATAGAATTTTAAATTAGTTTCGAGAAAAAAACGAGGACAGTTACAAAATAGTTATTGTTGTGTCTTATATGCATTTTTGGTGCAGGAATTGATGGCGTTGGACTTGGCCTTATCATGCATCACATCTCTCTTGGAAAGTAGGTCTTTTGTTAATATTATGGGCTAATTTTCATCATTTTTATGAGGTTTTATAAATCTTTCACGATTATTTGTTTCGGTTTTTTTAGAAGGTGTTTGAATTATTATTTTTACAATAATGCTTAGAGTAGGTCTTTTGTGACACGGTCTCACGAATCTTTATCTGTGAGACGGGTCAACCCTATCCATATTCACAATAAAAAGTAATACTTGTAGCATAAAATGTAATATTTTTTCATGAATGACCCAAATAGATATCTGTCTCACAAAATACGACCCGTGAAACCGTCTCATATAAATTTTTGTCTGATGCTTAAGTTTTATAAGATACTTGATAGATTTTATGATTTTTTTTTTTAAAAAAGTTTAAGGTAAAATAAGTTAATTTAATAATATTAAATGTTAATTTCTTCTTGTCTACAGGGTCTTTCACGTTCGATGCATGCATATCCCAGTTCAGGACCGAACACCGTTTCAAGGTCTCAATTCTCTATTAGCCCACGGAACCAAGAGGAGAGATTAACTGCAAATTCAACCATTTTCATGTTAAATTTTTGCAATTGTTTACGATTTTGTTTTTGAAAGAACTCGTTTCCTTTCTTGCCCATTAATTTTTTAAATCCGTTTTTCACCATGGTTCCACATTAAGAACGAGCTGTTTGATTAAATGTCAGAGTTGTTGGAATGGGTGGAAGAAGCTTTAAAGTACGAGCATTCTGTATCTCCAAACAAACCCATTTATATAGTCGGAGATTCTTTCGGTGGGTGCTTGGCTCTTGCCGTGGCGGCGCGTAATCCTCAGATAGACCTTGTACTAATACTAGCTAACCCGGGTATGCCTTGTGCCTTTAAGCTTGATCTGTGGTTAATAGTGGGGCATATTTAACTGATGTATACTATCATTTCTTTTAGCTACTTCATTTGACAGGTCGCGACTTCCTCTTTTGCTACATTTATTGGAGACATTGTCTGATGAACTTCACGCTGCAGTTCCTTATCTTCTAGGATTGATTTTGGGTATGTATTCGTTTGTTAGTCTGATTTCAATCCTTGAATGTGCCACAGAACCCAGAAGTTTGCAAACAAATTGAGCAGGATTGAGTGATTTTTTTTATTTTTTATTTTCAAAATCATCGAATTTATACATAGCATGAACATATTTTCTAGCAAAATTTGTATTTCAAGTATATACTAAAATCAAAGAAGGATTGGAGCATTCGTATTGCAAATATATCTAAAGTCAAACGAGATCACAAGTTTGAGTGCAAATTCGAGCCTTTATCTAGTAGAGTTAGGCAATGAAACTTGGTGTCTAAGGTATTAAACTTGACTTGAAACTCAAATTCAAATCATACTTTAGCCCAAACAGTTCATACTTCGAGTATATAGCTTGGCTTTGAGTTGACTCTAATATTTGAGTTCGAATATGAAGATATGAATAGTATTTGGCTCTATTTATACGATTCGATTACACCCTAGAAGTCTCTATTAAATCATAGATATCAATTATTGATTCAATATGCATTGGATATATGGTTGCACATTTGGTTCTTCATCTAAAGATTTTAAACTGCTCAAATTTTCCTTCTTACGCTTTTTATGAAGTAGTTGATCCAATGAAGATGGTGTCAGTTGATATCAATAATCCAATGCTGCATCCTATGCAATTTTTTAAACAGTTGGTCAGTAACCTCGATACTGTGCGCATGTGTCTTCATGTGAGTACATTCTTCTTCTTCTTCTTCTTCTTCTTCTTCTTCTTCTTCTTTTATCTTTTTTTTATTATGTAATAAAACCACCAATTATGTGGTGGGGTTAAGTACCCCGACCAGCGTCCTACAAACCAGGTTATGAAGGGCAAGCCGTATAATAATATGTGGTACTATTCAAATTAATGTAAAACAAATTTAAACGAATTTTAAATCAGAAAGCTCTAATTTATCAGCTTAAGTCTGCCTCTTAGGACACTATTTCTCCCTCCCTCCAAACGAGAAGAAGTTTGAGAAGAGCAACCGGCATTGGCCATAGCATCTACAATCTCGTTTCCTCTCTTAAAATACTTGTAATTTGAACAAAATTCAGACTGAATGAAATATTGCCATTGAATTGGTAGAGGCTCCAATAAATATAATTTAAGTCTGCCACTATGTTGTTTACTTTGCCTGTTTGCTTAAATAAACTCCGTTCCCAATTTTTTAGAGGTAAAGTCATCTTATTGAAGTTAGGAAAAAAATGTACATAGGAAGGGGACTACGTCAAAAACGTCCAATAACTGAAACATGAAACACAAAACCAAAGTTACTTAGGGCTCTAAGGGTAACAACCAACTATTACAAAGGAATTACGAACTGATCCTGGAAGAAATATGTTACCGTTGGCACATTATTTGATCAAGCAAGACCTTTGATAATCTGGAATCATATCGTCTGAGTAAAGACGAAACCATCTTTCTTCGAAGGATGCATATTTCCAAGTCATGTGCAATGGAGTCTCTCCCTGAAATTTTTTTGAGTAAGATAGACTCGATGTAGTAGGAGAATTGTTCGAATTCTATTTACATTTTGATTTAATTCCCAAACCAAGTGGTCAGATAAATTGATGAACAGTGAAACGAGCAAGTCTGAATCAAGGTATAAAGGGAAGCAATGATATTGCTGGAAAAGGTCCAATCCCATCATTATAGCCATAAATTCTGCCCTAAGATTGGAGCCGACTCCATTGAAATCATAAAATACCCAAATAAAGTTCCTTCATGATCATGAAGGATAGCACCGACAGAAGATTAGCCTGGATTTCCATGAGAGCAGTCTTCCATATTAAGTCTAAAGGGGGCGGAATAAGGTTTAACCTATCTAACCACAGTCACCCGCATAAGTCATTCCACAGCTAGTTAGATTCCCCAAGCTTTTGCAGTAGAGAGAATCCTCTTCAATGTTCAGATTTGTTCATTCCCACTTCAGCACATTGAGAGATATGGGATGGCATAGCGCGAATGGTCCTAGAAGCAGAGCACTTGATATCTTGTTGATGCTTGGAGTTGTTGCGAGCCACCCGAAGGAACCAAACAATAAGGAAATGGATAATCTCCTTAAAATGCCCCCTTTGCTGCCAGCTCTCGCCAAGCCTCCAACCTATCAAATTCAAAGTGAGAAAACCCCGAAAAAAATGAGCGAATGCGTTCATACCTAAGTAGCAATCTTTCTAGAGAAGAAGAGATGGTCCATCGATTCCTCATTCTAGCAATATTGACATTTAGTTGCTAGTTGAATTCCCTGCTTTTAGGATATCACTGACTGAAATCGCTGGGAACCTCTAACAAAAGAAAGAAATGATAGGAGAAAGTAAATTAGACCAGCACGGGATATAGATAGCATTTACATCCTTAGATGAGCGAATAAGTTGCCACAGATTTAGACAGTATTTGTGAAAGAAAAATCCATGATGATTTTTTTTTTTAAAATTTACAAACTGTATCCTAGTGCTAAATGATCCATTTCCAAACAAATTTATTGGTCAAAGATTCCAAGATTGAGAACTGCAATATATAGTCAACTATGTCTGGTGAAACAACCTGTAAGAGTTTTTTTGGTTGTTGGAAACAATAACAACCTGTAAGAGTTTTTCAGTGTTTAGCAGACCTTTGCAGAAAACATCAACCCTGTCATCTCTGGGACTATTTACCAAGCACAAGCTGGATATGGGACCCTACACCAATTAGGTATCATTATAGCTTCTGATATTCCAAGTACCTTAGTCCCAACACAGCTTCTGCAATGGATCGAATATGAAGAAGGTGGCGCTAAAAGCAGAAATGCTCGTTCAACTGGGAATGATGACCAGCGGCTGCAAGACCTGAAATAAATAAAGAGGTAAAGAACACAAGAAACTTGTAGTAAGCATGAAGGTTTCTGAACTATCTCTAGTGATCCCCATATTTTGATTCTCTTGCATGGCCTTTGAAGCCATTTCTAGTAAATTTTACCCATCCTTTCTTAGGTTTCAGCCATTGGCCTTAAAGGGCCTTCTTGTAAGGTTTGAACCTATATATTCTTCCCTAAGTTGATCAAATTTAAGTAAACGTTTTGTTTGAGATTAGTAATTGAGTTAATTATTTTAGAGTGGATATTTGTTATACACATACCCACTTAAAAAATCTATTTTTAGAACACGGAGATTTCCTTTATTTTGTATACTGAAAATTTCTCTTTCTTGCAAATTGATAGGATTTGGCTGAGGTCCTGCCTAAAGAAACCCTTATTTGGAGATTGAAGCAGCTCAAACAAGCAGCAGCTTATGCTAACTCTCGTCTTCGTGCCATTACAGCACAAGTACTTGTTCTTGCTAGGTCTCTTCACATCTTGATGTTTTTTAATAGATTATTAAGTATAATGTTTTTTAAAAGGAAAATTCTCAACAGTCATCTATATCATTATGACATGTTTGTATGGTATCAATTCAATCGCAAAATTTTTATCGAATTTAAATTCTACATGATCTTCAGTTATAAATTTTAGAAAATTGTGAAGTAGCAGTGGAGGCCAAAGTTAGGAATAGTTGAGGGAAGGTGATGGATAATTATGGTTTGCATATTACACACACTCACACACACGTAGATAGATGTCAGTGGAGAATTTTAAGAGAGAGGAGGAGATCGTTCTTGCTAGCTACCCTCTCTCTACACCACACGTGCAATTAAAGAAGCACATCTTACGAACATTGTTGAGACTAAAAGTTATATGCTGCATTGGAATCTTAGTGGAAAGGATGATATGCTTCCTAGTGGAGAAGAAGCTTGGAGGATTTTGAGATCAATACAAAATTGCGAAATACGATGCTTTAAAGACAACAGGCACAACATATTAATGGTAGGTGATGAAATTTTTTAACTCCTTTTACTACTATTATTTACATACATCTAATTATGCAGGAGAATGGATTTAATCTATTGACAATTATAAAAGGTACCGGCACCTACCGCCGCGCAAAGAATCATGATCTTGTCGTGGATTTTCTACCTCCAAGTCTTTCAGAGTTTAGGCAACTACTTGAGAATTATAGGTAATTTAACTATAAATTTTTCTTGAAAATTGAGTTTTAGGATCTACAATTTTAGTTCTTCATTGTGGTATTTTTGGTTTTAGTGATCCTTGTAATATTCTCCAAACAATTTTTTTGACCCAATCTATTATATTATGCTAAAGGATTTTTCATGTTTTCAGTTCCTGAATACCGTACCACTTTGTTTTTCATAATATTCATACATGTATTTGTTATTAGTTTATCATATAATATATATGGATCAAAACACCATTTTGAAATGAAAATTACGGATAAGAACAAGTTGCGAAAAGACTTTTGCATAAAATAATTCTTAAGCTCCTTATTTAATTTCTTGGAAATTGCAAATTCTATTAGATGGTATCACAGCTACACAAGTCCTGTCATGCTATCAACAATGGAAGATGGAACGATAGTGAGAGGCCTATCTGGGGTTCCTACACAAGGCCCGGTATTGTTAGTTGGATATCACATGCTGATGGGATTAGAAATCTTCCCATTAATCACAGAGTTTCTGCGGGAGAGGGGAATCATGGTTCGTGGGATCGCACACCCCACGCTGTTCTCGCATCTTCTTGAAGGTGAAACCAAGGAATTCTCAGTGTGTGATTTTGTTAGGTTATATGGTGCCTTGTGTGTAAGTCCAAGTAATCTTTTCAAGCTGTTGGGGATGAAATCTCATGTCCTTCTTTATCCTGGTGGTGCTCGTGAGGCTTTACACCGTAAGGTTTGTGCTACAAGTCCTACATCAACTTTACAAATAATAGGGAATATAATAATGGTATTTGAGATTTTCCAAATAAGTTAGCGTACTTTTCATTGGATCTTAGATCATATTATTGGTGTTGTCGTTTGGAATCGACACAACTACATAAAAATGACTTTTTTTGGGTCTTCCTTGATAGTGTGACTTATTCTCGTCTATAGGTTGGAGCATATAATGTATCCGCATTGAAAGCCATTGAGTGGTGGTTTATTTTTCAAGGGGTTGCTGATTTTCTTAACCCTACGTTTACTTCCTAGAGATATTGTGGATGGATACTTGATTTAAAGTATAGTAACGCCTAATATGGAACTAGCCTTTTAAGTTGGGTTCTAGTCAATGGATATGTTGTTTAGACACTCTGTTTTTGAATCTCTTCAGTTCAACATGTTTCAAAGATAACATTTTTTCTTGTGTTCTGAAGGGTGAAGAGTATAAATTATTTTGGCCCGAGGAGCCAGAATTTGTGAGGATGGCTGCAAGATTCGGGGCTACAATTGTGCCGTTTGGAGGCATTGGTGAAGATGACATAGCCAAGGTAAGAAGTGTCATTTATTGGTTTAATGGTGTGGAGCTCATGAGTAATTGAGAATACATGCAACTAGCATCTGTGAATCATGATTGGATAGCATTTAATTTAATTGGCCTATATACTGTGAAATTTTGATTACTAAATTATGATTGTTGCGATTTTGTTGCTCGCAGTTACATTATTAACTGCTGCTGCTTGCAGGTAGTTTTGGACTATGATGACATGATGAAAGTACCGTTTTTGGGTGACAAAATAAGAAGAGATAATCAACGCTACGCGTCCTTTAATGTGAGGTAACCAGTTTATACTGATAAATAGTAATTGCCTTCTCGCGAGTACACGAAAATGCTCCTCATTAACAAGGTGGTATGTGTTTTACTAAAGGAATGCATGTTTTTATTACTGTAAACGCATTAATACCTTCAAAAGCTTGGAAATTTTTTGGATAAACCTACTCCGGTATTTAAATATAACTTTTTGGGAGTTAGAGATGAAACTTTCCAGATTTATCAGGAACTCATATTTTGTCCTCGCATAAACTGTTAGAAACTATATTCATGTAATCTAATCATAGGGATGGAATGGCCGGAGAGGTTGGAAACCAACCTCTACATCTTCCGGCACTTCTGCCGAAGATTCCGGCTGGCCGGCTGTACTACCTCTTTGGGAAGCCAATTCAAATCAAGGGAAGATACGAGTTGTTGAAGGACAGACAGAAAGCTAGAGAACTGTACTTTCAAATAAAGTCAGAAGTCGAAACAAACTTGTCCTACCTGCTAAAGAAAAGACATGAAGATCCTTATAGAAGCATGATTGACAGGATTCTTTATCAAGGTCGAGCTCCAGGAGCTTCGATTGATCAGATTCCAAGTTTTGATTTGTAAATAGTATCCGTGTTTGTCAAGGTGAAAAAGACACTACTTTTGTATGAATGATATCATTTTTGGTTACGATTGTCCCCAATGCTTCAAAGATCATGATATTTGACGCTATAAAAGTATACAATCTATCATAACAAAAGATCATAATATTTAACGCTAAAAGTCTGACTCAAAATGTATTTATTTAATAGTATAATTGTACTATATATATCGGTTTTTGAAAGCGAACCCATTAACTAAAAAATTAAAAAAAAAATAGTATTTGACCTTTTTTAACGACCTCTAAATCCTAGGGTTAATAAAAAAAAAAACTCAAATAAGATTGAACAAAACAAACCATTAAATCATGAGAACCAATGGCTCAGTTGGATGGCTATCGACCGTTGGCTAGGACAACTTAATTGTAGGGTACCAATTAACATTTAATGACTGAAAGCTGGGACTTGGGAAAAAATTTAAATCAGTGAGTATAAAAAAGTTCATAGAAAAGTTCTGGAACAGGAAGTAAAGGAATAAAAATTAACCAGAAACTGATATATATATTTCTTCATACCTATGACTCCTTGTATAGGTAATTGTATCAACGATAACTTCAAACATGACCAACCAATTACATTAAATGAAGCATGCCAACAATTTTCTGGTGGGATTCTTCGAATTTGCTTATGTGAACTTGCTGCTGCTGTCGGGAACTTCATAAATCTTTCAGTAAATCTGAAAACGAATCCAAAGCCCATCCACTTGCTTTCCTTGAGAAATTATTTGCTCTCACCACGATGATGCACTCAAACTAAACAAATGTTCCTACAAGATACAACGGATTCCTAATAATGTCGTTTCTAAAGTGTACGCTTGAAAACAACCACGAATACCTTGAATTTCGAACCTGATAATCAAATGTTTTATATTGTTTCTGCAGTATAACAATATTCAAACATGTATTTTAAGATAAAACAGTTTTTCTTTACAGAAAATGGAGGGGAACTTTGTGCAAATTTTTCAATATATTTGGAAATGTTGAATGATTCATTATTTATAGTCTTTGGCTCATTCTCTATGAAAGGACATGTCTTTCGACTAATACTCATTTGCCCAAACATCAAAAGAGCCCAAAACATTGAAAGGAGACAATAGTTAACCACCCAAAAATGGTTATAACCTGAAGAAACATGGTAAACAGATGCAACTGTTTGTGACCAGTTGCGCTGAGTTCATGGTTCCTTCTTGTCAGGTCCTTCAAACCTGGTTCCTTCCATATTTTTCCGTTCTGGTTGCTTTCCATTTTTATGGAAATCCCCAACAACCTTCCACCTTCCACCATTTTCATAAAAATGAATTTTGAAAATTCTCAATCACAAATCTGCGAGCCTTATGCATAAATAAAGGTATTCAACGGATCTTGAACCTTTTACATGGTGAAAACCTCTTAAATTCTATATAAGGTGACTGGTAGACCAGCTTTGAACTAGCGACCTTATACGACTAACCGGAGAGATCTCACGGATAAACTTTATCTTATCCTTAGTATTTATATTTGCGACACGTGAATTGTCCTTGTGTCTTACTAGTTGGTTTTCATGAATATTCATGTAGTTAGCCAAACTACACCGTAGACGACACCTTCTCCTATATTCACATAGGTGGATGTTATAAAGATTACCCACGTAACTAAGTATTCCAAAGGATTTCCTTTAATAAATCCATTCAAGCTTAGATTTTTTTCTAACCATTCCATTACATGAACCAAGCACTTCCTCGGACAAATTAAGTGCTTCAACGACAATTTTGAAGCCACACTTGCTAAGCATGCTTCTACAAACAAGGTTCCTCCTAACTTCAGGAATATGATACACATTAGTACTCAACGTAAGTGTCTTTCAGGAAGTGAACTCCAATTTGATAGTGCCAATTCTTTTGACTGGTGCAGTAGAGTTGTTCCCATATAGATAATTATCTCTTCTACTACAAGCGAATAGGTAGAGAATTGGTTCTGGTTTGTACAAATTTGTTTCGTAGCAGCGCTATCAATCCACCAATCTTGGAAATCCTCAACCAAACATGCCTCTATGATCATAGCCACATACTAAGGCCTTCCAGCCTGGTTTTGTTTCATCAGGATACAACATTCTCTTTTGGACTTCTCTGGTTTACCACAATTATATATGGCAAATGCCTTTTCTTTTGTGGTTCCTGGAGTTCCGTTTCTTGTCATCGACTTTCCTCTTTCTGTTTTTAGATGAGTTACACATATAAATATTCAACACATTTTTTACTTCCTCCACCATAAGCACCTTACAGGATTGTTCCTCTCAAACGTTAGAACGAAATTCTTCCTCGATACGAAGATGGCTAGCCAATTCTTCTAGAGACAAGTCTTCTGTTTTGTGCTTGCGATTATTTTTATAATATTTGATTAATTAGTAAGTTTGTCATTTACCAAAGACACAACAATAGACTCATCCATATGCATTTCATTTTGTGAATTTGATTATTAATGTGTATAACTTCATGGAATTGCTCAATAATTTTTCTAGTGTCGACCATGAGGAATGGGAAAAATTTGGTAACCATAAATTTCTTAGTTGTAACATCTTCATATTGATACTTTGCTTCTAGTGAGTCCCTGTTAATTGTCCCACATCGGTTGCATAAATAACCTTTGAGTGGTAGATATGGGATTGGACAATCCTCCTCCCTTGAGCTAGCTTTTGGGGTTGAGTTAGGTCCAAGTTCCAATCTTAACATGGTATCAGAGCCCGGGTTCCACCGTTATGTGTTGGACTGCCTATAATTAGGCCACCCGTTCTGCCCATAATTGGGTCATCTGTAAACTCCACGCTCCAGATGTTCATTCCTGGGCGTGAGAGGGGTGTGTTAATTGTCCCACATCGGTTGGATAAATAACTTTTGAGTGGTATATATGGATTGGATAATCCTCCCCCCTTGAACTAGCTTTTGGGATTGAGTTAAGTCCAAGTTCCAATCTTAACAGTCCCAAATTTCCATTGTGGCTTCCTTGTTTTAGTATTGGTCGAACAAAGCATCGGGTATTGCATTGCAAATATGCCCTTGCACACATAGTCATCTTGATCCCATTTTTTGTCTCTCTCTTGTTTGTGCCACGGTTTCATTTTCTGCTTCCACCAGTTTCGGTATGGTAAGAATATATACCACATTTTGTGAAGTGAGTAGAAAATGCAACTTATTTTTCCAACGTCGGAAGTTCACTCCATCAAACCTTTCGCTTGACAAAATCCACAGCAAAGTTACAAAGAGAGTTTCCTTGAGATGCCACCGACAGCAAGATAGTTTCTTAAGATTGTTGGTGGGATTCTTCGAATCTGCTTCTTGTAAACTGTTGCTGTCAGGGAACTCCGTAAATCCTTCAATAAATATGAAAATGAATCCAAGGCCCGTGCACTCTCTTTCCTGAAGAAATTATTTGCTCCCACCAAGTTGTTGCACTCGGATCAAGCAAATGTTCTTTTAAGATACAATGAATTCCGAATAGTGTTGTTTCTAAAGTGCACACTTGATCAAAACAACACCGAATACCTTGAATTTCTTCAAACTTGATAAGGCCACCATAGTTAACCACTAAAAAAATGGTTATAACCCAGAGTAACACGATGGACAGAAGCCACCGTTGGCCGTTCGCAATCAGGTGCGCTGAATTCTTGGTTCCTTCCATTCTTTTCTATTCTGGTTTCTTTCCATTTTAATGTAAATCAACAACAAGATCCAAACTAAACATTTCAATTACATTAATCCTATCTGTTGATCTAGAGCTAAAAAATAATATTGACATTTAAAACTCCCCAACTCTTAGCTAGCGAGTACTTGCTTTATGAGATGCAAGCTGATGGTGTATTGCCTGGCCAAGTAATGCAATTGTCTTTACTAAAGATAAGGTTTTAAAACACGCGAAACATGTTCAACCATGGAGGTCAAGTTTCAAGTTTTTAAGTTTAAACGAAATTAGTACGAGCTTAAGCATACGCTTTTTAGTTTTATTATAATTATAATTATTTTAAGCCAAACAATAAATAAAAGAAGTAGAATTAAAATAAATTTAATATTAAATGAATAAATTTCTAGTTTTAATGAACATAAAAGTATTAAAATTTGGCAAAAACTTGTGTGAGATTGTCTCATGGACTCGTATTTTATGAGACGTATATCTGATTTGGGTCATCCATAAAAAATATTATTTTTTATGCTAAGAATAATATTTTTTATTGTGAATATCGGTAGGATTGACCCGTCTCACAGATAAAGATTCGTGAGACCGTCTCACAAGAGACATACTCTTAAAATTTATATAATTAATAGTTTCCTACAAATTTACAAAATATAGTAAAAATAAGCTCATTATCAATTAGTATGTTATATTTATATTCACGATTTTATGATACATAGCACAGAAAAAATAAGTTGATTATCAAATTCCGTAGTAAAAAGATCTCTAGGATATAATATAGTTATCTCATCTACTTTTAAAAATTTTGAAATTACTATATATATTTTTTATCTTTATATGAAATTTTGAATATTTAATAATCATATCACTCCTAACTAAACTTTTGAATAGTTAATCATTTCCTAACTAAGAAAAAATTATAAGTTTAAAAATAATATTTTATTTAACATTAAAAGGGTTTTTTTTTAATATGTTCACACAACGCATGCAAGTGACACTAGTTTAAACGTAAGATCTCGGAAGGCATTTATTCTACCTGTTGGCTGTTGCACATAGGGATGTAAATGAACCAAACGGTTTGCGAGCTATTCGAAGCTCGGTTCGATAAAAAGCTCGTTTGAGTTTGTTTGTTAATCATATCAAACCCAGCCCAAGCTCGATTTTGAGCTCGAAAATTTAATCAAATCAAACTCAAACCTAAGGATATTCGGCTCGTGAGCTCGCAAACATGTTTGATAATAGGCTCGCGAGCTCGAGCTCTAGCTCGGGTCGTTTAGGTTGCTCAGAAAATGATTTTGGAATGTTCAATAATATACTTATTTATGTTTTTTTTCCTCTTTTTTGTCTCGTTTTGGTTATTTATGAATGAATTTACATTTTTATGTCTGATTTAAAATTAGTTTATAGATATATTTAATTTTTAACAAGCTCGATTCAAACTCAAACTCGAGCTCAATTCTATGCTTATCGAGCTCGAAAACGAGACGAGCTCAAGCCAGGCTTGTTAAACATGTTAAACGAGCTATTAATGAATCAAGCTCGAGTCTGAATTGATTAACATGCTAAACGAGCTTTTAACGAGCCGAGCTCGAGCTTTTAACGAGCTCAGTAATTTCAATACAAACCAAGCTCGAGTCTGATAATAGAAGCTCGAATCGAGCTCGAGCTTGAGCCTCAAATAGTTTTAAACAAACTAAGCTCAAGCCTGATACTGTTTTGTTTGGTTTGGTTTGGTTTGGTTTGGATCGTTTACATCCCTAGTTGCACATGGTCCTTGTTTCGAGCAGGAAGCAGTTCAAGTCGCCAATTTATTTTGCTAAAATATCAAACTCATATTCAAAATTTATGGCCGCTAAAAACACAAAATAAAAAAAGAACTAAAATTGACTTACTTAAAAATAATAAAAGAAAAGAAAATATTTATTTAAAGCAAATAAAATATCTACAGACAAAAAAATATAATACAAGAATGAGTATGTTTTTTGTGAGGCGGTCTCACGAATCTTTATTTGTGAGACTGGTCAACCCTACCGATATTCACAATAAAAATTAATACTCTTAGCATAAAAAGTAATATTTTTTCATTGATGATTCGTCTCACAAAATAAGATCCGTGAGACCATCTCACACAAATTTTTGCCTACAATAGTTGAATACTCGTGATACACTGTTTGTTATTAATCAATTAAATTTCTTTACAGAAATAGTTTGTATTATATAATAAAAAAGAGATCTTTAGTATCTTAGGCTTTAATTATTGTATTTAATAGAATTTCATGGAGTCATTAAAAGTCTATTGATATTTTGAATACTTATAGACTTTTGTAAATTTTTTAAAAGTCAAGTTTGAATATCATGTGACTTTTTAAAATTCTACAAAAGTTTATATTGAATACCGCTAAGCTTTTACAGAGTATATAAAAATCTAGATTTAATACCTCTGCGCTTTAACTTCATAAATGTCTAAAAGCAATACACCCCTATGTGAAATTACTTGTAACACACTAATATGCATCAATATGGAACTGGTGTGGGTAATTTATTAACTGGATCAAGAACATCGAGAACTTCTGCTCTACTCCTCACAATCCTATGAAACACTTCTCTCACTTGCTGCCGCAGCGGCCCCAGCCCTTCCTCCATCTTCTCGCATATCTCCGCCAGCTCTTTCACATGTGCCGCCGCCGCCATAGCCTTCTCCTCCTCCATCGGAAAAACGAAAGAATCAGTAAACTCAACCAGGGACTCCGCCAGCTTCTCCATTCTGTGTACCTCCTCCAACAATGCGACATTCCCTTTCTTCTCCTTTTTCTTCCATTCCTCGCCGATTTTTTCTTGCAGAGAAATCAGGGGTTGCGCCCATGCCAACTGTTTTGGAAGAGGTAAATGTGTAGCCAACCCGGTTCGTTCTTGACAAGGAATGGCTGCCACCAAAGCTCACATCACGAACACAAGGATCGTGCTGATGATGTAAATCGGGAGAGCCAAACCGGTTCACCGCCCCGAGGGGCGGAGAGGTTGGCTGACATGGCCTGAATCTGTTTTGCGGATGACCAAGACTTAGCCACAGACCAGGAGAAGGAGCTTAAGTTCCTCCCATTCTGATCCTTGTTATTCATGGTTGAACCTCCACCTCCGCCTCGGCGGCCGAATGACCATGATCGTTCTGCCGATTTTCCATGAACGTTTCCGTTGGAATTCTCCTTGACGTCGAAAACAATTGATGCCAACAAAGCAATTAGCGCCTTTCGTGCACGCCTCACCTGTCCTTCGTCGATCGGATTCTGCTGCAAGGCTGTCACCGCAATTTGCGCCAGTTTCTGACAATGGCGAACAAGCTCCACGCCGTGAGTGACAGTGTTGCAAACATCGAGCGCTTTGATCGATCGTTCTAGGATATCAGGAATCAAGCGATCCAGCGGAGGCCGGGTGAACTGAATCGGGTCATGACCTGATATAAGAACCGCTTGAATTCAGCCTGGCAGCAGAGGAGCGCGTCAAGAAGGTTTCAGAACCAAGAAATAGAGAGGAGAGGCGGCGGCGGGATGTAATTATCTCTTTCAGTCATAGGTGAGTCTGTGGTTTCTACATCAGACTTGGCTGACGAAGGTTCTTCCGTGGAGGCGAAAAGGCCGGAAAACAGATCAGCGACGTTCTTTTGAAATAGTTCGAGGTCTTCCAGCTCTTGGTCGTTATCCATGGCGGTGACCTGGTTGCGGCGGATGCTGATAAGATTAAGGAAGGATCCTTGACTATTATTGGTGGTTAAGGGACCGTTTGTCGTTTCCTTTGCATCTGGTCTAGGTAGACGGGTTTGATAATGAAACTGCGACCGGATACCTTGATCTGAACTGTCTTCATGATGTTCAATTACAGTATCCGTTGGGCTAGACGGGTTCGACTTGACGGGTTAGACTTTTTTAGGTTTTATTATTTTAAATTAACAGTGTTGTTGAAAATCAACGGTCACGATTTAGTTTAGTGACCGGTTGTCGACTCTACGGGTCGATTGTTTGATAATTAATTATTTTTTATTGACTTTGAACTCAACGACCATGATTTTGTGGCCTTTGATCGATGACGTGGTCGTTGTGCAACGGTCCACCGACCCGGAACAGTTGGTCTGTCGTTGCTTTTTTTGGGTCCAATTTTTCCCTTATAAATACCGTCCATCATATTCATTTTTTCACAAATTGTTTTCTGAATTTCTGATTTTCAATTCTTTCTTTATCCTCAAAATATCAAGTTTCAATAATTGACATATTTATTTACATAATTACTTCAATTTCATATTTATACAAATGGTCAGATCCAGATCAAGTCGTATGAGTGCAAAAAAAAAAGGAAAAGGGAATCATGTCACCCGAGTTCGATCATAACGATTTTCTTTCATTCAATGTCGATGACTATGATCTTGATTTTTCCGATAAAGAATATCAAGAACGAGAACAAGAGGTTCAACAAACACATCATTATCAAATTCGAGAAAGTATGACCAATCTGACGATGCCTAAAATTAAAACTCAAGCAGTGCCTTACCCCATATCCGATATCTTCACCAAACATTTCGAAAAAGTCGACGCTTCCCTCCGGTTATTTGCAAGTCAAATGCAAATATTGTTCAAAAAGTTATAAATTTCAAAAAAGAGGTGGTTGTGAAACTTTAAAGTGGAACGTCGAGAAAAATTATCATGTGAAAATTTGTATTGATTGTTCTAATAATCAAATTCCGAAATTATCTTCTCAATAGGGTAACAAATTTCAACTTTTAAATTTTTTCGAAACTAAATTTAGGGAAGAAACGGCTAAATTTTGTGTGGTTGATCAACTTTATTTTAGTTATAAATTATCTTTTGAAAATTGACTTTCTACAAATACAAATTTTTCTATTAGACGTATCCCAAGAAATATGTAATGCCCAAGAAGTATAGAATTGATAAACCAAGATTATTAATCGTTATTAACGTGAGACTCGGAAGATATGAAAACGCATGACATGCAATGAGGGAAGAAAATACATGAGAAAATAGGGTTTGCAAGACCGCACCCGCGCCCAGAACAGGAGTGCACCCGCGGTCATGCAATTGTGGATTTTTGCAAGAAAGGTCGAAGCATCACCGCAGCCGCGGTGCAACCAAGACCGCACCCGCGGTGTATGGACAGAAAGTTGGCAAATTTTATTCGAGGCGACACCGCACCCGCGGTAAGAACAAGACCGCACCCACGGTGGTGGTACCGCACCCGCGGTCTAAGATGTACCGCACCCGCAGTGGAGAATTTCAGAAAATGAGGATAATGCCGAAGCATGAGCGCACCCGCGCTCCTTGCACTACCGCACCCGCGGTCATGCGTGGTTGCTGAAAAATGATGCCACGTTTCAAAGTTTGCATGCAATATATATATAAATGATTGACACGTTATTTCTCAGAAAAATCAGAATAAGGTCGAGGTTTTGGAGAGAAAATCCTTACGCCTTTTAAACTCGCGATTGTGAGAAATCCGTCTATCAGAATTCAAATCCGACTTCAGTTTTGAGCTTCTCTCGACTTGAGCTACACAAGGACGTAAGTTTCGTTACGTTTTGAGATGTTTTGAGAATATGATGTTGCTAGAATTGCATGGGATTCAGATATGGTGTTTCTACTACCGTAGACAATGTAGAATTGAAGACATATTAAAGAACAAACTGTTTCTGTATTTGTTATGTTTTTCAGAGTTGATTTGACTGAGATTTCATATCAGAATTGTATTGTTATTGAGATTATGACTAGTATTGTTATTGATTATGAAGTCTGATATTATATTTATGATGTTTAGACTGACGGGGTATCGAGACTGTGTTGTTATGCCGTTTAAACATCAGTTGATTTAGATTGATCAGATTCAGATATGATGTCAATTAGATTGGGATATTATTGATATGACTCAGATTGTATCTTGTTCAGACATTGATCAGATTGTATACTGAATTGAGTATTGATCAGAACAGATTGTATATTGAGTTATTCACTGATACAATGTATTCGATATTGTCATTTCAGATTGATATGGACAGATTTGAATACAGATCATCGTCTTCGTCAGACCGGGACGACAAAGGTATAATTCATGTGATATTCGGGAAGAAACAACTCAATTGAGATCACTACTTGAGTTGCCCAATAAATCACATACTATATTCTTGTTTATGTTTTATATGATTATGCTTTGTTTACTGATTGTATTCATGCATTTAAGATAGGACAGTTTGGAGATCAGCCAGACTGCTAGACGTTCGGTGATATCACAGCTTAGGAGAAGATCACCTCTCCTATTGTAGATGTGGATACAGATCAGACCGAAGTCTAGGAATAAGACGTACAGTCACCCCGAGTGGTAGGGTAGGTGATAGATCGTCTTATTCACACCGGGATCCCTAGAGTTATAGATCGAGTCAAGTCTAGACATGATTTGATTAGGACTTCATGCTTATATGGATGTGGCTCCTAGATCATGGGACCCATCGTTATTGCTTCCAGTTGTGCTAGCATGTTTTTATGATTTAGATCGTTTATATGCATGTTTATCTGATTTGAGTTACATGCTTATTTGATTTATTTCGTAGATTATGAAATATATTGGTTTATACAGGATCGCATGTTTTATGAATTAGTTTGTTTATATACATGCTTACCATGTTTTATACTGGGATTTATTCTCACCGGAGTTATCCGGCTGGTGTCTTGTTTGTATGTGTGCATGACATCAGGGGAGGCAGGATCGGGGTCACGAAGATGATGAGAGAAGACGAGTTTAGCGTGGTGATTCCGGACTTACAGTAGATTGGATTTTACTACTAGAATTTTTGTAGTGAACCTTAGATTAGAATGTTGTACATTATTGTATTTTTAATACTGAATTGTATTTTATATACAGACATGTATAGTATTTAGATTCCATTACCTTCCGCAGTTATATAATTTAAAAAGAAAAATTTTAGACCCTGTTTATCAGAACAGATAATTAAATCCCAAGGATGATTAAGAACTTGATTAGCGTCCGGGTCCCCACAACATATCCTCAAATGCACACTTAAAAATTAGTCATTAAATAAAGAAAAAGAATTTGTTAGCTTAAATAATAAAGTTTCTTTATGTTCACATATTTGGAATGATCATTGGTAAAGTTATTCATATATGAGTATTAAATGACATTGGATTGATAGTTTTTGGAACATTAAAAAAAGATTTCTTGCATATAGATGTTTTAACAAAGTACACACAACACAATATTTTTCAACTTATATTTTTTATTTTAGAAAAATATGATCTAACTTCACAAGTTTTTCCATTTTCTTTAATTTGATAATGCTAGTTCTAGTACTTCTAATATTATTGAGCTTATTCAAATATGCAAGCCATCACTATGTAGTAAATTTTTTCATATTATGTAAACATGTCATATTTTATATTTATGTGTTCAAGATAAACTAAAAAAATTAGAATCACTATAGTCAATCCATAAGGACCGCAATTCATTACCTATGAACGCATCTCCAAGTTATGAAATAATGGGAAATTTTTTGCAAAATAAATGGTATAAGGCCTAAACGGTTTGCACGAGACGTTAGAACTCGTTGAAATCAAACATATATATTGTTATTATCGTCTTTTGAATATGATGATTTATATGTATATTTTTTAATCATCATGTTCAAGCTCGTGATATTTATTTGTTTTCGAATCAATGAAACATATGCACTATTATTCGTTAAATTTTAAAAGTTTTTAACTATACTGGTGAACAATTATATGATGTTTATTATCATATTTTCAATTTAATTTTAACATGTTATTGCAATATTGAACGTATTTTTACTGAAATATTAAATCTAGTGATGATGTTTTAGTTCAATATATTTATGCCATGAAAAGAAAATGAGAAAAATATTTTTTAGAAATTATATTCTTGAAATATTTTTATGTGCTTTTATTTTAGATCCTAGACTTATTAGATGAATTATAAGAAATGTTAACATTATATTAGATTCTTTAGACCCTATTATGCAAATTAGTGGTGTTCATCGATCGGTTTGGTTATTTTGGTCGGTTAATTCGATTTTGGTAAAATTATTTAAATTAATAATATAAATATATTGTAAAATATAATATGTTAACTTTTTACATGACTTTTTAGTAAAATATTTAAATATAATATCTAAATTAATTAAACAAACAACAATCAAATAAAAATTATTCAAAATGGTTTTTCATTTACTAAATATCATATCAAAATATATAATATAAATAAAAATATAAAAATAATAATTAATTTAATGAATTTTTGTTTTTTCGGTTTTGACATATATAATCCAAAAATCGAACCAAATAAACTTCGGTTTTAACATTTATATCCGAATTAAAAAATATGGTTTTCGATTCGGTTCAGTATTCGGTTTTTTTGTTTGAATTTTTTACTTTTTCGATTTTATCCGAAGTTTGAACACCTTGGACGAAAATAGTTTCATATATCTCGATGATTTTATTTAATATAAAAACTCATTTATATGATATTTTTAATAAATATAACACCAAATATGGTGGAGAAATTGTTTCACATGAAGAACAATCTACTACCACTAGTAAAATTAGTTCTAAACTTATTAAAACACAACTTTTATTATTGGAAAAGAGGAAACGTCCATGTGGATCCTCAAGTTCCAGACATAATTATTTTACCATTATTTTTGATTTTACTTATGCAAATAAGAAACTTTCGGCATATTGCGATGGTATATGCAAAAAAAATATATATCTAATTTTGTCTGTAATGACAAAATAATTCTAGCTAGCTTGCTCTGTTTCAACGGCTGCAGTGAAGCAAGCTTTTAGTATTGGAGAATAAGTTTGAGATATGTTAAGGTTGAAAAATTTGGAAGCCCCAATATTTGCGAAATGATTTGTCAAAAGCCGTTATCCAAACACAATATATTAAAAGAGATTAAGAAGAACAAGACGAAATTGAGAGAACATTCGGAAGGACGGGAAGAAATGAGAGTGATTGAGCAAGACGGACCCTTGAAAGAGTGAACAAAATAGAAGAAATTCTATAGAAAAGCGTTGGCACGCCCTGTGACTGCAGATGTGAAATAGTAGCGAAAGTTATGATGATTAGCGCTCAAGATTTATGATGATAAGTTATTGATAATTCCATATTTTAGGAGTATTAATTGTAGTTTAATTCATTGAAGACTTTTTGAGAGAGAATTTTTTTATTGATATATATTATTTTTATTTTAGAAAGTATTTCATAAATTTTTATAAGTTCATATCCTCTTTTTTAATTTATAATTTTTATTCTTTAAATGTTTATTAACAGATAATATTTTTTTTAAAATAATAAATGCTGAACTGGACTCAAAACATCGGGTTCACAACCTGGACCGGACCGTAACTAGCCACGAGTGACTTGGTTAATGGTCGAGATTTTCTTGACCCAGACCGAGACTGAACCCGCCGCCCCTTGGCCAGGTCTAGTTATAGATAGTTTTATATTTCATGTGTCATGTCTCATACTTTAACCAATCAAAGACAATCATACAATAACTCATAAAATAATACAATGAAAGCATCCTAACATGTTTTTGCACATAACCATAAGAAAAACAAGAATGTATCCACTCATAAAGAAATCTTAGGCAGCGAAAGGTTCTCGGCTGAATGTCGTGCCATGCAATCCTATTGTTTCTGCGAACTACTCTGTCGATTTCCCAAATGCTAGAGAAGAGCATACAACAAATGCAAGGATGAATAGAAGAGTTTCTCAAATATTGATTCTAAATGAAAACCACCGGAAAAAAATGAACGAAGGCAGTTGTGTGTGGATTATTTGGCAAACGCGAAAATCCGAAATGAGTGGAAATTCTATATTAAATAAGAATCTAGATGCTTTCAGGGGCAATAATATGGACATGTATTAAACCAAAAATCATATCTTTCATTTTCGGGTTGGGTTGTTCTTTAATCTTTGTTTAGTCGGAAACCGAGCATTCATAGTGCTCACTTCAACAAGACTACAGATCCGCTAACAAACAAGGAGCCATGGACGCAAAATCCATACAGAAAAATGAACAAAAACCCGAAAATTTGAAAGGAAAAAAATGCCTGCGGCTTACTGGAAAATGCTCGACTAGTTGTTGGCTTGCTGCGAGATATGGGACTCAAACGACTTGAACCAAAAAAGCAACGCTAGCTTCTAGTTCAGTTTGAGGGAAGATGGTTTTCACTCTTCAGAAAAAACTTTAGGCCGCTCCAAATTCAAGACTGATGTTATCCGAGTGAATTAGGTAAGCGGAGTCGGGGCAATCCACCGAATTTGATAAGAGTTTTGTTTAGCAAGATGAGCAAGGAGATATATCTTGTGATGAAGGTATATCTCTGTATAATATGGCTGCAATCGTGTCCTGCAAACACGGAAATAAACTCGTGAATAGGCGCCAGAGAGGTGTTCGGCATAGCCAATCCGATGCTTAAGTTAGCAGGTGGAGATGAAGGACAAAGTATGTATATGTGAATATATACGTGAGTGCCAAGAGCTCTATAATCAGAATATATCTATCTCTCAAATGTAAAATGTACCTACTATTTATAGGAGAGAAGATGGTAATGACCTCGTTTTCAGTACCCACCTACCACTTATAGCCACATCACATCAACTTCATGTCCTTTCCATCACGTCAAATAAGTATGATTATGTCAGGTACGCCTATCGAGGTAAGATTTTACCTGTTCTCGCACTCGAGTGAGACACTACTATCGAGGCATCCCGGATAGTGAGTCATCAGCCGAGAATTTGCCCGAGAGCTCGGGCCTCTGGTTGTCCGGGTGGATGACTTCCTGGATACTTGCTTGCTTTGCAACTCATGAGTCTTTTCCACCATCCTGCCACGATCCGGGCTTGTCATTTAATTTCCCGTGTCATCCATGACCCGGGCTCTTCCAGGGGTATCACCACTCCCTCCTTAAATAGTCGGGCTAGAGTCATATTTGCTGTCCGATCAGTCATGCTTAGACTTCAACAGAAAAATAATCAATTTGTCTATAAAAGCATCGAGAGCTTCATGTCTCCCAGAGATAGGATGAGATGCCGGGGCCTCATGTCTCCCGGGCTTAAATAGAATACCAGGATGCCTCCCAGGATTATAAGAAGGTACCGGGGCCTCATATCTCTCGGGCTTTACTGGATAACTAGGATACGATCCATCGACTTATAGAATGGTCGAGGTGCCTAGAATTACAGAATGGTCGAGGTGCGGAGCCTCGAGCCAAGGTGCGGATCTGTGGACTTACCGAATGGTCGAGGTGCGGATTGTAAAACCCGGGATTTTGTAGTATCTTGATCATATCAGTTTAATATCAGATTAATAATTTGATTATACTAGGATGGTGTAATCTGGGATAAATTTAAATTAATATCGTGTATATTTTCGAGATTTGATTGAGACGAAAGATTTATAATATCACCCGTTATCACGATTTTATTACGATTCTCGATAAAGATTTGATTCAAATTCAAACGCGATATCACTCGATCAGGATAGCAGCCAACCCCTATAAATAGGAGGGCCCTATAACTCGAAAATCACACCATTTTCAACTCCATATTTTCGAGACTCTCCCCTAGCCTCCCTAGGAATTTTCGAGCACAGCGAAGCGCTGCCGCCGTCTAGCCGCCGAAGAGGAATTTTCGAAAATTCATTTGCAAGCAATCCTAGTTATTCACGTTTTTCATCAAGAATTTAAGGTAAGTGGGTTGTTTTAAATTTCGGTTTTATGCATATTAAATTTTCGGTTTCTGGTTTAAAAATGCGGTTGAGTACCGTCGTTTTGTCTATACGTTTTTACGAAAGTTGGTACGTTTTGATTGACACTGTGAGAATTCCCTGAAAATGGGTGGAATTCCAACATATGGCCCCTAACAGTGGGATTTGACACTGTGAGAATTCCCTGAAAATGGGTGGAATTCCAACATATGGCCCCTAACAGTGGGATAGGACTGTTTTATGGCCTCGCCCCCTTAGAGGATCAAAACTTAGGGACTGACGTCAGTAAACCATTAAAGGTGAAAAATCGCAGTGTTATTATGTTATGAATATGATATAACGATTATGAAAAGCATGCAATGTTATGATTCGAAATTGTTGTAAAATGTT